>NC_090346.1:25884778-26580778 GCF_035084215.1 Heptranchias perlo | reverse complement strand
TAACCCCCATGGAAGAGGCAGTGCTGGCCATGATGCGAAGGGGCATTGCTAAGTCCATGGCCTCTGGCAGCTCTGGAGGTATCGATGATGAGGGTCTCTGCATACCTAATCCTCCATCTCTCTTTCCACTTCTCCCTCATCCCACAATCATTTCTGACTCACATGCTGTAGATGGTGTGAGCAGGCACTTCTTACTTTCTCCTCCACTACCCAACCTTTGTCCCTTTTCTCATTTCAGATACCCAAGAACTGGAACCTTTCCAATCAGAGGAAGAGGAAGAAGACAGTGATGATGAAGAGACATCATCACTCAATTTTACACTCGCAGCCAACAGCTCAGAGACTGACACTGCACGTACTTTACAGGATAGGATAGATGAGGGATCTGCATGTGGTTAGGCACCGGGCACAAGTGTGCAGGAGCCAGCGTATTGGGAAAGGATACCGCAAGTGCCAACTCGCTGGAGGGTGAGGTCACACACTAGTTTTGCTGCAGAGGAGTCAGATGAGGATTTTGATGGCCCAAGCTACAGAAAAAGGCTGATGAGCATACACAACCCAATGCTTGTTGCTCTGGACAGCCTGCCAGAAAGTCTGTGCACAATGTCAAGGAGCATGGAGGAGTCTAGGTCGAACTTGGCACATGGCTTTACACAGAGCTTGGAGCCCATCCTTTCCAACATGGAATGGGTAGTTACCTCCATCAGCGCACCTGTGGAACCCACCATGATGCAACGTCCGATGACTGATGTCACAGCTTCCATTGCAGCACAAACATCTGCCATCAATGGTCTGACTGCTGTCTTGGAAGCTCAGACTGCTACCATTGTGACATTGGCTACCTGTGTTGAAAGGGGCTTTCAGGACGTCACAGCAGTCCAGTAATCTGTTCTCCAACAGATCACCAGGACTGCTGAGGCACCGCCCTGGGAGAATGGCAGTGACTCCATGGAAGAGGAACCTGTTGTCCTATCTCAGGGTGACAACATTCCTGCTCCAATCCTGCCATTCCGCCAGTGCCCTTGCTGTTGGCTGTCAGCCAGCCAGCCCAGATTGCTGCAGGCCAGGCCGAGATGGTGCAGTCTGAGGCCGGGCCCTTCAGGCCTAGAGCTGCTCGAGGTCGTCCTCCAAGGCCATTTGCGCGTTCCTCAATTGAAGGTCAGCATGCTTCCACCACCCATGCTCCAGCCACTGGGGATGCACCTCGTAGGACCACTACGAAAGGTAATGACACACAAAAGATAGGCAGTAAAGGAATGTACAAGGATGAATAGTTTCATTTTGTATGCATTATTTAATGAGTAAATTGACAAATTTGGATTTGAATTTGAATTTGCATTTGGTGTTGGTTTTTATTTCTGCAGTGAACTGAGGGAGGAACCAATAAGTGTTGTCAGAAAGAGGATGATGTGATGGTCAGTGATACAGGAAAGGTAAGGAGTGTGGGACTGGTGAATGGGGAGGTGTAGTTAAGGTTACTGGTATCACTCATGAATAATCTGATCACGTAGGGCCCTGGCAGAAAGGATCTGTCTACATTGCAGCCTCCCTCCCTCTTCCTCTTCCTCCATTTCCTCTTGCATTTCCTAGTCCTCCTCCTCCTCCTCCCTCTTCTAGCAGCTTGTCCTGCTCTGTGCATCCTCTCTTCATTCTCCCAGTCATGTTCAATTTCCAGAGGAAGTCTTACCAGGCCACCCATGTCTGGAAGCAACTTTTTTCACCACAATATTTTAAATGACACAAAAAGTATTGCAAGACCAGCCAGGCCACTCCCTGTAGAATTCTTGTTTAAACTTTAGCCAAGTATAGGAAACTTCCAAAAATGTGTACAATTGCACCAGGAGCCAAAAGAAATAATCCAACAACTGACCTGTAAATACTTTATGATCCCTTTAAATAGCGCTGGTGGGGGCACCCTCATGCCATTTAACGTTGGGTTTGCTGTGTGAGGTTAAGACAGGGCGTTGGCTGGAGTGTGGAGTTGCAAATTGGCAGCGGTGGCTTCAAATCAGCGTTGCACACTGATTCGCGTCACAATCTCCCTACTCTGCATGTTGCAGTGGTCGTTAGACGCGTGCAAACACCTTTATCAAGATGGCATCCTGCACTCTTCCCATCGGAAATGCGCACCTTGGACCCCATTTTCAAGTCTTAGTTGGCCGCACAGCACCTAAAAAAGGGTGCTATACAGCCCAATTTAATCCACAGTGTTTCCCTATTCACTGCATAAAAACTGTTAATAATTTAAAAAACTTCCATTAGACTTTTGTACTCCAGTGGAAATAGTTCCAGTAGCTCCAGTCTTTGCTCGTAACTATAGTTTCCCATCCCCAGCATTATCCTCGTGAATGAACTCTTTACATTCTCAATGGCTTTAATATCCTGTTTATAATGGGGTAGCCATTAGTTGAACTGAGGCCTAACCAATGTTTTGTATAAATGAATCATTACTTTTTTATTCTATTACTCTATGCCCCCATTTCTAAAACCCCAAAATTTTATTTTTTTTTGGCTTTATCTACTTGCATGCGCTCTTTCGAGGAATTATGTATTATGTATTTGAACTCCGAGATCTCTGTTCATTCACTCTCTCTTCATTGTCTTTCCATTAAGTGTATTCTCCCATTCCTTGTATTTTCTCCCAAAATGTATTACCTCACACTTCCCCACATTAAATTGCATCTTCCACCTGAGTCCCCATTCTGCTAACCTGTCTGTGTCCTCCTGAAATCTTTTACAATTCTACAATTGTTTGCCAAATCTCCTACTTCTAACAGCAAATTTCAAAATTGTGTTTCCTATACTTAAGTCCAAATCATGTAAGTTGAATTTTTCAAGAGGCTCACTAGAAAGGTGGATAAGGAAGTGTCTACGAATGTTTTCTATATGGAATTCCAGAAGGCATTTAATAAGGTTCCGCACAAGAGATCATTAGCAAAAAAGAGAGTACACGGAACTGGAGGTAATCTCGTGACATGGGTCGGTAATTGATTGGGAGGTAGGAGACAGAGGTACCAGGGCTTAAAGGGTTAAATTATGAGGGCAAGTTGTATAAACTTAGCTTGCATTCCCTTGAGTTTAGATGGTTGAGGGGCAATCAGATTGTGGTATTTAAAACGATTAAAGGATTTGATAAAGTCAATATAGAGCTACAACTATTTCCTCTGGTGGGGAAATCCAGAACAAGAGGGCAGATTCTTAAAATTAGTGCTGGGACATGTAGGAGTGAAATCAGGAAGTACTTTTGCACAGAAAATGTAGTGGGAATCTGGAACTCATTCCCCCAAAAAGCTGGGAATGCTGAATCAATTGAAATTTTCAAGACTGGGATTGATAGATTTTTGTTAGGTAAGGGTATCAGGAGAAATGTAGCAACTTCAAAAAGTGGTTGAATAAAGAACAGAGGTGGCAGAAAAGTGATGAAATCTTTTACATCTGAAGCTAGATGTCCTTTGACGACTGCAGAATTATACCTTTACAAAAAATTACACAAGCTAAGAGTTTTCTTCCAAGTGAAGCTGAATCAAGTGGTATGTCAGTCAGTCTGTAGGCACCATTTTTAAATCCTTGCTAACGGATTTACTGGGTATAGTCTGATGATTGAGATCTCAATTACTGGGACTTGCACATCTTGTAAAGATATGCTATGTTTTCTTTACACAGAACACAATTTCAGAAAAACCATGGCATCAAAAATGCTTTGCCCAAATCTAAAAACATGCTTCAAAACTCCTCAGACACTCAATAACTGATCATTGTGTTCCACTATAATTGTATTAAAATCAATTGAATGAAGCCACATGAACACACCATGAACACTATTTGAAAAAAAAGTCGCTCTATCTCCTGATTACAATGCTTCCTATATCATGTGATAGAGCAGAGAGTTTTTTGCCACATTGGAAAAATTATAACCCATAGGAAAGCAAAAATATTTCAAAATAAAAGATGTCTGGAATAAGAATAGTGCTGATCTCCATTTCTAAAGGCAGATGTTCAATGTCTTACAGCAGATCATCTCTCAGTAAGGTTAATTATGTAATCCACCAATGTGGATGCACACCATGTTTATTAAATCCAACTGCCTATGGGATGCAATCTGCTCAATATAATGGATAACACCCAGGCCCTATCCAATGCATGGAGCTATGTAATCATGAGGTAGGGCAGTTCTGTAGTCATACTCACAACATTTTGTTCCAACTTCAATGTTTTGAATACCTCAGTGTACAGATAAAATATGCAATGCATTCTGATAGGATGCACTATTATTAATTTTATTCATAAAAATGTAATCTTAATAAATCTCTTACAATTTCAGTACTTGTAGATTATTAGATACCTGTTAACTACTGGTGATAAGTGTTATACCACATTATGGACTATGATATTGAATAAAAACTCTTTTTTATCCAAATTTAATTCACACAACAGAAGTAAAATCACAAATAGAGGCACCACGTCTACCAATTCCATCAGCAAAAATTTCAACCAATATTGAACTGTAACATTTTGATCTCTCATGTAGCAAGGCTTCACATTCATTATCATATATTATGTTTCCACTCTTGTCTCTCACCCATTGGTCTCAGTTTAATTTCCTGTCAGTTTTAGAAATAGTATGTTTTTGTTTCAGGATATATTCTGATTAAAGCTAACATTACAAATAATTGTCTGGTGCAAGTCTACTACCACATGTACTAAACCAGTGGTATTCTGGTCTTCTGTCAGCTGTAATTGTGTCTGCACTTCCTAACTGAGATTGAAAATCCAGGGGGAGTGTTTGGGTTTCACTTGTCAGAAAATGACCATATCTTCCTGTTCACTCTGTCAAACAGAGATGTTTGTATATACTAAAAAGAAATAGCTGAGGCATTAGGTCAGAAGAGCAACAAGACCCTTTGGGAATTTTACAGACTACTGAGAAACACTTTTCTATATCATAGAATCATAGAAGTTACAACATGGAAACAGGCCCTTCGGCCCAACATGTCCATGTCGCCCAGTTTATACCACTAAGCTAGTCCCAATTGCCTGCACTTGGCCCATATCCCTCCATACCCATCTTACCCATGTAATTGTCCAAATGCTTTTTAAAAGACAAAATTGTACCCGCCTCTACTACTGCCTCTGGCAGCTCGTTCCAGACACTCACCACCCTTTGAGTGAAAAAATTGCCCCTCTGGACCCTTTTGTATCTCTCCCCTCTCACCTTAAATCTATGCCCCCTCGTTATAGACTCCCCTACCTTTGGGAAAAGATTTTGACTATCGACCTTATCTATGCCCCTCATTATTTTATAGACTTCTATAAGATCACCCCTTAACCTCCTACTCTCCAGGGAAAAAAGTCCCAGTCTGTCTAACCTCTCCCTGTAAGTCAAACCATCAAGTCCCGGTAGCATCCTAGTAAATCTTTTCTGCACTCTTTCTAGTTTAATAATATCCTTTCTATAATAGGGTGACCAGAACTGTACACAGTACTCCAAGTGTGGCCTCACCAATGCCCTGTACAACTTCAACAAGACATCCCAACTCCTGCATTCAATGTTCTGACCAATGAAACCAAGCATGCCGAATGCCTTCTTCACCACCCTATCCACCTGTGACTCCACTTTCAAGGAGCTATGAACCTGTACTCCTAGATCTCTTTGTTCTATAACTCTCCCCAACGCCCTACCATTAACGGAGTAGGACCTGGCCCGATTCGATCTACCAAAATGCATCACCTCACATTTATCTAAATTAAACTCCATCTGCCATTCATCGGCCCACTGGCCCAATTGATCAAGATCCCGTTGCAATCCTAGATAACCTTCTTCACTGTCCACAATGCCACCAATCTTGGTGTCATCTGCAAACTTACTAACCATGCCTCCTAAATTCTCATCCAAATCATTAATATAAATAACAAATAACAGCGGACCCAGCACCGATCCCTGAGGCAAACCGCTGGACACAGGCATCCAGTTTGAAAAACAACCCTCTACAACCACCCTCTGTCTTCTGTCGTCAAGCCAATTTTGTATCCAATTGGCTACCTCACCTTGGATCCCATGAGATTTAACCTTATGTAACAACCTACCATGCGGTACCTTGTCAAATGCTTTGCTGAAGTCCATGTAGACCACGTCTACTGCACAGCCCTCATCTATCTTCTTGGTTACCCCTTCAAAAAACTCAATCAAATTCGTGAGACATGATTTTCCTCTCACAAAACCATGCTGACTGTTCCTAATTAGTCCCTGCCTCTCCAAATTCCTGTAGATCCTGTCCCTCAGAATACCCTCTAACAACTTACCCACTACAGATGTCAGGCTCACTGGTCTGTGGTTCCCAGGCTTTTCCCTGCCGCCCTTCTTAAACAAAGGCACAACATTTGCTACCCTCCAATCTTCAGGCACCTCACCTGTAGCGGTGGATGAAATATCTATGGGTTTACTTTCAATATAGAATTCAAACAATGATAAAATAAAATATATTTTTGGGTATCTTTAAACAGTATTCTGAAAGCCAGGATGAATAGAGTACTGCAATCTTGACCATTAAATCCAAAAATTTCAATTATACTACAGGTAAAGAAATGCCCAAGGATAACAGCAGAAAATGTATGTTGAGGATATCTTAAATATATGTATGTCAATCTATAATACATTAAAAACCTTACATCTATGTGCACTTCCTGCCTGTGCCACTTGACTTCCTGTTGTCATGTTTTTATCACATGTTTTGTATCAACTTTTTCTAATATAACTTTCTATGTTAATGGAAAGTGCCTATGTAAATTAATCACTCTGATTGTGCAATCTGGCCACCAGGTTCTCGCAATTCCCCCAAAATGCTTCTCAATTATTTTTTTCAGCCACTTTTCCTCAGTAAGTGAAATTTCCAAAATAAGGTTTTAAGCAAAATAAAAATTCAAAAAGTTGTATATTTCACAACAACATGATTAAATGTATCCACTGAATTGTCTTTTGTGTCTTTTAGTGCTTTCATTAATTCCTTTTTCAAAAGCCTAGGCTCGGAGTTGGTAATATTGCCCAGAGCTGTGATGCTGTGAGCTGAATTTGGATTGTGCAGTCAGATTATATGCAAAGGTGATTGGAGGAGGGGTATGAGGGCACACATAAGTGATTGGAGGAGGGGTGTGAGGGAAGACAAGTGATTGGAGGAAGGGTTTGTTGGCAAACTTGAATGATTGGAGGAGGGGTGTGAGGGCAGACTTGAATGATTGGAGGAGGGGTGTGAGGGCAGACTTGAATGATTGGAGGAGGGGTGTGAGGGCAGACTTGAATGATTGGAGGAGGGGTGTGAGGGCAAACTTGAATGATTGGAGGAGGGGTGTGAGGGCAAACTTGAATGATTGGAGGAGGGGTGTGAGAGCAGACTTGAACGATTGGAGGAGGGGTGTGAGGGCAGACTTGAATGATTGGAGGAGGGGTGTGAGGGCAAACTTGAGTGATTGGAGGAGGGGTGTGAGGGCAGACTTGAATGATTGGAGGAGGGGTGTGAGGGCAGACTTGAGTGATTGGAGGAGAGAATGGGAAACGAGCCACTAAGCACCACATTTTCCCCTCAACACCCATTCAAAATGCAGCCTGCTACCATTGGAGGCTCCTTACTCTGCCACACCACACCATACCACCCATACCTCCCACGTTAAAGAAAATGCAAGGGCCCAGAACACACTGACATAGTTCAGTTCACATGTTAAGATCATAAATTCTTATGTCCACATTTATAATAGAAACTGCCTATGTAAAACTTGTCACACTGTAATTACATCTTCCCACTAGTGATGCTGGCAGGAGGGTGGAATCACAGCATAGTATGTTTACATGAGCCACTTCCAATGTAAATGTGGGTACAGAAATTTATAATGGAAAAAATTGACAGGAAGTGCACTAAAGTGTAAGAATTTTAATATGTAGATGGATATATATTATATACACATGTAAATTGTTAGACACAATATGTACCGTGTCTCTATATATAATTTGGATTCATGACCATACATGTATGTTTTTTAAAATCTACTTAATTTTGATTTATGAAGACTTCAAGTACCCGCAATACAGCTCATGATCATAGCCGTAAGAGGACACCACACTACATTTCCATTATAGGGCAAATTACCAACACAGTTATTATCTCTATTCCAGGTTCTTTGCCAACTGTGTGTTCTTTCTTCACTGGAGGATTTTTCATAGCTCCCAACCTAGCTGTAGACTTTCTCCCTTTATACCCTTTCCTATCACTGCTACGTGGCAGCTCTGCTGCAACTTCCATTTGTTTCTCAGATTTCACATGAACCGTATCACACTTGTCTGAACAAATTGCGCAAGTGTGATGTCCTCGCAATTAGCACCGGTAAACATCAACTATCTTTGACCAAGCATTTTCTTTCCCTTTCTGAAAGATATTCAATTCCAGGTACCATCCCACCTCAGCATTTCTCACATAGGTATCTGCATGCTATCTGATTTATTTGAACACAGGCTTTATTCCAAACATCCTGCACACTTCCCCTCCGTCGTCCAGCTGGGTGGGACTGCCCTCATCTGGTTCCATTCTTATCTATCCAGTCGGAATCACCTGCAATGGCTTCTCTTCCTGCTTCCTGTTACCTCTGGAGTCTCCCAAGGACCCATGCTTGGCCCCCTCCTATTTCTCATATACATGCTGTCCCTTGGCGACATCATCCGAAAATACAATGTCAGGTGCCACATGTACGCTGACGACACTCAGCTTTACCTCACCTCCATTTCTCTCGACCCCTCACCGTCTCCGACTTGTCACACTGCTTGTCTAACATCCAGTACGGGATGAGCAGGAATTTCCACCAAATAAATATTGGGAAGACTGAAGTCATTGTCTTCAGTCCCCACCACAAGCTCCATTCCCTAGCCACTGACTCCATCCCTCTCCTTGGCCACTGTCTGAGGCTAAACCAGAACCTCTGCAACCTTGGCATCCTATTTGACCTTGAGATGAGCTTCCGACCACATATCCGCTCCATCACCAAGACCACCTACTTCCACCTCCCTAACATTGCTCATCTCCGCCCCACCTCAGCTCATTGCTGCTGAAATCCTCATCTATGCCTTTGTTACCTCTAGAATTGACTATTCCAAAGGTCTCCACCCTCCATAAACTTGAGTTCATCCAAAACTCTGCTGCCTGTATCCTAAATCGCACCAAGTCCTGTACACCCATCACCCCTGTGCTCGCTGACCTACATTGGCTCCCGGTCTAGCAACGCCTCGATTTTAAAATTCTTATCCTTATTTTCAAATTCCTCCATGGCCTCACCCCTCCCTATCTCTGTGACCTCCTCCAGCCCTACAACCCTCCGAGATCTCTGTGCTCCTCCAATTCTGGTCTCTTGCGCATCCCTGATTTTAATCGCTACACCATTGATGGCAGTTCCTTCAGCTGCCTGGGCCCTAAGCTCTGGAATTCCCTCCCTAAGCCTCTCCATCTCTCTACCTCGCCTCTGTTATGACGCTCCTTAAAACCTACATCTTTGACGACTGTCCTGGCAAATCGGGCTTTAATCTGAAAAGGCTGGGGAGGGGTCAGCTGAGGGGAAATTTAGAAATCAAAAGAGAAAGTCAAGGCAACAGAGCAATGCAGTGATTTGGGTACAGATAAGCAGACTGTGGCAGGAAAGGACAGAGAGATTAATGACAATAGTGCATCAGCAAATAAGGTTAAAGCAGGGAAAAATGTTAATAAGTTAACATTAATGGCTCTTTATCTGAAAGCACGAAGCATTCGTAACAAGATAGATAAATTAATGGCACAAATAGAGATAAATGGGTTTGATCTAATAGCCATTACAGAGACATGGACCCCGATATTAGCGGGGAGGTGGGATGGCAGCGGGGGAGTGAACCGGGGGAGTATTGGGTAAACTGCCCAATAAAAAATGTCCATTTCCCACGTGATCACGGGTCAATTGGAGCCACTTAACATGGCTTCCGGGTTTGCCGTCCGAAAGCTACACAGCGGGCGGACTGCGCACCCACATCACAGGCTGTCAGCTGGACGAGCTCTATTTAAAGGGGCAGATCTCCAATGGCTGCTCCTGGAGCAAACACCTACACAATGGAGCAGCAGAGGGGAAAGGCTGCTCCTAGATTTAGCGATGCCTCACTCAAGTACTACTAGATGGGGTGAGGAGGAGGAATGTCTTCTACCCGGCAGACGGGAGTAAGTGGCCTGCCTCCGCCACTAAGAAGGCCTGGCTCGAGGTGGCAGAGGAGGTCAGCAGCAGCAGCAACATCTCCCGCACCTGGATCCAGTGCAGGAAGTGCTTCAATGACCTAACTAGGTCTGCCAAAGTGAGTACATTTACCCATTCTCCTACATTCCGTCTTCCACACCCCCCAACTCATTCTGCACTGCCGACACTACTCTATCACATCACTCCTCACACCCAATTAAGGCTCATCATCAACTTACCTGCATTTCCTCAGCACTTCCTCACCTCCCCATTAGTCACCCCACCACTACCACTCAACCCAAACCTCGTACAATGTCATTGTTCTGCCTCATACTCACCCTCTGATGCATCTCTTTCACGGACAGCCGCGCCCAAGTCAATGCATTCATCGGTTGGCCATGTCACCATCACTCACTCACGCATCTGTACTTTCTCCCCTTATAGGAGAAGAGAGCCCAGTATGCACGGGAGAGGGCGAGGACTGAAGGGGACCACAACAAATCGTCGTCCTCACAGACGCCGAGCAGGAGGCGCAGGAGCTGAGCAGCACCCCCGAGTGCCTGTCCATCGGGGACGTCGAGACTAAGACCCAACAAACGTCTGATGACAGAACTTTAACATTCAGCACACACAGTATAAATTGATGTTAACATGTTTTGCCATCTTCAGCACCTCAGTATGCTCATCGCAATATGACACATCTGTGATCATGCTTAATATTGCCTTCTGTTCTCGTACAAGGCCTTCAGCGACCGCTGTGATGGCAGAGGGCGATTCCTCAGAGGAGCTGCTGCCTCTGAGGGTGCATCATTACATCTGAGCGAGCCATCCACCAGCGCAGATACTCACACCTCGGTGGGTTCTAGTCCACAGTTAGTTGGGGTCGCACATGATGAGTTACCACACACTTGTGAGCACGAGCAGACGCTGGTGGCAGGGGCAGCTGTGGAGAGTCCGCGTCGGTGGGAGCACTGCTGTCCAGGCTCTGCTCAGTTGGACACAGATGCTGAACCCTGGGGGCCATCCTTTAAAAGTAGAATGATCGAGGGGCAGCAGCACATTTGTGAGGTGCTGGAACAGGTACCACACGCACTCTCCACAATAGCGAAGAGGATGGAGGAGTCCAACTCCTGCATGAGTGGAATGGTGGCACAGGTAAGGGAGGGAATTTCTGAGATAGTGTCACAGGAACGTGAGGGCCTCTCTGTGATAGTGTCACAGGGACGTGAGCAAATCTCCGAGATACTGTTGTGGGTAAATGCGGGAATGTCTGCGATGGAGGGAAGGCTAGCCTCCATTGCGCTTCAAGCACGGCTCACAAATGAGTCCATTCAAGCCCTAACGATGGCCGTTCGGACTCACAGTGAGCAACATTCTGCTGCCTTACACAGGCAAGCAGATATATTAGCACTGGCCCTACAAGGCTTCACACATGTCCTCCAAACTGTTGTCCAGCAGAGTTGTAGGGGTGGTGTGGCCTGGCCCAGGCAAGCGATGATGGCGAAAGGGGACATGGAAGTGGGGAAGGCACTCAAAGCGCTCTCACGTCTCACCCATTGCCCCTCTCTCAACCAGTATCCGCAACTCAGTAAATTAATGGGACTCAAGGCGGATAAATCCCCTGGACCTGATGGCTCACATCCTAGGGTCTTGAGGGAAGTAGCAGTAGGGATTGTGGATGCTTTGGTAATAATTTTCCAAAATTCTCTGGACTCAGCAAAGGTCCCGGCAGATTGGAAAACTGCTAATGTAACACACTTATTTAAAAAGGGTAGTAGGCAGAAGGCTGAAAATTACAGACCAGTTAGCCTAACATCTGTGGTGGGTAAAATTTTGGAGTCTATTATTAAGGAGACAGTAGCTGAACATTTGGATAAACATAATTTAATAGGACAAAGTCAGCATGGCTTTATGAAGGGGAAGCCATGTCTGACAAATTTGCTTGAGTTCTTTGAGGACATAACGTACAGGGTGGATAAAGGGGAACCAGTGGACGTAGAGTATTTAGACTTCCAGAAGGCATTCGACAAGGTGCCACATAAAAGATTATTGCTCAAGATAAAGAATCACTGGATTGGGGGTAATATTGTGGCATGGGTGGAGGTTTGGTTATCTAACAGGAAGCAGAGAGTTGGGATAAATGGTTCATTCTCGGACTGGCAACCAGTAGCCAGTGGTGTTCCGCAGGGGTCGGTGCTGGGTCCTCAACTCTTTACAATCTATATTAACGATTTGGAGGAGGGGACCGAGTGTAACATATCAAAGTTTGCAGATGATACAAAGATGGGAGGGAAAGTAGAGAGTGAGGAGGACATAAAAAACCTGCAGGGGGATATAGACAGGCTGGGTGAGTGGACAGAGATTTGGCAGATGTAATACAATATTGGAAAATGTGAGGTTATGCACTTTGGCAGGAAAAATCAGAGAGCAAGTTATTATCTTAATGGCAAGAAACTGGAAAGTACTGCAGTGCAAAGGGATCTGGGGGTCCTAGTGCAAGAAAATCAAAAAGTTAGTATGTAGGTGCAGCAGGTGATCAAGAAGGCCAACGGAATGTTGGCTTTTATTGCTAGGGGGATAGAATATATAAACAGGGAGGTATTGCTGCAGTTATATAAGGTATTGGTGAGACCGCACCTGGAATACTGCATACAGTTTTGGTCTCCATACTTAAGAAAAGACATACTTGTTCTCGAGGCAGTACAAAGAAGGTTCACTCGGTTAATCCTGGGGATGAGGGGGCGGACATATGAGGAGAGGTTGAGTAGATTGGGACTCTACTCATTGGAGTTCAGAAGAATGAGAGGCGATCTTATAAGATTGTGAAGGGGCTTGATCGGGTGGATGCGGTAAGGATGTTCCCAAGGATGGGTGAAACTAGAACGAGGGGGCATAATCTTAGAATAAGGGGCTGCTCTTTCAAAACTGAGATGAGGAGAAACTTCTTCACTCAGAGGGTAGTAGGTCTGTGGAATTTGCTGCCCCAGGAAGCTGTGGAAGCTACATCATTAAATAAATTTAAAACAGAAATAGACAGTTTCCTAGAAGTAAAGGGAATTAGTGGTTACGGGGAGCGGGCAGGAAATTGGACATGAATTTAGATTTGAGGTTAGGATCAGATCAGCCATGATCTTATTGAATGGCGGAGCAGGCTCGAGGGGCCGATTGGCCTACTCCTGCTCCTATTTCTTATGTTCTTACGTTCTTATGTAATGCTGCCTCCTCTCCAGGTGGCCGAGTCTGTCCCTGCACAGGTGGAGGTGGAGCAGTCTTTGGAGTGGTCCTCACGGGCTTCAAAACCCAGAGGCCATAGGCCCTAAGCATCTAATCGGCCAGGGCATGACCAAGAGCAACCTGCCACTACCTCTGCTGCAGCTATAGGGGATGCACCACGTAGAAGTAGTCGGAAGCGAAAGGCAAAGGTTTTGTAAGCATGAAGGGGTTGCACAAGGGTGTTTGACGATTGGTCATGTTTTTTATTTATATTTGCTTTTTGTTAAACTCACATTAAATATTATTATTGTCACCACTACTACCACGTCTTGGCCATTCTTGACTGGCTTCTGTAATAAGGCCCTTTCATGAGGTTCACCATGAACGGCGACACTTGATGCCACCCATTGGGTCACTCTGCAGTGAGTGTATTTGTAGTTGCAGGACTGTTTTGTGCGGTGGGTGCTGGTGTGGGCGCTGCTCTATCCAGGTGGTGTGAGGACTGGACTCTTCACACTGTCTGATGTTAGGAGAACCGTTCACATATCAGTGACTCCCTGGCCTCACAAGCAGCCAGGTGAGCCGTTGCTCTTCCCATGGGTTGCTCCTGCTCCTCCTCCTCCGCCTCCTCCTCCTCAATGTGGGTGGCAGATGTGGATGGGGCCTCCTCAAGCAGCACCCCTCTCTGTTGTGCCCTGTCGGGCAGGGCACAATACTTGACTATAATGTGTCCCACTGTGTCTGGTGCATATTGAAACACTCCCCCAGAATGATCAAGGCACCTGAAGCGCATCTTGAGCAGCCCTATAGCATGTTCAATTGTAGACCTGGTGGCGATGTGGCTGTCATTATATGGATGGTGTTGCTCGGTGTTGGGGTTCCTCAGAGGTGTCATGAGCCACGTGTGCAGGGGGTGTCCCTTGCCCCCAAGAGCCAGCCCTTAAGGATGTTCAGTGCATGGAAGAGGGGTGGGATGTTGGATTCCCGGAGGATGAAGGAATCGTGGCAGCTGCCAAGGAATCTGGCGCACACGTGAAGGAATCTTTTGCGGTGGTCACAAACGAGCTGTGTGTTGATGGAGTGATACCCCCTTCCTGTTGATGAACAGTCCTGGCTCGTGTGGAGGTGCTCGTATTGCTATATGGGTGCAATCGATTACACCCTGCACTAGTGGGAAGCCAATCACAGCATGGAATCCCACTGCCCTCTCCGTCTGGCTGAGGTCATCCATGAGGAACTTGACATAGTGCGAGGCCCTGCGAAACAAGCCATCGGTGACCTGCCTTATGCACTTGTGTGCAGATGACTGAGAGACCCCGGTGATGCCCCCGGTGGCACCCTGGAATGATCCGGAGGCGAAGAAGTTGAGTGTAATGGTGACTTTAACAACGACATGTAAGGAGATGCTGCTCGGCCCAGCTGGGAGCAGCTCAGCATGAAGGAGGCTGCAGATGTCTGCGACTACCTGGCAACTGACTCTGAATCTCCGTAAGCACTGCTCCTCAGAGAGGTCCAGGAAGCTGAGCCTCGGTCTGTAGACCCTGTTGCGAGGGTAGTGTCTCCCGCGACGTCGCTCTCTCTGTTGTTGCCCTCTGTGCTCTTGTGCAGGTGCTTGTGGCGCAGCACTGTGTTGTGGAGCTCCACGTGGCGGAAGTGGACGCCATGCCTGGCGAGGCTGGTGATGTTGCTCGTCCTCGGATGAAGTGGTGAATGCAGCCATGGCACCACCCCCCCCCCACCCCCATCCTGACGATGTGAGTTTGAGGGGGTCCGCAAAGTAGTTAAATATGTTTGAACAGCAGAGTTTTGTGTGGAAAGTAAGAATTTTGAGTGAAAACACAAAGATGTTGCAGCCAAAACGTTGTCTAAGTGACAGAGTGCCCTGCTGCAATAAATGACATTTTCTCCCCACCTGTCAAATAAGCATTTGCATCTCCCACTGGCTGCTGGCTGAAACACGTCTGTTGCAACAGGGAGAGTTTCCCACAGCACGGGAAACAGGCTGAGGATGCTTCAACATCACACCCTGCCAAAATGTCAAGGCAATTAAGTACTTCAAGCACTTCAACTAGCTGACAAACTATACAAAGTATCATCCCGCCGGCTTTGTATCATCCCGCCGGCTTTAATTGCCGGTGGGACTTCCGCATTCGCAAGGCACACCCGGACGCGTCACTGGGGAACCCGGAAATCAGTGGGTTGGAACCCGACTTTCGCTCAGGATTTCGGCAATTTTCGGAGCACCCCCACCCCCAACGCACCCGCTCCTTCACCCGAAAATCGAGCCCATGGTTGCAAGGCGACCAAGATTGGGAACTAAATATTCCAGGGTACTTGAGATTTCGAAAAGACAGGTAGAATGGAAAATGAGGGGGTGTGGCCCTGATAATAAAGGATGACATAAGGACAGTGGTGAGAAAAGGTTCTTGGCTCGGAGGATCAGGAAGTAGAATCAGTCTGGGTGGAAATAAGAAATAACATGGGGCAGAAAACATTGATGGGAGTATTTTATAGGCCTCCTAACAGTAGCTATACCGTTGGACGTAGTATTAATCATGAAATAATAGGAGCTTGTAACAAAGGCAATGCAATAATCGTGGGGGACTTTAATCTTCATATAGCCTGAACAAATCAAATTGGCAAAGGCTGTCTGGAGGACGAGTTCATGGAATGTATTCGAGACAGGTTCCTAGAATAATACGTCAAGGAACCAACCAGGGAACAGGCTATTTTAGATCTTGTATTGTGTAATGAGACAGGGTTAATTATTAAACTCACAGTAAAGGATCCTCTGGGGAAGAGTGATCATAATACGATAGAATTTCACATTGAGTTTGAGAGTGACATACTTAAGGCCGAAACTAGGCTCTTAACTTAAATAAAGCCAATTACATAGGTATGAGGGGAGAATTATGACAGTAGATAAGCAATGGCAAACATTTAAAGAAATATTTCAATATTCTCAATGAATATACATTGCATTGAGAAATAAAAACTCCACGGGAAAAGTAATTCATCTAACTAAAGAAATAGCATTAGATTAAAAGAAGAGGCCTATAATGTTGTGAAAAAGAGTAGTAAGCCTGAGGATTGGAAGAATTTTGGAAACCAGCAAAGGATGACCAAAAAATTAATAAAAAGGGAGAAAATTGAATATGAAAGTAAACTAGCAAGAAATATAAAAACGGACTGTAAGAGCTTCCACAAGCATGTAAAAAGGAAGAGAGTAGCAAAAGTGAATGTTGGTCCCTCAGAGGCTGAGACAGGAGAAATTATAATGAGGAATAAGGAAATGGCAGAAACATTAAACAAATATTTTGTATCTGTCTTCACAGTAGAAGATACAAAAAGCATACCAGAAATAGTGTAGAACCAAGGGGCTAATGAGAGTAAGGGATTTAAAGTAATTAATATCAGTAGAGAAAAAGTACTTGAGAAACTAATGGGACTAAAAGCCAATAAATCCCCTGGATCTGATGGCCTACATCTGAGGGTTCTAAAAGAGGTGGCTGCAGAGATAGTGGATTCATTGGTTGTGGTCCTCCAAAATTCCCTAGATTCTAGAATGGTCGCAGCTGATTGGAAGATAGCAAACTATTCAAGAAAGGAGGGGGGAGAAAACAGGGAACGACAGACCAGTTAGCCTGACATCAATCATTGGGAAAATGCTGGAATTCATTATTAAGGAAGTGGTAAAAGGGCACTTAGAAAATCATAATATGATTAGGCAGAGTCAACATGGTTTTATAAAAGGAAAATTGTGTTTGACAAATTTATTCGACTTTTTTGAGGATGTAACTAGCAGGGTAGATAAAGGGGAACCAGCGGATGTAGTATATTTGAATTTTCAAAAGGCATTCGATAAGGTGCCACATAAAAGGTTCTTACGCAAGATAAGGGCTCATGGGATTGGGAGTAATAGATTAGCATGGATAGAGGATTGGTTAACGGACAGAAAGCAGAGAGTAGGGATAAACAGCTCATTTTCAGGTTGGCAGGCTGTAACGAGTGGAGTACCGCAAGGATCAGTGCTTGGGCCTCAGCTATTTACAGTCTATATTAATGACTTAGATGAAGGGACCAAGTGTTGTGTATCTAAGTTTGCTGATGGTACAAAGCTAGGTGGGAAAGTAAGCTCCGAGGAGGACACAAGGGCCCCGATTTTAGAATGGAGGCGGCTTGGCAGCAGGGGGGATGAATGGGCGCGTGGGTAACCTGACTAATAAAATATGTCGGTTTCGCATGCGATCGCAAGTAAATTGGTTCCACTTAACCTGGCTTCTGGGTTTGTCATCCGAAAGCTGCGCATTGGGCAAACTGTCAGCTGGAGCGGCTCTACTGAGAGGGCCTTTGCTCCAAAGGCTTTTGCTGCAGGAAAGACCAGAAAACACATAATATGGAGCAGCACAGGAGCAAGGTTGCTCCAAGGTTGAGTGACACCTCACTGCAGCAGCAATGGGACGGGGTGAGGAGGAGGAAGGAAGTCTTTTACCCTGCAGACAGAAGGAAGTGGCCTGCCTCTGCCGCCAAGAAGGCCTGGCTCGAGATGGCAGACGAGGTCACCAGCAGTAGCAACATCTCCCGCACTTGGATCCAGTGCAGGAAGCGTTTCAATGACCTAAAAAGTGAGTACACTTATTGGTTCTCCTACATTCTGTGTTCCACATCACCGCGCCCCCCACCCCCCCCCCCCACCACCCCGCAACTCATTCTGCATTGCCAACACTACTCTATCACATCACTCCTCACACCCACTTAAGGCTTATCTTCAGCCAGAAATGCCGAGTAGATGATCCATCTCGGCCTCCTCCCGATATCCCCACCATCACAGAAGCCGGTCTTCAGCCAGTTCGATTCACTCCACGTGATATCAAGAAACGGCTGAGTGCACTGGATACAACAAAGTGCTGAAGACTTGTGCTCCTGAACTAGCCTTTCCTACTCTCAATAATCAGCAAAGTGACTTACCTCCTGACTCCCCAAAGCCTTTCCACCATCTACAAGCCAGGTTCCAAACCCACTCGGAATTTCCCCGATTTTTGGAGCCACCCCATCCCCAACGTACCTTCTGCTTCATTCTAAAATTGAGCCCAAGGAGTCTGCCAAGGGACATGGACAGGTTAGGTGAATGGGCAAGAAGGTGGCAGATGGAGTATAATGTGGGGAAATGTGAGGCTATTCACCTTGGTAGGAAGAATAGAAAAACAGAATATTTTTTAAATGGTGAGAAACTATTAAATGTTGGTGTTCAGAGAGATTTGGACGTCCTCATACAGTTAGCATGCAGGTACAGCAAGCAATTAAGAAGGCAAATGGCATGTTGGCCTTTATTTCAAGGGATTTGAAGTACAAGAGTAAGGAAGTCTTACTACAATTGTACAGGGCTTTGGTGAGACCTCACCTGGAGTACTGTGCACAGTTTTGCTCTCCTTATCTAAGAAAGGATATACTTGCCTTCGAGGCAGTGCAACAAAGGTTCACTAGATTGATTCCTGGGATGAGAGGGTTGTCCTATGAGGTTGGATTGAATAGAATGGGCCTATACTCCCTAGAGTTTAGTGGAATGTGAGGTGATCTCATTGAAACATACAAGATTCTGAGGAGGCTTGTCAGGGTAGATGCTGAGAGGTTGTTTTCCCTGGCTGGCAAGTCTAGAACAAGGGGTAGGCCAATTTAGACTGAGGCGAGGACGAATTTCTTCACTCAGAGGATTGTGAATCTTTGGAATTCTCTACCCAAAGGGCTGTAGATGCTCAGTCGTTGAATATGTTCAAGGCTGAGATAAATTGATTTTTGGACTCTAGGGGAATCAAGGGATATGGGGATCGGGTGGGAAAGTGGAGTTGAGGTCGAAGATCAGTCATGATCTTATTGAATAGCGAAGCAGGCTCGAGGGGCCGTATGGCCTACTCCTTTTGTTCTTATGTTCTAAGCTTTTGGTCACCTGTCCTAATATCTCCTTATCTGGCTCGGTATCAAATTTTGTTTGATTATGCTCCTGTGAAGCGCCTTGGGACATTTTACCACGTTAAAGGCACTATATAAATGCAAGTTGTTCTTGTTATTGATTAACTATTTCAAAATGTTATGGTTTAAACTATGTAAACTACATTTTTTTTTAACTTTCACAGTTATAATGATAAAATACAAAGTATATTAATATTCCACTAACAGGTCTCTTCAAAGAAATAATCAGGCCTACTACAATATTGCTGATTAATCTTTTCCATCCTGGTCTCTGACATTCACCGAAAACTGTTATCCAACAAAATGTATACACACACACAGACACACACACTATTTATACAATTAACTTCTACAGAGGCACAGTTAAATTGTTGTTGGCAGCCCTTTAGTATCTTGCCCCAGTGACAATTTGCCTGTGTTGAGCTTTGTCCTGTCCTCCTCCACTATCCACAATAGTGAGGAGGAGCGGAAAAAAACTGGTTAATTTTCCCCTCACTAATAGAGTTATGAATAGATTTATAACTTTTAGTTTCAGATTTGAACAGACCAGTGGAATACCAATTACAAGTCTGGATAGGAACAATAAATGTACTGCTTGTTGTAGAATGATCCATGCAGATCAGGAAATCTCAGTTTCAATCCCTATTTTAATCAGGAATGGACTGATACAAAACACTCAGCATTCCCAAGTTAGGGAGTGGGAAAGTTCACCAATGGTTCCTGGTTATTATTCAGTAATATTGGGAAATGTCATAGTTTCATTTGCAATTCCACCACATATCTAAAGTATTGCCTTGCATCCAGTTGAGTGTTTTTTGTTCTTGGAGAGTGGACGACACTGACAAGGACATTCATGGACATTTATTGCCCATTCCTAGTTGTCCAGTGTCAATCAAATTGTGTGGGACTGGCGTCACAGATGGAGGAGATAGGGGTGGCAGTTTCTCTTCCCTGAAGGACATTTGTTTTTCAATCCAGAAGTGGATGGTTATTTTTCTGCTGCTGGCCCACAAATGATCAGATTAATTGGATTCAATTTTACAACTTGCTATGGTCGATTTTGAATTCCCAACCTCTGAGTTGCTGTTTCAGTACCTCAGCTACCATACACATCATTTAGTCACGTGTTTCATTCATGACAAAAATTTGCTGTCCTATTACTACTGACACAGTCACTCCAAGTCATTTGTATTCAAGTTATTTAGTTATTGTTACAGTGACTAATCATATCTCCTGAAAACATTTTAATGATTGAAAGGAACTATCTTGTCAGTTATTTCCAATCATTATAAATCACATTGACAATGGGAAACCGATGAGCTGCACTCTATGCGTCTGTTTGGGTATCATGCATGTAGTTCTGCCTTCCTCACCTTCACAATGATGTGAGCAGGCAATGAAAACATGGTTCTCGGTTACATCACTGCGAACATAGAACCATTTAGCATTTTTCAATTACATTATAAACATGACAGTGAGAGAAAGCCAAAGAAATGACAGAGACTAGCAGGACATAGAGATGTGGCTTTGCAATCATCAGGCGCGAGGACAGGAGATCGTTATCTCCCAAGTCTTCGACTGAATGCAGGATAATTGATCGGTCTCTCAACCTCTGCTGGAAGTGTACACTTATCGAACAATTGGTCTTGGCTGGGATACTTTCTGCAGTTAGCCTAACAATGTTCTGTATTCAAAATTATACATGAAGAACGGCCATCTGTGAAAGCACAGCCCAGCCACAGTCACTCCTTCTGAACAGGATGAGTTAAGTAAAAAGGTCTGTTTAATGGCTGTCACCTTCAGGAGTGTAGGAACAAAGGGAGACAATCAGAAATAAAAAGATTTGGATTGGATTAGTCAGTTCAGAATAAAATGTTTGGGTTCAGATTTGCACTGGTCACTAAAACCATCAGAACAATGTTCTCAGGCAGTTAAAAAGGCAAACAGAATGTTGGGGTGCATTGCAAGGGGATAACATATAAATCTCGAGAGCTTTGTATTTGGCCCTGGTGAGACCACACCTGGAGTACTGAATGCAGTTTTGGTCATGTTATTTCAAAAAGGATATTCAGGATATCAGAGGGGGCACAGAGAAGGGCTGAACAGTTAATCCCAGAACTTGAGGGAATGACATATGAGTAAAGATCAACTACCCTGGGACTTTTCTCTCTTGGAAAAAGATCGAGGTGGGATATAATAGAAATGTTCAAAATTATGAAAAGGGGGAACGGGATCCAAGTAACTTTTCTGCCATGTACAGAATTTAAGCACAGGGGGTCGTATTTACAAATTTAGGACTACAAAAGAAAATAGGAAGTGCAGCAGGAACTTTTTTACTAAAAGGATGGTAAGTATGTGGAACAAGGTGGTGAAACAAGAAATCTTAATGGTTTTCAAGAAGAAGCGAGACAGGTTCTTCAGAAGAAATGGGGCTCAGAGCTAATAGAAATGAGCCAAAGGAATAGGTGGGCTAGATGGACCGAAGGTCTTTGCCTGTCTGAAACTGTTACTATGTGTAATATGAGGAAAAGGTAGTTTGAGGCATTAGCAATTGGAGTATGAGTCGCTGCACTTATCTGAATTGATCCAAAATGGATAAATTTGGAAAATATATGAAAAGATGTAATTTACATCAAACTAGATTTAGATAAAACTTTGGTATTCAAGTTATATCCCAACTTCACCAAAATATTTGCTGTTATTTAACACAAAGTACTGATCCAGCACTGACATAAGACAGCATTAACCGTTAATTAAAATGATTTTTTAATCCCCAGTTTCTTACATTGAATCATTCTTCAGTAAGGAGGAAGATTTAATCAAGTCCATAGACTTCTCCATAATCAGTATTGATGTTATTCCATGATGAATTGGAAAGAGATATGTTTTGAGCAAGTTGAGGCAGATCATCTCCATTCTTAAAAGCGATTCCTTCCTTCTTAAGGCTTATTAGACAGATGAAGAAATGACTTATTTTCCTTCTCGGGGTATAGGTGTCGCTGGCAAGGTCAGCATTTATTGCCTATCCCTCATTGCCCTTGGTGGTGGTGAGGCTTCTTCTTGATCTGCTGCAGTCCATGTAGTGAAAATACTCCCACAGTGTTGTTAGGCAGGGAGTACCAGGATTTTGACCCAGCGACAATGAAGGAATGGCGACATATATCCAAGTCAGGATAGTGTTTGACATGGAGGGGAACTTGGAGGCCATGGTGTTTCCATGCACCTGCTGCCCTTGTCGTTCTCGGTGGTGGAGATCGTGGATTTGGGAGGTGCTGTTGAAAAAGCCTCGGCGAGTTGCTGCAGTGCATCTTGTAGATCGTACACACTGCAGCCATTGTGCTCCAGTGGTGGAGAAAGTGGATGTTTAAGGCGGTGGATAAGTTGCTGATCAAGCGGACTGCTTTGTCCTGGATACTGTCAAGTTTCTTGAGTGTTGTTGCAGCTGGAGCCATCCAGGCAAGTGGAAAGTAGTCCATCATATTCCTGACTTGTGCGTTGTAGGCGATGGAGAGGCTTGGTGAGTCAGGAGGGCAATCACTCACCGCAGAATACTCAGTCTCTGACCTGCCATATTAGCCTCAGCATTTATGTGGCTGGTCCAGTGGGGTTTCTGGTTAATGGCAAACCCCGGAACGCTGATGGTGGGGGACTCGGCAATGGTAATGCCATTGAATGTCAAGGGGTGGTGTTGTTGAAGATGGTCATTATCTGGCACTTGTGCTAAGAGCCTGAATGTTGTCCAGGTCTTGCTGCATGCAGACATGGACTGCTTCATTATCTGAGGATTTTCAAATAGAGCTGAACACCGTGATATCATCAGCGAACAGCCCCACTTATTATTAACGCCATTACAGATCATGGATTTTTAATACCGTATATGTGTTACTGTTTCACTTTCTTGTACTTACATTTCACTGGTTATCTCTGTATGTGGTACTTTCTCAAGGCAGGGTGAGAACTCGTCCTCACCAATCTACCTGTGGCAAATGCATCTGTCCGTGACAGTATTGGTAGGAGTGACCACCGCACAGTCCTCGTGGAGATGAAGTCCCATCTTCGTACTGAGGATACCATCCAACATGTTGTGTGGCACTACCACCGTGCTAAATGGGATAGAATCAGAACAGATCTAGCAGCTCAAAACTGGGCATCCATGAGGCGCTGTGGGACATCAGAAGCAGCAGAATTGTATTCCAACACAATCTGTAACCTCATTGCCCGGCATATTCCTCACTCTACCATTACCAACGAGCCAGGGGATCAACCCTGGTTCAATGAGGAGAGTAGAAGAGCATGCCAGGAGCAGCATCAGACATACCAAAAAATGAGGTGCCAACCTGGTGAAGCTAAAACTCAGGACAACATGCATGCTAAACAGGGGAAGCAGCATGCTATGGACAGAGCTAAGCGATTCCACAACCAACGGATCAGATCAAAGCTCTGCAGTCCTGCCACATCCAGTCGTGAATGGTGGTGGACAATTAAACAACTAATGGGAGGAGGAGGCTCTGTGAACATCCCCATCCTCAATGATGGCGGAGTCCAACACGTGAGTGCAAAAGATAAGGCTGAAGCGTTTGCAACCATCTTCAGTCAGAAGTGCCGAGTGGATGATCCATCTCGGCCTCCTCCCGATATCCCCACCATCACAGAAGCCAGTCTTCAGCCAATTTGATTCACTCCACATGATATCAAGAAATGGCTGAGTGCACTGGATACAGCAAAAGCTATGGGCCCCGACAACATCCCAGCTGTAGCGATGAAGTCTTGTGCTCCAGAACTAGCCGCGCCTCTAGCCAAGCTGTTCCAGTACAGCTTCAACACTGGCATCTACCCGACAATGTGGAAAATTGCCCAGGTATGTCCTGTCCACAAAAAGCAGGACAAATCCAATCCGGCCAATTACCGCCCCATCAGTCTACTCTCAATCATCAGCAAAGTGATGGAAGGTCTCGTCGACAGTGCTATCAAGTGGCACTTACTCACCAACAACCTGCTCACCGACGCTCAGTTTGGGTTCCGCCAGGACCACTCGGCTCCAGACCACATGACAGCCTTGGTCCAAACATGGACAAAAGAGCTGAATTCCAGAGGTGAGGTGAGAGTGACTGCCCTTGAGATCAAGGCAGCATATGACTGAGTGTGGCACCAAGGAACCCGAGTAAAATTGCAGTCAATGAGAATCAGGGGGAAAACTCTCCAGTGGCTGGAGTCATACCTAGCACAAAGGAAGATGGTAGTGTTTGTTGGCGGCCAATCATCTCAGCCTCAGGACATTACTGCAGGAGTTCCTCAGGGCAGTGTCCTAGGCCTGACCATCTTCAACTGCTTCATCAATTACCTTCCCTCCATCATAAGGTCAGAAATGAGGATGTTCGCTGATGATTGCACAGTGTTCAGTTACATTCACAACTCCTCAGATAATGAAGCAGTCCGTGCCCACATGCAGCAAGACCTGGACAACATCCAGGCTTGGGCTCAGAAGTGGCAAGTAACATTCGCGCCAGACAAGTGCCAGGCAATGACCATCTCCAACAAGAGAGAGTCTAACCACCTCCCCTTGACATTCAACGGCATTACCATCGCCGAATTCCCCACCATCAACATCCTGGGGGTCACCATTGACCAGAAACTTAACTGGACCAGCCATATAAATACTGTGGCTACAAGAGCAGGTCAGAGGCTGGGTATTCTGTGGCAAGTGACTCACCTCCTGACCCCCCAAAGCCTTTCCACCATCAACAAGGCACAAGTCAGGAGTGTGATGGAATACTCTCCACTTGCCTGGATGAGTGCAGCTCCAACAACACTCAAGAAGCTCGACACCATCCAGGACAAGGCTTGATTGGCACCCCATCCACCACCCTAAACATTCACTCCCTTCACCACCGGCGCACTGTGGCTGCAGTGTGTACCATCGACACGATGCACTGCAGCACCTCGCCAAGGCTTCTTCGACAGCTCCTCCCAAACCCGCGACCTCTACCACCTAGAAGGGCAAGAGCAGCAGGCACTTGGGAACAACACCACCTGCACGTTCCCCTCCAAGTCACACACCATCCCGACTTGGAAATATATCGCCGTTCCTTCATCGTCGCTGGGTCAAAATCCTGGAACTGCCTTCCTAACAGCACTGTGGGTGAACCTTCACCACACTGACTGCAGCAGTTCAAGAAGGCGGCTCACCACCACCTTCTCAAGGGCAATTAGGGATGGGCAATAAATGCTGGCCTCGCCAGCGACGCCCACATACCATGAGCGAATAAAAAAAAACTGAGGATGCCTAACAAAACAATGGATGTAAATGAAATTCATACTATGGCCTTAAACTCACGACTGTCTGCTCAAGAGGTCAGTGTTCTATTGCCTATCTCACTGGATGCCAGTTAATTTTTAATTTTGATTGGCTCTTAAACTTCCCAACTTGATTTTTAGACTGCAATTGATAATCACGCTAGCAACCTTTTCAAATAATGTCATTTTTTTCCATCATTTTCTTTAATGTTTTAAATGTCTTCAAATAGAGACAATGCATGATCAGTGAACAGAGATTATGGGCCCAATATTTGGAGGGAGGTGGGTTGGCACCGGGGGGGTCGACTGGGCGCGTGGGTAACGTGCCCAGTGAAATCTGTGTGCTCCGCACGCGATCGTAGCCTAATTGAAGGCACTGACGTGTGCTTCCGGGTTTCCCGTTGCAGACCTGCGCAGCGGGCGCACTGCGCAGCGGGCGCACTGCGCACCCGCATCACAGGCTGTCAGCAGGAGGAGCCCTATTTAAAGGGGCAGTCCTCCAATGCTCCTCCTGCAGCAACGAACCAAATTGGCAGCATGGAGCAGCCCAAAGGCAAGGCTGCTCCAAGGTTCTCAGACTCCTCACTCCAGGTGCTGCTCAATGGGGTCAGGAGGAGGAGGGATAAGTTTTTCCCAACGGACGGGAGGAAGTGGCCTGCCTCTGCCACCAAGAAGGTCTGGCTTGAAGTGGCAAAGGCGGTCAGCAGCAGCAGTAACATCTCCCGAACCTGGATCCAGTGCATGAAACGCTTTAATGACCTAACCAGGTCAGCCAAAATGAGTATACTTATGCATTCTCCCACACTCCGTCTTCCACATCACCTCCACCACCACACAACTCCTTCTGCAGTGCCACCACAATGCTCTTGCATCACTCCTCACATCCACTCAACCATCATCCTCACTTTGCCTGCACTTACTCACCAACCCAGTTCCCATCCAAACACTACCACGCAACCCAATCCTCATACAATCTCATGGCTATGTCTCACACACACCCTTCCGTGCATCTCCCTCACGGTCATCCCCACCCACACCAATGCATGCAGCGGGTCACTATGCAACCATCACTCAATCATGCCTCTCTGTGTTTTGTCTTGATAGGAGAAGAGATGCCAGAAGGCCCAAGAGAGGGATGATGGCAAAAGGGGACATGGAAGTGGGGACGCCACTCCAAGCGCTCCCACGTCTCACCCGTTGCCCCCCCTCTCAAATAGTACCTGCAATGCTGCCTCCTCTCCAGGTGGCTGAGTCTGCCCCTGCACAGGTGCAGGTGGAGCAGTCTTTGGAGGGGCCTTCATGCGCATCGAAACCCAGACGGCGTCCGCAAAAAGCATCTCATCGGTTAGGGCATGGACAAGAGCAACCTGACACTACCTCTGCTGAAGCCACAGGGGTAGCACCACTTGGGGCTCCCATAAACGTAAGGCTAAGGTTTTGTGAGCACAAAGGGGACGCACAAGGCTGTATGATAGAATGTCATGTTTTTCATTTAGTTTTATTTGTTTTGCCAAGCACATCAAAATTTGTTATCACCACTACTGCCATGTCTTTGCAAATCTTGTCTGGTTTGTGCAATAATTGCCTTTCCTGAGGATCACCATGAAGACCCACACCTGATGACATCCATTGGGTCACTGCAGAGTGGGTGCAGGTGTATTTGCAGGGCTGTTTTGTGCAGACGACTGAGAGACGTCGGCGATGTCCCCGGTGGCACCCTGGAAGGATCTGGAGGAGAAGTTGTTGAGGGCAGTGGTGACTTTGACAGCGACAGGTAAGAAGATGGTGCTCGGGCCAGCCGGGAGCAGCTCGGCATCAAGGAAGCTGCAGATGTCCACGACTACATGTCAAGTGACTCTGAGCCTCCGTGTGCACTGCTCCTCAGAGAGGTCCAGGAAGCTGAGCCTTGGTCTGTAGACCCTGTGGCGAGGGTAGTGCCTTCTGCGACGCATCTCTCTCTGTGGTTGCCCTCCCTCCTGCTGTGCAGGTGGATGTGTCACAGCACTGTGTTGTGGAACTCCAGGGGTGTCAGAGGTGTACGGCGTGGTCGGCGAGGCTGGTGATGCTGTTCGTCCTCCGAGGAGGTCATGACTGCAGCTTTGGCGACCCCCGTCTGCAAGATGTACATCTGAGGGGGTCCGCATGGTAGGTAAATGTGTCTGCACACCGGAATTGAGGTTCCAAGTTTGTTAATTTTTGTGTTAGGAGGAGGGTGGTCGAGGCCAAACTTTGTCCAAAGTGACAGAGTGGCCTCCTGCAATGAGTGAGGGTCTCCCCCCCGACCTGTCAAATAGACCTTTGCAGCTCCCACAGGCTGGTGGCTGCAACAAGTCTGTTTCAACTGGGAGTGTTTCCCCCAGTACGGGAAACACGCTCAGTTTGGATGAAAATCCCACCCCTCCTAAAATATCCTCCCAATCAGGTCTGCAAACGAACTGAACTATCTAATTAATTGGTTTAAGTGGGCTCCCGCTGGCTTTAATTGCCGGTGGGAGTCCCGCATGCGGGGGCTGCGCGTGCATCTAAGTGCGTCATTGGGGAACCCGGAAGTGGGCGGGTTGGAGCCGGGCTCCGGACCCACCCCGGGAATCCCGAATTTTAGCAGCCCCTCCGCCACGAACACACCTGCTCGGCCATCCGAAAATCGACTCCTATATCAGTGAATTGAACTCAACCTGGAAGATAGATTGTCAGATCTGATGGGATCTCCTAGATCAGAGGCAGGACAAGCTTTAGATCCATCTGTATGACTTGAATGCTGATCTGGCAGATTATTTACATTTTTTTGGTCGGTTCCTTGCAGTATTTCCACTGCTACCAGGTGGCCTTTTAATTCTGAATCTCCTCCCTCCCCCACTGCCTTCACAATGCTGGACACTAGGAAATCTATATCTTTCCTGATGCCCAACATTGACACGGCATTAGTGATGGGAAATATGTTAGATGACATATTCCCATCATTAATGCATCATTTAAATAAGCCTGACAATCTTATTCATTGTCTGTCACCATTTTTGGCAGAAAATCTCGGAAACGATGATGGACATCAGGGAGCTGCTGGAATAGCTCCCCACCACTTTTCCCACTCCTGACACCATGATATTGCCTAAAATCCAGCCCATGGTCTCATCCTTGAATCAGGCTGCTTATCCAAACTTCCCCAGAATAGTAAACACAGAGGACAATATTGCTTAATTGTAGTTTCTTCCTCCTATCAAATTCATTCCTTCCAAACCTCTCCTAAAATTTTTGATCACTTGCTGAGGTACAGTTCCATGGATACTGTGCTCCTTGTCCAAGTAGCCAGTTATTGTATATAAACCTAGATAGTGAACATCAGCAGGCTAACCCAGTGCCTTCCTTGTCCGATATTCAGATGCATACTTCACTTCCAGCAGGGAAATTTAAATATAAAATAGTCGCTAATAAATCCAATAGTGAATTCAGGAGAAACTTCTTAACCCAAAGTTAAGATTGTGGAACGTGCTACCACAAGGAGTAGTTGAGGCAAATAGCATAGATGCATATAAGGGGAAGCTAGAGGGAGAAAGGAATAGAAGGGTATAGAGAGGATAAGTGGTAGGGTTATAAGAAGTAGGGAGGGAGGAGGCTCGTGTGGATAAATAGCAGCATAGACCAGTTGGGCCAAATGGCCTGTTTCTGTGCTGTAGTTTCGATGTAACTCAATGTATTGTTTTTAGTACTTGGGCAGTTTAAAGATCAGTGAAATTGGGCACACATAACATTCTGATGATTAAACACACACAAAACATATCAAATTCAATTAAATTTTGAACAAAGCCACATTAAAAAATGAAGCCAGAACACAAGGGTACTTAAGAACTTCAAACAACTGTGCTGCAGCCAAAACTTAACGTCATAATGAGATTTTTATTTTTAATTAAAATTTTAATGGGTTTGATGAAAGAATTAAAGTTCATTGTGCAACTGATTTGGAACTGCAGCTTTTGTACAATCTAGAAGTAAAAGTTTCTTAAAACGTTAAATAATGAAGTACAAAGGCTCATAAAGTTTTGAGGAAAAGTAAAGAAAGTTTGTTTTGTTTTCTTTGGACAAGAAGGAACTTCAAGATGTTTTCAAGAACATGAAGGAAATTGGCAAAACTGATCCAGGTAAATTGTTCACCACAGCAAAAGAGGAGGTTATTGAAGCAAACAGTTATATCAGGTCCAAGAGAGAGATTGATGTTTTCGAGAGAGAAGAGATTAACAAATGTAAGGGTGATTCTACGAGCCCACACTCCCATTATGGAGTTGCTTTGGTTGGATATAAGGCCTCAATGCTCCAACCTGCATTCCTTTGAGTGTGGCACCCCACTAGAAGTGTGGGTTTGTGGAATCAACCCGATAGAGAGACGATAAGTAGACAGAGGTTCATCTGTCTAAAAGAATAGATTAGGTCAAATGGTCTTTTCCTAAAAATTCTAATGATCACATTTATACTCAATAACATGTTAGCCCTAGAGCTAAACGATTCCACAACTAACGCATCAGATCAAAGCTCTGCAGTCCTGCCACATCCAGTCGTGAATGGTGGTGGACAATGAAACAACTAACGGGAGGAGGAGGCTCTGTAAACATCCCCATCCTCAATGATGGCGGAGTCCAGCACGTGAGTGCAAAAGACAAGGCTGAAGCATTTGCGACCATCTTCAGCCAGAAGTGCCGAGTGGATGATCCATCTCGGCCTCCTCCCGATATCCCCACCATCACAGAAGCCAGTCTTCAGCCAATTCGATTCACTCCACGTGATATCAAGAAACGGCTGAGTGCACTTGATACAGCAAAGGCTACGGGCCCCGACAACATCCCGGCTGTAGTGCTGAAGTCTTGTGCTCCAGAACTAGCTGCGCCTCTAGCCAAGCTGTTCTAGTACAGCTACAATACTGGCATCTTCCTGACAATGTGGAAAATTGCCTAGGTATGTCCTGTCCACAAAAAGCAGGACAAATCCAATCCGGCCAATTACCACCCCATCAGTCTACTCTCAATCATCAGCAAAGTGATGGAAGGTGTCGTCGACAGTGCTATCAAGCTGCACTTACTCACCAATAACCTGGTCACCTATGATCAGTTTGGGTTCCAACAGGACCACTCCGCTCCAGACCTCATTGCAGCCTTGGTCCAAACATGGACAAAAGAGCTGAATTCCAGAGGTGAGGTGAGAGTGACTGCCCTTGACATCAAGGCAGCATTTGACCGAGTGTGGCACAAAGGAGCCCTAGTAAAATTGAAGTCAATGGGAATTAGGGGGAAAACTCTCCAGTGGCTGGAGTCATACCTAGCACAAAGGAAGATGGTAATGGTTGTTGGCGGCCAATCATCTCAGCCCCAGGACATTGCTGCAAGAGTTTCTCAGGGCAGTGTCCTAGGCCCAACCATCTTCAGCTGCTTCATCAATGACCTTCCCTCCGTCATAAGGTCAGAAATGGAGATGTTCGCTGATGATTGCACAGTGTTCAGTTCCATTCGCAACCCCTCAGATAATGAAGCAATCCGTGCCCGCATGCAGCAAGACCTGGACAACATCCAGGCTTGGGCTGATAAGTGGCAAGTAACATTCGGGCCAGACAAGTGCCAGGCAATGACCATCTCCAACAAGAGAGAATCTAACCACCTCCCCTTGACATTCAATGGCATTACCATCGCCGAATCCCCCACCCTCAACATCCTGGGGGTCACCATTGACCAGAAACTTAACTGGACCAGCCATATAAATACTGTGGCTACAAGAGCAGATCAGAGGCTGAGTATTCTGCGGCGAGTGACTCACCTCCTGACTCCCCAAAGCCTTTCCACCATCTACACCATTCCCGACTTGGAAATATATTGCCGTTCCTTTATCGTCGCTGGGTCAAAATCCTGGAACTCCCTTCCTAACAGCACTGTGGGAGAACCTTCACCACACGGACTGCAGCAGTTCAAGAAGGCGGCTCACCACCACCTTCTCAAGGGCAATTCGGGATGGGCAATAAATGCTGGCCTTGCCAGCGATGCCCACATCCCGTGAATGAATAAAAAAAAAATTGATTCATTCATTTAGATCAACCATCTGCAAGTAAATATATCCAAAAAGAAAAGGGGCATAAAAACCCTTGGAAAGATATTAATAACTGATATTGGATAGTCCTTCTGGCTATGTACAAAACATGTTCTTCATCTATTTAATTGCAGTAAAAACAATAGTTACCAAGATTCATCAATATTACAAGTGCCACTTTAGGCAATTTTTCCTTAATTATTCTGGACCTATAAGTATTCAGCATGTAATTTGTATATGTTACACATAACAGATCACCAATATACACAAAGCTCCTTGGTTGCTGAATAGAATCACTAATTCTGAATTGTGTTTTAAAGCTTATTAATATATTGACTTAATTGCATTCATTATTAATATTTTAAAGAACATGAGTACATTTAGAAAAGAGTGTATTAAGAATTTTCCCCTTATTACAAAGCCTTTACAAATAGCACCTCAACTAAAGTGTAGTTCTGTTTTACATTTTTTCTAGAGCCATTTTCTTTTCTTATTCTACAGTACATTTAATATTCAGCATCACAGTTTTCCTGATTATTTCTGTAAATATCATTAACCTTTTTTAGGACTACACCACTGCAAATAAGTGTTGTGATTTACAGTGGGGTAAGGGGATTTAGAGATTTCTGTAAATTAGGAGATGATTCTGCACACTTCTACAGGTTGAGTTCATTAAAAAGTACATTTATCTGCATGGGGTAAGACAATGTCACTTTTAAGTTAAAGTGTTTTTATATTGACAGCATGCTGTCAGCAGCAAGTTAATGGCACATTATCAATATAACGGAGGCAAGCTCAGGTGCCTCTGAGGGTGTCCGGTGATCATATTTTCATGGATCCAAACAGCCTTCTTTGGAGTCATGAAAATTGTAGACCTCCTTCCTAATGGTGCTTCAACTGACCTGGCTGCCAGCATGTTAGGAAAGAAAACCTAAGATAGCTGCACTTGGAGGTTGCAGGTCACATTCTCCATGCAACAATAACAACAATAACTCTAAATAGTTTCCTGAAAGTGCTTCAGATTACTCTTGATGAAGCTTTTCCAGAAAATATATTGTCATGCACTAAGGTTGTTATCTCAAGCACATTGGCTTTGATGACCCATACTAGTAGAACAAACCACTGACCCTCAGTGTCCAGGATCAAATAAGAAGAGAGGTCCAGAAAGATGGTTATCTTTGTAGCTATACCCCCAGCATTGGTTACCATCTGTGTGAGATGCATGGGGAGAAATCAGAGCAACAAAAAAAGAGGAAAAAAGTGTCACCTTTACTATGGAGACTGTTGTGTTGAACAGAAATCACAAAGCACATCATCAGACCTGGCACTGGAGTGCTGCAGGAAGAACACTACAGTTTGATGTGGTGCTGACATAGAACACACAGGGCATAGATGGTGTGTCAGCCACTACATCACTTTAATTTGTTGTTGGTGCAGTGGAGCGGGTCAGGAAAAGCTTTGCAAAATGGCAGAGTTATGAATTATCCATGAATTAGAAGTGTTCAATGTAGATCTTTATTCAGCGTTCTCCACAGTCCTGATGAATGGAATATCATACAGTATTTATTGCACTGTAAGAGAGATTGGAAAAGCTTCACTACTAAACTGCTGCTGTTTGTGTCTATCATCAGATTCAAATAATTTGCATGTTAGGCAAATAAATGATGTAAATTTATACTCCAGTGAGGCAAATCAAGAATAATATATTGGTTTGGATTTTCTTTTTGAAAAGAAATCCAATTGGAAATATAGAAGGATGGATAAATAAAGAGAACAGCAATCTAATAGTTGTTGGTATTTTAATATCTTTGAAAGTTATATCTTGAAAGTTCTAGGACATAACAATGCAGATCGCAGTGAGATAAATGGATTGTATTTCCCTAAGGCTAAAATGGAGATCACAGCAGACTGTGTAAGTGCATGTGGTATTATGTAACCATCCTAGTACATAAAATAATAATAACTACAAGAACTTGTGAAGTTATCTGACAACATAGGAATAACAAGAGGCAACTTGAGAAACTGCACAAACTGAAGTTTTCCCTCAAGTTCCCTCAATAAATTCTTCTACTGTGAGAGATTGAATTATAGATTTTCTGAAGATCACAATTATACAGAGCGAGAGCAGCGTCAAGCTAAGTTTGTGGTTTTTTTTGCCAAAGTAAAGAAGGAATGTTTCTTTGCTTCTTCAGTTGGCAGAGGTGAGCTTCCTGACTTGTTAGATATATGAATGCATCATCTGAACCATTTTAAGTTGTCGCCGTAATGTTTTTTATTCTACTGTAAAACCTTATTAAAAATACATTTGAAATTCTAGTGCAATAAAATCTCATCTTGTCAACATTTTTTTCTCCCTGCAATTCAACCCAAATGAATTCTAGTTGGTCTGCATTCTATTCATCTAACTAATTATCAAATGTGTTATTGTACTTACAGTATTCCATTTCCAATAAACTATTCATGAACTCTAGGCCATTATCACATAAATGAACCAAACTGTAACTTTGTGCTGGAATGTCCATCTGTTGATACGTTAGGGAAGAATATTTGAATTTTCCAGAGACAAATGATCACCAAGAAATACTTAGAGAAATTCAAATATGGCACAAAGCTCTAGAAATTGGTTTGCGCCTGAATTGGGCCATGATCATAGTGCTGCACACATGCCTAATGAGGCCTTGGCGGGACCATGGCAAATTGGTTCAGCAGCATCATTTGTTTATTACCGGCAAGCACCAAAGGCAACTCACCAGTCGGGGATGGAAAGCGGAATCTATTGGCTCCAACACCAGCCGAGGTCCACAGCAGAGTCCGGGGGGATAGGCAGTTGGGAGGAAAAGGAGTGGTGGCCGTCAGTGGCCGCGTATTTAATGTTTACACCTGTAAAACGGGCACAGCGCAATCCAATTTCTAGGCCATAATCCTTTTAACATTATTACAAATTAATTTCTCATACAAGTGCAGCTATAAATCATATTTTGCTTGTGGTCAATCAATACTAATTTCAACAAAGAAGATGGAACTGGGATGAAAACATTTTAATTGATCCAGAATACAATACTAAAAGTGCAGGCTTTCCCATTGTTTATAAAACCCAGCACAAAAATAGTTGCTTAGTTAATCCACTGAATGTCCTACCAGGCTCACAGACAAATATATCCACTTTGGCCTTCTCCTGTTCTTCACTTCTTGTAGTAGGGCTTGCAGTTCATGGCCTGTGAAACTGGCTTTTCTCACTCAATAATGCCAAATTCCACAGCACTTTTGCATAACTTAGCCTTTGCCTTCTCATTGCTGTTTTAAGTGCTTAATTGCCTCCTCAATGCAATTGATAGCTGAGCATGAAGAATGTTGCTTCTCTCTTTTCATTGGCTGGCCTGCTTTGTGGGAGATGCAGCCAACCTTTTAGCCCACAGATTGAAATGGCGAAATCTTGTGGAAGCAGGTGTTGTTTGCCCTAGAAGCTTTTAGTAACCCACAATTTACACCTGAGTGGCACACCAACTGCAATTTCTATGTCTCCGCTTTTAAAGGGGCTTGCAAGCTGAGACCCAATTTATTACAAATATTTCATCCACAGTTCTTTAATGTTGACTGCTAGCTTCGTATTCAGCTATGTAAAACTGCAAAAGGAATTCAGGCGCATTCCTCGCAAACTAGATAGATATCCTTGGGTATGATAGTACTTGGATGTGCACTTGAATTGCAGTACCCCAGAGGGCTATGGACCAAGTGCTGGAAAGTGGGATTAAGCTGGATAGCTCTTTTTCGGCCAGTATGCACACAATGGGCTTAATGGCCTCCTTCCATGCCGTAACTTTCTATGATTCTATGATTCTATGATGGTAACCCATTTGGCATGCATAGCGCATGAGTTGGTGTCCTCAAAGAGCCCCTCCAGGTAACCTCGCTGGTCTCGTGTAAGACTATGACTGTCGAGCTCTGGAAGCTCAGATCGGTCTTGAAATTCTGAGTGATCGTGCGGACCAGATGCTGGAAGGGTAGCTTGCAAAACAATAGCTTTATGGATTTCTGCTAGAACATAAGAACATAAGAAATAGGAGCAGGAGTAGGCCATATGGCCCCTCGAGCCTGCTCCGCCATTCAATAAGATCATGGCTGATCTTCGACCTCAACTCCACTTTCCTGCCCAATCCCCATATCACTTGAATCCCTTAGAGTCCAAAAATCTATCGATCTCTGCCTTGAGTATGCTCAACGACTGAGCATCTGGGATAGAGAATTCCAAAGATTCACCACCCTCTGAGTAAAGAAATTCCTCCTCATCTCAGTCCTAAATGGCCTACCCCTTATCCTGAGACTATGCCCATTAGTTCTAGACTCTCCAGTCATGGGAAACAGCCTCTCATCATCTATCCTGTCAAGCACTCTAATAATGTTATACTTTTCAATGAGATCACCTCCCATTCTTCTAAACTCCAGAGAATATAGGCCCATTCCAATCAATCTCTCCTCATAGGACAAGCCTCTCCTCCCAGGAATCAATATGGTGAACCTTTGTTGCACCGTCTCTAAGGCAAGTGTATCCTTCCTTAGGGAAGGAGACCAAAACTGTACTCCAGGTGTGGTCTCACCAGAGCCCTGTACAAATGTAGCAAGACTTCCTTACTCTTGTTCTCCAATCTCCTGGCAATAAAGGCCAACATGCCATTTGCTCTCCTAATTGCTTACTGTACCTGCATGTTAAATTTCTGTGTTTCGTGTATAAGGACACCCAAATCTCTCTGGACACCAACATTTAATAGTTTCTCACCATTTAAAAATTATTCCGTTCATCTATTCTTCCTACCAAAGTGAATAACCTCACATTTCCCCACATTATCCTCCATTCGCCACCTTCTTGTCCACTCATTTAACTTGTCTATATTTCTTTGCAGACTCTTTGTGTCCTCCTCACAATTTACTTTCCCACCTAGCTTTGTATCATCAGCAAACTTGGATACATTACACTTGATCCCTTCATCTAAGTCATTAATATAGATTGTGAATAGCTGAGGCCCAAGCACTGATCCTTGTGGCACTCCACTAGTTACAGCCTGCCAACCTGAAAATGACCCGTTTATTCCTACTCTCTGTTCCCTGTCTGTTAACCAATCCTCTATCCATGCTAATATATTACCCCCAACCCCATGAGCCCTTATCTTGCGTAACAACCTTTTATGTGGCACCTTATCGAATGCCTTTTGAAAATTCAAATATATTACATCCACCGGTTCCCCTTTATCTACCCTGCTAGTTGCAGGCTCAAAAAACTTTAATAAATTTGTCAAACACGATTTCCCTTTCATAAAACCATGTTGACTCTGCCTAATCATATTATGATTTTTCAAGTTCCCTGTTACCACTTCCTTAATAATGGATTCCAGCAATTTCCCGACGACTGATGTCAAGTTAACTGGCCTGTACGTCTCTGTTTTCTTTCTCCCTCCTTTCTTGAATAGCGTTGTTACATTTTCTACCTTCCAATCCGCTGGGACCATTCTAGGATCTAGGGAATTTTGGAAGATCACAACCAATACATCCACTGTCTCTGCAGCCACCTCTTTTAGAACCCTTGGATGTAGGCCAACAGGTCCAGGGCATTTGTCGGCTTTTACTCCCATTAATTTCTCCAGTTCTTTTTCTGTACTAATATTAATTACTTTAAGTTCCTCACTCTCATTAGACCTTTGGCTTCCCACTATTTCTGGTATGTTTTTTGTGTCTTTTACTGTGAAGACAGATACAAAGGGCTCGATTTTCGGACGTCCGAGTGGGTGCATTCATGGCGGGGGGGGCTCCGAAAATCGGGGATTCCCAGGGCGGGTCCGGAGCCTGACTCCAACCCGCCCACTTCCGGGTTCCCCAGTGATGCGCTTAGATGTGCGCACAGCCCCCGCGTGCGGGACTCCCACCGGCAATTAAAGTCAGCGGGATCCCAATTCAGGCAATTATTTCAGGTCATTAGCAGTCCTGATTTGAAGGATATTTTAGGAGGGGTGGGGTTTTCATCTAAACTGACAGTGTTTCCCGTACTGGGGGAAACACTCCTAGTTGAAATGGACGTGTTGCAGCCACCAGCTTGTGGCAGCTGCAAAGGTCCATTTGACAGGTTGGGGGGGGGAGACCCTCACTCATTGCAGGAGGCCACTCTGTCACTTTGGACAAAGTTTGGCCTGCACCACCCTCCTCCTAACACTAAAATTCACAAACTTGGAACCTCAACCCCGGTGTGCAGACGCATTTACCTATCTTGCGGACCCCTCAAATGTACATCTTGCGGATGGGGGCCGCCGTAGCTGTAGTCATGACCACCTCGGAGGATGAACAGCATCACCAGCCTCGCCGGCCACACCTTCCACCTCTGACACATGGAGCTCCACAACACAATGCTGTGACACATCCACCTGCACAGCAGGAGGGAGGGCAACCGCAGAGAGAGATGAGTTGTAGAAGGCACTACCCTCGCCACAGGGTCTACAGACCAAGGCTCAGCTTCCTGGACCTCTCTGAGCAGCAGTGCACACGGAGGCTCAGAGTCACTCGACATGTAGTCGTGGACATCTGCAGCCTCCTTCATGCCGAGCTGCTACCAGCTGGCCCGAGCACCATCTTCTTACCTGTTGCTGTCAAAGTCACCACTGCCCTCAACAACTTCTCCTCCGCATCCTTCCAGGGAGCCACCGGGGACATCGCCGGCGTCTCTCAGTCGTCTGCACAAAAGAGCCCTGCAAATACACCTACACCCACTCTGCAGTGACACAATGGGTGGCATCAGGTGTGGGTCTTCATGGTGATCCTTAGGAGTGGGCATTATTGCACAAGCCAGTCAAGAATGGCCAAGACGTGACAGTAGTGGTGATATTATAATATGTAATGTGAGTTGATCAGAAATCAAATATAAGTAAAAACCATGACAAACCCTCAAACACCCTTGTGCATCCCCTTCATGCTCACGACACGTTTGCCTTACGCTTCCTACTACACATACGTGATGCATGCCCTGTGGCTGCAGCACAGGTAGTGGCAGGTTGGGTGAGGCTGACCGTGAAAGAGATGCATCAGAGGGTGAGTATGAGATAGAGCCATGAGATTGTATGAGGATTGGGTTGAGTGGTAGTGGCGGGATGAGTACTGGCGAGATGAGTAAGTGCAGGTAAGATGAGGATGAGGGTTCAGTGGGTGTGAGGAGTGATGTGATAGAGTAGTGTTGGCAATGCAGAAGGAGATGTGGGGTGGGGACAGTGATGTGGCAGACGGAGTGTAGGGGAATGAGTAAGTGTCTCACTTCGGCTGACCTACTTAGGTCATTGAAGCGTCTCCTGCACTGTATGCAGGTGCGTGATATGTTGGTGGTGCTGGTGACCTCCTCTGCCACCTCGAGCCAGGCCTTCTTGGTGGCAGAGGCAGGCCACTTCCTCCCGTCCACCGGGGGAAGATCACTCTCCTCACCCTCCTCCTCACCCCATCCAGTAGGATCTGGAGTGAGGCATCATTAAACCTGGGAGCAGCCTTCCCCCTTGGCTGTAATTTTGGCTCCTTTCTGCAGCATCAGTCAGTGGAGGACTGCCCCTTTAAATAGGGCTCCTCCAGCTGACAGCCTATGATGCGAGTGCACAGTCCACCTGCTGCGCAGCTTTCCAGCGCAAAACCCAGAAGCCAAAGTAAGTGGCTTCAATTTACTTGCGATCGCATGTGGAGCAGCCCAAATTCACTGGGCGCGTTACCATGCGCCCAGTCGACCCTCCACTGCCAACCCGCCTCCCTCCTAATATCAAGCCCAAAATATTTGTTTAACGTCTGCCATTTCCTTATTCACCATTATAATTTCTCCTGTCTCAGCTTCTAAGGGACCTATGTTTACTTTCACTACTCTCTTCCTTTTTACATACTTATAGAAGCTTTAACAATCTGTATTTATATTTCTTGCTAGTTTACTCTCATAGTCTGTGTTCTCCCTCTTTATCAATTTTTGATCATCCTTTGCTGGTTTCTAAACTCTCCCAATCCTCAGGCTTACAACTCTTCTTGGCAACATTATAAGCCTCTTTTTAAATCTAATACCATCCTTAACTTCTTTCGTTAGCCATGGATAGATCACTTTTCCCCTGGGGTTTTTATTTCTCAGTGGAATGTATATTCATTGAGAATTATGAAATATTTCTTTAAATGTTTGCCATTGCTTATCTACTGTCATATCTTTTAATTTAAATTATGAATTTACCTTAGCCAACTCACCCCTCATATCTATGTAATTGGCTTTATTTAAGTTTAAGACTCTACTTTTGGACTTAAATACGTCACTCTCGAATTCAATGTGAAATTCTTTCATATTATGATCACACTTCCCCAGAGGATCCCTTACGAGCAGCAGATCTCCCACAGAGTCATAGTAGTGTCAGGCGGTAAAGGTGAATTTTCTTCAATCCAACCCATACAAAATTTTTAACACACAAGGAACTTCAATTTCTTTAAATAACAGAGAACAGTTCAAATTTTGTGGAATTGTCCTATTATCCATTTTTTTTTTATTTTTCACTCTGTAACGTGGGATTTTTTTTGCTACATTAAAAGTGCCACATTAAAGTTGTTGGGTGGCCATTGAGTATGAAATAATAATTGGAAATCAGTCAAAGTGCTAAACAAGTATGGCAGAAGAAAGTCAACTCATGGCTGCCTGTTTCTCCATCATAAAATTGTAATAAGACCTCTGAATTTCATGCCATGCCTGAACTATGCTAGAATTGCGCTGGTTATATCCTGGTTAAGGACCCTATGTCCAAATTTAAATCAGGGACCATTGCGTTCATTTATTCTAAAATCCCGCACAAAAATCCTTGATGACAATCGTCGGGAAGGAGGCTGCACCAGTGTTATTTAAAGGGATTTAACTGCATTCAGGTAAGTCTCTGTTTAATCGTTTTAGATGCCTGTGGGCATTTTAGGCTGTGTTCAAAAATTATGGAGAGCTATTTTTTTAGAGCTGTAGGACAATTTCTGCCCAGAGGCTTGTGCACAGAGTTACTCTGCCAACATGGATGTGCTGCTTATTGGGGCTGGCAGATAAGAAAGAGGAAGATCAGCAAGTCAGAGTATCGAGATCTGCAGCTGCTGGGAGAACTTCTCCGAGTCACCATCTTCTCTTTACAGCAATGACCGAGAGCTATAATTCAAAAGTCAAAGTGCACCTCCCCTTTAAGAGGTGCAGGCTGCTGCCTGATTTTCTTCCACCCACAATTGGCAAGGTGCCAATAAAGAGTGTGAGTAGTGCTGGCAGCTCGCTAAACATAACCAAGTTAGGCACAAGCATCAATTTGGCTCGTGCCCCTCGCTGACGTCATCAGGCGCCCGACCAGCCGTTATGCCCATTTTACACCCATTTTCAGTCCAAGTTGAATTTCTCACCCTATTTTTCAGCATAAGAAGAGGCCCTCTGTCACACAAAGTGATTCATTTTGCAAACTGCAAGATCAAAAACTGCCTTTTCTTCCTCATCAGTACGCTTATATTATTGCACTATTGTTGTCAGAAATATCAAATTATTTTTTCAAGTGATGCAAGTAAGCAAATCCTTTCTGGATATCATTACAGGTAGTCAATACAAAATGAAAAATACTGCAAATTCTCATATACTGGAAGAATCCATTCATACTTAAAAAATTGTTCTCACGATTGGACAACACTGGCAAGGTTGCATTATTGCCCGTCACTAGTTGTCCAGAGAAGGTGGTGATGGGCCTTTTTCTGGAACTGCTGCAATTCTCATGTTGATGGTGATGTTCTTACAATGGGGTTAAATAGGGAATTCTAGTCTATTGGATGAGTGACAATGAAGGAATGGTATTACATGTCCAAGTCAGGATGGGATGTGAAACATAGGAACAGGAGCCATTCTGCCCCTCGAGCTTATTAACCATTCAATTAGATAGTGGCTGATCTGTACTTCAACTCCATTAACCTGCCTTTGCTCCATATCCTTTTATACCCTTTCCTAACAAAAATCTAGCGCTCTCAATCTTGAAAATTTCAATTGGGGGAGAAAGTTCCAGATTTCCATCACTCTTTGTGTGAAAAGATACTTCCTAATTTCTCTGCTAAATTACCTGGCATTTTTTAAGATTATGCCCCCTTGTTATGGATTCCCTAACCAGAGGAAAAAGTTTCTCTATATCTACCCTATCGTATCATTTTATCATTTTAAAGGCCTCGATTGCATTACCCCTCAACCTTCTGAACTCAGGGGAATACAAATCAAGTTCATGTAACCTGGCCTTATAATTTAACCCTTTAAGCCCTGGTATCATGCCAGCGAATTTGCGCAGTACCCCCTCCAAGACCAAGATATCTTTCCTGAGATGCGGTGCCCAGAACTGAATGCATATGGGGTCTGAACAAGGATCTGTACAGCTGGAGAATCACTTCCTCACTTTTTTATTCCAACCCCCCTTGAGATAAGGCCAACATTCCACTAGTCTTTTTGATTACTTTTTGTACCAGTGCACGAGCTTTTAGTGGTTTGTGTACCTGTACACCAAAATCCCCTTGCTCTTCCACAGCTGCTAGTCTCTCATCATTAAAAAAAATATTCCAATTTGTCTTTTATGGATCTAAAATGGATGGCCTCACACTTCCTTAACATTGAATTCCATCTGCCATCATTTTGACTGATGATTATTAAATTATAGTTGAGACCAGTGTCTGAGACTACTGGAGGAGAACTAATGGTTGAGAAGGGGAGTTGAAGGGAAGAGCAAGTTTGCATTAACTTTTTCCTTATTGTACTAACATTCTGTTCCCCTTGATAGCTGTGGAGAATAATAATGCAAAAATAAGGTTTGCTGGAGAAATGTGCCTCCATTTTGAGGTTATTTTCTTGCCTTCCTCTTCATGTTGCACAACAGCTCAATTGAGCTAAAAAAAAAACATAGGGAGGAGTTCAGATTGACCTCTAAACATTAAAAACTTCAAATCATCTGAGATGTTTAAAGCACAAATCATCATTTATTTTAAATGGTACATCAGCCCTTTTTAACCACTCGAACCCAATTATAGCATTGGTCACACTGTGCTAGAAATTTTGACAAAGCTAAATATGTAAATTTTGCTTCATGCTCAAATGAATTAGCTACTTCCTTCTTCTTAAAACATTTAAGCCAAACTCAGTAACACTACCTCTGCTATCATTCACTCAGGTGGAAGTTTCACAACAGTAATACGACACTTGTGAAATAAGAAATCTCATCAATAAAAAGAGAACTCAGAGGCTTTTAGGAATGTAATAGGAAAGTGCTGGCTGCCGCAAATCTCTAAAGAGCGCATTTGAGCCTGATACTTAATATTCAAACCAAATTGCATGCTGTACTCAAAGGATAAACCACAGTAATAACATGGGCTCACTGCTGGACAGCTATTGAATACAAAATTATAGTCTAGTGTTGATTGTCCACTATTCAGCATCATAGGAATGAGACTTTGTTTTTTTCAGTATTTTATATACCCTGTGGCAGAAGCTGAAAACTGAAGAGATTGCTGTAATTCTTAAAACGTAATCCCCTAATTCTGTATTAGTACAAAGTTGTAGGCTTTGGTTATTAATATTCCTGCACTGCGGACTACTGCACTCCACCAATTTTGTCAACTTGCTGCTAAACACAAGCATTGAGGTCATATAGATTGAAGTCTGCTCCAACAGCATGCATCCACGTGAAGATTGGGGAGTGCAGACCACCAGTTCTTTTTCGAGTATACAGAATCAATGGGGTCATTGAAAACCTTAAAGGGAGCAGAACAGCTGGAGTTCTTGTGCTCACACTAGGAAGCTTAAGTAAATTGTTTGTTTGGCTGAACAGTATAAGTTAATGTGTGACACTTGGGCCCCGATATTTACTTGGAGCCGGGAAGGGAGCAGGGGAATGATTTTTGGACAGGAAACCCAGAAGTAAGGATTTCCCAAATGTCCTGTTGATTTTGATGGTAGGATGGCTTTTACATTTTTTCAACAGGTTTCGCGCCCGACAGCCAGCCAGATTGACAGATGGGCTGTCAGGCGGGAAAACAGCCAGGGAGAGATCAGGGTCTTCAGGGTTTGGATTGGGGGGGGAGGGGGGAGGGGAGAATCGGATCTGCGGGGTTTGGATCAGAGGGGGATCAAGGAGAGATCGGGGTCTACGGGGTTTGGATTGGGGGGGAGGGGGGTCGGGGAGAGATCGGGGTCTGTGGGGTTTGGATCGGGGGGAGTCGGGGAGAGATCGGGGTCTTCGGGGTTTGGATCGGGAGGGTCGGGGAGAGATCAGGGTCTTCAGGGTTTGGATCGGGGCAGGGGGGTTGGGGAGAATCGGGGTCTTTGGGGTTTGGATCGGAGGGGTCAACACAAAGTCTTTCCCCTACACTCCGTCTGCCACAACACTGCCCCCACCCCACATCTCCTTCGGCACCGCCAACACTACTCTGTCACATTACTCTTCATACCCACTCAAACCCCATCCTCATCTTACCTCCACCTACTCACCTCACCAGTACTCACCCCGCCACTAACACACAACCCAATCCTCATACAATCTCATGGCTCCATCCCATACTCACCCTCTCGTGCATCTCCCTCACGGCCAGCCTCACTCAACCTGCCACCACCTGTGCTGCAGCCACAGGGCATGCATCACATATGTGCAGTAGCCAGCGTAAGGCAAACGTGTCGTGAGCATGAAGGGGGTGCACAAGGGTGTCTGAGGGTTTGTCATGGGTGTTACCTATATTGAATTTCAGAGCAACAAACAGCACACATTATATTGACACCACCACTGCCATGTCTCCACGAATCCTGTCCGTTGTGTCCAATAATGCCCACTCCTGGGTATCACTATGAGGACCCACCACTGATGCCACCCATCGTGTTACTGCAGAGTAGGTGCAGGTGTATTTGCAGGGCTCTTCCGCGCAGACGACTGAGAGACATCGGCGGTGTAGCCGGCTGCACCCTGGAAGGATGCGGAGGAGAAGTTGTGGAGGGCAGTGGTGACTTTGACAGCGACAGGTAAGCAGTTGGTGCTGGGGCCAGCCAGGAGCAGCTCGGCATGAAAGAGCCTGCAGATCTCCACGACTACATGTCGAGCGAATCTGCGCCTCCCTGTGCACTGCTGCTCGGAGAGGTCCGGGGAGCTGCGCCTCGGTCTGTGGACCATGTGGCGAGGGTAGTGCCCTCTGCGATGCATCTCTCCCTGCGGTAGCCCTCCCTCCTGCTGTGCAGGTGGGCGTGCAACAACACCGTGTTGGGGGGCTCCACGTTTCTGCGGCGGACGGCGTGGACTGCGAGGCTGCTGGGGCTGGTCATGCTGTTCGTCCTCCGAGGGTGTCCACGCACCACCCATCTGGCAGGTGTTGATCTGAGGGGTTGTGCAGGGTAGGTGGGTGGTTCCTCGGACTGGGGCTGCGGTTTCGTGTCGGTCTGTCCTCTGGCTTGGCGGGGGGTGGTGGAGGGCAGGGGTTGCCCTATGTGACGCGGTGGCCTCCTGCGTGGGTGAGGGCTCTCCCCCGTGGAGTGCACCTTGGCACCTGCCACAGGCTGCTGGCTGCAACACACCTGGTTGGAGAGAGACTGTTTCCCCCAGTGTGTGAAACTCACTGCCTTGAACCTAAAATCCCACACTTCCTCTTTTGACAGCTGCTTCAGCTCATTAAATGACCTCAACAAGCAAGGTAAGTACACTCAAGTGGAACCCCGCTGGCTTTAATTGCCTGCGGGATTCCCACCAGTGGGGCTTGCGCGCGCAGCCCCGCACGTCAGCGCGGTACCCGGAAGTGGCTGGGATTTCGGCGCGATCCGGTCACGTGACCGGATATCGGGATTTTCAGGGCCCCCCCGCTGGAAACCCGCAGGAAACCCGACGCGAAAATCGAGCCCCTTATCCATGGTATAAATTTGAAGAAATTAGTGCCTATTCAGGAATGTTGAAATTTTGCCAGTCCATGTGCCAGTATATAAAATCTTTGGATTTAAAAAAAATTAAGGCCTCTTCAAATTTGAAATATTGGAATCTTTTCACAGTTTCAAAAATAAGGCCTGTTTATTTTTTTAATGGGGCCAATTAAAATAAATTAAAATGAGACCTGTGTAGCTTTTAAAATAACTAAACTTCTTTAATGTAAGAAAAATAAATGTTTCCTCATTCATTGAAATATTGGAGATTTCAAACCCTTCCGTACCGCTCACTTTTCCAACCCACTCCTGCTGAGATATTTTTCCATCCTTTCTTCTCCCACTGAGATACCTTTCTACTCCCCCACCGCCCAACTAAGGTAATTTCTCTCACTCCACCATATTTCCCTCTTCCCATCTCTTTCCGCACACCCCTCCTGTCCTTTCCCCCATCTTGCCTTCCTCCCTCCTCCCTGCCTACCTCACCTCTTTCTCTCCGCTTTTCTGCTTTGGTCCAATATCTCCCTGCCCTCTAATCCTGTTTGACTTGAAGACTGCACTTGGTCTCGACTACCCATGAGCAACATCAGGGGGAATCGACTATGTTTTTAATATTTCCCAGTGCAATATTTTAAGGTACAAGATATAACTGTGGAAGAATATTGATGCTGAATCAGAATAGAACAAAATAAACTGGAACTGGTCTGCTATGTGCTGTTTGAAAATTAAATTTGTTGGCAATTGCTTATTTTTGGTAATGGTCCAGGAAGGTATTTTTGAACCACAGTTCTTTGTACGTTACAAGTCAGCAGAAAAATGTGTTGACTTGGTGTGATGTAGTGTGTTTGGTGTCCTTTTCAGTAAATGTTTAGAGTGCAGAGTTCAGGTGAAGTGTACAAGATGAAATGATGTGAAAGAACATCCACTTCAGATCTGGGTCAAAAAAATATACAGACTTTAATGTAATGTAAAGACTGCAATTTAGTGTTATAACAAACCAGCAAATTCCATCAAAGATGGAAGGTCACGGCCATAAACTATAGGTTCTATAGGAATTAGAAAATAGAAAAAATATCAATCGATCAAAGATGTGCCAGTGAATCCCAATGAGATTCCTAAGGATATTCATCCCTGTGATTCACATTTAAGCCGATAAAAGAATGGAAAAGCAAGACCCTTAAACACTGAAAATTACACACTTTTAAATCATGTTAAATTCTTCAACAGAGTCCCCATTTCGCTACTATCCATTTAAGTTATGACAATCACTTATGTATTAAACAATAGCTAATTTAGATTTGAATGCAATACAGCAACTTATGACCAAACACGAAACAATAATAAACTTGATGATTGGTGGAGCTAGTTTTTGAAACCAAGCCAAAGTAACTGAATGAAAAGAAGGTCAAAAGAAAGGTCAAAAGAAAAGGGTGCACCATTATTAGTGTAAAGATCAATAATTATATTCTCTCTTGAGAAGCTGATCATTTTAGTCTCACTTCGATCTCTCTCAGCATTTTCTCCCTTGTGGTTACTTCAGTAGTTAGTTGCTCACTTCATCAGTTAAGAGGATGGATCATCTTATTAGGAACCATTTGGAGTTTTCAATTGTTATTTTATTGATTCATTTTTTAAAAATAAACCTTAATTGCAGGGTAGTTTCTAAAATGGCACACAATTAATAATAGGAATGGTATTAAGAGATATTGTTAACACTTTGGTATTCATAAATAATAATAGAATGTTTTAAGATATGGAATATGGAATTTCCTGCAATCAGCTAATTATTATTTCATGCAACAGCAGTAATTATATCACAAAGATGTGATGTCTCCTTCATTGACACTGTGGTGAGAATCTGCATAGCTCATGAAATAGTAAGCTCTGCAACTTCCACAAAAACTATAGGCATTTCAAATTATATCTACATTCATGGTGAAAAATAACTGATAGCACAGACAAAGCTGAAGGCTATAACTTAATCTCTGAGGATTGGGTGATGTGTATAATTTCCTCCAAATTTGCCTGCATACTGTTCATCTAAAAGCTTCAATTTGATTCTGGTTTCTAATACAGATCCACTATTCTATATCTAATTATGAAATGCTTCTCATATTTATTAAAATATTAATTCATAATATAATACATTCCTGTTAAATGCTTTCCTGATTCTATGCTATACATGCAAAGATAAAAATCAGTGTAATAAATATCAGATACCAGAAATGTTACAAACACAGAGGGGTTCAAGTGACAATGGAAACCACAAGAGGAAAGCTGAGTGATTTATCAATGCCATCTAAACCTTGAGATGAATTACTGCCTTGACACTTATTTTTTATTCATTATACAGAAAGACATTTAGAAGTATAGGAGTCAACCTAGCAGAGCAGTAATAAAATATAACCGAAACTGAAGTAAAATGATGCCATTTGGCTTGTGATATTTAGCATTCAACTTCCGAAAGAAATATTTCACCCACTTGAATGGGTAGTTCAGGATTACGTGTGATGGTTGATGCTGTCTTCTCACAGTTGTGTGTGTTTTCTGTGCTAGTTGCTGATTATGATGTATTGCTGGGTCATTCCATGTTATTTTTAACTTTCTTTCCCTACTTTTCACTACTGCCATTCATTTGAAAATGTTAAAGAGAATTGAAAAAAAGAGCCACATGAATGCCTTCCTGACCCTTCGATCTGACACAGCTATGAGCCATTTCATGAAATGAATGCTTCTTCCCCACCAGTATTGAGGGAGTGCTGTATTGTCAGAGGATGAGATGTTACTTCAAGCTTAGTTTAGGTGGACATTAAAGATCATATGGCATTACTCAGAGAGGACGGAGAGCTCTCCAAGTGTCCTGGCCAACATTCCTCCATCATCCAGAATCATCAAATAACAGATTGAATAGTCACTCATCTCATTATTGTTTGTGGGATATGGCTGGTGCAGAATTACAGCCACATTTGCCTACACAACAGGCAATGTTGTACCACTTTAAGGAAACTCATCGTATGTGAAGCACTCTGAGACATTCTTCAGAGATGTGATAAAGCACTATATAAATGAAAAACTTTCTTTCTTTCTTTCACCTGTCATGTGGAAATAGATGGCTCTTACCACAGGGCAGTAAGGAGACACAAGGGGCATAATTTTTATTCGTAGCCGGGTACCCCACGCGTCCGCATGGGGAACCCAGAAGTGAATTGAGTAAGTCACAATCTACTGGCGCAACTCAATTGAAGGTGAGTATTTGAGCTTCTGGGTTTCCCACGTGCCAGGCAGCCAGAATCAGAGAGGGGAGGTGGGAGGGAGAGAGAGATCATTAGGCTTGGGAAAAATTGGAGGGGGGGAGGGAGGTGGGGGGACGTGGACCACAGTGGGGGGGTCAGCCAGTATTGGACATCAGGGGGGGTCAGCCAGCACGGACAATGGGGTGGGGTCATCCAGCATCGGATATCGGTTGGGGGGGGGGGGTTCGCCAGCATTGGATATCGGGGGTCTCAGCAAGGGACAACATTAGGGGGGTCTGGCCAGCACCGGAAATTGGGGGATTCCACCACCCGGCAGTGAGGGGGCGGGGGGATGGAATCGGCCGAACACGGGGCTCCTGTCTGCTAGGTGAGCTTGTTGGGCCTGGATGAAGCAGTCCTGCTCCTCCAGGCCCACAAGCAGTGAAATAAAGGCACTCATAACATGGATTTGGCCCTTCACGCCTGCTTTCACCTGACGTGAATAGGGAGCGATGGAAAACCCAAACAGGTAAGGTTAAAATTGTTTTAAGTGTCCAATACACAAAATATTAAATACCCCAAATATCTCAATAAGGTACATTGCCCTTTTAAGTATCGGCCCGCCAGCTTTAAGTGGAGGTGGGACTTCCTGGTGTTTGCTGTGCACATGCACACAAATCTGCCTGGGTTAAACCCAGAAGTGGTCAAGTTGGAGCCAGGATGCAGTCCCGCTTCAAAAAGCTGCTATCTTAACCTCTCACCCGCCCCCAACCCACCCATTCTTGGAGGTTAAAATTTACCCCCTGCTCTGGAGAATGGACAGTGAGAGAAGACCATGCACTCTCTTTAGTTGAATCAGGAGAAACTGTTCCAGACATCATTCCATTTCCTGGCCTTGCTTGCAGGCTTCAAGGGATTGCTGCCATTGTTTGTTGTATGCTCATCCCTGATAGTCCAGGTGAATATCCCCATAAACAATGTTCACCAACGGCCCAATCTTTACCCTGCCCTCCCATTCCCATCCATTTATTTTATGGCACCATTTGTTTCACTACTGTAGCCCATATGACAGTCACTACACTTTCAAGTAAGATATGGGGGAGAATTTTAACCCCGAAGAACTGATGGGTTGGGGGCAGGTGGGAAGTTAAAATGAACAATTTTTCCAGCGTGACCGCAACCCGGCTCCGACTTCTGGGTTTAACTGAGACGCATTTGGATGCGTGTGAGTAACCTGCTCACCAGAGGAAGTCCCTATTTCGTGCAAATGGGTGGGTAATTGTCAGAGCAATTAATGTTACTATGAGACGTTAATTAGATCTTTTTAAATTGACTTTAAGGGAGCTTTAAATTTAACGCCTCGCCTCCAGTAATGGTTTCCTGGGGCTTGTGAATCTTGCCAGTGAAACGGGAGTAAGAAGGGCCAGATCCATGAGATAAGTGCCTTTATTGCACTGCTTGTGGGCCAGGAAGAGCAGGTGTGCTTCCCTGCGGCTCACCTTTTAAAGACCCTGCGATTGGCTGATCCAGCCCCCCTCCCCACCACGATGTCTGACTTCCCCCACCCCTCTTCCTCGATCGCCCTCCATACAAACCCCAAAGACCCCGATCTCTCCCCGACCTCCCCCATACAAACCCCAAAGACCCCGATCTCTCCCCGACCTCCCCCATACAAACCCCAAAGACCCCGATCTCTCCCAGCTGCTTTCCTGCCCGACAACGAGCCTGTCAATCTGGCTGGCTGCCGGGTGCAAAACCTGTTGAAAAAGTTTTAAAGACGCCCTAATGTCAAAATCATCACAACATATGGGAAACCCTTTCCCATCCGCGTTTCCCATCCGCAAATCCTCCCCCTGCTCACTTCCCGACTCCGAGTTAATATCTAGGCCATTGTACCTGAGGCTCTGCTATGTGAATCCATTTTTTCTTTTAGTTTATACTGCCTATACTTTAAAATCATGAAATACAATTGTTTTCAGTTTATTCCTTTTAGTTCATGTGCAAAATTGAAGAATGTACAGTTAATAAGAACAAAAAGCACACAAATAAAGGTATTTAGTTGAGTGTAGCTAACTCCAATACCTTTACTATAGATTATTTATTGCAAATTTCACAATAGTGTTACAAATAACTTGCAGCAGTAGTATATTTGTAATAATATACTGTTACATTACAGTTCCATTGGTATTTCCAATAGCAAACTTTTCAAAATTAAGTAGATTGGTGTACTGGGTAAGAACATAAGAACATAAGAAATAGGAGCAGGAGTAGGCCATACCGCCCCTCGAGCCTGCTCTGTCATTCAATAAGATCACGGCTGTTCTTTGGCCTCAACTCCACTTTCCTGCCCGATCCCCATATCCCTTGATTCCCCTGGAGTCCAAAAATCTACCGATCTCAGTCCTGAATATACTCAATGACTCAGCATCCACAGCCCTCTGGGTGTTAGCTTTAAACCAATGAAACCTAACAACTGCCTCCCTTCCCCAACCTGAATATTTTGATCTCATATTTATTTTGATAACAGCCATAAAACAATAAAAATAAGAAAAACTGGTTGGAAATCGAGCTGCTCCCATTTTGCCTGGATCATCGCTGTTTTGGGCGTCAGATTTCTGGGAACAAGGTTTATATGATTATTCACGGCATTATCAATGACATCATCCGAAAACACAACGTCAGGTTCCACATGTACGCTGACGACACACGGCTCTACCTCACCACCACCTCCTGCGATCCCTCCACCGTCTCTCATTTGTCACACTGCTTGTCAGACATATGGGCCCCGATATTACCAGGGAGGCGGGATGGCAGCGGTGGGGGGGGCACGACTGGGCACGTGGGTAACCCGCCCAGTAAAATCCGTCCGTTCCCCACGCAATCGCGGGTAAATTGAAGGCACTTACCATGGCTTCGGGGTTTCCCGTCATCAACCTGCGCAGCGGGCGGACTGCGCACCCGCATCACAGGCTGTCAGCTGGAGGAGCCCTATTTAAAGGGCAGCCCTCCAATGCTGCTCCTGCAGCAACCAACCAAAAGTGCAGCATGTAGCAGGCCAGGGAAAAGGCTGCTCCCTGGTTTAATGATGCCTCACTCCAGGTCCCACTGGATGGGGTGAGGAGGAGGAGGAGGGAGATTTTCTACCCGGTGGACGGGAAGAAGTGGCCTGCCTCTGCCACCAAGAAGGCGTGGCTCGAGGTAGCAGAGGAAATCAGCAGCAGCATCAACGTATCCCGCAGCTGGATCCAGCGCAGGAAGCACTTCAATGACCTAACTAGGTCAGCCAAAGTGAGTACACTTACTCGTTCTCCTACACTCCGTCTTCCACATCACCACCCCCACCCCACAACTCCTTCTGCACTGCCAACACTACTCTTTCACATCACTCCTCACATCCACTCAAACCTCATCCTCAACTTACCTGCACAGTAGAAGACACCAATAACATACCAATAATAGTAGAAAATCAAGGGGCAAAGGGGAGGGAGGAACTAAAAACAATCACTATCACTAGAGAAAAAGTACTAGGTAAACTAATGGGTCTAAAGGCTGACAAGTCCCCTGGACCTGATGACTTGCACCCGAGGGTCTTAAAGGAAGTGGCTATAGAGATAGTGGATGCTTTGGTTGTAATCTTTCAGAATTCACGAGATTCTGGAAAGGTCCCAGCGGATTGGAAAATCGCAAACGTAACGCCCCTATTCAAGAAGGGAGTGAGACAGAAAGCAGGTAACTATAGACCAGTTAGCCTAACATCTGTCATTGTGAAAATGCTAGAATCCATTATTAAGGAAGCAGTATCAGGACATTTGGAGACTCATAATACAATCAAGGAGAGTCAACATGGTTTTATGAAAGGGAAATCATGTCTGACAAATTTAATAGAGTTCTTTGAGGAAGTAACGGGCAGGGTGGATAAAGGGGAACGAATGGATGCAGTATATTTGGATTTCCAAAAGGCATTCGATAAGGTGCCACATAAAAGATTACTGTACAAGTTAAGAGCTCATGGCGTTGGGGGTAATGTACTGGCATGGATAGAGGATTGGCTAACTAACAGAAAACAAAGAGTCGGGATAAAAGGGTCATTTTCAAAATGGCAATCTGTAACTAGTGGGGTGCCGCAGGGATCAGTGCTGGGGCCTCAACTATTTACAAAATATATCAATGACTTGGATGAAGGAACAGAGTGTCTTGTGGCCAAATTTGCTGATGATACAAAGGTAGGTGGAAAAGCAAGTTGCGGTGAGGACACAAAGTGTCTGCAAAGGGATATTGACAGGATAAGCGAAAGGGCAAAAATTTGGCAGATGGAATATAATGTGGGAAAATGTGAAGCCATCCACTTTGGGGGGAAAAATAAAAAAAACAAAGTTTTCTTTGAATGGAGAAATACTACAAAATGCTGCGGTACAGAGGGATCTGGGTGTCCTCGTACATGAAACACAACAAGTCAACATACAGGTGCAGCAGGTAATCCAGAAGGCAAACAGAATATTGGCCTTTATTTCGAGGGGGATGGAGTATAAAATCAGGGAAGTCATGCTACAATTGTACAGGGTGCTGGTGAGACCACACCTGGAGTACTGTGTACAGTTCTGGTGCCCTTATTTAAGGAAGGATATACTTGCATTGAAGGCAGTTCAGAGAAGGTTCACTAGGTTGATTCTGGGTATGGAAGGGTTGTCGTACGAGGAAAGATTGAACAGGTTGGGTCTATACTCATTGGAGTTTAGAAGAATGAGAGCAGATCTTATTGAAACATACAAGATTCTGAGGGGACTCGATAAGGTAGATGCTGAGAGGATGTCACCCCTCATGGAGGAAACTAAAACTAGGGGACATAGTCTCAGAATAAGGGGTCGCCTGTTTAAGATGGAAATGAGGAGGAATTTCTTCTCCCAGAGGGTCGTGAATCTTTGGAATTCTTTACCCCAAAAAACTGTGGAGGCTGAGTCATTGAATACATTCAAGGCTGAGTTAGACAAATTTTTGATCAGCAAGGGAGTCAAAGGATATGGGGAAAGGGCAGGATAGTGGAGTTGAGGTAAAAATCAGGTCAGCCATGTTCTCACTAAATGGTGGAGCAGACTCGAGGAGCCGAATGGCCTACTCCTGCTCTTATCTCTTATGGTCTTATGGTCTCCTCACCTCCTCAGTACTCATCCCACCACTACCACTCAACCCAATCCTCATACAATGTCATGGCTCTGTCTCATACTCACCCTCTGATGCATCTCTTTTACGGTCAGCCTCACCCAAACCAATGCAGTCAGTGGTTGGCCACCTCACCATCCCTCACTCACGCCTCTCTATTTTCTCCCCTTATAGGAGCATGAGGCTCTTGAAGTGAGCCTCACCCTGGAGTGCACTTTGTAATGTTTTACTATGTTAATGGCACTATATAAATGCAAGTTGTTTTTGTTGTTAAAGGATTTGATAGGGTAGATAGAGAAAAAGAATTTATTTCGGTGGGGGAGTCCAGAACAAGGGGGCATAACCTTAAAATTAGAACTAGGCACTTTAGGGGTGATGTCAGGAAGCACTTTTTCACACAAAGGGTAGTGGAAATTTGAAACTCTTCCCCCAAAAATCTGTTGAGGCTATGTCAAATGAAAATTTCAAAAGTGAGATTGATAGATTTTTGTTAGCAAGGGTATTAAGGGTTATGGAACCAAACTGGGTAAATGAAGATAAGATACAGATTGGCCAGGATCTAACTGAATGGCGGAACAGGCTCGAGGAACTGGATGGCCTACTCCTGATCCCATGTTCCTATGTTCCTACATTCAGTTAAGTTACTTGCCTTCCTTGTTGCAGACAATCCCTAGGGCTGGTTTCCCTGAGTGCAACCCGCGATGGCATTGGCTGCCTCAGAGCAAACCAATCTTGGAGAAGGGACCTCAAACAGGCGTTATGCAAATGTGGGGCCAATGTAAAGGACCTGCTTCAGGCATGGGTTTGTCCTTATCCAATATGGCAGTCAGCGCACTTTTGGCCGGAAGTATTCACCTGCTTTCTTCCCACCATTCTGGGGCCTTGGTAGGCCACTGAGCACCTGAAAGATGGGTGCTACATGGCCCAATTTCTAGGCCGCAATCTCTACATTGAGAGACTGAAAGTCTTCTACGTTGAGGTAGTTGAGGGGGGTTTTCTGTCAGAGCTCGCAATCACATGAGTGTCATCTATTGCACCCTGGATCTTGAGAAAGCCAGTAACCATGTAAAACTGAATGGCCCTATCTTGCTACTGCCTTGCTGTGATGCCGAAGGTGATGAAGTCAAGGGGAGTAATATGATGGTGGAAACCCAGCAGAAATGGTTTCAGCCCCATCTTTCTGCCAACAAAAAGTTATTTGCCTCAGTTACTGGAAATACACTGAAAATGATAAAGTACTAAACCCCGATGTCTCCTTCTGCACCTGTGGGCAGCATCTGTCCGATTGCCTTTTTAGTGAAGTGCACTCTTATACACTTCTCACTACAGCCGTCATATGACCTGTGCATTCTCTGGAGCGTGGTAATATCTCTTGGGGCGTATAGTCCTTAAATTATACTTCACTCTCCTTTGCACCATTTTGTGCTACTACTACTCCTCCTCCATGATAATTGCATACAGGGGCGAAGGAATCTTTCCTGTTATGGCTCCTAATTTAACATAATTCTTGAAGGGTGTGCTGGTGTTATGGACTGTTTGGTTCATAAACTTTTCCAGATCTATACAGTACCATTGTTAAATGCCTTGTGAAGTTTATAGAAGCCCCAGTGCAATACATTGCTTATTCTGGACTTGTCTATGCAGTCCATGTCTGGAAACAACAATAAAGAATTATTCAAAAAAAACTTTGTAGAAAGAATTTAAAGTGTCCAAGATTTCTTTGGGAAAAGATAAAACTAAAATCATTCACCTTCTATTGAAATAATGCACAGCAATGCTTTCTTTCATGTGAAGAAATATACATAATATATAAATACAAAAATAACAGATTGGCCGAATGTTTGTACAGAAAGATTTAGACAAAAAACCTGGAGCTATAGTTGAAACGAAGAAAAAAAACTATAGCTTTTCCTGTAATCCTGTAATCACCTGTCGCAAATAACCAACATATATAACTATACATTTTGTATTAGTTGCCTGTATTATTACAGATGCTATAATTCTTGATTTGCTTCAAAAGCATTACATTTTCTTTCAGACACCTAGATGTTTATATTATTCTTTGGCTCATTCTGAAGAGTTGCTAAAATACAAGCCAAGATGGAACAAACATTTGCAAATTTCAATTTCCTTGCCTGTGCTCGGTGATGCATTTTAACCAATCCAATATTAGAAATACCTTCAAGTGGGGGAGGCCATGGATGAATAGTGTCCCAGTCTAGGATTGAATCTGGACCTCTGTTGGTGTGTGGCAAAATATATTAAGATAATAGGGCTCCATCCTACAATAAATTTAAATAGCCAAGAAAATGCTACTAAAAGCATTGCAGCGGAAAGTTATCGACTGGAGTGCATTTTTTTTTCTGGCAGCCAATGTGTTTTTGACAAAGGACTTTATTCCACCCCTCTCCCCCCAACACCTTTAAGATCATTTAAAAGGAGAGCTTACTTATTTCAGATGTACACCCATTTCAGAAATAGATTGAGTGCCAGAAGGGTTTGGCAGTCCAAAACATGGTTCAAGTACACATGTCAATAATACATGAGGGAGGCAGAACTACTTGATAGAATATAGATCACAGATCTTCTTAAATTGCTCTCATAGGAATGCAGCAGATGTAACATATATACAGATATGGCATTGCAACTGGGAAACAGCTGCTCCCTAATTAATGGCAACCTGTGTGCCCTCAGTCATGGAGCATCTGCTCAGTTCTTCCCACCCATCATCTCAGAACATTTTTCAACATTAACTTCATCTGTTGCTACATTTTTACAAATTTCTACAAATAGTTGTCTCAGGTAATAATTTCTTAAATGAAAAATAGAATTACATATAATTACATAGAATTTTAAAGCACAGAAACAGGCCATTCGGCCCAACAAGTCTAGGCCAGTGTTTATGCTCCACACAATCCTCCTCCCACCTTATTTCATCTCACTCCATTAACATATCCTTCTGTTCTTTTCTCCCTCATGTACTTATCTAGCTTCCCTTTAAATCGCCTCAACCGCTCCCTGTAGTAGTGAGTTCCACATTCTCACCACTCTCTGAGTAAAGAAATTTCTCCTGAAATCCTTATTGGATTTATTAGTGAATATCTTATATTTATGGCTCCTAGTTTTGGACTCCCTCACAAGTGGAAACATCTTCTCTACTTCTACCCTATTGAACCTATTAAAGACCTTTCAGAGAAAAGAACCCCAGCCTTTCCTGATAATTCAACCCATTCAGTTCTAGTATCATTCTTGTAAATCTTTTTTGTACTTTCTCCAGTGCCTCCATACCCTTTTTATAATAAGAGAACAGAACTGTGCACAGTACTCTAAGTGTGGTCTAACCAAGGATGTGTGTAGATTCAACAAAACTTCTCTGCTTTTGAATTCTATCCCTCTAGAAATGAATCCCAGTGCCTTGTTTGTACTTTTTATAGATATGTTAACCTGCGTCGCTACTTTTAATAATTTGTGAATCTGTACCCCTAGATCCCTATGCGCCTCTACCCCATTTAGACTCTTATTTTCTAAGGAGCAGGTTGCCTCCTTATTGCTCCTACCAAAATGTACCTTCTCACACTTATCTATATTGAAATTTATTTGCCATTTACACGCCCATTCTGAAAGTTTGTTGTGTCTTGTTGCATTTTGTCGCAGTCTTCCTCAGTATTAACTATATCCCTCAATTTGGTGTCATCTGCAAATTTTGAAATTGTACTTCTAATTCCTGAGTCCAAATCATTTGTGTGAACAACAGTGGTCCTAACACCGATCCCTGTGGAACACCGTTTCCCATCTTCTGCTACCTTTAACTCCTAATCTCCGTTTTCTGTTTTGTAACTAGTTTGCTATCCATCCTGCTATTTGTCCTCTGACTCCACATGCTCTAACTTTAGTCATGAGTCTACTATTCGATACCTTATCGAAGGCCTTTTCAAAGTCCATGCTTATTACATCCACTGCATTACCCTTGTCTACTCTTTCTGTTTCTTCTTCAAAGAATTCAATAAGATTGGTCAAGCATGATCTTCCCTTTTGAAATCTGTGCTGACTATTCTTTATTATATTTTCGGTTACCACCGACGTTAAGCTAACTGTTCCCTAATCTATAGTTCCCTGGATATGTTCTATCGCCCTTTTTGAATATAGGAATAACTGCCCACCAGTCCTCTGGCTCTATTCCCTTTTCTATTGAATTTTTATACATATATACTAGTGTCTCAGCTATCTCTTTCTTAGCTCTTCTAATATGCGTGGATGCAAGCCATCCAGACCCGGTGTTTTATCCTCTCTAAGTTTGTCTAGTTTATCAATTATCTCCCTCCTATTGATCTTAAATGTCTTGATATCCTTTTTGATCTCTTCCTCTAATGTCATGTCCACCTTGTTAGTCTCCCTGGTAAAAACTGAGGCAAGGTAACTATTCAAATTTTCTACCATTTCATTGTCATTACCTATGAGTTTATCTTGTACATCCTTCCTGGCCCTGTCGCTTGTGATAATTCCTTGTCAAACTAACCATGTGCCCATTTCCAACACTAACTATGCAATTTCTTTATTATATAATGAACTGTATGACTCATTGGGGTAAATTTTAACATCGAACCGGAAGAGAGCAGGGGAGGAGTTTCTGGATGGGAAAGCTGGAAGTATAGGTTTTCTGGATGTTCTTATAATTTTGACGTAAGCACGTCTTTCAATTTTTTTCAGTAGTTTTCCTGCCTGATAGCCAGACAGATTGACAAGCTGGCTGTCAGTCGGACGGGAGAGCTGCCAGGAAGCGGATACCAGCAGGTAAGTCTTAGATCGGGGGAAGGGGGAGGAGTCGGTCATCGGGGGAAGGGGGTCGGAGATCATCGGGGGGGGGGGGCGGTTATTAGGGCTCAATCATGAGGGGGGGTCGGACATCAGTGGGGGTCGGCCGGAGCTCATGGGGGGGTTGGAGATCATGGGGGGTCGGAGGTCATGAGGGGGTCAGAGATTGTGAGGGGTTGGAAATCGTGGGGGAGAGTCAGACATGGGGGGGTGGGGTTTGGCCAATCGCCTGTGTGGGATCACGGCAGGTAGTCTTGTTGGCCCTGGAGGAAACACTCCTGCTCCTCCTGATCCAAAAGTAGTGCAATAAAGACACTTCCCTGTTGATCCGGGCCTTCTCTCCTCCTCTTACGTGGTATGAATCAGAAGGCCCAGGAATCCCGGCCCCCAGGAATTAAAAATAAAAATGCTGTTAAAATGGAGGCACATAGCCTCCTTAAAATATTTTACTGACTGACCCATCTCTTGAGAGTGGGTTGGTTACCCGTCCTGGACCTGTCTTTGTTAAAACCAGAAGTGGATGGGTTGGAGGCGGGTTGGGGTCAGGTTTTAAATTTTTACAATTTTTACCTTCTCACCCGTCCCCAACCCACCTATTAAGTTTGAAAAACACATCATTCACAACTGACACAGCACAAGTGAGATCCTTTTCAGAAACAAGATTACCATCCATATGCTGCTTATGGCTTTATTACACTGTGGATATAAAGTCATTTTTATTATTATGATTAGTATTATTAAGAAATCTAGGTGAAAGGCCAAGGCTCCATAATGCAGGGCATCACCTCTCAAAATGTTGAAAATAAGAAAATGAAACAAATTAATAGTGGTTATATGATTCTAAGGTTGGTTTTGAAAGTTGTGGATTATAGAAGAGGGAAATCAAATGAATGCAAGAAGTCCCATCATTTTGAAATATTGGGAAAGACTGAGTTAGAGTAGAAGACTGTGAGATGAATCTTGATTTTAACACAGGGAAAATGTAAGGAGGAGGAAGGTTATGTTGAGACATTGGGGTAAATTTTAACCCCACAAACGAGTGGATTGGGGGTGAGTGGGAAGGTAAAAATTGTAAAAAACTAAAACCCGACCTCATCCCGCCTACTTCCGGTTTTAACGGAGGTGGGTCGAGGGGCGGGCGACCAACCCGCTCTCAGGAGGTGGGTCAGTCAGTGAAAGCTTTCAAGGAGCCTGCAGGCCTCCATTTTGACAGCTTTTTTACTTTTAACTCTTGGGGGCCGGGACTCCCAGGCATTCTGCTTCACGCCACATAAGAGGAGGCGAGAAGGCCCAGATCAGCAGATAAGTGCCTTCATTGCACTGCTTGTGGGCCAGGTGGAGCAGCAGTGCTTCCTCTAGGCCCACAAGCCTACCTACCATGATCCCACACACACGATCGACCAACTCGCGCCCCCCTCCATGTCCAATCCTCTCCCCACGATCTCCAAACCCCCCACGATCTCCGACCCCCACAATCTCCGACCCCCACGATCTCCGACCCCCCACGATCTCTGACCCCCCACGATCTCCGACCCTGATGACCCCTGACCCCCCGGTGACCCCCAACCCCCAAATGACCCCTGACCCCCGGTGACCCCTGACCCTGATGACTGACCCCCCCCAGTGACCCCCGACACCCCGACCCTGATGCCTCCCCATTGACTGACCCCCGATGACTCCTGACTGCGATGACCGACCCCCCCGATGCCCCCCAAGCCCGATGGCTGCCCCCTGATGACTGACCCCCCCCCCCCCCCCGATGACCCCCAACCTCCCCCCCCCCCCCCCAATGACCCACCTCCCCCCCCCACCACAACGGCACCCATATCTAAGACTTGTAGGCTTGCATCGCTGCCTGGCTGTTCTCCCGTCCGACAGACAACCAGCCTGCTAATCTGGCTGGCCTGTCGGGCAGGAAACCTACAAAAAAAAAGACGTCCCCACATCAAACTTGTAAGGACGTCTGGGAAACCCGTACTTCTGGGTTCCTGTCAGGAATCCCCCTCCCCCGCCCTCTTTCCGGCTCCCGGTTAAAATTTACCCCCTTTTACTTGGAGTCAGAAGGATCAAGAAGTTAATCCAGAGGAACAATTATGATAGTAGTACTGATAATATAGACGGAGACAAGAAAGGTTGTGGTGAAGAAAGAGGCATTAGAAGTTTGAAAATAACTCGCTTTTTCTTGTATTCCATTCAGTGTAAGAACGTTTTTGAAGAACCGCCCGAGATATTTGAACTTGAACTGTTTGGACCAATGTAGAGCTAGCAGTCTCAGTTAAACTCCCAGTTCCACACCTTTCTCTTGTCAAGTATGTGGAGCTTTGTTGCATGCATGCTTATTGCTGTCCAAATGCTAGCTAAATCCCAATTAAATTTTAATGTTAGCAAAAAGCCAATGGGATAAACTTCATAACATCTATATATGTTTAAGATACTGCCTGATGCCGAGGATATGTAATATTCTCTGCTTTAAGAGTTTCAGTTACAAAAACTGGCTAGTTTCCATATTTGAGAGGATGGTGGCTGCAATCTTTTCAGTAGTGTTCAATTTTAAGAGTTTAAAGAATGCCATATTCATATTGAGCATCCTATATGAAGCTCACACTGACTAGACTATTGAAAAGACAGTTTTTCACAGTTCGCTATCATTCTGAATGGCACTGAGCCAATACTGTTGCTATTTGCAATGACTGGCCATTGTAAATTGTTACTGAAATCACTTTGATAATGCACCTTACATGAATGACAGCCAATCTTTAAATAAATAATAATTCCAGACATTTAGGGATTTTTAAATCAGCAGCAATTTAAATATTGGATATTACCTGTGTGCTACAAATAGTTAAAAACATAAGTGGGTGGCAGGAAAATAATAAGATTTTTAGGTTAACCCTGAGTGCACAATCTGTTTTATTGCAGAGCTCATACTTTCATTTGTTTCCACAGCATGCTACCAACATTGGACTCTAATCTCACATATGAATTAAATCAAGTTCAACATGCAATCACCAAGTCTATACACAAGCAGTCGCATTTTCAGTGTTACAGCTTTGCTGGAAATCCATTAAATGTCTGATGAAAATTTGAAAATATACTATTGATGTAAGGGAATGTAACATTTTCACTGGAATGTTCCCCTCAAAAAGGCAGTTACAGGGCTGTGACAATTTCTGGATTCAGATAATGTCACATCCGATGGTTTGGGATCTTGCTGAACTCTTTAAATGTGTTCGAAATACTAGATTACAAAAGTTATTATCTGTAAAATTTCCTGTACACGCAGAAAACAGAAGTAATTTTTTGAATTATATTGCTATTCCTAACAAATAATTGTTAGTTCGCTTGGTTAGAATGAAAAGCGACTGGTTTACTTTGGCCCAGTCCAACTATGCAGATTTGCTTTTTTAATATGGTGCCACTGAAAGCTGCTCAGTAAATAAGGTTAAGATTAACAGGCCATTAAACAGAGTGTATGCTCTGAAGATTGACTGCTGCTTCAGTTAATACTAGTGGCCCCACTGGTCAACATTACTTAATTGTTTGGAAATCTACCAATAATTTCTATGAGCATAGCTCACCGCAGCATTATGGAGTGATTCTTTGTTGTACTGCCAGTTGGAGACTCGAGGAGTAAATGAGAGGGAGCAGAAGAGAGATTTAGATTATCAGTAAATGAGTATGTGTGCACAGATATTTAATTTTTGGAACCAGGCTTACCATGAACAACACTTGAGAATTTGCATGTAGATCCAAAAAAGTTCATGTCAATGCACTCATCAGCCATCCCAAGATGCATTGCATGATAACATAGAATAAGCCATGCAAAAAGAACATATTGGACCATTTACGACAGCATTTTAAAAATGGCTTTATTAATTTGAGTACTCTTTAAATTCTGTTATTTCAATAATCAAATAAGAATTGAGAATTTATTGTAGCTAACCCTCTCCTCCCTCTCCCTGAGAAACACATTTATTGCTGAACAAAACTTTGTCAAAAGAGAGACAGTTGGTGTATGATTTTATCATGGCGGTGGGATCTCAGTGAGGAGGGTCAATGGGTGTGTGGGAAACCCGGGGAAAAAATTCTTACCTCTCTCCACGCGATCGCGACTTCACTGAAGGCCCTTAACGTGGCTTTCTGGTTTCCCACGCATCAGGCAGCCATATTGACAGTCTGGCTGCCTGTCAGCAGTGAAAGGAGCTGCAAATCAGAGAGGAGGACGGGAGAAAGAGAGAAAGAGCTCAAGGGGGTTGGGAAAAATCAGAGGTGGGGGCACGTGGATGACATCAGGGGGGGTCAGCGGTCATTGGGGGGGATTACCAGGGGCTCAGGCATGGGGGAGTTGGACATCGGGGAGTTGGACATTGAGAGTTGGAGATTGGAGAGGGGACATTGGGAGTTGGAGGTCGAAGAGTTGGTGGACATCGGGGAGTTGGAGATCGGACAGTTGGAGATTGGAGAGGGGACATCGGGGAGGTGGAGATCACATTGTGAGTTGGACATCAGAGAGGCGACATCGGGGGTCGGACATCGGGGTTGAGGGATCTGACATCGGGGGTTGGGGAGTCGGACATGGGGGGTCAGACATCGGGGTCGGACATTGGAGGTTGGGGGTCGGACATTGGGGGTTGGACATCGGGGGGTTGGGTGGTTGGACATCAGGGTTGGACATCGGGGGTTGGGGGGGGTCAGACATTGGGGGTCAGACATCGGGGGTTGGGGGGTTGGACATTGGCGGTTGGACATCGGGGGTTGGGGGGTTGGACATGGGGAGTGGGCTGGCTAATTGCGGGGGTCTGATCATGCCAGGTAGGCTTGTTGGGCCTGGATGAAGCACTCCTGCTCCTCCTAGCCCACAAGCAGTGCAATAAAGGCACTCATCTCATGGATCCGGCCCTTCCCGCCTGCTTTCCACTGGCATGAATCGGAAGCAATGGGAAACCCAAACAGGTAAGGTTAAATTTGTTTTAAGTGTCCAATACACAAAATATAAAGTACCTTAAGTATCTCAATGCCCCTTTAAGTATCAGCCCGCTGGCTTTAAATGAGGACGGGACTTCCTGGTGACTGCTGTGCACACGCACACACCCTGGGTTAAACCCAAAAATAAGTGGGTTGGAGGCGGTGTTTCTGCCCGCTCCCAAAAATACAGATTTTCTCTGCCCCCCCATCCCCCACTCTGCCCTCAACCCACCCGATCTTAGGGGCTAAAATCATGCCCTTGGTTTCCGTGGTGCATTGTGGAGTTTGTGCGGGTGCATGCAGTACAATACATTCTAGATATGAAATTGGAGTACTAATACTGCACAGAATAACCTGTGAAGACAGGGTGAACAAGTGAGATGTCAGATTAAGTTTAAAGCACCAATAATGGATTTTAAAAAATTGTGTCTGTACTAAATGCTATTTCAAAGTGCTACCTCAATACTGTAACAGTAATTGAGAAACAAAAGTTCAATTCTTAAACAGAAAGTCCCTGTACCTAAATTGTAACAAATAATGTATCATAGTATCATAGTAGGTATATCACAGGTGGAGGCCATTTGGCCTATCATGTCAGTGCCAATTGGTCCAATTCCCCTGCTCTTTCCCCATAGGCCTATAATTTCTTTTCCTTCCAGTATTGATCTAATTCCCTTTTGAAAGTTACTCTTGAATCTGCTTCCAGGCAGTAGTGCACTCCAGGTCATTACAACTCACTGCATAAAAAAATGTATCCTCATGTCACCTCTGGCTCTTTTGCCGATTGCCTTAAATCTGTGTCCTCTGGTTACCGACCCTTCTGCAGCTGGAAATACTTTCTCCTTATTTACTCTGTTGAAACTGTTCGTAATTTTGGACACCTCTATCAAATCTCCCCTTAAGCTTCTCTGTTCTCATTTTTGGTATCATTCTAGTAAATCTCTTCTGCACCCTCTCTAAGGCCTTGACATCCTTCCTAGAGTGTGGTGCCCAGAATCGAACACAATACTCCAGCTGAGGCCTAACCAGTGTTTTATAAAGGTTCAGCATGACTTCCTTGCTTTAGTACTCTATGCCTCTATTAATAAAACTCAGGATCCCATATGCTTTTTTAACAGCTTTCTCAACTTGTCCTGCCACCTTCAAAGGTTTGTGTATGTGCCCCCCGCCACAGTGAACATTTACATCACTAAACAGTTAGATCAAAGAATATGTAATGAAATCTTTCAATTGCGATCAATGCAAGCGAGTGGATCTTTTTCCCATCATATCATTCGCATTTGCTATGTTTTGCCTTTGTTGGAATTTCATTCTAGGTCTGATGCTCTCTTTTGAGACTGCACTGCATGCACGATCTGTGTTCCTATCTATAGAAACCTGACATTTTCAGTGCAAACTTTCTCTTCATTTAGTAAAGAAAGAACTTGCATTCATATTGTGTCTTCTAGTGTTCTCAGAATGTCCCAAATCACTTCACAGCCAATAGATTACTTTTGAAGTGCACTGTTGCAATGTAGGCAAACAAAGTAGTCATTTTGTGCACAGCAAGGTCCAACGAACAACAAATGAATGAATGACAAGATAGGAACTTAGGAACAGGAGTAGGCCATTCAGCCTTTCGAGTCTGTTCCATTCATTTCAATCATGGCTGATCTGTACCTAAATTCCATTTACCCACCTTTGTTCCATATTCCTTGAAACGCTTACCCAACAAAAATCTATCAATCTCAGTCTTGAAAATTTTGATTGGCTTCGTTTCCCACTTACTGTCCAAATCTTGCCCACCTTTCCCGCAACTCTATGTTTGAACCTCTTCAATCAGGTTTCCACCCGTCACAGACCAGAAACAGTCCTAATCAAAATTACAAGTGACATCCTGAGTGACTGAGACCGTGGTACACAATCCCACCTCATCTTTCTCGATCTGTCTGCAGCCTTTGTCAATGTTGACCCCCTCCACCAGTGCCTCTCCTCCGAAGTCCAGCTGAGTGGGACTGCTCTCACCCAGTTCCTCTCTTATCTATCCGGTCATAGCCAGAGAATGTTAATTGTATCCATGTGATTTATATCAATTAGTGTTAATTGTATTCAGGTGGTGCATATCAATTGTGAACTCTCTTGTATCCATTTATATGAGAGCTTATCGAGGGTGTGGAGAGAGTAATGTTGGTCTCTGTGAATAAAGGCTTGGAAACAACTGAAGACCAGGCTCTAGTATTCTATCCTTCACCACCTGGCGATCCAATTTATTACAGAGAACCTCCTGCAATGGCTTCTCTTCACACTCCGGCACCATTACCTCTGGACTCCCCCACCTCTCGCGACCTCTCCACTAACTCTGTGTTGTCAGACTGCTTTGTCTAACATCCAATCCGGGATGAGCTGAAATTTCTTCCAGTTAAACATTGGGAAGCCATTGTCTTTGGTCCTCTCCACAAACTCTGTTCCCTAACCACTGATTCCATCCCCTTCCCTGGCCACTTTCTCAGGCTGAACCAGCCTCGGCATCCTATTTGACCCTGAGCTGAGCTTCCGACGCCACATCCTCTCCATCACAAAAACTATCTGCTTCCAACTCGGTCATATCGCCCATCTCCATCTCTGCTTCAGCCCATCCGCTGCTGAAACCCTCATCTGTGCTTCTGTTACCTCCAGACTTGACTATTCTAAAGCTCTCCTGACCGGTCTCTCATCTTCCACCCTCCATGAACTTAAGCTCATTAAAACTCTGCTCCGACCCGCCCACTTCCGGGTTCCCCAGTGATGCACTTAGATGCAATTAAAGCCGGCGGGATGCCACTTAAAGTAATTAAATAGGTACTTCAGGTCGTTTGCAGACCTGATTGACCATATATTTTAGGAGGGGTGGGATTTTCAAGTCAACTGGGACTGTTTCCCATACTGGGGGAAACACTCCCAGTTGAAATGGATGTGTTGCAGCTGTCAGCCTGTGGCAGCTGCAAAGGTCCATTTGACAGGTGAGGGGGGGGAGACCCTCACTCATTGCAGGAGGCCACTTTGTCACTTTGGACAAAGTTTGGACTCCACCACCCTCCTCCTAACAATCAAAGTCACCAACTTGCACACTTGCCCCGGGGTCCAGACACATGTCCCCACCTTGCGGACCCCCTCAGATGTACATCTTCCGGATGGGGGCCGCCGTAGCTGCAGTCATGACCTCCTCGGAGGGCAAACAGCATCATCAGCCTCGCCGGCCACACCGACCACCTCTGACACGTGGAGCTCCACAACACAGTGCTGTGACACAACCACCTGCACAGCAGGAGGGAGGGCAAAGGCAGAGAGAGATGCGTCGCAGAGGGCACTACCCTCGCCACAGGGTCCACAGACTGAGGCTCAGCTTCCTGGACCTCTCTGAGCAGCAGCCTCCTTCATGCCGAGCTGCTCCCGGCTGGCCCGAGCACCATCTTCTTACCTGTCACTGCCAAAGTCACCACTGCCCTCAACAACTTCTCCTCCGCATCCTTCCAGGGTGCCACCAGGGACATCGCCGACGTCTCTCAGTCGTCTGCACAAAAGAGCCCTGCAAATACACCTACACCCACTCTTCAGTGACACAATGGGTGGCATCAGTTGTGGGTCTTCATTGTGATCCTCAGGAAAGGGCATATATTGCACAACCAGACAAGATTCGCAAAGACGTGGCAGTAGTGGTGCCAATATAACATGTGATGTGAGTTGGTCAGAAATTAAATATAAGTAAAAACCATACAAACCCTCAAACACCCTTGTGCATCCCCTTCATGCTCACAACACGTTTGCCTTACGCTGCCGACTGCACATATGTGATGCATGCCCTGTGGCTGCAGCACAGGTAGTGGCAGGTTGAGTGAGGCTGACTGTGAAAGAGATGCATGAGAGGGTGAGTATGCGATGGAGCCATGAGATTGTATGAGGATTGGGTTGAGTACTGGCGAGGTGAGTAAGTGCAGATAAGATGAGGATGAGGTTTGAGTGGGTGTGAGGGGTGATGTGACAGAGTAGTGTTGGCAGTGCAGAAGGAGGTGTGGGGTGGGGCGGTGATGTGGCAGACGGAGTGAAGGGGAATGAGTAAGTGTACTCACTTTGGCTGACCTACTTAGGTCATTGCAGCGCCTCCTGCACTGTATGCATGTGGGCGATATGTTGGTGGTGCAGGTGACCTCCTCTGCCACCTCGAGCCAGGCCTTCTTGGTGGCAGAGGCAGGCCGCTTCCTCCCGCCTGCCGGGGGGAAGATCTCTGTCCTCCCCCTCCTCCTCACCCCATCCAATGATACCTGGAGTGAGGCATCATTAAACCTGGAAGCAGCCTTCCCCCTGGGCTGCTCCATGCTGTAATTTTTCCTATTTCTTGCAGCATCTGTCAGTGGAGGACTGCCTCTTTAAACAGAGCTCCTCCAGCTGACAGACCTTACTGTGCATGCGCAGTCCGCCCAACACGCAGCTCAGCAGCGGGGAACCCGGAAGACCAGGTAAGTGGCTCCAATCAGCCTGCGATTGCGTTCGGGGCAGACTGATTTCACTGGGTGCGTTACCCACGCGCCCAATCGCCCCCCAGCCACGAACCCACCGCCCTCCTAATATCGAGCCCTATGATTCAAAACTGAGTCACAATCATGCCTATGTTTGAATAACCTGCTGTTTCAGAGACACTTGTCATAAGACATGAAATAGAATAAAGGAGAAATTTATTTTACAGTTTTTAGTAGATCAGGAGGCACAACTGGATAAAGAGAAACCCTTTGCTGCATCCATACTGTGGCATGTTTTAGACCGATTTAGTTTGTTCATCCCCACACAATCGTTTTAACAGCCTTCAAGGCTTATGTTAAATAGCTGATGACCAGCATCTAGCTGAAATTTATGCCAAGAGTGAACTTGGCTTCTCAACCAACAGGGAAGAAGCTCTGAGCTGGTCATATCAGCTAGGTCTAAATATTGTAATCCATTGCTGGGGATTGTGCATGGTATTTAGACCACATTTGAGTTTGTTAAATTCATTGAATACTCATGTTTGGTTGTTTGAAGGTTAAATAAAATTAGAACAAATGATAAAATTCCTGGTTAGATTGTGAATGTCTTCGACCTGAACAAGTGCAATGCAATGGACCATTTTTCATCCTGTGCTGTAGTCACAGATATCTGGAATTAGGAGAGGCACGCTCTTGTAGGATGGTCCAAAGAGAAGATGTCTTTTTTTTGTGTTGCTGTGTGTGTTTTATAAGAAAACAGTAAATATCTGGTAGGAAACAAGTGGCAAAGTGCTCTGTAGTATGTCAAAGCTGTTGTATTAATTAATAAAGGAACCTCAAAAGCAACAGTAACTGAACTGTTGCTCCTCTTCCACCAATACTACTACACCTGGTATAATGCTAGTTCATCATAACTGAGATATTCTCTGCAGACAACATTCAGTAACTTCATAAATCAGATGTGCATTAATGCTACACACCTCTGGATCATTTTTAATTTCTGACCCATGCAATCCAAGGTATTTTACTACAACGATATGCAACTTTAATAACAAAAGTGAAGCAATGTACACCTCAATTATAAAATGCCATCTTTCTTCTTCAGATGATTTTCCTTAAAGGTTCCAGTTTAGTATACATTTGTCATGTCTCAGAATGTGGAACAATACCCTTAATAATGTGCAACATTTCACATGTCTTTCAAAACTGCTCTTACATTATTAGCCAAAAGTGTAATAAATCACATGGTCTGGACATCAAACTATCAAAATTTTAAAAATGAAGCTTCAATTAGCACAATTAATTTTATTGATTTTATGCCTGATCTACCTGCCTGGCTCTATGTTTTGTAACTGTATTGATCCAATCAGTAATTTCATAGAGAAAAAATATATTGTTTCATCTTGGTAGTGGTTTTAGTACATAGTCTCTGCATAAATTATACTAAGGTACATATAAAAGGCTCTATCAAATCACATTTTATCAATCTTGAAATCTTTCAGGGAAATATTTCAATTCCTTTGCAGTTCTTTCCTTTAATTGTGTTTTGCTCATAATGGGAGTCTTACACTATAAAATGTCACACTGAGCCTAGGCATCCCTCTTTATCTTACTTCCAGTAGTCTTGGAATATGCTGGTATTAAAATTCCCTACTCTTCCTGTCAAAAATAACTTATTATAAAAGTTGTATCATAATTCTAACATGCCTTTAAAAATACAGATCACCTTCATCCATATTCATGTGTGTGTTGGGCTCCATGTAAGGACAGTGGCAGTCGCTATTAGATGCTGCACAGTAAATATACAGAATAGTGTTGCAAACAGTGATCCACACCAAACATATTCAAAATGTGTCTGAACTGGATCACAATTCACATTGTACAAAATGTAAATGTTGGCCCAATTCCAAAAGTTCTGCCCCTTTAAACAAAAGTGTCACCAGTTAGGCACCTTGTTTGTTTTCGTACCTTCTGTGTATGAGCAACATTACTCTCTAATTAGTATAATAAATTTCCATCTCAGTCAGGGTTTAAAGATTTGTAGTGGTGGTCTTGTGGGGAAGTTTACCTATTTGCTGGTTGCCTTGGCCATTCTATATGGATAAGTGGCAGTATTAATCAAAAAACAAATATGTGGAAATAATAAATAGGTTGTATTGAATATGAAACAAATGAAGCTAGATTATCTGTAAGTAATAGATTTTCCTTTCCATTGAATTCAAGACGAAAGCAGGAAAGTAGCTAGGAATGGAAATTTGATGGATTTATGATGGACGGCAATGACCAAAGGTCTGATGTCACAGCAAATGGGGTACAGTAGTATAGTGGTTATGTTACTGGATGAGTAATCCAAAGGCCTGGACTAATAATCTGGAGAAAGTGAGTTCAAATCCCATCATGGTGGTTTGAGAATTTGAAACCAGTTCAAGAAAAATAAAAAAGCTGGTATCAATAAAAGTGACCATGAAACTGTCAGACTGTAAAACCCCAATGGGTTCACTGATGTCCTTTAGGGAAGGAAATCTACTGTCCTTACCTTGTCTAGCCTATATGTGACTTCAGTCATGGGTGCTCCCGAATTTCTCCCCCTATAATTCTTAACTACCCTCTGAAGTGGGCTAGCAAGCCACTCAGTCTCAAGAAGAAGATCCACCACCACTTTCTTAGGGCACCTAGTGATGGGCAATAAATGCCAGCCTTGGCAGCAATGCCGACATCCTGAGAATGAATTTTTAAAAATCTTTTATATTATAGTGTACAAATAATTCAAGTCGCCGCCTTTCTGCTCCCTCCAAATCACCCTTACAGACACAATATTGAAACAGATACACAGGACGCTACATTTAGAGGTTCGTGTTATCTGTCTCTTACCATTATTCCAATCTCTTTTACTGTAATGTAGTGGGGTATTGCACTGTAATGCACTGGGGTATTGTAGTGTGATGTGCTGCAGATAACGAACTGTGATGTAGTGCAGATATTGTACTGTGATCTACTGCAGATATTGTATTGTAATGTAGTGCAGATATTTTACTGTAACGTAGTGCAGATATTTTACTGTGATGTAGTGCAGATATTGTACTGTGTATAACGGGTGGCTGATTCGATATCGGCATTTTTACACTATTGCTCAAATTCAAAATAACCCCCATTGGCTGCATCAAGACTGCCCACTATGATAATCTGTTGGTAGAGTAACATCTTGGCATAGAGTTCATCATTACATTCTGGGCATTTAGCATTACATGGATAGAATATAGGGAGGCAAATTGATTTGCTTTACAATTAAATTAAATGGAAGGAAAATTGTGCAGATTCTGTTTACACCGGCATTTATGCTCCAAACGAGCTACCTCCATCCCTGCTTCATCTAATCCTATCAGCATACCCTTCTATTCCTTTCTCCCTCATGTGATTATCTAGCTTCCCCTTAAATGCATCTATGCTATTTGCCTCAACTACTCTTTTTTGTAGCGCTTTCCACATTCTTAGCACTCTATGGGTAAAGAAGTTTCTTCTGAATTTCCTATTGGATTTATTAGCGACTATTTTATATTTATGACCTCCAGTTTTGGACTCCCGCACAAGTAGAAACATTTTCTCTACCTTTACCCTATAAAATCCTAACATTATCTTAAAGACTTCTATCAGGTCACCCCTCAGCCATCTCTTTTCTAGAGAAAAGAGCCCCAGCCTGGTCAGCCTTTCCTGATAAGGATATCCTCTCAGTTCTGGTGTCATCCTTGTGAATCTTTTTTGCACCCTCTCTAATGCCTTTATATCCTTTCTATAATATGGAGACTAGACTGTGCACAATACTCCAAGTGTGGTCTAGACCATAAGAGCATAAGACCAAAAGGGATACGTGCAGGAGTAGGCTATTCGGCCCCTTGAGCATGCTCCGCCATTTAATGAGATCATGGCTGATCTGATTTTTACCTCAACTCCACTTTCCTGCCCTTTCCCATATCCTTTGACTCCCTTGCTGATCAAAAATTTGTCTAACTCAGCCTTGAATGTATTCAATGACTCAGCCTCCACAGCTTTTTGGGGTAAAGAATTCCAGAGATTCACGACCCTTTGGGAGAAGAAATTTTCTCCTCATTTCCATCTTAAATGGGCAACCTCTTATTCTGAGACTATGCCCCCTAGTTTTAGATTCCCAAATGAGGGGTAACGTCCTTTCAGCATCTACCCTATCGAGTCCCCTCAGAATCTTGTATGTTTCAATAAGATCTCCTCTCATTCTTCTAAACTCCAATGAATATAGACCCAACCTGTTCAATCTTTCCTCATAAGACAACCCTTCCATACCCGGAATCAACCTAGTGAACCTTCTCTGAACTGCCTTCAATGCAAGAAAGTCCTTCCTTAAATAAGGACACCAGAACTGTACGCAGTACTCCAGGTGTGGTCTCACCAGCACCCTGTACAGTAGTAGCATGACTTCCCTGCTTTTATACTCCATCCCCCTAGAAATAAAGGCTAATATTCCGTTTGCCTTCCGAACTACTTGCTGCACCTGTATGTTGACTTTTTGTGTTTCACGTACAAGGACACCCAGATCCCTCTGTACTGCAGCATTTTGTAGTATTTCTCCATTCAAATAATATTTTGCTTTTTTATTTTTCCTCCCAAAGTGGATGACTTCACATTTTCCCACATTATATTCCATCTGCCAAATTTTTGCCCATTCGCCCATTTTGCAGACACTTTGTGTCCTCATCGCAACTTGCTATTCCACCTATTTTTGTATCATCAGCAAATTTGGCCACAAGACACTCTGTTCCTTCATCCAAGTTGTTGATATATATTGTAAATAGTTGAGGCCCCAGCACTGATCCCTCCAGCACCCCACTAGTTACAGATTGTCATTTTGAAAATGACCCTTTTATCCCGACTCTTTGTTTTATGTTAGTTAGCCAATCCTCTGTCCATGCCAGTACATTACCCCCAACACCATGAGCTCTTATCTTGTACAGTAATCTTTTGTGTGGCACCTTATCGAATGCCTTTTGGAAATCCAAATATACTGCATCCATTGGTTCCCCTTTATCCACCCTGCCCCTTACTTCCTCAAAGAACTCTAATAAATTTGTCAGACATGATTTCCCTACAATACATTGAGATTTAAATACTTTGTAATGCCCCTTAAACATTTCCTAAGATCATTAAGTCATGTAGCTGTTACTGAGGTAACTGCAATGTCTTTTAAAATATCACAATCAATGGTTATACATCCTTCAGTGATTTATTCTCTCTACAGGCTAAATCAAATTCATACTTTAACTAGCCAATGAATGATCACCAACCTTGAACCCACATTGCTCTCATTTGTTACCATTTTAAGTCCATCAGACCACTAAGATTACTTAATCATTTCAACATTAAGTTGATATTAATGAGTTGGTTGAGTGCTTAAAATATAATTTTACATTTTAATAATATAAACCTCTTCACTCATTCTTGCCATTCTCTACCATCCAATACCCACACAAAAGTAATGGATCAGAGTGGGTTAAAATATGGATTCTTTGGGGATTAAATTGAATAACCCCCTAAAACAGACACTGAGATCATGAAACATGATTAACCCATGCCCGTTCATAGCACTAAAGGCAGGACGTGCTGCCTGATGATCTAAACGTTTGCTGCGTGCAGCCAGCACTGCCTGCGCTGTTCATTGGTGGCACGCATCAGCAGGGGTCCCGATATCACGAACGGCCAGCGCTATTTAATGACAGCATGCACCTCTTAAAGGGGAGGTGCGTTGTGGCTGCAAGAAATGGTGGGAGTCCTTTGTGAAGTGAATCAGTGCTCTAATACTTTGAAGAATGGCTTAGCCTGGGAGAGAGCGTGCACCAAGGTTTTTTGATGCTGCACTGGAGGCCTTGGTGCAAGAGATGGAGAGGAGGAGGGACATCCTCTATCCATGGGGGCAGGAGGCCCTCAATGCATATGATCAGGAGGCAGTGGGAGGAAATAACCGACGATGTCAATCTCAGGAGTATAGCTCCGTGAACATGGATGCAGCGCAGGAAGAAGTTTAATGATTTGACAAGAGTGGTCAAGATAAGAGCAATCTTCAAATGGCCTATCCTAACAGCTGCATCACTAGCCTCATTAACTGCTCAATTCACAACACCACATCCGCCACCTATTAGTAATCTCCATCAATCAGTTTTCAACACTTCAATTCATATGCTTTACCTCATTTTCACACACCCAGCACTGTTGTAAGCCTCACACTCACAACTCACACACTCTGGCAGCTATTCAACCATGACAGCTATTTCACCCAGATATGTTGCACCACAACTTAACCCTTGTCCCTTTCCCATTTCAGATACCCAAGAACTGCAATCTTCTCAGCGAGGGGAGGAAGAAGAAGACAGTGATGATGAAGACACATTGTTACTTGATCTTACACTCGCAGCCACCAGCTCAGAGACTGACCACTGGCACTAGAGGATAGAATAGAGGAGGGATCTGCACATGGTAAGACACCGGACACAAGTGCACAGGAGCCAGGACGGGGGGAAAGGACACCACAGGTGGCAGCTCACCAGAGGTTGAGGTCGCACACTAGTTCTGTTGCAGAGGAGTCAGGTCATGACTTCCATGGGCTTGGCTACAGAAGTAGGTCAAATATTTGGTGCACTGGGAAGCATGAAGGAAAGCGCGCACAATGTCAAGGAGCATGGAGGAGTCCACCTCCAACTTGGCACTGAGCTTGGACCCCATCCTTTCCAATGTGGAACGGGTGGTCACTTCCATCAGCACACCTGTGGAACCCACAATGATGCAACATCTGATGACCAAGGTCACAGCTTCCATCAAAGCACAAAGAGCTTTCATGGAAGCCGAGACTGCTGCCATCGTGGCTCTGGACGCCACTGTTGAAAGGGGTTTTCAGGTTGTCACAGCAGTCCAGCAATCTTTTCTCCAGCAGATCATCAGGATTGCTGAGGCGCCACCCCAGGAGAGTGGCAGTGGCTCCATTGAAGAGGAGCCTGCTATCCTCTCTCAGGATGACAGCGTTCCTGCTCCTACCCCTGCCATTCTGCCAATGCCCTTGCTGTTACCTGTCAGCCAGTCAGCCCAGACTACTACAGCCCTTGCCAAGATAGTGTGGTCTGAAGCTGGGCCCTCTAGGCCCAGAGCTGCTCAAAGTCCTCCTCCAAGGCCACCTGCAGTCTCCTCAATTGAATGTCAGCAGCCTTCCACCTCCCAAGCTCCAGCCATTAGTGAAGAACCTCATAGGAGCACTAGGATAGGCAAAGGCACACAGAAGACAGTCGCGAAGGGAATGCACCAGATTGATTAGTTTAATTTTGTATGTATTACTTAATGATTCACTTGATAAATTTTGGTTTGATTTCTCATTTGGCGTTGGCTTTTATGTCTGCAGTCTACTGAGGAAGATACCAATAAGTGTTCACAGAAAGAGGACAATGTGATGGTTATTGGGAGAGGAAAGGTAAGGAGTGTGGGATTGTTGATGAATGGAGAGGTGCAGTTGAGGTTAGTGGAATCACTCTTCAATCAGCTGATAACAAGGAGAGCCCTGGCCAGGTTGTGCAGCATGCAGCAAACTGACACAAATCTTGATACCCGCTGAGCTGATTACTGCAGGGCTCCTCCTGAGCGGTCCAGGCAACGGAAGCGTTGTTTGAGGACGCCAAATGCTTGCTGTATGATGTTCTTGGTGGTAGCATGGCTCTTATTGTCGGCCTGCTGTGCAGGTGTGTGCGGGTTCCTGCCAGAGTCATCAGCCATGTCATGAGAGGATAACCCTTTTTGCCCAGTAACCAGCCTTTAAAGTGCTGTGCTGGTTGGAATATAGGTGGTACGGAGGGCTGGGGCAGAATGAATGAATCGTGACTGCTGCCAGAATGGCAGGCTTTACCTGCATGATGCGCTGCCTGTGGTCGCAAACCAGCTGCACATTGAGGGAGTGGAATCCCTTTCTGTTGATGAAGATTGCAGAGTTCAGATGAGAAGCACACAATGCAATGTGAGTGTAATTAGTGGCACCATGCACTATGGGAAAGCCTACAATGCGTGCAAAACCTTGTGCTCTCTCCTCCTGCTTGTCTCTGGCAAGTGGGAATGAGATGTAAGTGCTCCTCTTAAATGCTTTTTAAAATTTGTTCATGGGATGTGGGCGTGGCTGAGCAAGGCCAGTATATGTTGCCCATCCCTAATTGCCCTGGAGAAGGTGGTGGAGTGCTGCCTTCTTGAACCGCTGCAGTCCGTCTGGTGAAGATTCTCCCACAGTGCTGTTAGGAAGGGAGTTCCAGGATTTTGACCCAGCAACAATGAAGGAACGGCGATATATTTCCAAGTTGGGATGGTGTGTGACTTGGAGGGGAACGTGCAGGTGGTGTTGTTCCCACGTGCCTGCTGCCCTTGTCCTTCTAGGTGGTAGAGGTCGCGGGTTTGTATAGTTTGTATATGTATAGTATAGAGAGCCTCAGTGCAGCAGCAGCCCCTCCCTTATACAGCAGTGCACTGCAAACCGTGAGATGTTACTTATATCTCCAGTTGCAGCCTGAAATGAGCCAGTGGCATAACAATTTAGAGCAACTGTAAGCTTGATAACCACAGGCAGTGCTGTCCTTGTCCTGCTTTGAGGCTGCAGTTGTAGATGCAGCAGCTGACAGATTTCAGTAACTACCTCCTTGGTGAAGCGAAGGTGACTCATGCACTGCTGCTCACTGAAGTTGAGGTAAGAGAATTGCACCCTAAAGACCTTCCTTGGATATAGCCTCCTGCTGAGTGCCCTGCTGCTCCCTCTTCCAGTAGCTTGTCCTGCTTTGCATTCTCCCAGTCATGATCTATTCCAAGAGGAAGCCCAACCAGGCCACCCATGTGTGGAGACAACTTATTTGCTTAGTACATTCCAAGACAAAAAGGACTGCAAGAGCAGCCGGGCCATTTCCTCTAGATTACTGAAAGTTTGAACAACACTAAAAACCTTCCAAAAACACCTACAAGTCAACAAGCAGCCACAAGGAATAATTCAGCAACTAACCTGTAAGTACTGGAGAAGCTGGGGTTGTTCTCCTTAGAACAGAGAAGGTTAAGGGGAGATTTGATAGAGGTGTTCAAAATCATGAACGGTTTTGACAGAATAAATAAGGAGAAATTGTTTCCAGTGGCAGAAGGGTCGGTAACCAGAGGACACGGATTTAAGGTGATCGGCAAAAGAGCCAGAGGTGACCCGAGGAAACATTTTTTTATGCAGTGAGTTGTAATGAATCTGGAATACACTGCCTGAAAGAGTGGTGGAAGCAGATTCAATAGTAATTTTCAAAAGGAAATTAGATAAATACTTGAAGGGAAAAAAATTACAGGTCTATGAGGAAAGAGCAGGGGAATGGGATTAATTGGATAGCTTTTGCACAGGAACAATGGGCTGAATGGCCTCCTCCTGTGCTGTACCTACTATGATTGCTAAATTTAAATCTGAGATAGACAGCTTTTTGGCAACCAAAGGTATTAAGGGATATGGGCCAAAGGCAGGTATATGGAGTTAGATCACAGATCAGCCATGATCTTATCAAATGGCGGAGCAGGCACTAGGGGCTGAATGGCCTACTCCTGTTCCTATGTTCCGATGTTCCTATGATACTATGATCCTGTATGATTCCTTTAAATAGTGCTAGTGGGATGTCCTTCATCTCGTTTAACGTCGTGTTCAGCTGAGTGAGGTTAAGAAGTTGGTTTGACTGTTGATTCACCAAAATGGCAGCAGCGGCTTCAAATCAGTTTTGCACGCTGCTCAACGTCATGATCTGCCTGCTCTGCTTGTGGCCGGCGGGCGGTAGGCATTCACGTGCAAACCCCTGTGCCAAGGTGGCAGAAGTGTGCATGCACATCTTGGACCCCATTTTCATACCTTAGGTGGCTGCGAGGGGCCTAAAAAATGGGTGCTACTTGGCCCAATTCAATCCTCCATGATCTTTTATTCCTTCCCTCTGCAATTTTGGATTTGATGTCTGTCCAGAGAAATGGAATCATGATCATTCGTTGTCTTCCCAACAGTTGCCAAGATTTATATGTGGAAAAAGGCAGTGTCAGTCAAGTTCCCAGTGAACCTGATTTAACAGTATTAAACTGCCTTCAACCTGGTCACAAATCATGTGGATGTTTTTGTGGAGTATGGAAAGTCATGTGTCCAGTAGAGTGGAGGTAACATTCATGAGGAAAGTGTTATATAGCATCTGTTACATTGCAGCTTTGCTTCAGCCATAGCTAACCTGGAACTATTTAATGCAAATCTGGAAAGAAATATGCTGCTTTGTTGATCCAAAGTAGTTATAAAAATTCCAGAAAGTGTATAGATAGCTACAATAGCATTAGATGGGTCACCTCTGCAGGAATCTGAATGTTAAATCTGTTGCTGTCGAATATTACTTGTTTGGGAAACGGAAATGTGACATTACAGTATTGTTTACCCAATCACCGTCTGTACTGTGATAACTGAAATGGAATGAAGAAGCCAATACTGACAACACAGAGACCAAAGAACCAGATCCCTTGGGATACAAGACCCTGCCATTTGATTAGTAAGGAAGCTTGGTAAGCTTTTTGGATCAGCACAAGAATGAAATATACAGAGGAAATTATTTTTTAATGCTTACCTTTCTGATAGATCCAAAGTTGAAAGTGACTTTTATTTCGCACTCCAAATTGTCTTTTTTATATATTTAAAGTATTTTTGCAGTTAAATTATCAAAGCCTTACAATATACTTTAAATATCAGTTGTTACTAATGCACAATTGCAGCATTATGGCAATTTTCCTGTCACATTACAGCAATTTTCAATAAAATAGATAAATCTTTATTCATATTTCAATTCAAGGTTAAGATGTTCTGCAAAGTATGCCTTCTATCTCTGGACAATTTCATTCAGTAAACACACATAACGTATTGAATATTGCTTTGTCGTTTCTATGTGAGGAACAGTTAGTGTACACAAAGGAATTTTCAAGTACAGTCATGTAGCTACAGACATGCACATGGTGCTGAAGTCTAATGATTGAAAACTGTTTGTGCCTTACTGGGTTTTTTAAAAACCCTTAGCTCTAAATGCAGCTATATATCTGAAAGCAACAGCAATTGTTACCAGTGTATAACCATTCCAAATTTAGCAACTAATTTTGCTGCCTCACCTCTAAGAAGCCCAGGATTGTGATCATGCTAAAAGCAGTTATCACCTTTTGATCTGGGAACATTGGAAGGATGAGCACTATTCTAAGGCAGAGGTGGGTGATTTATTGTCAGGGTGACACAGCGAATAATTGACCCATGACACCCCTACCTAGCTGAAACTCACAGTTATAAAGATTCTGTTCAAGTGGCAGCTGTGATCATACCAAATTCCCCTCACAGGCAACATAGATTACATCCTGCTGTGGATTCATATTTACTTGCTGTAGAGTTGTTGCTGCATGCTGTAGGACATTAAAGCAATTTAAATATTAATGAATGCTTTATGAGGGTTTAATAACAAAGTGAAGAATTTTATGTATTTAAAGATCAAGGTTAATCAGTGCAAATTGGTTGATGAGGAAGTGTGATTTTCTAGAGACCTTCAGATGTTCTAACAAATAAATCTACAATGGAAACTTACAACATATTGTAGTTTGAAATAAAAATATCTAAAATTATTTCTTTGAACTCTTTCATAGTCAAAAAATTAAAGACTCTGGTTAAAGACAGAAAGATATAGAACAAGCAAACGTCTTGTCGGAGCTTTTGTCCCAGTAAGGAAGATGGACAGTTCCAAGCATCCAAGTGGGAAAATAAAATCGATACAATACAATATTAATATAAAAGTCTACCATTAATAATCTGCACAGCAAATAGATCCACTGAAAAGTCTGATCCAGATCAGGTTGCTGAAAGGTATATGCATCCTACTGGACTGTGACTTTCGAAAAGAAGAAATTAGCTTCAAAATCAGTTTTAAAAAAATACTGTCAGATTTAGAGGCTTAAATTTATAACAGTTTGACCATTTTGACCTCAAATGAAATATGATATTTCCCATTAGATCAAATGTAAAAGGATTTTTCACAAGTTAAAAATATGCTTTAAAAAAATACAACCTTTTTCACACATTCATGTGTCGGTCGATACAATCAGTCCCATCAGAATATTCACGCTTTCACAGAAGACAAACACAGGCACAAGATTTGGAAATCAATAGAAACCAGCAGACTGGAACAGACTGGATTAGATATCAGGAGAACTAGATCAAACCAAAGCAATGCAATTTATTTTTTTTAAGAGGGGTGAATATTGCAGTGTATCAACAAAATGATTTTATTAAAACAAATTAATTGCATTACTTATCTTTCTCATGTACTTAGTTCAATTAATTTATGATTCTATTCATTCAATTTTGCTCCTTCATTACTTTTGGTTTTTAACCTTGTATTTGATAGCCAGTTTTGCTGGCTATTGCTAGCTATTTTTCTCTATTATCATATTTTAAAACCATTGGGGATAATTATAACTTTTAGCAATAGTGTGAACTGGGCAATATTAGATCGGCTGATTGTGGAAATGAAAATTAGGAGAAGTGTATAACGGACGGCTCATCTGATATCACCCAAAATTAAAATTACCCCCGGGGTTGTGAAGAAATTGTGGATATTTTATAAAACGATTAGACTGAATTTAAAAAAAATGCTTGTTAATTTCCTCCCCTCTTGTTGGTGTGATTCTCTGGTATCTCACTCGCAAGACTATTATTCATAAGTGAATCTTGATCGTGAATATCAGCGGGCTATTCATTTGCAACGGGCATCACAGTTTATTGTGAGCCAGTCTCACCAGATATCCATACAAATGCACTTCCAGCAGGGATCACTAGATTGTGATAAGGTGCAGAACCTCTGGGCAGTTTTTCCCCTCACTAACCTAGCTGCACTAAAGCCAACTGTAGTGTCCCACTGCAGCTCAACTAATGTCAGCTAGGCCAGGGCTTAAATCTGGGACCTTCCGGGGACAAATTTAACCGAACTTGCCAGGTGGGAAACTGACAGGATCAGGTGCGACGCTGGTTTTACACACTGCACGATTTTACTCTCCATATTAGGTGAGGTGTGAAATCAGCATTCGACCCAATCCCGTGGGTTTCCTGCCCAGCAAGTTAGGTTAAAATCACCCCCTATGTCTCAGCTACTCATTGGATCCATTTTTTGAGACATCAGAGGAGCCTACAGGAATTGAAAATAAAGAGCATCTGCCAGCATGAAGATTTCCCTAATGGTCTGTGTAACATGACTGGACCTATTGAATTCTGGCCTTCTCCATTTCCGTCATCTCTCCTGCATCCTAGGAGCCCAACCATCTGTTCACAGATTGTATAGCATAGGTAAAATTAAGACATCAGATCATTTACTAAAAATTGAACCTTATCTGTAGATAATGTCATGGAATGTATACATTGAGAAAGCATTGTAATCTGCGAACAGATGGTCTAGCTGAGATGCTGTCTTTAAGAAATGCAAACTGTTGTGCAGGCATGTATAAAGCAGAAGAATGAAGAAAACCATGGCTGACTTGTCATCTTTTTCAGCACGGGTTAAACACAGAGCAGTATTCCCATTACAATAAAGGCAGACTTTATGCTATAGAGCACCAAATATTGGGAAGGAGATGGAGAAGCAAATCTACAAGCAAATTTCAGAAAGATGTAAAAATAATAGAGTAGTGATAATGGGGGACTTTAATTATCCTAATATAGACTGGGAAAAATAGTGTAGAGGGCAAAAAGAGGGAGGAATTCCTGAGAACTTTCTCGATCAGTGTGTTTCCAGCCCAACGAGGAAGGACGCAGTTCTGGATCTAGTTCTGGGGATGAAGTGGGGCAAGTGTAGCATGTTTCAGTGTAAGAGTATTTGGGAAAGAGTGATTGAAATATCACGAGGTTCAGAGTAGTTTTGGAAAAGGACAAAGAACAATCAAAAGTGAAGATACTCAACTGGAATATGGCTGATTTCAGTGAGCATAAAAGGGATCTGGCCCAGGTGGGTTGGAAACAAAGATTGGCAGGTAAAACAGTAAAACAGTAAATTAGCAATGGAGGCCTTCCAAGACGAGTAGTTTGGGTACAGACTAGACACATCCCTATGAGGGGGAAAGGAAGGGCATCCAAAGCTAGAGATTAAAATTAAATGGAAAAAGGAAGCTTATGATAAATGTCAGATTCATAATACAGTAGAGAATCAAGCAGAATACTGAAAGTGCAGAGGAGAACTGAAAAAGGAAATAAGAGGGGCAAAGAAAGTGTATGGGAAAAGATTAGCAGGTAACATAAAAGAGAACACTAAAGTGTTTTATAAACATATAAAGAGTAAAAGGATGGAAGGGTAGGGCCGATTAGGCACCAAAAAGGAAATCTTGTGAAGGCAGAGGGCATGGCTGAGGTATTAAATAAGTACTTTGCGTCTGTCTGGTTAAAGAAGAGGATGCTGCCAATGTCACAGTAAAGGAGGATGTAGTAGAGAAATTGGATAGGATAAAAACAGATAAAGAATAGGCACTTAAACAGTTGGCAGCATTCAAAGTAGATAAGTCACCCAGTCTGGATGGGATGAATCCCAGGTTGCTGATGGAAGTAAGGATGGAAATAACGGAAGGCTGTAGGCACTATCTTTCAATCCTCCTCAGATATGGGAGTGCTGCCAGAGGACTGGAGGGTTGGAAATGTTACACCCCTTTCAAAAAAGAGGAGAGGGACAAACCCAGTAACTGCAGGTCAGTCAGCCTAACATCGGTGGTGGGGAAACTTTTAGAGACAATAATCCGGGACAAAATTAATTGTCACTTGGAAAAACATGGGTTAATAAATGACAGCCAGCATGGATTTATTAAAGGCAAATCATGTCTGAAAAACTCGATTGAATTCTTTGACGAAGAAACAGAAAGGATTGATGAGGGTAGTGCGATTGATGTTGTGTATATGGATTTCAAAAGGCATTTGATAAAATACCACATAATAGACTTGTTAGCAAAATTGAAGCCCATGGGATTAAAGGGACAGTGGCAACGTGGATATGTAATTGGCTAAGGGGCAGAAAGCAGGGAGTAGGGAACAGTTGTTTTTCAAACGATTTGGAAGTATACAGCTGGGTCCTCCTGGGATAGGTATTAGGACCACTGCTCTTTTTGATATTCAATAATGACGTAGACTTGAGTATACAGGGCTTAATGTCCAAGTTTGCAGATGACACAAAACTTGGTAATGTAGTAAAACAGTGAGGAGGATAGTAACAGACTTCAGGAGGACATAGACAGACTGGTGAAATGGGCATACACATGGCAGATGAAATTTAATGCAGAGAAGTCTGAAGTGATGCATTTTGGAAGGTAGAAAGAAGAGAAGCAATATAAACTAAATGGTGTAGGAAGTGAGAGACCTGAGGATTCACATACACAAATCTTTGAAGGTGGCAGGACAAATTAATAAGGCTGTTAAAAAAGCAGATGGGATCCTGGGCTTTACAAATAGAAGCACAGAGTACAAAAGCGAGGAAGTTATAGTAAACCTTTATAAATCAATGGTTAAGCCTCAGCTAAGAGTATTGTGTCCAATTCTGGGCACCAAACTTTAGGAAGGATGTCAAGGCCTTGGAGAGGGCACAGAGGAGATTTACTAGAATGATACTAGGGATGAGGGTCCACAGTTATGTGGCGAGACTAAAGAAGCTGGGATTGTTCTCCTTAGAGCACAGAAAGTTAAGGGAAGGTTTAATAGAGGTGTTCAAAATTATGAGGAGTTCTGATAAGTAAATGGGAAAAAACTGTTTCCAGTGGCAGAAGGGTCGGTAACCTAAGGACACAGATTTAAGGTAACTGGCAAAAGAACCAAAGGGGAGATGAGGAGAATTATATTAATGCTGCAAGTTGTTAGGATCTGGAATGCACTACCTGAAAGCATGGTTGAAGCAGATTCAATAGTAACTTTCAAAAGGGAGTTGGATAAATAGTTGAAGGGGAAAGATTTGCAGAGCTATGGGGAAAAAGCAGGAGAATGGGACTAATTGGATAGCTCTTTCAAAGAGCTGGCACAGGCACAATGGGCCAAATGGCTTCCTTCTGTGCTATATCATTCAATGGCTTCAGGCAGGTCGGGGGGGGGGGGGGATGGTAGGGAGGTTAAAAATGAAAAAATGGGGACTGCGTCCCCAACCCGCCGCATGTTCCGTTCTTATGGCTGCGGGCTTTGTGGCATCTGAGTGTCTCGCCCTGGAGGGGCAGGGCACTTCATTAACATATTTGAATAGGGCTCCCAAAGTGCAATTAGGAGCCTGATTTAAATTTTACAGTTGCTGCACAGGTTTCCCAGGGATCGGGATACCTGGTAGTGAAAAGGAGGCGGGAGCTGCCGGCTACCCAGCACTCCTTGTGGGCCAGGAAGAGCAGGAGAGCACCCCATGCCCCCTAATGGAAGCCTTCTGCCTCCCCTCTGCCAATCGCGTCCTCTCTCTCCCCCCTACCGAGTTCTCCGACCTCCCCCTCCACCGCTGCAGCCTCAATGCCTTTCTCCCTGTCTCGTTGATCGCGGCTGATCCCACCCCTCAATTGCAGGGACCGTCCTCAAGGGTCCCCGGCTGCGGCCTCCTGCTGCTGTCTTTCCTGCCCGACAGCCGGCCAGGCCGTCATTTTGACTGGCTGCCAGGCGGGAAACGGAAGGAAAAGATGATAATGAGGTCCTGCCGTTAAATTCGGCAGGATCTCTGCGGCCTTGTCAGGTTTCTCGGCCGTTTCCAGCCTCCCATGCACTCTCCCGCCTCCCTGTAAATATCGGGGCCTATGATTTCATTTGCGTGTGAAATAGTGCAATGATGTTTTGAATGACACATTTCCTACTTTTTTTCTTTTATTCATCTTTGCAGACTTTTCTGGGACTTCCATGTTGACACCAGTCCATGTTTATCCAATGGAAGCAGTGGCATATATAAAACAACCAGTCATTCAGTCTCACCTTAGGCTTAAAGGCTTTGGTTGCCTGAAGTTGCCAAGCAAAGAAATGGAAGACAAAACCCCATGAAGCTGGCAGTTTTAAGGATCAAATGGGCTAAACTTGAGGCAGTGGGATTTTGAAGTGAGTGATTAGTCTGTTATATTTGTTTAGAACAGCAAATTGACTGATTGGTTATGTTATTTTTTCCACTTATTCTGTTAATAGCTGTTAATTTTCATGCATCTTCCCTCAGCAGCAATAAGAACAAACACAGATCACAGAGTCTGCTGCAGTCTTCAAATACATCGTCATTGCATCTGCTTACAGTCAGTCCACACATGCTTCCTCCTTTCTTGCTTTTAATTGCACCATAAAAAAGGACAAATACATAAAATTAAGTGCAAATTTTAAGGAAGGATGGAATTTGTACACTTCCACTGCAAGACGTTTGAATTGAAAGCTTTCAATGTAGGATAATGCAAAGTCAAATCTGACTTTATCTTCAATAAACTTTAAGCATTTTTAAAACAAAAGTGTAAGGGTTAAGTTTGCTGTGTGTAATAGCAGCAATAGGAAAGGTCACAGCATCAATAGGCCCCTGGATCTGTGTTGTGTATAATACAGATTTCTACTTCTTGGCACACATCGCAGGACATTGCACGGGAAACATTTGAAACTGCATGCATGAGGGAGACAGACAAAAACAAAGCCAGACAGAATGGGACTCAAATAGATGTCCCTTCCTTTGGACTGTTGCTAAGTCAAGTTTTCTTACTATCTTTTTACAGCAGCAAATGGGATCTGAAATGGCAAAAACATTTGGAAGATTCAACACTTCCATCAGCCTGTCATGTTTTGAGATTGTTCACAGAATCATAGAATAGAATCATACATCACAGAAGGAGGCCATTCAGCCCATTGTGCCTATGCTGGCTCTTTCAAAGAGCTATCCAATTAGTCCCACTCTCCTGCTCTTTCCCCATAGCCCTGCAATGTTTCCTTTTCAAGTATATATCTAAATCCTTTTGAAAGTTATGATTGAATCAGCTTCTGCCATCCTTTCAGGCAGTGCATTCCAGATCATAACAACTCGCTGCATAAAAAAATTCTCACCTCCCCTCTGGTTCTTTTGCCAATTACCTTAAATTTGTTGAGCATAACTTCCTTGCTTTTGTATTCTATGCATCTATTTATAAACCCCAGGATCCCGGATGCTTTTTTAACAGCCCTATCAACTTATCCTGCCACTTTCAAAGATTTGTGTATGTGAATCCTGCAGGTCTCTCTATTCCTGAACTCTCTTTAAAATTATACCATTTAATTTACATTGCCTCTCTTCATTTTTCCTTCCAAAATGCAATCTCTTACATTTCTTTGTATTAAACTTTATTTGCCATGTGTCTGCCCATTTTACCAGTCTGTCTATGCCCTCCTGAAGTCTGCTACTATCCTCCTCACTATTTACTACATTGTGGAGTTTTGTGTCATCTGCAAACCTGGAAATTATGCCCTTTATGCCCACGTCCAGGTCATAAATAATTATCAAAAAGAGTAGTGGTCCTAATGCCCTAGGGTTCACTACTCATCTCCGGTGCCATTCCAGTAAATCTCTTCTGCACCCTCTCTAAGGCCTTGACATCCTTCCTAAAGTGTGGTTCTCAGAATTGAACACAATATACCAGCTGCGGCCTAACCAGTGTTTTATAAAGGTTTAGCATCACTTCCTTGCTTTTGTACTTTATGTCTCTATTAATAAAGCCCAGGATCCCATATGCTTTTTTAACAGCCTTCTCAATTTGTCCTGCCACCTTCAAAGATTTATGTATGTTCCTGCATCCCCTTTAAAATTGTACCATTTAGTTTATATTGCCTCTCCTTATTCTTCCTTCCAAAATGTATCACTTCACACTTCTCTGCATTAAATTTCATCTGCCATGTGTCTGCCTTTTTCACCAGTCTGTCTATATCCTCCTGAAGTCTGTTACTATCCTCCACATTGTTTACTACAGTTCCAATTTTCATGTCATCTGCAAACTTTGAATTATACCCTCTATGCCCAAGTTCAGGTCATTAATATATATCGAAAAGAGCAGTGGTCCTAATACTGACCACTGGGAAACACTACTGTGTGCTTCCCTCCGGTCTGAAAAACAATCATTCACCACTACTCTCTGCTTTCTGTCCTTTAGCCAATTTTGTATCCATGCTTTCACTGTCCCTTTAATCACATGGGCTTTAATTTTGCTAACAAGTCTATTATGTGGTACTTTATCAAATGGCTTTTGAAAGTCCATATACACAACATCAACTGCACTACCCTTATCAACCATCTCTGTTACTTTATCAAAGAACTCAATCAAGTTAGTCAAACAAGATTTGCCTTTAACAAATCAGTGTTGGCTGTCATTTATTAACCCTAGTTTTTTCAAGTGACAATTAATTTTGTCTCAGATTATGGTCTTTAAGAGTTTTTCCAGTACAGACGTTAGGTTGACAGGTTTGTAGTCACCGGGTTTGTCCCTCACCCCCTTTTTGAACAGGGGTTTAACATTTGCAATGCTCCAGTCCTCTAGCACCACTCCCATATCCAAGGAGGATTGAAAGGTCCCGTGAACGAAAAAAAAAAATGAGATTGAAGGATTGCGAAATAAGCAGCGGAAGGACTGAGATGAAGGATGAATTAAAGGCGGTGATTTCAGTGTCAAATCAGGTACAGAAAGAGAAATAAAGGGAGGTAAAGAAAGATTGGATTTACAGAGAGAGGAGTCAGAAAGGAAAAGTAAGAAAAACAAATAAGAATTAAAAATTTAACATTTATAAAATTTCCCCTAAATATTCAAAACCTGAAGGAATGAGACTCCACACTTGTAATAGTTAATTTTCAATGCCAGAGGGGTTGATTGGCAGTAATTAACAATTATCATGTCATTAAAAGGGTACTTAATCTACTAATTACTAGCCCTAAATATCTGCGGCACGTTTAGTTCGTATCTACCACGCAAATACAGCAACTTCACGACATTCAATGCATGTCAATGGTGAGGCAGACAGCTGGCTGGAAACAAGGAGAAAAGGACAAAGGGACACTTTGGAAGAGTCAGCCAGGTAGGTATGGGGAGGAAGCTTGCCCTGGTGAAGGGAAATGTGTTCATCTCAAGCACCGAACCAGGCAGAATTAGAAGGCTGACCAGAAAGTTAAATGAAGCTACTAATAGGATTGGGTGGCATATTTTTATTATTTCTCTTGATCTCGAGGAGGGTTCTGTAGTTAATTGAATCAAGGTGAGATTTGATTATATCTATTACTCTGTAGATTCTCTTGCTGTCGGTAAAATAAAGCTGCTTAAAGATTCACTTTTGGCTTTATCTCACTAAGTGTTTCTCAGTCTACCTTTGAAAAGATTAGAGAAGCAAATATGCAAAAGGCACAGGCCTAGAAATTGGAATACAGTGCACCTGATTTTTAGGCGTGAAACAGGCACCTAAGGTTCCAATATGTTGGGAGGCGCGTTCATGCCTCGGGCGTCCAGGGCACGCCGGAAGTATTCCAAAATGTAATTGTAATATTAAAATAAGGGTCCTACGCTTAGGACCCTTTTGTGAAATTGTCCTACCCCAGCACTTGGCTACCATGCAATAAACTCACCCAGCAAATCATGGCGTCAACAGTGAGCAAGGACCCCGCAGGAGTGCTATTTAAAGGGCTCATCTCCTCTGTACAGATTAGTTTCTGGTTTGTGCTTTTCGGCTGCTGGTAAACTTTTTTTTTCTATTTTCTGCATTCCACTGCTGACTTGTGAGTCCTGGGAACAACGTTTTGCTGGTACTGAACTGCTCGACTGCCTTGCCAATACTGGTAGATCTGCTTTGAGGCTGGTGGAGCAGGGAAGCAGCAAAGAAGACAGGAGCAGCTGTCAGAAGAGGGAGCAGGAAGGCCCTCCGCAGGAGTTCCTAGCCACAGCAGGTCTTCAGGGAATATTTTTCATATCTCAATCTGACGGTTCGATGTCTGAGACACCTGCGCTTCACCAAGGAGGCTGTAACTGAGCTCTTTCACCTGCTGTAGACATAACTGGTGCCCCAAACCTGCAGTGAGGCTGCAATGGTGTGGATGTGAGCAGAGAGTAATTGAGCTGAGAGCTCGGATTTTTTTAATGATCCTGGTGAGGTCATGGGACTTTATTCGGAATTCCAAACAGGTTACCCAAGAGAATATCCAAGAAAGACCCAAAATTTGTGATACAGCCCAATGGCCTAGAAGTTTGGGTGTGTCCACTTTGCAGCACACGGGCGGCACAGGATTACATCCTTGCACCTGAATGGTGAGGCCCCTTGATACTGGGCCTCGGGCCTCATTTCAATGGAGCCATCGAACTGCGCAGATCTGCTGGCGAATCGTCACTGGAGATCGGGCCACTGCTGGCATCGCAGCAGCCATCAGGTAAGTGAGGAATGGTGGGCGGATCTGGCTCGAGCCGAGGAAGGGGGCAATCAGTAGCTAGGATGTGGGCAATCGTTGGTTGGGGATGAGCGATCTTTGGCCAGTGGGAAGGTAATGTTGGTTGAGGGGGAGGGAAATATCGTTGGTTGGGGGGAGGGGGTATATTGGTCAGGGTGGAGATAGCGTGGTCAGGGGGAGGGGGTAGTGTTGGTCAGGGTGGAGATAGCGTTGGTCGGGGAGAGGGGGTAGTGTTGGTCGGGGGGAAGGTAGCGTTGGTCGGGGGGGAGGGGGTAACATTGGCCGGGGAAGGAGGTAGCGTTGGTCAGGGGGAGGGAGTAGGGTGGCCGAGGGGAAGGTAGCATTGGTCAGGGGGAGGGAGTAATGTTGGCCGGGGAGGTAGCGTTGGTCAAGGGGGGGGGGAGGTAGTGTTGGTCAGGTGGGTAGTGGCGTTGGTCCGGGGGGTGGCAGCGTTGGTCGGAGGAAGGGGGTAGCATTGGTCGGGGGGGTAGCGTTGGTCAGGGGGAGGGGTTAGCGCTTTGGTTGGTGGGGAGGTTGCGTTGGGCGGGGGGAGGGGATAGAATGTTGGTCGGAGGGGAGGTGGCTTTGGTTGGGAAGGGGGGTAGCGTTGGCTGGTGTTGGGGGGTGTAGCATTGGCCGGGGGTAGTGATCGGGCCTAGGGCAGGAGAAGAAGGGATTGGTGACCGGGTCGGGGCATTCGGTAGCTGGGTGGGGGGGGGGGGAGTATTGATGGCCAGGGGCGGGGGGAGGGGAGCGGCCCACATTCTTTTAATGTGTGGTTGGAAACAGCACTCCTGCTCCTCCTGACTCCACGTTCAAGTAAGTGTAGTTGTACTGTGTGAGTTCAGCACATGGCAAGTAGAGTGCAGGGGTGATCAAAAATCGAAAACAGATCTTGCAAAACATGCAGGACCCTAATTAAAAAAATTATTCTCCACTTAAAATGTTTCCGACATGCGCTCCTGCTGCCAGCGCATCTACCTTATCCAATATGGTGGGTGACAGACTTCCTGCCGGAAATGCCTGTGCATTTCCTGCCCACGATATTGGAAGCACTGAAGGTCGTAGAGTGCCCAAAACACAGGCACTGTGTGGCCGAATTTCTAGACCAATGTCTTTTTTTCTCCTTTTTTCATTATTCCACTTAAGAACTGTAATCACATTGTTTTGGGGTAAATTTGCCCAATGTATAAATTAGTTCTTATTCACGTCAATGGAACTGAATAAATTGATCCTGGTGCAAGCTGCAAGCTTCAGGATCTATAATAATTGTAAAGCCTTTGGTCCTGCAACTCAAATGTGCAACCATTCACTGTCTAATAAAGCTCCCTTTCTTATTTCAGTTACTACACTACAATATGTTCTTCAACTTCATTTTTCTTTAAACAGATTTGCTTATAAACTTACAATTCAATGCCTAGTTTATAAAATGCAACACCTACAAATTGAAAGCTGAAAATGATAAATTTGAATGAAAAGTACATATCGGCCCACAGAGCAGGTCATTGAACTTATTATCATCTATATTGAAACCAAACTTAAGTTCAGGTTACATTATTTTCATTTGTGTGGCTGAAATCCTGATATATTACTCACAAAATTAACGATTTGTTGTGATTTCACAACATTTTGGATCAAACATTGAGTAAAAGGTAAATTTCTAATCAGAATAATTGCCTGTAAGGACAAGATTTTGTTGGTAAATTTTATTTGGTCTTAAGGTTGTGCTGTTCTCCTTTGTGTTAGTACTACACCAGCTAAGTGTCTGGAGTACAGTACCTGGATTTATTAAAACAAAATATTACCTTAAGTTTGAAGAATGAATAAAAAATGAGCCAGAGCTCAATTCTGGAGTATTCTGAGAAGTCTGTTGCCATATTTTAATGGGTCCTTCAGTGGAAATATATTCAAACTCTAGAATGACAGCCCTGGGGAATAAGTAAAAGGTTTGTACATGATGGGCTTCTTTAAAGGGCAATTTAGAGCTGACAGGTTTGTGATGATCTCCAGTTACCCAGAGATAGCATGGGTTTATTTATGTAACCAAAATAACACTACTTGACACTATTTGTGTGGCTTTTTATTTGTTTCGATAAAATGCCAAGAAACAATGCTTGTGAAAAGCCTGTCGAGACATACTATTTGCTAACAACAGCACTGCATTTGGGAATGTAGAAATCAGAAAAATAGAACAAAAATGGTTGGGTCAACAAACAGTTCTGAATTGACTATTTAGTAGAATCTTCTTCTAAATGTATCACTATAACAGGAATACCCCACTGATGAGAATGTACAAAATACTGCTTTTGTAAAATTACAGTAAACTTGATCAGTTCACTTCTATATTTACCATTGCACACACAGTGCCCTACAAGTAGCTTTATTTGTCAACAGTAGTTTCTTGCTTCAAGTAAGGAATGCCAGATGAGATGGAACATTAAAGTGACCTGTCATATTGAAACCTTTTCTCTTGAAATAGCCTACACTAATAGTCCGCCGTTGAGTTATTTCCAGTTCAGCTAGCTGTATTGTTGTTCAAGTGCCTTATGAGACAAGGGGTTAGAAATTCCTTCGCAGGTGGATGTCCTGCGCTGGAAGTCTGCACAAAAAGTGGTCCTTGCCATATTGGGGGACATTAGGTGTCCCTGACTGCTGCCAGAAATGAATGCTGACTTCATTAAAATATGTTAATAGGGGTCCTGCAGTTGAATTAGGATCCCTTTATGAAATCGGTGTCTTTAAGCCATTCATTCACGCTTTCTTCTCCCCACCCAGAAAAACATGGTGCCAACACTTGAGAAGTTGGCAATTTACAGAGATCCCCACGTCTATTAAGGTAAGTCGTTGGAAAGTCGTTTTCGGCTACTCGGGATTTTTGGTGCCGTTTTTTGGCTATTTTGGATGAGTTTCAGCAGTAGTTCAGAATACATAAGTAACATCAGTCAGTTTGTTGTCCATACAGCCATCAAGTAAGTGATGGATGCCTGCTTTGCAAGGGGAGTCCAATACATCACCTTCCCCATAGGGGCTGCTGATCAGGAGCAGGGAGCTCTCGGTTCTTCCCGTATTGCTGGATTTCCTCGGGGAATAATTGACTGTACACACGTTACCCTGCGTTCTCATTACAAACCAGCCATGTTTTATGATGTTTTATCCATGTTTTACTCCCTGAATATGCAGCTGATGTAGTCATGATGCCTTCATACTGCACCAGTCCTCTATCCCCCTATCTTTAATCCAGACCAGCAGGTCAGACTGGCTCTTTGGAAACAGAGGGTATCCTCTCTATACCTGGTTCATGACTCCTGTCAGACATTGAGCCCTGATACACTGAGAGCCACACAAGAACAATTGTTCTCATTAAGAAAACCATAGGCATCCTCAAACAAATGTGCCTATGCCTGGACTGATCCAGTGGAGTCCTGCAGTATAGCCCGAGGGAGTTTCCAGTGGTTTGCTGCATGCTACAAAACTCTGCCATTCAGAGGGGCTAAGCCTTGCAGCTGCCACTGGAGGAAGAAGTGCAGGAGCAAGATGAAGAAGGAGGTGAGGAAGAAGAAGATGAGGAAGACCAAGTCTGAGCTGCTGGACCTGTAAGGCAACAAATTATTGAGGAGAGCAAACCCTCCCCCCAGCATACCAACAGTCCCACTGACCCACTCCTTCCAACCACCTTCTAAATGCCCTCCAACACTACTACCTCATTGGTCTTCCTCCTACATAACTATAATTATGAAGACCAACAGCAAAGCAAAGCAAATAAAAACTGTTTACCTCACATCGTGTACCTTGCGTATTTTACAACATGTCCCTCCTGTGAAATTAAAACACCCTAGTGCAATCCCATTGTCCATGGTCTCTGTGCTCATTGACCTATTCATAGAGTCATACAGCACAGAAGGAGGCCATTAGGCCCATCGTGCCTGTGCCGGCTCTTTGAAAGAGCTATCCATTTAGTCCCATTGCCTCGCTTTTTTGCCATATCCCTGCAATTTTTTTCTTTTCAAGTACATATCCAATTCCCTTTTGAAAGTTACTATTGAATCTGCTTCCACCACCCTTTCAGGCAGTGCATTCTAGTGCTTCAATAAAGTGTTTCCCCTGTTGCAGGAGCCTGGGAGGTAGGAGACTGCTGATCATCCACTGAGGTCACTTGAGATGGCCATGATGGGCAACCTCGAGTAGCTCTGGGCTTTGTGGGCCTGGTAGCAGACTGCTGTGTATCAGCGTTGGTTGGGGCAGTCTGGGCCAGCTAACCATGTGGGACCACTGCATCAGAAGCTGGCAGGGGAGCAGGTATGCTCTCATTCTGAGAGAGAGCATGAGCCTCTCCCATGGAGCCAATGCCACCATCATGGGGCTGTGCCTCTACACTCCCTCAGTTCCGTGTGAGAACAGAGTGAAGGAGTGTAGTGATGCTCTGGAAGCCCCTATCCATGATTTTCACATTCCTATCATAGAGGTGAGCACTTGCTCCATGGTTGACTGCATGGTCTGAATGCCTTGCTGCACAATCCCATACAAGCTACAGCTGGACTCCACCATGCTCTGTGCCATTGTGCACAAGCTCTCTGGCAGGCTGGCCAGTGCACATAAAAGGTCCTGGTGCATAGGGATCAGTTCTTGAATGTAAGCTGTGCCCGTGAGATCTTCATCTCCGCCCTCTGCAGCAGGGCTAGGATATGAGGTCTCCCTCCAGGTAGCTACTTCCTGGACTATCCCACCCCCATGCCCACGCTCCTGTGCACTAGTGCTCAGTGAGTCTCCCAGTGCAGACCCCTCTAGCCTATCCTCTAACATATGCATTGTGTCAGTCTCTGAGTTGATGCTTGCTAAATTAAGGTCAAGTGATGCAGTGCCATCTTCTGTGATGCTTTCTGTCAGCTCCTCATCCTCTGGGCGCTCTATATTTTGTTGACCTGAAAGGGAAGAGAGAGACAAGAATTAGGTTTTAATGTGAAGGACAAGCAGAGACAGATGAGAGGCTGCTGTAAGTAGTTGCACTTTGCCATGCATATTGTGTGAGGGTGAGATTTCAGTGAGAAAGGATATAGTGCAAGATAGCCAAGAGCACTACAGGATGCGTTCTCCAGCCTGGCCATTCGTGCTGCCCCTGACGTGACCCATCCCATGATCTCCATGAATTGCTTCTTGAGTGGGGAGAGGACCTGAATGAATGTTCTGCCTCCTCCAGTCCTTGACTCTTGTCTATTATTGTTTCCCAGCTTTGCTTGCAAGAAAGAAGGGAGAGCATTAGTGGTTGCCTAGGGAAATGGTTTGAGTATGTGCACATCACGGTTGAATAGTGATGCTGGCTTGTGAAGGGTTGTAGAGGTGTGAGGAGGTGAAGGCAGTACTAGTGAGGAGAGTAGGAGGTGCAGGGTGTGGCATTAGGAGCAGAAGGAGATTGAGTGAAATGCACTGCTATGAATGGAGGAGAGTGCTGGTGTGTGGTGAGTGAAGGATGGTGAGTGCTGGGACTTCAGGTAGTGCAGGGTTATGCAGAGAGAGATTCGAGGTTCAAAGTCTTACCTTAGCAACCCTGGTTAGGTCATTAAACTTCTTTCTACATTGTAGCCAGGTCTGTGGCTCCTGTCATTGACTCCCTCTGCCAACTGTGCCTACTGCTGCTGAGCAGCTTGGCGGGATAGCTTCCTGCTGCTTGGGGGAAAAGGACGTCACTCCTCCTGCCGACCTCCTCCACCAGGACCTCCACTGTAGTGTCGGAAAAGCGAGGGGCCCTTTAAGTGCCTGCTTCTCCTGATGTCTTGAGCTGCCTTCAGATCGTCTGTAGCCAACATACACCTCTCCTTTAAGAGGTGCAGGCTGCCCTTAAATAGCAGCAGGAATGCCGGATATTGAAGTCCCTGATTAGGGGAGCTGGCAATCAACAGCAGGACTAATGCTATCAGCCCAGCTATTTCATTATAATGAGAGCCCCCGACGAATTTACCAGTCTTGTCCTGCCCACGTGATTGGGCGCACGCTGCCGACATCGCGTCGGCTCTTGTCCTGAAAACAGGCCTACATGAATTTCTACCCCAAGTTTGCACACAATTTAGGTAAAAACAAGGGGCAAAGGAATATTTTAGAAGTTCAGTATCTTCCAATTTACACTTACTCCAGTGGTCAACGTGATGGAGTTTCATCCGAGGTTTTAAAGCAAGTCATTACTGACTGTTTCAGAAACTTATGGGGGTAGAAATCAATCTTGGGCATAGCGCAAAATGAATGGTATTAAATCGGCCGGCCGCTCTACTCCCTGCCCCAGATTCAGTTCCATTGACTTCAAGTATAATCACAGGCTGCAATCTTCCAATATGCCTCCTAGACATGCACCAAAGCCAAAAATTGTCCCTTGGATGTCAGTAGGCTACTTTACCATGGAGGGCATCAGAGCTAAACCTGCAATTCTTTATCGCGTTCCTTAAAACCTACCTCTTTGACCAAGGTTTTGGTCACCCGTCATCTCTTAATATGGCTCGGTGTCAAATTTTGTTTGATAAAGCTCCTGTGAAGTGCCTTGGGACATTTTACTATATTAAAGGCGCTATATAAATGCAAATTATTCATGTTGTTGCATTAGCACCCTGAAAAGCTATTACTACATGGTTGGAGAATAAATATCTCATTCAACAGGCAGAACTCATTTTTAGCATTTCATGATCCTGGAGTGGTAAATTTGTAAAAACAGTATAAAATGTCAATTAAGTCATGTTTACTCATATTACAATATTATTCAATGAGAATTGCTGTGAATCTACTTCCTTCCTGGATGAAACTACCACCAACTTGTTACATGTAATGGCAGACTAAACACACCCAGCAAACAGGTGAGATAATGCCATCACAGTAATGGCTACATACATAGTCCATGTAATAAAAGAAAAATAGAATTGTGTTATGAGCTGTAACACAACCTCAGGAGGTTCTAAGAACCTCATAAACCACTTGAGCTTTACTTTCACGATTTATGAGATCAAAACCGTTCAATTATAGTACAGCCGGTAACACACTAACACTCATCTTGTTTTTCTACGAGGATTCCTGCGCAATCCACATGGGTCATTGCCCATTAATCTTTGATGTGGCAATGAAAATTAAGATTGGTGTGTATAGAATCCGATTACGTTACAAGCAGAATTCCGCAAACATGTCCAATATTGAATCTTTACAAGTACTGTAAACTTATTTATTTTTTCACTGCGAATAGCACATTGGTTTTGGTAGTGTTCTGTAGCCATTTGTAATGTTGCTGCTATCACATTAAACATATGTGCCTCAATATTAACCCCCCCACCCCCCACCCCAACAAGCATTATACAAATAGAACCCCAAATTTAATTTTACTTGTGCAGCACAGGTTTCCCGAGGGTCAGGAAAGTCGCTAGTGAAATGAAGGTGAAATTGATCACCACTTTATTGGGGTGGTTAAAGGTAAGGAGGTAAGGAGGCCCAAGAAGAATAAAGGTTCAGTACTCACAGGTCCTTCCTCAGTTCATTGTGGGCTATGGATTGGTGAGAGTACTTGGTGTGAGATAGTTATTTGAAGAGTTTTGAGTTGTTTAGAGAGAGAAACTCATGATGGGCGGTGCCATTGCTCCTCTCGATTGGACTGAGGAAGAAGAGGAGAATGAGGATCAACTGCAGCAAGGGCATGCTGTGGAGGGAGCTGTAGGTGGTCAGCAGAGAAGGGAGCAATGGAGGAGACAAGCTCACTGAAGGCCCTACCCACCTAACAGGGTCTACAGGTGGAGGAGCAGCGTTTCTGAAGGCTGAGATTGTCACATCAGACGGTCGCAGACATCTGCAGCCTCCTACAGGAAGACCTGCTGCCCACTGGACCTGGTGGCCATGCATTGCCAGTGGTTGTGAAAGTCACCACCGCCCTCAATTTCTTTGCCTCTGGTTCCTTCCAGGCCACTACCGGAGATTTAGCGAGACTGCACATAAATGAATAAAGCAGGTGACAAATGGTTTGTTTGCTAGGGCTGGGAGATATATAAAGCTTCCCCTGTAATTACAGTAGCCAGAATGAGTATGCACTGGGATTCATATCTCTAGCTGGCTTCCCACAGGTGCAAGGTGCCGTTGACTGCACACATGTGGCAATCCGAGCACCTCCTGACCAACCAGGAGCATTCATCAACCACAAGGGAATTCTTTCGATCAATGTGTAGCTGTTGTGCAACCACAAAAAAAGGTTCAGGCAGAGATTCCAGGAGAGCTGCCATGATGCTTTCATACTGTGGCAGTCCAACATCCCCAACATTTTCAGACCTGGCAGGAACCTAAAAGGGTGGCTGCTTGCCGACAAAGGATACCCCCTTCAAACCTGGCTGATGACACCTATGAAAAACTCCACCAATCAACACCAGGAGAGGTATAACTCGAACCATATGACAACCAGATGTGTCATCAAGCCATCGGCATGCTGAAATTGCACTTCAGGTGCCTTGACAGGTCTGGAGGTACTGTTCAGTACTCACCAGTGAGGGTCTCAGGGATAATCTTGGTCATTTATTAGTGACTTCGATAACACAATAGAGAGCTATATCCTTCCGTATATCCAAGTTTGCTGATGACTCAAAGATTGGTGGCATAGTAAGTAGTGTAGATGGGAGCATAGCATTACAAAGAGACATTGATAGATTAAGTGAGTGGGCAAAATTTGGCAGATGGATTTCAATGCAGGTAAGTGTGAGGTCATCCATTTTGGACCTAAAAAGGATGTTTTTTTAAATAATGAAAAGCTAGGAACAGTGGAGGTCCAAAGAGATTTAGGGGTCCATATACACAGATCACTAAAATGCAGATCACAAAAAGTAATCAAAAAGGCTAATGGAATGTTAGCTTTTATATCTAAAGGGCTGAAATATAAAGGGGAGGAAGTTTTGCTACATCTATACAAAGCCCTGGTTAGATCACATCTGGAGTACTGTGTATAGTTCTGGGCAACGCACTTTAGAAAGGATATATTGGCCTTGGAAGGAGTGAGTGCAGATTCACCAGAATGTTACCAGGGCTCCAAGGGTTAAATTATGAGAAGAGATTACATCAGCCAGGCTTGTATTCCCTGGAATATAGAAGGGGTGATTTGATCAAGGTTTTTAGGATTTTGAAAGGAATTGATAGGATAGATAGAGATAAACTTATTTCGTTGGTAGGGGAGTCTAGGACAAGGGGACATAACTTTAAAATCAGAGCCAGGTCATTCAGGAGAGAAGTTAGGAAACACTTCTTCATACAAAGGGTAGTAGAACTGTGGAACACTCTCCCACAAAAAGCAATAGACGCTAGCTCAATTAATAATTTAAAATCTGAGATCAATAGATTTTTGCTAGGCAGCGATATGCACAAAGGGATATGGAGCCAAGGCTGGTAAATGGAGTTAGGATACAGATCAGCCATGATGTCATTGAACAGGCTCGAGGAGCTGAATGACCTATTCCTGTTCCTATGTTCCTAACATAGTGCAGCAACGAGGACTAGCGGTCCAGGAGGAAGAAGCCGCTCAGGGCTCCAGATCTGATGAAGATGACAATGGAGAAGAGGAAGATGGGATGCTCAACGCAAGGCCAACTGATCACATTGCTGCTCGAGATGCCAGGGATGACCTGATAACTCAAAGGTTCAGTTAGTCACTCACAATGGACTAAAGTGACGAAAGCACCAACCCCCCTCGCACAAACAGGCCTGTAAGCATTAATCCACTAGTTCCACATCCACCAATTGGTGGCCATCGATACGTCTCTCCACCTCCACACCAATGAAATGAAAAGAAGAACGGGCACTCGCCATTCAATAATGGGGCACATGGGAATGTGGTTTAATTAATAAATTTAATGTGATCCAACAAAAAAATTTCAATAACATATATCAAAAAAAACATGTGCTTATCCGAGGTGAAATATTAAGCCTTTCTTTTCCTATCTCTGGCACTTCTACGTGGTGCTACCCCTGTGGCTTCAGCAGAGGTAGTGGCAGGCTGCACTGTTTCATGCTTGGTCTTTTGCGGTGCTCACGGCCAACAACCTATAGGTGCTGGCGCTCATGAAGGTCCTGCCAATGACTGTTCCACCTGCACTTGAGCCGGGACAGACTGGGCCAGTGGGAGAGGAGGCAGCATGTCGGGTACTGGTTGAAGTGGGGGGGCAACATGTGCGATGTGCTTATGCTCTGAGATGCGTGTGCACTTTTCTCTCCCTTATCACCATCTTCCCTCCCCAGGGCCAGTGGCATATCACTCCTGCCTCTCTGTGGGAGGGCAGCTTGGAGGAGATCAGTGATGCCTTGGAAGCCCAAGTTTACTCTATCTACCAGCTTGTCGAAGCCGGTAGAAATAGTTAGCAAGGCCGCCATCTGTGCCTACAGAGACTCATTTGTGCGTCCTGATACATCGTCCATAGAGGTGGCCAAACGCTCAATGGAAGATTATCTCCACGTTAATATTGAGGCCAACGTCTAATACTAGAAGCGCATTTACTGGGAACAATGGGGTTGATTTTCACTGCCTTCGCCTGGCATTAATGGGCCCCAAAATGGGGTCGGTAGCCTTACTGCCCTGTTAATATCAGTGATATGGCTGGCTCCATTTTGAAAAGGATGACCAAAGCACCCACCGATTTCAGGAGATAAATATGACGTAAATAGGACCCCATTTTAGATTTGTAATGGTCGGAGCGATTGAACTGAAGAGGACCGCCAAATGTAAGCATTGAATTATTTTTACGGGCTCCGGAGGTGCAGGATTGATCCTCTGGGGCCCACAAAATAATTTGGGCTGGTGCCGCCCTGGGACCTTCACCCTCCATGATCGTAACTCTCCTGTAACTTACCTGGAATTACATAGAATTTATAGCACAGAAACGAGCCATTTGGCCCAACTGGTCTATGCCAGTGTTTATGCTCCACATGAGCCTCCTCCCCCCTTACTTCATCTCACCCTATCAGCATAACCTTCTATTCCTTTCTCCCTCATGTGCTTATCTAGCTTCCCCATAAATGCATCTGTGCTATTTGCCTCAGCTTTCCAAGTAGTAGTAAGTTCCACATTCTAAGCACTCTCTGGGTAAAGAATTTTCTCCTGAATTCCTTATTGGATTTATTAGCAACAATCTTAAATTCATGGCCCATGGTTTTGAACTACCCCACAAGTGGAAACATCTTCTCTACATCTACCCAATCAAACATCTTCATAATTTTAAAGACCTCTATAGTCTTAGAACAGAGAAGGTTAAGGGGAGGCACCACTCAGCCGTCTCTTTTCTAGAGAAGAGAACTGCAGCCTGTTCAGCCTTTCCTGATAGTTATAACTTCTCAGTTCTGGTAGCATCCTTGTAAATTATGTTTGTATCTTCTCCATTGCTTTTATATCCTTTTTGTATATGGAAGCCAGAACTGTGCACAGTACTCTAAGCATGGTCTAACCAAGGTTCTATACAAGTTTAACATAACTTCTCTGCTTTTCAATTCTATTCCTCTGGAAATATACCCCAGTGCTTTGTCTGCATTTTTTGTGGCCTTGTTAACCTGCGTTGCTACTATTAATGATTTGGGATCTGAATCCTTTGCTCCTCTACCCCATCATAGAATCATAGAATGATACAGCACAGAAGGAGGACATTTGACCCATCAGTCCTGTGCTGGCTCTTTGAAAGAACTATTCAATTAGTTCCATTCCCCTGTACTTTCCCCATAGGCTTGCAAATTCTTTCCTTTCAAGTATTTATCCAATTCCCTTTTGAAAGTTATTATTGAATCTGCTTCCACCACCCTTCATAATTGTCAACACCTCTATTAAATCTCCCCTTAACCTTCTCTGCTTTAAGGAGAACAACCTCAACTTCTCTAGTCTCTCCACGTAACTGAAGTCCCACATCCCTATTGACCTGTCTAAAATGTGGAACTTGCTACTACTTGGAAAGTTGAGGCGAATAACATAAACCTCCTCTGCACCCTATCTAGGGCCTTGACATCCTGCCTAAAGTGTGGTGCCCAGAATTGAACACAATACTCCAGCTGGGGCCTAACCAGTGATTTATAAAGGTTTAGGATAACTTCCTTCCTTTTGTACTCTATGCCTCTGTTTATAAAGCCAAAGACCCCGTATGTTTTTTTAACAGCCTTCTCAACTTGTCCTGCCACCTTCAGAAATTTCTGCACGTATACCCCAAGTCTCTCAGTTCCTGCAGCCTTTAATGTTGTACCATTTAGTTTATATTGCCTCTCCTTATTCTTCCTACCAAAATGCATCACTTCACAATTCACTACATTAAATTGCATCTGCCATGTGTCTTCCCATTTTATCAGTCTGCCTATGTCCTCCTGACACCTGTTACTATCCTCCTCACTGTTTACTACATTTCCGAGTCTCGTGTCATCTGCAAACTTTGAAAATATGCTCCCTATACCCAAGTCCAGATCATTAATATATATCAAAAAAAGCTGTGACCCCTGACCCCTCCAGTACGAAAAACAACTGTTCACCACTACTCTGTTTCCTATCCCTTCGTCAATTTTGTATCCATGCTGCCACTGCCCATTTAATCCCATGAGCTTCAATTATGCAGACAAGTCTATTGTATGGTACTTTATCAAATGCCTTTTGAATGTCCACACACACATCAACCACACTACCCTCATCAACTCTTTCTGTTACTTCATCAAATAACTCAATCAATAGGATCAACTTAATTAAATGAGTAGTAGAAAAAACTAAATTAGCATTAAAGTCAACTCAGTTAGCACTAGAGTTAAATAATTAACTGCTATATAAATAAATGGTCAGCAGGTTAAGGAGAACCTAATGGTGGCAGGGAAGGAGGGGACGCAGAATCTGGTACTGTCCAAGAGGTACAATGTACCTGCTTCCTGTGAGGATGAGGAGGAAGGCTGTGGGTAGGACAGCCACAATGCAGACCAATGCATTCCAAATGGTGGAGGAGCCAAACAGAAAGGTTATGGTTAAAGGGGATTTGATAATCAGGCTGATAAGTAGCACCATCTGCAATCAGGAAAGGGAGTCCCGAAGGATGTATTGCCTACTTGGTGCTGGGGTATGGGATATCTCGAAACAGCTGGAAAGGAACCTGGAAAAGGAGGGTGAAGAACCAGTTGTTGTAGTCCATGTTGGGACCAACAGCATAAGAAAAAACAAGGAGAAGGTCCTGCTGAGGAAATAGTAGGACCTAGGAGCTAAATTAAAAAGCAGGACGTCGAGAGTAATAATCTCGCTCGAGCCATGTGCAAATTGGCAATTTTTTGACATGGGTAGGCAATTGGTTAGGAGGTGGGAGACAAACAGTAGGGATAATGGGTGTGAACTCCAATTGGCAGGATGTGATGAGCGGTGGCCCCCCAAGGATCTGTACTGGGGCTTTAGCTTGTCACTATATTTATAAATAGCTTAGATGAAGGAAAAGAGAGCCGTATATTCAAGACAGCAAGTTAGATGGCACAGTAAATAGTGTAGATGGGAGCAGAAAGTTGCAAAGGGACATTGATAGATTAAATGACTGGGCAAAACTGTGCAGATGGAGTTCAGCATGGGGAAGTGCGAGGTCATCAACTTTGAACCTAAGAAAGATAGATCAGAGTTAATAAAGGATGAGATCAGTACAATAGTGAGAAAGGATCTTGGCTCAGAAGATCAAGATGTAGAATCAGTTTGGGTGGAGCTAAGAAACAGCAAGGGGCAGAAAACATTGGTGGGAGTTGTTTATTGGCCACCAAACAGTAGTGGTAATGTAGGGCACAGTATAAAGCAGGAAATTAGAAGTGCATGTGACAAGGGTAATACAGTAATCATGGGGGACTTTAATCTACATATAGATTGGGCAAACCAAATTAGCACTAATACTGTGGAGGACGAATTCCTGGAAAGTATGAGAGATGGTTTTCTAGATCAGTATGTTGAGGAACCAACTAGGGAACAGGCTATTTTAGATTTAGTATTGTGCAATGAGAAAGGGTTAATTAATAATCTTGTTGTAAAGGAGTCCTTAGAGAAGAGTGACCATAATATGATAGAATTCTTCATTAAATTTGAAAGTGATGTAGTTCAATCCAAAACTAGGGTCTTAAATCTAAACAAAGAAAACTCCGAAAGTGTGAGACGCAAGTTGGCTATGGTTGATTGGGGAACTACATTAAAAGGTATGATAGAAGACAGGCAATGGCTAGCATTCAAAGAATTAATACATAATTTGCAACAAATATATATTCCTTTAAGACACAAAAACCCAACAGGAAAAGAGGTTCAACCGTGGCTAACAAGAGAAATTAATGATAGTATTAAATCAAAGAAAGAGGCAAATAAAGTTGCCAGAAAAAAACAGTAAGCCTGAGGATTGGGAGCATTTTAAAATTCAGCAAAGGAGGACCAAGAAATTGATAAAGAAAGGGAAAATAGAACATGAGAGTAAACTAGTGAGAAACATAAAAACAGACTCTAAAATGTAAAATGGAAAAGACTGTGAAGGTAAATGTGGGTCCCTTACAGACTGAGACGGGAAAATTTATAATGGGGAATAAGGAAATGGCAGAGAAATTTTGCGCCTGTCTTCATGGAAGACGACACAAAAAACCTCCCAGAAATTTTAGAGAACAAAGGGACTGGCAAGAATGAGGAACTGAAGGAAATTAGTATTAGTAAAAAATAATACTAGAGAAATTAGTGGGACTGAAAGTCAATAAATCCCAAGGACCTGATGATTTACATCCCAGGGTTTTGAAAGAGGTGGCTATGGATATAGTGGATGCATTGGTTGTCATCTTCCAAAATTCTATAGATTCTGGAATGGTTCCTGCAGATTGGAGGGTAGCAAATGTAACCCCACTATTTAAGAAAGGAGGGAGAGAGAAAACAGGGAACTACAGGCCTGTTAGCCTGACATCAGTTGTAAGGAAAATGCTAGAATCTATTATAAAGGATGCGATACAGGACACTTAGAAAATAATAATAGGATTTGGCAGAGTCAACATGGATTTAAGAAAGGGAAATCATGTTTGACAAACCTATCGGGGTCCTTTGAGGATGTAACTAGTAGAATAGATAAGGGGGAACCAGTGGATGTGGTTTATTTGGATTTCGATAAGGTCCCACACAGAAGGTTGGTGAACAAAGTTAGAGTACATGGAATTGGGGGTAAAATACTGGCATGGATTGAGAATTGGTTAACAGACAGAAAATAGAGAGTAGGAATAAACGGGTCTTTTTCAGGTTGGCAGACAGTGACTAGTGGGGTACCGCAGGGATCAGTGCTTGGGCCCCAGCTATTCACAATGTCAATGATTTGAATGAGGAGACCAAATGTAATATTTCCAAGTTTGCTGATGACCCAATACTAGGTGGGAATGTGAGTTGTGCGGAGGATGCAAAGAGACTTCAAGGGGATATAGACAGGCTAAGTGAGTGGACAAGAACATGGCAGATGGAATATAATGTGGAAAAATGTGAAGTTGTCCACTTTGGTAGGAAAAACAGAAATGCAAAGTATTTTTTAAATGGTAAGAGATTGGGAAATGTTGATGTTCAAAAGGACCTGGGTGTCCTTGTACATGAGTCACTGAAAGCTCACATGCAGGTGCAGCAAGCAATTAGCAAGGCAAATGGTATGTTGGCCTTTATTACAAGAGGATTTGAGTACAGGAGTAAAGATGTCTTACTGCAATTATATAGGGCCTTGGTAAGACGGCACCTGGAGTATTGTGTACAATTTTGGTCTCCTTACCTAAGGAAGGATATACTTGCCATAGAGGGAGTGCAACAAAGGTTCACCAGACTGATTCCTGGGATGGCGGGATTGTCGTATGAGGAGAGATTGAATAGACTAGGCCTGTATTCTCCAGACTTTAGAAGAATGAGAGGTGATCTCATTGAAACATACAAAATTCTTACAGGGCTCGACAGGGTAGATGCAAGGAAGATGTTTCCCCTGGCTGGGGAGTCTAGAACCTGGGGTCACAGTCTCAGAATAAAGAGTGGGCCATTTAGAAGTGAGATAAGGAGAAATTTCTTCACTCAGTGGGTGGTGAATCGTTGGAATTCAATACCCCCGAGGTCTATGGAGGCTCAGTTATTGAGTACTTTCAAAACAGAGATCGATAGATTTCTAGAAATTAAAGGCATCAAGGGATATGGGGATGGTGCATGAAAATGGCGTGGAGGTATAAGATCAGCCATGATCTTGTTGAATGGCGGAGCAGGATCGAGGGGCCGGATGGCCTACTCCTGCTCCTATTTCTTATGTTCTTATGTTCTTAGTATTATCTAAATGGTGAGAAGCTAGGAACTGTGGAGGAGCAGAGAGATTCAGGAGTCCAGATACAGACATCACTAAAATATAATACAAGGGGTGGAAGGTGTGCTACAGTTTTATAAAGCTCTAGTTAGTCTGCATCTGGAGTACTGCATTCAACAGGAAGGATATATTGGCCTTGGAAGGGGTACAGCGCACATTCAGCAGAATGATAATGGGGCTATAAAGGTTAAATTATGAGGACAGATTTGCATAGACTAGGCAAGTATTCCTTCGAGTATAGAAGATTAAGGGATGATATAATTGAGGTGTTTAAGATGATTAAAGGATTTGATAGGGTAGATAGAGAGAAACTATTTCCTCTGGTAGAGAAGTCCAGAATAAGGGGGCATAACCTTAAAATTCGAGCTAGGCTGTTCCGGGGTGATGACAGGAAGCACTTTTTCACACAAAGGGTAGTGGAAATCTGGAACTCTCCCTTCGCCCCCCCAAAAAGCTGTTGAGGCTAGATCAATTGAAAATTTCAAAACTAAGATTGAAAGATTTTTGTTAGGCAACGGTATTAAGGGATATGGAACCAAGGCAGGTAAATGGAGTTAAGATACAGATCAGCCATGATCTAATTGAATGGTGGAACAGGCTCGAGGGGCTAAAGGCATATTCCTGTTCCTATTTTCTTGAGTTGCTATATCCACCGTCTTGATTTTAACTCTGCTATCGCACCATCTCTGCCAGGCGCAGGGACTTAAAATTTTGCCCTACTCACAAGTCTGTTTACTTGCTGCTACTCTGATGGTTTGCGATAATGGCGGTAAAAGTAAAGGAAAAGGAGAGAAAGGTGGAGTAATCATAGAAGAAGATTATAGACATGGAAAGAAAAATGAAAAAGTAACTGAGGAAAATGACAAAAGAGAAAAAAAAAGGCAGAAATTTATACAGAGAATCCTGGACAAACAGTGCCCTGTGAAATTGCCTTCGAGATTCATAAGGAAATTTTCTGTAAACTGCCTGAGGATGCCCAGCTGGAGTTCGGCTGATGAACAGAGTATAGGCTTCCAAGCTTTTAAGCAATTAAGTCATAAAGGCATTATCCATAGTTCAGGTCCAGGGAAGACGCACTTAGTGAATTGTAAACGACCCCCAAAATTGTGTGGTCTCTTTGTAAGACTGTAAGGTAAGGAGGGATTGTAAAAGTGGAGCCAACCTGTCTGGAGATCAATGTTTCAGCACGACTTGTTGCAGATCAATGACACAAAAAGAGGCGAGCACATCTGGGTCACTCAGAAGCAGAGATTTTTCTTTGTCTTTTGTAGAAGTAGCACTCTTTCTTAGTCTCTCTGTGTGAATCAGAAGAATAATTTTATTTCCTCTATTCTTTATATAGCAGGTGTATTAGGTATCCTTACCAGTACAAGATACCTTTAAAAACATAGGCCACGATATTAAAGGTGAGAGTGCGGGGGAGCCCGATAGCGGGCGATGAACCCGGAAAGGCCGGGAACTTGGAGGCTGCGATTGGGGAGAAGGGAGGGGGTAGCCCAGTGCAAGGGAGGCCCAAGACTTCCTTGTGACCCAGAGGACCATTCCTGCCCCTCCTGGCCCACAAAGAAACCTGAAAAATAAATTTTAAACTTACCTTCTGGGCGAGGATCGACTCCCTGCAGATTTTGCATGATTGGGGAGCTGACGCTGTCCCTACGTTCAGGGCTCAGGTTGAAATTGCAGATAAGGTCCTGATGACATCATCGGACCTGATCTGCATATTTAAAACAGGACCCCGCTGCCTTCCTGCGTGTGTCCTGCTCGCCTGCTCAAAAGAGCAGCTTGATATAGGGACACAGAGGGAAGGAAGTGGGATCAGAGAAGGTAAGTAACTCCAGTTATTTTAACTGCACCCCCGCCCGATTTCCACCAGAGGCAGTTAAAATCAGACCCAGAGTGTCCGAGATTAGAAGGTAAATTGTGGCTGCATCAGCCCCTTACAGGCAGAGCTAAGAGTATCACTTAATTGCTAGTAGTTTGAGAACGAGAAAGGTGAGAGTGAAGCCAGCACAGATATCATCACTCATGTGTAAGGTGGGTTTCATTAGAACCGAAGATCTAAGTGAAACAGATAACCCCTCTGTGAAGGAGTTATCAACTCAACACTCCAGAAGCTATCACCTGCGAGCCAGGGAAGGAAGGAAATTGACCCAGCCTCACTGCTCGTGTAAGCTCTTAACATTATTAATGTTCAGAGACATAGACTTGAGCTATTTGATCGATTGGATATTCAATGCTGTTAAAGGGAATAAGAGGGGCAAAGAGAAAGTATGAGAATCAACAGGTAGCTAACATAAAAGGGAATCCAAAAGTTTTCTATGGGCATATAAATAATAAATGGGTAGTAAGAGGAGGGGTGGGGCTGATTTGGAACCAAAAAGGAGATCTACGCATGGAGGCAGAAGGCATGGCTGAAGTACTAAATGAATACTTTGCATCTGTCTTTACCAAGGAAAAGATGCTGCCAAAGTCACAGTAAAAGAGGAGGTAGTTGAGATGCTGGATGGGATAAAAATTGCTAAAGAGGTCCTAGAAAGGCTGGTTGTACTTAAAGCAGATAAGTCACAAGGTCTGATGGGATGCATCCTACGTTGCTGAGGGCAGTGAGAATGGAAATTACCATAATCTTCCAATCCTCCTTAGATATGGGGGCAGTGCCAGAGGACTGGAGAATTACAAATGTTACACTCTTGTTCAAAAAAGGGTGTAAGGATAAACCTGGCAACTACAGGCCAGTCAGTTTAACCTCGATGGTGGGGAAGCTTTTAGAAACAATAATCCAGGAAAAACTTAATAGTCACTTGAACAAATGTGGATTATTAAAGGAAAGCCAGCACAGATTTGTTAAAGGCAAATCGTGTTTAATTAACCTGATTGAGATTTTTGATGAGGTAACAGAGAGGGTTGATGTTGTGTATACGAACTTTCAAAAGGCGTTTGATAAAGTGCCACATAATAGGCTTGTCAGCAAAATTGAAGCCCATGGAATAAAAGGGGCAGTGGCAGCATGGATATGATATTGGCTAAGTGACAGAAACAGAGAGTAGTGGTGAGCAGTTGTTTTTTGGACTGGAGGAAGGTGTACAGTGGTGTTCCCCAGGAGTTGGTACTAGGACCACTGCTTTTTTAGATATCTATTAAAGACTTGGATTTGGGTGTACAGAGCACAATTTCAAAGTTTGCAGATGACACAAAACTTGAAATGTAGTAAACAATGAGGAGGATAGTGATAGACTTCAAGAGGACACAGACAGGCTGGTGGAATGGGTGGACACATGGCAGATGAAATTTAACACAAAGAAGTGCGAAGTGATACATTTTGGTTTGAAGAAAGAGGAGATGCAATATAAACTAAATGGTACAATTCTAAAGGGTTGCAGGAACAGAGAGACATGAGGGTATATGTGCACAAATCGCTGAATCGCAGGATAGATTGAGAAAGCGGTTAAAAAGCATACGGTATCCAGAACTTTATAAACAGAGGCATAGAGTACAAAAGCAAGGAAGTTATATTGAACCTTTACAAAACGCTGGTTCGGCCACAGTATTGTGTCTAATTCTGGGCACTGCACTTTAGGAAAAATGTGAAGGCCTTAGAGAGGGTGCAGAAAAGATTTACCAGAATGGTTCCAGGGATGAGGGACTTCAGTTACGTGGATAGACTGGAGAAGCTGGGGTTGTTCTCCTTACAGCAGAGAAGGTTAAGAGGAGATTTGATGGAAGTGCTCAAAATCATGAAGGGTTTAGATAAAGTAAATAAAGAGAGACTGGCAGAAGGGTCGAGAACCAGATTTAAGGTGATTGGCAAAAGAACCAAAGGCGACATGAGAAAACACTTTCGCAGCGAGTGGTTATGATCTGGAATGTGCTGCCTGAAAGGGTGGTGGAAGCAGATTCAATTGTGGCTTTCAAAAAGAAATTGAATAAATACATGAAAGGATAAAAACTGTCGGGCTAAGGGGAAAGAGTGGGGGAATTGGACTAACTGGATTGCTCTTATAAAGAGCGGGCATGGGCTCGACAGGCCGAATGGCCTCCTTCTGTGCTGTAACCATTCTATGATTCTATGATTGTCAACTATCTAAGGAATTACTCAGAGTAATCTCACCAATTTATTAATCTCAGACTTTGTTCACTGCTATAGTTAATCCTCAGCATCCATTAGCACTGATTTACAGTGATATACTGAATTGTCTGTGTAACCTTTGCTATTTTTTATGCTGCAACTCTATCCATTAATGAATTGCTATTCAACTACTAGGTAACACTCCTTATTTATGTGTGTCTATTAAGCATTTGTGTACTCAAATTTAACTTAAGGCTGTGATTTGTAACTAATAAATATTGCTTACTGCATGACTTGTGGTCTGGCTTCTTCCATGATGATTTGACAAAAATCACTCAATTCACTCACTCAGCAGCTTGATGGTAATAAGGATTAGTAAAATAACTTCATTTTGATCCAAACTGGTTAATGAAAGATGATTCGAGGAATTGAGTCAGGCATCCTTCATCCCTAGACCTTGCCTGGGAGGTAAAACCCTTAGTAAGGAGTTGGAGGAAGCAATTAAGGATTTGTTTGGTTCCTCAACATACATTTGTCAGGATACCAAAACCCAGATTTCTTACAATCACAGTCAGGAAGTTAGAATATGAAACCATCCTCTTACAGGACTGAAAATGGATGATTTCTCATCCTCTCCTCCACACACATGCATGAGAGATGCATACTCAAAATCAAGATAAGCAACAATTTGAGACATTTCTGTGATTCTACTTGACATTTGTGAACAGTTGTGATTCACAGAGATTCCTTCTTTCCAACTTTGTATTAAAAACAAGTTTACAACATGCAATGGAGAGTTGGTACACAAGGGACTTAGTTGCTTCTCATCAATCAGTTACAAAGACCGAAACCAATCAGTAGAGATAATCAGAAATAGATTTATCAAGAAGGAAAAAACAGTGTACATTGTGATAAAACGTGAGCCCTCTGACTCTGCATACAATAATAGGTCACCAGATGAAATCGATATCATAGGTCAAACAGGAAAGATTAGGAGGACATTTTTTTTATCATAACATCAATGATTTATTTTAGCTTTCCCCATTAACACTGACAAATATCTTGCTTTACAGTTTTTTAAAATGTCTATGTGACTCTTCATTGCATTGAGCTGCTTACCTTTCAAAGCTTAAGGCAGACATGCATCCTTCTTTCAAATACTGGCCCCGAGATGAACGCGGAGGCAGGAACGGAGCAGGGGGGCCGATAGCGGGCGATGAACGCACAACATCGTGTGATGGGTAAGAATGGCCAATTTTCACGGGGATGCCTCATTATCATTTTACTTCCGGGTTTCGCGTCTCCATTGTGCGTGAGAGGGCTGGACGTGGACCTGCATGATACAATTTCCCCTCGACTATTTAAAGGCTCAATTCAGAGATGAAACGGAGGAGGAGTTTGGAGCATTGAATCGAAAAGAACAAGCAGGAAGTGGAAAGCAAAATCCTGCGGATGCTGGAAATCTGAACTAAAAACAGAAAATGCTGGAGAAGCTCAGCAAGTCAGGCAGCGTCTGTGGAGAAAGAAACAGAGTTAACGTTTCAGGTTGAAAACCTTTCATCAGAATTGGAAGATGTTAAAAGTACTTGCTCATCTTCCAGTTCTCAAACTCGACCTGAAACGATAACTCTGTTTCTTTCTCCACAGATGCTGCCTGACTTGATGAGCTTCTCCGGCATTTTCTGTTTTTATTAAAGCAGGAAGTGGAACCATGAGTAAAAGAAGATGAAAGGCTGCCCCAGGCTTCTCAGATGCATCTCTGGATGTGCTGCTGGGGACAGCAGGGAGCAGAAAGGAGGTGCTGTTCCCAGCCAGTGGTAAGAAGAAGCCAACTGCCACCATCAAGAAGGCCTGACTAGAGGTGGCAAAGGAGGTCAGCAGCAGGATTATGACCCCTAGGTCATGGATTGAGTGCCGCAAGTGGTTCAATGACCTGGCTAGGTCAAGAAAGGTGAGCATATTCACCCAGATCCGACACTGCATCCCCTTTCACTTTGTCTTGTCAGTCATACTCCATTCATACCACTCCCCAACCCCATATCATTCTCATCATGAACAATCAGACCGTTGGCATGCTCACCTCACGTTTCCTCCCTCGCCCATTACAAGTGATTGCAATCCTCACCTCATCTCGTACAACCTCACTCACTTCCAACCATTCTGATCACACATCTTGAAATGGCACTGTGACCACAATCCTCAAAGGCATGCCACTCACATTCCTGATGCATGTGCCTGATTCTCACCTTCACTGCATCCATCGGATGTACACATTCCTCAGAGACACTCATACGTATATCATGCCACCCTTGCAGGAGAAGAGAGCACATAATACCAGGGAGAGGCCAAAGACTGCTGGAGAGCTGCATGACATTGTTGAGGTTTCCCCGGCAGAGGAGGAGATACTGGACATCAGTGGCATCTCGAGCTCCCTCAGTATTAGTGATGGCGAGGCTGGCGGTCCAGAGGAGAAGGGTGACAACATTAACCTTTCATACCCGCATTTCCCACAAAGCAATTCCACCTTCAGTGGACCTCAGAACATTGACAACTCTGATGAATTGTTTCATGTGCAGATCAACATTCTCAAAATGCCATCACTAAGTATTATCCCTTCCTTCTCTCCTCCAGGGTCATCGCATTATGACAAAGAGACCCTGACAGGAGAGGACAAAGACGGCTCAGAGGAACTAATAACTGCTGAGGAGGCACCGACACATGACACATGTGTTGCAGGCACCAGCATAGATTCCAAAACCTTGGTTGGGCCTCGTAGACAGGTAGATGGGACGGTACTTGGTTACTCACATGGCACAAGTAAGCAAGAGCAGAGAATGGTGGAAGGGAGAACTGATGAAATTACGCACCAGAAGGCGCCATCCTCTCATAACTCTGCTGATCAGGACAGAGATGTAGAACTCCAGGGGCCAGCACTGAAAAGGAGAATGCTGGAGGCACAACAACAACTGTGTGAGGTATTGGCAGTCCTGCCAGACACAGTGTCCACAGTGGCAGAGAGGGTGGAGGAGTCAGAGCTAAGCGATTCCACAACCAACAGATCAGATCAAAGCTCTGCAGTCCTGCCACATCCAGTCGTGAATGGTGGTGGACAATTAAACAACTAATGGGAGGAGGAGGCACTGTAAATATCCCCATGCTCAATGATGGCAGAGTCCAGCACGTGAGTGCAAAAGACAAGGCTGAAGCGTTTGCAACCATCTTCAGCCAGAAGTGCCGAGTAGATGATCCATCTCGGCCTCCTCCCAAAATCTCCACCATCACAGAAGCCAGTCTTCAGCCAATTTGATTCACTCCACATGATATCAAGAAACGGCTGAGTGCACTGGATAAAACAAAGGCTATGGGCCCCGACAACAACCCAGCTGTAGTGCTGAAGACTTGTGCTCCAGAACTAGCCGCGCCTCTAGCCAAACTGTTCCAGTACAGCTACAACACTGGCATCTACCTGACAATGTGGAAAATTGCCCAGGTATGTCCTGTCCACAAAAGCAGGACAAATCCAATCCGGCCGATTACCGTCCCTTCAGTCTGCTCTCAATCATCAGCAAAGTGTCGACACTGCTATCAAGTGGCACATACTCACCAATAACCTGCTCACCGATGCTCAGTTTGGCTTCCGCCAGGACCATTCGGCTCCAGGCCTCATTACAGCCTTGGTCCAAACATGGACAAAAGAGCTGAATTCCAGAGGTGAGGTGAGAGTGACTGCCCTTGACATCAAGGCAGCATTTGACTGACTGTGGCACCAAGGAGTCCTCGTAAAATTGAAGTCAATGGGAATCAGGGGGAAAACTCTCCAGTGGCTGGAGTCATACCTAGCATAAAGGAAGATGGTAGTGGTTGTTGGCAGCCAATCATCTCAGCCCCAGGACATTGATGCAGGAGTTCCTCAGGTCAGTGTCCTAGGCCCAAACATCTTCTGCTGCTTCATCAATGACCTTCCCTCCATCATAAGGTCAGAAATGGGGATGTTCGCTCATGATTGCTCAGTGTTCAGTTCCATTTGCAACCCCTCAGATAATGAAGCAGTCCTTGCCCGCCTGCAGCAAGACCTGGACAACATCCAGGCTTGAGCTGATAAGCGGCAATTAACATTCGTGCCAGACAAGTGCCAGGCAATGACCATCTCTAACAAGAGAGAATCTAACCACCTTCCCTTGACATTCAACGGCATTACCATCGCCGAATCCCCCATCATCAACATCCTGGGGGTCACCATTGACCAGAAACTTAACTGGATCAGCCATGTAAATAATGTGGCAACAAGAGTAGGTCAGAGGCTGGGTATTCTGTGGCGAATGAATCACCTCCCGACTCCCCAAAGCCTTTCCACCATCTACAAGGCACAAGTCAGGAGTGTGATGGAATACTCTCCACTTGCCTGGATGAGTGCAGCTCCAACAGCAATCAAGAAGCTTGACACCATCCAGGACAAAGCAGCTTGCTTGATTGGCACCCCATCCACCACCCTAAGCATTCACTCCCTCCACCTGTGTGTACCATCCACAGGATGTACTGCAGCATCTCGCCAAAGCTTCTTTGACAGCACCTCCCAAACCCGCGACCTCTACCACCTAGAAGGACACGGGCAGCAGGCACATAGGAACAACACCACCTGCACGATCCCCTCCAAGTCACACACCATCCCGACTTGGAAATATATCACAGTTCCTTCATCGTTGCTGGGTCAAAATCCTGGAACTCCCTACCTAACAGCACTGTGGGAGAACCTTCACCACACGGACTGCAGCGGTTCAAGAAGGCGGCTCACCACCACCTTCTAAAGGGCAATTAGGGATGGGCAATAAATGTTGGCCTTGCTAGTGATGCCCACATCCCATGAACGAATAAAAAAAAAGTCCAACTCAAGTATAAGTGGGGTGATTTCGCAGGGCTTTACAACTCTGCAATCCACCATGGAGCATGTGGCGAGCTCTATGGAAATTCTAGCAGGCCGCTTGCATGGTCAATGCTGACAGTTGTTGCATCCTGCATGCAGGCTCAGACAGCAGCTCTGCAGACTCTGAGCGCAAACGTCTCTACCAGTCTTGACAAGATAGTAGAGAGACTAGATGGGGACTTCCAACACATCACTGATCTCCTCCACTCTGCTCTCCCACAGACTGATGTCCCGCTGTCCTGGAGAGGGAGGATGGCGGAATGGGCGATGCAGTGCAGACCTTTCTCAGAACATCTGCATGTCTCATCCATTGCCACCCCCTCAATGAATACCAGGCATGGTGCCTCCACTCCAGCTGGCCCAGACTGCCCCTGCACAAGTGCAGGAAGAGCAATTGGTTGCAGGGGCCTCACGGGCTCCAAAAGCCAGAGGTCATCAGTCACGAACAACTCATGACATTGAGAAAGGTGAACAGCAGTCCTCCACCATCGCTACATAGAAGTGGCAGGCATAGAAGGAGAAAGGATATATAGATCTCAGAGGGTTAACACATGGGTGTCACTTTTTTTTGTCTTGATCCATTGATTTGTTCACCACATTAAACATTTGTTACTCACACCATTCCTGTGTGTCTCATTATTGAATGCAGATTTCACAGTCAGGTTTTCATTTAATCGGTGTGGAAGGCGGAGAGATGATTTGAATCTCAAAAGTTGAGTGCGGTTGGACCAGTGCATTGATGGTCACAAGATTGCTTGTACGAGGGGGTATGGTTGGTTGGATGACAATGGTCCAGTTGATATGGGTCTAACTGAACCTATATGCTATTAAAGCATCCCTTGTGTCACAGACAGCAATATGTTCCACTGGCTGGGTTTCTGGGTCCCATTATCATTGTTCTCATCATCCGATGAGGAGTCATGAGTGCCTTCATCATCCTGCACCTCCAGACTTCTTTACTGTGCTGTGTTGTGTAAGAAGCAGCTTGCAACAATGATCCGTGACACCCTGGCCGTCAAATACCGTAGAGAACCTCCAGACCTGTCAAGGCACCTGAACCTTAACTTCAGCATTCCTATGGCTTGCTCGATAACACATTGGGTGGTGATGTGGCTGGCGCTGTACCTCTCCTGCAGTTGAGTGGGGGGGCGGTTCCTCAAAGTTGGCACAAGCCATGGTTGAAGGGGGTACCCTTGTCCCCAAGCAGCCATCCTGTCAGGTTGGTCCCAGATAGAAATGTTATGGGGATATTTGACTGCTGCAGTGTGAAGGTTTAGTGGCATCTCCCTGGGAACTGTGTGCAGACCTACATGAGTCTCTTTTTGTCGTTGCAGACAAGCTGAACATTGATAGAGTGGAAGCCCTTGTGGTTCACAAATGCCCCTGGCTGGTCTGGGAGTGCTCTGATTGCCACGCGTGTGCAATCTATGGCACCCTGCACCTATGGGAATCCTGCCAGAGATGCGAACCCCAATGTTCACTCTGTCTGACTATCTTCATCACACGGAAACGTTATATATCTGTTGGTCCTGGAAAATAATCCATCCGTGACATTTCTGAGCTGCCGACTGCAACACCCTTGATATCGTTGCAAGAGGATTTGAGTACAGGAGCAAGGATGTCTTACTGCAGTTATACAGGGCCTTGGTGAAACCACACCTGGAGTATTGTGTGCAGTTTTGGTCTCCTGACCTAGGAAAGGATATACTTGCCATAGAGGGAGTGCAGCATAGGTTCACCTGGGATGGCAGGACTGTCGTATGAGGAGAGATTGGGTCGACTCAGCCTGTATTCACTCGAGTTTAGAAGAATGAGAGGAGATTTCATTGAAACATATAAAATTCTGACAGGGCTAGACAGACTGGATGCAGGAAGGATGTTTCCCTTGGCTGGGGGGGTCCAGAATGAGGGTTCACAGTCTCAGGATACGGGGTAGGAGATTTAGGAGTGAGATGAGGAGAAATTTCTTCACTCAGAGGGTGGTGAACCTGTGGAATTCTCTACCGCAGAAGGCTGTGGAGGCCAAGTCACTGAATATATTTAAGAAGGAGCTAGATAGATTTCTAGACACAAAAGGCATCAAGGGGTATGAGGAGAGAGCGGGAATATGGTATTGAGATAGAGGATCAGCCATGATCATATTGAATGACGGAGCAGGCTCGAAGGGCCGAATAGCCTACTTCTGCTCCTATTTTCTATGTTTCTATGTCTCCTGTCGCAGCCTGGAAGGAGCCAAAAGCAAAGAAATTCAGGGCAGTGATTACTTTAACTGCCACTGGCATGGCATGGCTGCCAGGTCCAGCTGGCAGAAGGTCTTCCTCTAGGAGGCTGCAGCTCTCTCCTCAGCTCGCTCTTGCTGCTGATACTCCTCTCCCTCCTCCTCTTCATCAGTCCAGAACACTGCAATGGCAGCATCCATAATGGACTTCTCCCTTGCCAACTCTAGCAAAATCACTATCTGAAGCCAAGTACTGTGAAAAAAACCGTAGCTCACAAGGAACTGAGGAAGCGCCTGTGAATGCAGAAGCTTTCACATGGGAAATCATATTTAAGCACCTAAATAAACATCCTGCCAATCCCACCTCGGTTTCCCTGGCGACCTTGCCAACCCATGGGAAACACATGCTCCAGTAGTTAAATTCAATTCAGGGTCCATGTTGCGACATAGGACCCTGATTTATATATGTTTATGACCCTCCCACCTGTCCATAGAGGGACACTTGTCGGACCCGCTGAAAGCCGTCGTAAATATTGTGGTGGCTACATTGGGTTGGGGGAAGGGTTGCCGATCTTTACATTTTAACCACCCGCCTGACCCTCTACTGTGCTCAACAGTGGGGTGGGGGGGGTGGGGGTGATGGGGGTTAATATCGAGGCCAAAATCTCTGACTGTCTCTCCATCTTTGTCTCTCAGTCATACTCTGGCTTAAAAACCTCTCCTTCCTCTGCTCCTATTCTTTCCTTTGATATTATTTATAGGCTATCACTTAATACACACAAAAAAAATTATGCAGAATGAATTAGGCACAGACAATTCCTGACTGAGGGTTACAAAAAAGTCATCAAAACTTTGTATCACTGAACTGGATCAAGGTCAATAAGAAACAGCAATGGAGAAATATGGATTTTAATGGGTTAATTGCAGACTTGCAGAGTAATTTTACTGCAGTTGATAATAGAACTTCAACAATATGCCCTTTTGTGTACAAAAAACCCAATTTCAACTCAGCTGATTTGAAAAATATACAATTTGATAGCTAATGGTTCAAGCTTTTTAAATGAAGCGTAATTCAATGACTGCCTTCACTTATTGGGGAAAAGCTTGATACTCGCTGCAGGAAACATTTCTTCGAGTCATTTTTTTTAATGCAGCCAATTATAGATGATGACACCAGAACAAAGATAGGGGAAGGTTATTGTTCAGACTTCATTTTACTTTGGTAATTTGATATTCTCAAACTACGAACAGACGTAAGATTGCAGTAATGTAACAGTCTCAGACGCTGACAGTCTGGTTAGATACGATATATTACTTGGTTTGGAAAGAAGAAAATACCTTTTTGTATAATTAATTAGCCTGCCTGACATTAAAAGCCACAAGGGTAAACTCTTTCATAGAATTTGTCTCTTAGGAAAGGATGAAAGTAATGATACAGAAGTGAATTTCTAAGGCCACAAGGGTACATTGCTTTATAGCATTTGTCTCTCAGAGAGGGATAAAAATAATGATACAGAAGTGAATTCATTTGTAAGTTCTTTTGTGTGGACTAACCATTTTTCAACAGAAACAAATCAGCTCTAAAAGAACAGATTAAAACCATTTTTTTTAAATGGTCAGTGGCAAATATCGATATAATACATCTGGGGAGCACTGGAAAACTCACAACATCATAAAATTCAACCCACATTCAAAGCAGTAAAATTACATGCAAATTTTTTTTATAACCTGAGAGCTATGCAGATCCTGATGCCGATGCCTTGCAGAAGCTTACTTTGTGACATCTACTAATTCCAGCAGTATGCTTTTTAAATCATGCAAGCTGACCTTCTGTTCTATCTTTAAGCCTTTTTGGAGAAGCAGGTTTTTCTCAATGTATTGATGAACAGTCTGCACAGTATTTCAAACTGGCTTTTTGCTAACCATTAGCAAGGCCCCTCATAGGCATCCAATAATTTTTGAAAAACAGATGGCATTATTCTGCAGCACATGCAGCACCTGAACCAGTATTAAAAAAGAGCCAAATTCTGAGATACTGCTATGATCTGCATAATTTGCATAAAGTTGGATTAATTTTACAAAGTGCATTAAAGGGGGCTATATTATCAGGAATTTAATTATTTGCAATGCAGAAAATCTTGCATAATGATCACTGATAATTTGCTCATCATCAACGCGGACAGCAATGCTTTGGACAATACCAAAGACAATGGGGGGGATCTTTAACTCTCCCGGCTGGGCAGGAATGGAGCAGGTGAGCAGCTATAATTAAATGGGTCCATTTCCTGCTTCGAGCCCCGATTTTAACGCCGCTGATTTTGCCGGCAGATGAGACGCCCACCAGATTCAGGCAGCAGGCTCATGCATACGTACTAATTGAGGTCCTATGACATCAATAGGACCCCAATGGCATTTCATCTGGGGCCTGAGAAGCAAAGACAACACAGCCTTCCCGCTAGGCTGAAGCAGGTGGGAAGAATGAAGCGGCTCTCCAGGTAATTGAAAACATTTCCTTCCCTGCCGTGTACTTACCCTTACCCTCTCGTGAGACCCTCCCGAAACCCCCTGCCCACTACTTAGCTGCAAGCTGGCAGGAGGCCCTTGGCTATGGGCAGAATGGGCAGAAAGTGGACCAGCGGCATTTAAATTAAACCCTGAAGTTCAAATACCCCAGGCTTGAAACTTAGGCCAGCGATCATAGGAACATAAGAAATAGGAGCAGGAGTAGGCCATTCGTCCTCTCGAGCCTACTCTGCCATTCAGTAAGATTATGGCTGATCTTTGACCTCATCTCCACTTCCCCGCCCAATCCGCATGTCGTTTGATTCCCATAGAGTCCAAAAATCTATCAATCTCAGTCTTGAATATACTCAACGATTAAGCATCCACAGCTCTCTGGGGTAGAGAATTCCAAATATTCATGACCCTCTGAGTGAAGAAATTCCTCCTCATCTCAGTCTTAAATGTCTGACCCCTTATCCTGAGACTATGTCCCCTAGTTCTAGATTCTCCAGCCAGGGGAAACATCCTCTCAACATTTGCCCTGTCAAGCCCTCTTAGAATCTTATATGTTTCAATGAGATCACCTCTCATTCTTCTAAACTCTAGAGAGTATAGGCCCATTCTACTCAATCTGTCCTCATAGGACAACCCTGTCATCCCAGGTATTGATCTAGTAAACCTTCATTGCACTGCCTCTAAGGGAGGTACAAATAGTCTTCCTTAGGTAAGGAGATCAAAACTGTACACAGTACTCCAGGTGTGGTCTCACCAAAGCCCTGTACAATTGCAGCAAGACTTTCTTATCTTGTACTCCAACCCCCTTGCAATAAAGACCATCATACCATTTGCCTTTCTAATTGCTTGCTGTACCTGCATGTTAACTTTTTGTGTTTCATGTGCAAGGACATCCAAATCCCTCTGAACACCAACACTTAATAGTTTCTCACCATTTAAAAAATACTTTATTTTTCTATTTTTCCTACCAAAGTGAATAACCTCACATTCCCCACATTATGCTCCATCTGCCACCTTCTTGCCCACTCACTTAACCTGTCTCTGTCCCTTTGCAGACTCTTTGCATCTTCCTCACAGCTTACTTTCCCTTCTAGCTTTGTATTGTAAGCAAACTTGGATACATTACACTCGGTCCTTTCACCTAAGTCACTAATATAGTTTGTAAATACATGAGGCCTGAACACCAATCCCTGTGGCACCCCACTAGTTACAACTTGCCAACCCGAAAATGACCCATTTATTCGTACTCTCTGTTTTCTGTCCGTTAACCAATCCTCTTTCCATGCTAATATATAACTCCCAACCCCATGAGCTCTAATCATGTGTAACAACCTCTTGAGTGGCACCTTATCAAATGCCTTTTGAAAATCCAAATATACAACATCGACTAAATCCCCCTTATCCACCTTGCTAATTACACCCTCAAAAAACTCTAATGGATTTGTCAAACACAATTTCCCTTTCACAAAACCGTATTGACTCTGTCTAATCATATTATGATTTTCTAAGTGCTCTGTTACTATGTCCTTAATAATAGATTCTAGCATTTTTCCTACTACTGGTGACAGATTAACTGGCCTAGAGTTCCTGTTTTCTCTCTCCCTCCTTTCTTGAATAGTAGGGTCATATTTGCTACCTTCCAATTCATGGGGACTATTCTAGAATCTAGGGAGTTCTGCAAGATCAAAACCAATGCATCCACTATCTCTGCTACCACCTCTTTTAAAACCCTAGGATGTAAGCCATCAGGTCCTGGGGATTTGTCAGCTTTTAGTGCCATTAATTTTTCTAATACTTTTTCTTTACTAATCTTAATCACTTTAAGTTCCTCCCTCTCATTAGACCCTTGGTTCCCCATTATTTCCGTATGTTTTTTGTATCTTCTACTGTGAGGACAGATATAAAATATTTACTTACGGTCTCTGCCATTTCCTTATTCCCCATTATAATTTCTCCTGTCTCTGCCTCTAAGGGGCCCATGTTTACTTTCGCTAATCTCTTCCTTTTTTTATACTTGTAGAAGCTCTTACAATCTGTTTTTATATTTCTTGCTAATTTACTCTCATATTCAATTTTTCACTCTATCAATTTCTTGGTTATCCTTTGCTAATTTCTAAAACCCTCCCAATCCTTAGTTTTACTACTCTTTTTGGCATCATTATAAGTCTCTTCTTTTAATCTAATATTATCCTTAACTTCTTTAGTTAGCTACAGTTAGATCACTTTTCCCATGGAGTTTTTATTCCTTAAGGTATGTATATTTGTTGGGAATTATGAATTATTTCTTTAAATGTTCACCATTGCTTATCTACTGTCATATCTTTTAATCTAATTTCCCAATCTACCTTAGCCAACTCGCCCCTCATCCCTACATAATTGGCCTTGTTTAAATTTAAGACGCTAGTTTCGGACTTAATTACATCACTCTCAAACTCAATATGAAATTCTATCATATTATGATCACTCTTCCCCAGAGGATCTTCCATTATAAGATTACTAATTAATCCTGTCTCATTATACAATATTATATCTAAAATAGCCTGTTCCCTAGTTGGTTCCTTGACATATTGTTAAATGTGATCGCATTTCACATTTGCACCTCCCCTCGGCCAACTTGAAACCCGCTTAAGATTAAAATCGGCCCCACAACTTTATAATAAGTAAGACGACAGCTTTCAAATCATTCAAAATATATTACCGTTGAAGTTAAATATTCATTCATGCATTTCACATTCTTTTCCAGACATTTATAGGAAGATTTTTTTTTCTAGCTTGCAAACCAGAGCTTCCTAATGGCCTTTAATATTCTGCATCGTTAACTTTATTGGAAGAGAGTAAGTTATACCAAAACCCAAAGCTGACATGTCACTCCATAGCTCCCTTTTCCACACTTTCACTTTTTATCAGCATTAAACAGTTGAAGTTAGCTTTCTTTAAATGCCACTTTTGCAGGAATGTATGTTCCCTAGCTATCGACTCCATCCCCTTCCCCAGCCATTGTCTGAGGCTTAACTGGACGGTTTGCAACCTTGGCGTACTACTTGAACCTGAGCTGAGCTTCCGGTGGGAGTTGGTGTGAGTTTTGGATGAGCTCAAGATTACAGAGGGTGGAAAGTGGAAGGCCGGCCAGGAGACCATTGGAATAGTTGAGCCTGGAGGTAACAAAGGGTTTAAGCAGCAGATGAACTAAGACGGGGCGGAGACAGGTGATGTTATGGAGGTGCAAGTAGGCAGTCTTTGTGATGGAGAGGATTATGGGGTCAGAAATAATTTGGGGCAGGCTACATAAATATAGTTTTGTGCTATATTTATGTAGCCTGCCCAAAATTATTTGACTGGGATCTTCATAGTCAGTGGAATGGAGACTTTCACCATGGGCAACAGCACTGTAGGAGGCCATTTGGCCCATCGAGCCCATGCCTTCTCTTTGTAAGAGTAATCCAGTTTGTCCTATAATGTTGCCAAGAAGAGTAATAAGTCTGGAGATTGGGAGAGTTTTAGAAACCAACAATAGATGACTAAAAAATTGATAAAAAAGGAGAAAATAAAATATGAAAGTAAACTAGCAAAAAATATAAAAATGGATTGTAAGAGCTTCTACAAGTAAGTAAAAAGGAAGAGAGTAGCAAAAATAAATGTTGGTCTCTTAGAGGCTGAGACAGGAGAAATGATAATAGGGAATAAGGAAATGGCAGATGCGATAAACAAATATTTTGTATCTGTCTTCACAGTAGAAGATACAAAAAGCATAGCAAAAATAGTGGGGAACCAAGGGGTAAATGAGAGTGAGGAACTTAAAACAATTAATATCACTAGAGAAAAAGTACTGGACAAACTAATGGGATTAAAAGCCAACATATCCCCTGGGCCTAATGGCCTACATCCTAGGGTTCCAAAAGAGGTGGCTGCAGAGATAGTGGATACGTTATTTGAATGATCCCAGTGGACTGGATGGTAGCAAAAGTTATCCCGTTACTCAAGAAGGGAGGGAGAGAGAAAACAGGGAACTACAGGCCAGTTAGCTTGACACCGATTGTCGGAAAGTGCAGGAATCCATTATTAAGGAAGTGGTAACAGGGCGCTTAGAAAATCATAATATGATTAGACAGAGTCAACATGGTTTTATGAAAGGGAAATCATGTTTGACAAATTTATTAGAGTTTTTTGAGGATGTAACTAGCAGGGTAGATAAAGGGGAACAAGTGGATGTCATATATTTGGATTTTCAAAAGGCATTCGATAAGGTGTCACATAAAAGGTTGTTACGCAAGGTGGAGCTCATGGAGTTGGGGTAATATATTAGACTGGATAGAGGATTGATTAAAGGACATAAAACAGACAGTAGGGATGAACAGGTCATTCTCAGGTTGGCAGGCTGTAGTGGGGTGCCGCAAGGATCGGTGCTTGGGCCTCAGCTATTTACAATCTATATTGATGGCTTAGATGAAGGGACCGAATGTAATGTATCCAAGTTTGCTGATAATACAAAGCTAGTTGGGAAAGTAAGCTGTGAGGAGGATGCAAAGAATCAACAAAGGGATATAGCAGATGAAGCAAGCGAGCAAGAAGGTGGCAGATGGAGTATAATGTGGGGAAATGTGAGGTTATTCACTTTGGTAGGAAGAATAGAAAAATAGATTATTTTTTAATGGTGAGAAACTATTAAATGTTAGTGTCCAGAGAGACTTGGGTGTCCTCGTACAAGAAACACAAAAAGTCAGTATGCAGGTACAGCAGGCAATTAGGAAAGCAAATGGCATGTGGGCCTTTATTGCAAGGGGGTTGGAGTACAAGAGTAAGGGAGTCTTATTACAGTTGTACAGGGCTTTAGTTAGACACCAGCTGGAGTACTCCGTATAGTTTTGGTCTCCTTATCTAAGGAAGGATATACTTGCCTTGGAGGCGGTACAATGAAGGTTCACTAGATTAATTCCTGGGGTGAGAGGATTGTCCTTTGAGGAGAGGTTGAGTAGAATGGGCCTATTCTCTCTGGAGTTTAGAAGAATGAGAGGTGATCTCATTTAAACATACAAGATTATTAGGGGGCTTGACAGGGTAGATGCTGAGAGATTGTTTCCCCTGGCTAGAGAGTCTAGAACTAGGGGGCATAGTGGCAGGATAAGGGGTCGGCCATTAAAGACTGAGATGAGGAGGGATTTCTTCACGCAGGGGATTGTGAATCTTTGGAATTCTCTACCCCAGAGGGCTGTGGATGCTGAGTCATTGAATAGATTCAAGGCTGAGATGGATAGATTTTTGGACTCTAGGGGAATCAAGGAATATGGGGATCGGACAGAAAGGTGGAGTTGAGGTCGAAGATCAGCCATGATCTGACTGAACGGCGGAGCAGATTCAAGGGGCCGTATGGCTTACTTCTGTTTCTATTTCTTATATGTTTTTATGTTATGTCTCATTCCCCCGCTCTTTCCCCGTAGACCTGCAAACATTTTCCCTTCAAGTATTTATCCAATTCCTTTTTGAAAGCCACGATTAAATGGGCTTCCACCATGATTTCAGCTAGCGCATTCAAGATCATAACTATTTGTTGCATAAAAAAGTTTTTCCTCATGTCACCTTTGGTTCTTTTGCCAATCACCTTAAACCTGTGTCTTCTGGTTCTCGATGCTGACGCCAATCGGAATAGTTTCTCTTTATTTACTTTATCTAAACCCTTCATGATTTTGAACACTTCGATCAAATTTCCTCTTAATCTTCTCTGCTCTAAGGAAACTAACCCCAGCTTATCCAGTCTCTCCATATAACTATCATTCCTCATCCCTGGAGCCATTCTGGTTCCACACCCTCTCTAAGGCCTTCACATCCTTCCTAAAGTGCAGTGCCCAGAATTGGACACAATACTCCAGTTGTAGCCAAAGCAGTGTTTTATAAAGGTTTAGCATAACTTCTTTGCTTTTGTACTCTATGCCTCTATTTATAAAGCCCAGGATCCAGTATGCTTTTTTAACCACTTTCTCAGCCTGTCCTGCCAACTTCAAAGATTTGTGCACAAATTCGCCCAGGTCTCTCTGTTCCTGCAACCCTTTAGAATTGTACCATTTAGTTTATATTGCCTCTCCTCATTCTTCCTGCCAAAATGTATCACTTCGCACTTCTCTGCTTAAAATCTCATCTGCCATGTGTCCACCCATTCCACTAGCCTATCTGTGTCCTCTTGAAGTCTATGACTATCCTCTTCACTACTTACTACACTTCCAAGTTTTGTGTCATCTGTAAATTATCTACTTTAAGTACAGTCAGCCTTTCTAGTACCTCCTCTTTATCAATTTTTACCCCATCCAGTATCTCAACTAACTCCTTCTTTACTGTGACTTTGGCAGCATCTTCTTCCTTGGTAAAGACAGATGCAAAGTACTCATTTAATACCTCAGCTATGCCATCTGTCTCCATGCATAGATCTCCTTTTTGGTCCCTAATTGGCCCCACCCCTCCTCTTACTACCCGATTACTATTTACATGCCTATAGAAGACTTTTGGATTCCCTTTTATTTTAGCTCCAAGTCCATTCTCACACTCAGTCTTTGCTCCTCTTATTTCCTTTTTCACTTCTCCTCCGTACTTTCTATATTCAGCCTGTTTCTCACTTGAATTATCAACCTGACACCAGGTGCTGGAGGCTGGAGACTCGGAAGGTAAAATTGGTCTACGCCTTTAGCACGAAACAATATCATGGCGAAAACATCATACTATAATTTGAAATGATCTGAGATGTACCAATACTGAAAACCAATATAATATGTGAGTATAGAAGTTTAAAAGAGTCAACTTCAAAGGAATGAGAAGCAGCTTAGACAATTCAACTGGGGTTGTATCCAAGAAATCTTCAGTTGAGGACAAATGGAATATCTTTAAGGGCATACAGCATGCAGGACAAAAACATAACAAGAATTGAATTGGGAAATGTGTGTAATGGAGGACTTTAACTTCCCAGGTATTCATTTGTCCAATAGTTAAAATATAGGTTCATGGTAAAACAAAACTAAACTGTCTCACTGGTCATGTCCAAAGGCAAATTGGACAAAAGCAGAAATATCTATAATAGATTTAAGGAAAATCAGGACAACAGGGATAGGGACCAAACTCAGCTGAAGGAAATGAAAACTGCTTCAAAGCAGCCAAAAGGATCCTTCACCTATGAAGGGAATAGTGGATTGATGTCGTAGTGATAGCAAGGCTTTTTTCAACCATATCAATCACGACCTCCTGATTCAGAAGTGAGATGCTATTCCTGAGCTACGGCTGACACGCGAGAGTTAGAAAAGAACTGAAATCCCTTCAGGGTGCAAATAGGACCAAAATTGAGGAAGAACTAAAAACAGTTAATGACCTTGACAGCCATAGGCAGTGCTATCCATGTCCTGGTGTGGAGCTCGAGTTTGTGCTGAAGCACTGCTCCCCATTGAGATGTGACAGTCAATTTCTGAAGACCCGTGTGGTGTAGGGCCTCCTGCGGCCTCCCATCCTTCTCCATCTTCTTGCAGCAACTGTATGTCTGCAGACTCTCCCTTGCTGGTGCTGCTGCTTCTCATCCAGGAGGCCCAATATGAGATCTGGCACAACACCAACAGCAGCAACTGTGCAGAACTGTAAAGATAATATAGCAATTGCACCTCTAAAAAGTAGATTAAAAACACTTTAAAGCACTGCTATTGCAGCCAAAACAGCTGAAACCAGCCCAATAAGTACCCTAGCAGCCTGAAATGACTAACCATAAACTTACCTTAGCAGAGGTGAGGGTCCCTTTAAATAACATTTGTGCAGGCTGTTTCCCTTCTGTTCCCACCATGATTTACTGGGCGGGCTTAAGGACTGATGCATCAGGTGTTGGCATAAACCAATTTTCCAAATGGGTCCTAAATCAGTGCAAAGACCCTCATTATAATATTTTAACTGGCTCTGTGTTTAAGGACTTCCAGTACGTTTCGGTTGCATGCAATGTATGCTGCAAATTGATATGTTGAGGACCCATTTCGTGCATAAAAAAGGGGTGAAGCGAGGTCCAATTTTGCTCCCATCTATGTTTTTCTACATGTGGGTAGCAGTTGAAAATTGTCCATATTATTTCTTTATCTTTGCTGGTTTTATCCTGTGTGCTGCTCTTCAGCCAGGTAGCAGAACATTCTGAGGCGCAGACTTCCCACATGGTCATTACCACTGCAGCTCCATGTCCAAGTACTTCCCTCAAGATAAATCCCTCCATCTACAGCATCAGCTAATATGGACAAAGCTCATTCATTGAGAATAGTCAGATATTTATTTGAAAGCCTGAAGACTTGGACTTCCAAGCTCCAGTTTATATTTCTAGTGATTGTACTACTCCTCATCTGTATTTAGCAATTCAAGTTGGGGAACTGATCCAAAGGCAGTGGCTACTTTCTGGTACCAAGTGACCACTCTTCATGTTTGAGCTCACACAATGACTGTTCGCACAATATTCAACCGCCATTAGTCAAGCCTGATCTCATCTTGACATAGCATTGCAAACACAACACCTACAGCTGGAGTTACCAAATGGTGGCCAAGAGTCGGAAGAATGGTTAATGTTTGCTTTTACTAGACTACAAAAATGGAAGGCAGTTCCATTACTCCAGTGCCACCCAAAGGTGGTTGGGCATAGTAGCACACCATAAGTGTACCAGCAAATTTAACAGAGCTCTCACACAGCTATCTCTACAACATTACTGGTAGATTGTAACAGAGCTTTCTCTACAACATCGCTGGCCAGTTGCACATAGGTTATGTACAAGTTATGACCATAATAACATCAGATGAATGTTGGACATGCAGTTAAACAAAGGTTTTTAGAGGTGAACATTTTAATTTGCCTGTAAATGCATTTTCTCAGTGACTACCAGTAAAAAATAAGATTCAGACTCAGGCCACTTATTGGAAGCCACTTATTTATAAGCTCTTGTATGTGTTTTCCCATATGTGTGGTCGTTGATCTGTACCTTTTGTACTTTAGGCATGATCACTATCTGAGTTAGTGAGCTTGAGCCTGTCCCCTTTCTTGTTATCCAAATATGCAGACCTGCAGCAAGAATCACCAGATTGTGATGAGGAGTGATATAATGGGCAGTTTTTCCCTTCCTTAGCCTGGGAATGATGAAGCCAACTGAGTGCAATACACGAACACTGGTACAGACCAGGGATCAAACCGACGATCTTCCTCCTCTATATGGCTCAGTACGTCAGTACAGGGACCCAATGAACCACTGAAATACAGATACAATTCCCATGTAGACTGTCTCTTGGGCAAATGAGTGCACCAAAATTTAATTGTGCATGATGACTGTACAATATTAATGTTTGTATAAGATGTAAGCTGGAAGATTTATTCCACTGCTTCACTGGCTTTAGGCAGAAATAAATATGTTTAAACATAAGTTTTTGCTTCTATTTTAAGGAAATAATAATATTTATTTATTCATTTTGATTATACAGTGTAATTGTTAATTTTGTACTTCACATTTTCATTCATATGGATACAGGGATTAAGAAAATAATAATGACCATTGCTATGTGTAAAAAGAGGGCTAATAATTATGTCACAGAATTACACAAGTCTGTATTGTATTTGAAACTACAATAGGCCAGATTTTGCTCTGAAAATAATGGTGAGGATAACAGCGTTCACCGTTACTTCTGTGCAGATTGGATAGTAACTTCCGGCGATTGCACAAACGCAGTTAAACGTGGAAATCCAGAAGTTGCTGAAAGAGATACGCTGCTCCTCTGTAAGCTCCGCGAAAATGACACCTCGCTGGCTGGCTCCCCATTCAAATGAATGGAACAGCGTGAAGTTCCTGCATTGACATCATAGATACAAACTCATCTCACCAGAAAAAGTTAGGGCTTGTCCATTCCGATGTAAGTGCCCTTTTACCGGGGTGCTAAGTTTTAATGATTGCCAAACAACTTCTCTGGTACTGAAAATTAACTTTAACAAGTGTGGAGTCTCATTCCTTCAGATTTTAATTGTTGTTGGACATTTAAATAAATTTAATTTTTTTTGCTTTTTCTTTCTGTCTCTTTTATCTCTTAATTCAATCTTTCTTATCCTCTCTTTATTTCGCTTTCTTGTATCAGATTTGACATTGAATTCACTATTCTAACTTACACTTCCTGGTTCAGTCTTTGCGTGGCTTATTAACATGCTTCAATCTGATTGATTAAGGGGATGGACAGTTGCTTGCCCTGTTCGCACAGGTCCCAGATGCCCTGTAGAGGGCGCCGCTCTTTTTGACTGTTCGTTTGCCGCTCACAACAAAATCTGGCCCAATATAAAATTGGACTCAAGAATTTCTTGTTTGCGCCGCAATTGCAAACCTGGATGTAAAGCAATGCTTGATAGTTGATTTAAATCCAAGTGGAAAAGTGTTATTTTTATATTGGATGTAATGCAGAAACCTATTAAAGATGAATGTAAATGAGATTTAACTATAACAGTGCTACTTTGGGCTACTTCGTCAGCCATATTTGACAACATCCAGAGGAATAACCAGAGGACATACTTTTAACAGTATGTGGTCATTCATTCCTCTGTCTACTGTTCTTTTTACCTGCCCCCAGTGAAAAGAATATTTGTATCAAATCTCCAATTAAATCATGTCACTACTTTTCAGGCCAGGAATCCTTGTATTTTCCTAAATTTCAGAGAAATGAAAATTATGTATGCATCACTGAGTGATATGCCACAAGGTAGCAGGTCTCATCTGTGTTGCTCCCATGCCTGAAAACATTGATCTATTGTGCATAAAAGCAGGAATTTTTAATGCTGCCCTACTCCACCCTGCATTCTGCCAGCATGGCCCCCAGGACTCATATCAAAATCAGAGTGACACTGGTGCAGTTTTAAATCAATCCATCTGAATATAACACAAAGCTCACATCAAGTGTGGCGCCAGTGCCAGTTCTGGAAAATGAGACTCAATATACCTTAAAGATAAAAGCAGCCAAATTTCCAAGTCTGATTGTTACAAACAAACCACCAATTATCTTGTCATCTGTAATTTTGTATGATTAATATAGAACACTTAATCTTAATATGACAAATAAATCCTAGCATTTTATTAAATATGAAATGAACATTACATTGAACTTGCTGCCATGGGCTGTCTTTAGAGAGATACATCAGAATAGAATTAGACAGATGCTTAAAATATTTACCACTCTGTTTTCTTTTTAAAAATTGCTCACTATATTTTTCCTTCTGTTTTTGGTCTGATACCATGCAATATTCCCTGGGTGTGAGAATAGTTAACCATTCACCAATGGCACTCAGTAATCGGCCACTAGGAGTGCACATTTATCTCAAATTTTCCTCACTCCTTGTGGAAAAGTCCTTAACCTCCGGTGAGCAGCCACTGAATCTGGGGAGGGAAAGCCTTACCCTCCTCAATGCTGGGACTCTAGCTGGGAGAGTAAGAGTATTAAAGAGATAAGCTCAGCCCACTGAGAACAGCATTGGCTCCATGGGGGAATCCCAGCAGTCCGCAGCCGACTCTTCAACTGCCAGAGTTCCTCGAGGTCGTCACGGTCATCTCAAGTGCCCGTGCGGAAGTTCAGCAGCCTTCCACCTCCCAAGCTGTAAGACCACTAGAATAGATAAACGAGCACACAAGACAGGCACTAAGAGATTGCACAAAGATGACTTGCAATATGTACACACATGTTATATGTGCACAAATTGCTGAAGGTGGCAGGGCAGAATGAGAAAGCGGTTAAAAAAGCATATGGGATCCTAGGCTTTATAAATAGAGGCACAGAGTACAAAAGTACGAAAGTCATGATGAACCTTTATAAAACACTGGTTCGACCACAACTGGAGTATTGTGTCCAGTTCTGGGCACCGCATTTTAGGAAAGATGTGAAGGTCTTAGAGAGAGTGCAGAAGAGATTTACTAGAATGATTCCAGGGATGAGGGACTTTAGTTACGTGGATAGACTGGAGAAGCTGGGTTGTTCTCCTTGGAACAGAGATAATAGCGAGGAGATCTATTAGAGGTATTCAAAATCATGAATACATTAAGAGCAAGAGGTCAACTAAGGAAAGAGTGGGGCCTATTAGAGACCAAAAAGGTAACCTCGGCGGAAGATGTTGGTATGGTTCTTAATGAATACTTTGCATCTGTCTTCACAAAAGAGAGGGACAATGCAGACATTGTAGTTAAGGAGGAGGAGTGTGAGATACTGGATGGGATAAACTTAGTGAGAGAGGAAGTATTAAGGGGATTAGCATCTTTGAAAGTAGATAAATCACCAGGGCCGGATGAAATGTATTCCAGGCTGTTAAAAGAAGCAAGGGAGGAAATAGCGGAGGCTCTGACCATCATTTTCCAAACCTCACTGGATACAGGCGTGGTGCCAGAGGATTGGAGAATTGCTAAAGTTGTACCGTTGTTTAAAAAGGGAGTGAGGGATAGACTAAGTAACTACAGGCCAGTCAGTCTAACCTCGTGGTGGACAAATTATTGGAATCAACTCTGAGGGACAGGATAAACCATCACTTAGAAAGGCGCGGAATAATCAAGGACAGTCAGCATGGATTTGTTAAGGGAAGGTCACGTCTAACTAACTTGATTGAATTTTTTGAGGAGGTAACAAGGAGGGTCGATGAGGATAGTGCATTTGATGTAGTCGACATGGATTTTAGCAAGGCTTTTGACAAGGTCCCATATAGCAGACTGGTCAAAAAAGTAGAATCCCATGGGACCCAAGGGAAAGTGGAAGTGGATCCAAAATTGGCTCAGTGGCAGGAATCAAAGGGTAATGATCAACAGGTGTTTTTGTGACTGGAAGGCCGTTTCCAGTGGGGTTCCGCAAGGCTCAGTACTAGGTCCATTGCTTTTTGTGATATATATTAATGATTTGGACTTAAATGTAAGGGGCCTGATTAAGAAGTTTGCAGATGATACAAAATTGGCCGTGTGGTTGATAGTGAGGAGGAAAGCTGTAGACTGCAGGAAGATATCAATGGACTGGTCAGGTGGGCAGAAAAATGGCAAATTGAATTCAATCCAGAGAAGTGTGAGGTAATGCTTTTGGGGAGGGCAAACAAGGCAAGGGAATACACAATAAATGGAAGGATATTGAAAAGTGTCTGTGAAATTTGCTGCCCCAGGAAGCTATGGAAGCTACATCATTAAATAAATTTAAAACAGAAATAGACAGTTTCCTAGAAGTAAAGGGAATTAGGGGTTACAGGGAGCGGGCAGGAAATTGGACATTAATTTAGATTTGAGGTTAGGATCAGATCAGCCATGATCTTATTGAATGGCGGAGCAGGCTCGAGGGGCCGATTGGCCTACTCCTGCTCCTATTTCTTATGTTCTTATGTTCTAAGTGAGGGATCTTGGAGTGCATGTCCTCAGATTCCTGAAGGTAGCAGGACAGGAGGTTAAGAAGGCATATGGAATACTTTCCTTTATTAGCCAAGGCATAGAGTATAAGAGCAGGGAGATTATGCCAGAATGGTATAAAACACTGGTTAGGCCACAGCTTGAGTACTGTGTACAGTTCCGGTCACCGCATTACAGGAAAGATGTAATTGCACTAGAGAGCGCACAGAGGAGATTTACGAGGAATTTTAGCTATGAAGAAAGATTGGATAGGCTGGGATTGTTCTCTTTGGAACAGAGGAGGCTGAGGGGTGATTTAATTGAGGTATACAAAATTATGAGGGGCCTAGATAGAGTGCATAGGGAGGACCTTAGCAGAGGGGTCAATAACCAGGGGGCATAGTTTAAAGTGATTGGTAGAAGGATTAGAGGGGATTTGAGGAAACATTTTTTCATCCAGAGGGTGGTGGGGATTTGGAACTCACTGCCTGAAAGAGTGGCAAAGGCAGAAACCCTCAACTCATTTAAAAAACACCTGGATGTGCACTTGAAGTGCCGTGACCTACAAGGCCACAGACCAAGTGCTGGAAAGTGGGACTAGGCTGGGTGGCTCATTTTCAGCCAGCGTGGACAAGATGGGCTGAATGGCCTCCTTCTGTGCCGTAAAGTTAATGTGATACCATGATTCTGTGATTCTATGAAGAGCCTAGACATAGTAGATAGAGAGAAACTGTTCCCATTGGTGGAAGGGTCAAGAACCAGAGGACATAGATTTAAGGTGATTGGCAAAAGGACCAAAAGGACATGAGGAAAAGCTTTTTTACACAGTGAGTGGTTAGGATCTGGAATGCACTGCCTGAGGGGGTGGTTGAGGCAGATTCAATCATGGCCTTCAAAAGGGAACTGGATAAGTACTTGAAAGGAAAAACTTTGCAGGGCTAAAGGGATAGGGCAGGGGAGTGGGACTAGCTGGATTGCTCATGCATAGAGCTGGCACGAACTCGATGGGCCAAATGGCCTCCTTCCATGCTGTAAACGTTCTACGATTCTATGCAAAGTAGATAGGCATCAGTCATGTAACCATTTGTCAAATCAAAATGGAGTCTATTGGTGAAAAAAAAGATTTTGATTTGATTTTCAGCTGGAGTATTGTGTCCATTTCTGGGCAACACGCTTTAGGAAAGATATCAAGGCTTTAGAGAGGCTGCAGAGGAGATTTATCAGAATGATTCAGGGGATGAGGGACTTCAGTTATATGCAGAGACTAGAGAAGCTGGGAATGTTCTCCTTAGAACAGAGAAGGTTAAGGGGGAATTTAATAGAGGTGTTCAAAATTATGAGGGGTTTTAATAGAGTAGATAGGTAGAAACTGTTTCCATGGGGGAAATGAGGAGAAATTGTTTTACGCAGCAAGTTGTTTCAATCTGGAATGCACTAACTGAAAGGGTGGTGGAAGCAGATTCAATAGTAACTTTCAAAGGGGAATTGGATACACACTGGAAAAAGAAAAACATTGCAGGGCTTTGGGGAAAGAGCAGGAGAGTGGGACTAATTGGATTGCTCTCTCAAAGAGCCGGTACAGACACAATGGGCCAAATGACCTCCTTCTGTGTTGTATGATTCTACGATTACATGATTCTCTACCTGTTGGTCTTCATAATCTTATTGATGTAAGAGGAACATAAAACTTGTACAGTTTGAGAGCATTAATATGGGGGTGGTCAAATGGAAGTAGGAACTGTTGGTGCTGGGGGCAAGGGAGGGATTGATCAGGAGAATCTCTCCTCAATAATTTGTTGCCTTACAGCTCTGGCAATTTGCAACACTGCTAGGCCCTGATCTGATGCTTCCTCCAGCTCCTCATCTCCTTCTTTATCTGCCTGCTCCACTTCTTCCTTCTCAGTAATCTCCAAGGCAACTCCCCTTTGAATGGCAAGAAAGTGAAGCGAGCAGCAAATGATATTTGAACTGATGTACTGAAGGACCCCTCTAGATCTGTCCAGACAGCAGAACTGTTGCTTTAGGATGCTAATGGTTTGCTCATTGAGGACCCTTGGTGATGCATGGCTCTCATTATATTGGAGCTCGGCATCTGTGCCTGGGTTGCTGAGAGGAGTTATGAACCAGTTGGTGAGAGGATATCTCTTGCTCCCCAGAAGCCATCCTGCCACCTGATGGTCTGGGTAGAACAAAGGGGATACTGAGGACTGGCACAGTATAAAAGCGCCATGTCTGCTGCCAGGAAACCAGGTATAGACCTGCATTCCTCACTGCCTGTGGTCACAAACAAGTTTCACATTGAGCAAATGTAAGCCCTTCTTTTTCAGAAACAGTGCTTGTTCATGATGGGGAGCATGCGGGGCTATAGAGAATCATAGAATCATAGAATGATACAATGCAGAGGAGGTTTTTCAGCCCATCTTCGAAAGAGTTATCCAATTAGTCCAACTCCCCTGCTCTTTGCTCATAGCCTTGTAATTTTTATTCCTTCAAGTATTTATCCTATTCTCTTTTAGTTACTGTTGAATCTGCTTCCACCATACTTTCAGGCAGTGTATTCCAGATCACAACAACTTGCTGCGTAAAAAAAAAATTCCTCATGTCGCCTCTGGTTCTTTTGCCACTCACCTTAAATCTGTGTCCTCTGGTTACCGACCCTTCTGCCACTGGAAATAGATTCTCCTTATTACTCTATCAAAACCTACCTGCCTGGTCCTCCTTGTCTGTCTGGTGGTTACCCAGTCCCTCTCTGCCTGCACTCTCTTAAGCTGTGGGATGACCACCTCCTGAAACGTGCTATCCACGAAACTCTCAGCCTCGCGGATGCACTGTAGTGACACCAGCTGCTGCTTAAGGTCCGAAACCTGGAGCTCGAGCTCCTCCAGATGATGACACTTCCTGTACATGCAAAATCAAAGAAAACCCAAAGATGTTTTACAAATACATTAAGAGCAAGAGGATAACTAAGGAATGAGTAGAGCCAATTAGAGACCAAAAAGGTAAACTATGTGTGGAGGTGGAAGATGTGGTTATGGTTCTTAATGAATACTTTGCATCTGTCTTCACAAAGGAGAGGTATGATGCAGGGATTGAAGTTAAGGAGGAGGAGTGTGAAATGTTGAGAGAGGAAGTATTAAGGGGATTAACATCTTTGAAACTGGATAAATCACCAGGGCCGGATGAAATGTATCCCAGGCTGTTAAAAGAAGCCAGGGAGGAAATAACGGAGGCTTTAGCAATCATTTTCCAAACTTCACTGGATACAGGCGTAGTGCCGGAGGATTGGAGGACTGCTAATGTTGTACCGTTGTTTAAAAAGGGAGCAAAGGATAGACCGAGTAATTACAGGCCAGTCAGCCTAACATCGGTGGTGGGCAAATTATTGGAATCGATTCTGAGGGACAGCATAAATCGTAATTTAGAACGGCACGAGTTAATCAAGGACAGTCAGCATGAATTTGTTAAGGGAAGGTCCTGTCTGATTAACTTAATTGAATTTTTTGAGCAGGTAACAAGGAGGTTTGATGAGGATGACGCATTTGATGTAGTCTACATGGATTTTAGCAAGGATTTTGACAAGGTCCCACATGGCAGAGTGGTCACAAAAGTAGAAGCCCATGGGATCCAAGGGAAAGTGGCTAGTCAGATCCAAAATTAGCTCAGCGGCAAGACGCAAAGGGTAATGGTTGACAGGTGTTTCGGCGACTGGAAGGCTGTTTCCAGTGCGGTCCGGCAAGGCCCAGTACTAGTTCCCTTTTTTTGTGGTATATATTAATGATTTGGACTAGAATGTGGGGGGCTTGACCAAGAAGTTTGATACAAAAATTGGCCATGTGATTGATAGTGAGAAGGAAAGCTGCAGACTGCAGGAAGATAACAATGGACTGGTCAGGTGGGCAGAAAAGTGGCAAATGGAATTCAATCCAGGGAAGTGTGAGGGAATGCATTTGGGGCGGGCAAACAAGGCAAGGGAATACAAAATAAATGGGAGGATATTGAGAGGTGTAGAAGAACAAAGGGAACTTTAGAATGCATGTCTACAAGTCCCAGAAGATAGCAGTTCAGATAGATAAGGTGGTTAAATAGGCATACGGGATACTTTCCTTTATTAGCCGAGGCATAGAATATAAGAGCAGGGAGGTTATGCAAGAACTGTATCAAACATTGGTTAGGCCACAGCTTGAGTACTGCTTACAGTTCTGGTCACCACATTATAGAAAAGATGTGATTGCACTAGAGTGGGTACAGAGGAGATTTACGAGGATGATACCAGGACTAGAGAATTTTAGCTACGAGAAAAGATTGGATAGGCTGGGGTTGTTTTCTTTGTAACAAAGGAGGCTGGGCGGAGATTTAATTGAGGTATATAAAATTGTGAGGGGCCTAGATATAGTGGATAGGGAGAACCTATTTTCCTTAACAGAGGGATCAGTAACCAGGAGGCATAGATTTAAAGTAATTGGTAGAACGATTAGGGGAGAGCTGAGGAGAAATTTTTCCACCCAGAGGGAGGTGGGGGTCTGGAACTCAGTGCCTGAAAGGGTGGTACAGGCAGAAACCCTCAACTCATTAAAAAAGTACTTGGATGAGCACCTGAAGTGCCATGGACCAAGTGCTGGAAAGTGGGATTAAGCTGGATGGCTCATTTTCAACCGGCATGGGCATGATGGGCCGAATGGCCTCCTTTTGTGCAGTAACTTTCTATGATTTTATGATTCCATGAATATGGCATCGCTTGGAATCCCAGCTCTTTTCTGGTGTGTTATGTTGCGCTCCTGAATCGGAATTATGCCGCTTGTTCTGGAGCCTGAAAATGTGCGCTTTGCATCACAATTTCTACCCCATTATGTTTGACTGAGCATCCTGGAATTGATGTCAATATTGCAGTCCAACAACTGTGTGAATGTTTGTTAGAGATTGTGTTTAAATGTTTGTCAATAGGAGGCTCTAATCTTGTTTGAAATATGTCAAATATTTTTCATTATTGTCGATGTAATCTCATCAGTTTTGGCTCATGACCAAGCCCATTGTCAGTTAAATCTGTGAATGCTGATATTGTCAAGTTGAAATAAAAGCAAAATATTCTATAAAAAATCTGGGTTTTGCTCGTGAGGGGAGTTCATTTTTAATCCTAACCAAGAAGGTAACGATCATCAACAAAGCATCGTGAACAATGGACTGAGGTAAAAGGAGGTTTTATCTGCAAATGTTTATCCAGGAACTTTGCATAGCAGAACTATTTATATTTGCTTTTTCATCAGAAGATCCAAAAGGGTAATTAACTCCTTGAGGACCATGCAAAGGACATTTATGATTGATTATTGTACTGTATATCATAATTTTGCTCCTTTGCTGCTTTATGTATAGTAAATAAATACCACAGTCATTTTAACCTGTCTAATTCTGGTCCAGCATTTGGTACTCCCAATCACCACTGAAGATTTAGGATAAATCTACATAATTTCAGCACCACAAATCAAAGAAAATGTACAGCTTTTGGAATAAATATTAAGATCCACTAATGGCAAATCTGCCATGAAACTACTGAAAGGAGAAATTATATTTCTAAAATTCAAAACATGATGCAATTTGGAACAAAAAATGAGGAGAGGCAGTATAAACTAAATGGTAAAATTTTAAAGGGGAAGCAGGAACAGAGAGACCTGGGAGTGCACATACACAAATCTTTGAAGGTGGCTGGACAAGTTGATAAGGCTGTTAAAAAAGCAGATGGGATCCTGGACTTCACGAATAGAAGCATAGAGTACAAAGGCAAGGAAGTTATGGTAAATCTTTATAAATCACTGGTTAGACCTCAGCTAGAGTGTTGTGTCTAATTCTGGGCACCAGACTTTAGAAAGAATGTCAAAGCCTTGGGAGGGTGCAGAGGAGATTTACCAGAATGGTACCAGGGATGAGGGAATTCAGTTATGTGGAGGGACCAGAGAAGCTGGGATTGTTCTCCTTCGATTAAAGAAGGTTAAGGGGTGATTTAATAGAGGTGTTCAAAGTTATGAGGAGTTTAGATGTGGTAGATAAGGAGGGTTGGTAACCAGAGGACACATTTAAAATAATTGGCAAAAAAGCCAGGGAGGAGATGAGATTTTTTTTTTACTTGAAGAGTTATTATCTGGAATGCACTACCTGAAAGGGTGGTAGAAGCAGATTCAATAGTAACTTTCAAAAGTGAATTCGATATGTACTTAAAAAGGAAAAATTTGCAGGGCTATGGGACTAATTGGTAACTTTATCACAGAGCCGGCACAGGCACGATGTGCTGTATGAGTCTACAACACAGTCACTCACACAAATTGTTATGTTCTAAAATCCAAAGTGGAATCGTTACAAGAGTTAGGAAGCATTTATGGCCAACACCTAGGCATCGTACAAATATGAACATTTTTGTTCCTTTAGACTCTGTTTAAAAAAAAATGTTCTATGTGCCTGAACTTTTATTTTCACCATGTTATATAATGTTGTGTCACGGCTTTTTGAAGCATTGGATTCAAAATATAAACAAAATGGGATCAAGATGAATCAAAATGATTCATTTCATGCCATCTATTAAAAGTAAGCATGCTTTTCCAGCAGTTGCTTTTGTATCATGTATTTTATTTAATCTTAGAAGCTAACCAAGAAAAAAATTGTTTTGTCACAAATAGGCTGAAGAGGTACTCAAAGGATTTAACTTTCTATCATTATTTAATACCATATGGGACTTTCCAGAATTGCAAATCTCATAAACAAACAGACAGCTGACAGGGTGACATTCACAATGACAGATTTTGGCTCCAACAAGCCTTTTAATTCTCTTTGAGCTTTTCCTCCAGTTGAAGAAAAAAGTGAAAACATGAAATCAAATTAAAGGTTTTATTGACAAAGTGACATGTTTACAGCTCCCAGGATTAATTTAGGAATGCTTACCAGCATTAAAGTGACTCATCCTCACTACCTACTTCAGCTGACATACGGGCCAGAATTTATTGTTAAAATAATGGTGGGGCTAATGACGCTCACCGTTATTTATGTGCAAATCGCACAGCGACTTCAAACGAGGGCAGATACGTGGTTAAACGTGAAAATCCGGAAGTTGCTGTCTGAGATGCACTGCTCCACCGATTACATCCTGAAAATGGCATCTCACTGTCTGACTCAGTATTCAAATACATTGAACGGCATGAAGTTCCTGTATTTGGATGGTAGATACGAAGTAAACTCACCCTAGAAAGTTAGGGCTTGTCCATTTCAGACTAAGTACCCTTTTTAACAGTGTGATAAGTCTTAATTTTTTTTTTATTCGTTCATGGGATGTGGGCATCGCTGGCAAGGCCAGCTTTTATTGCCCATCCCTAATTGCCCTTGAGAAGGTGGTGATGAGCCGCCTTCTTGAACCGCTGCAGTCCGTGTGGTGAAGGTTCTCCCACAGTGCTGTTAGGAAGGGAGTTCCAGGATTTTGAGATTTTGACCCAGGGACGATGAAGGAACGGTGATATATTTCCAGGTCAGGATGGTGTGTGATTTGGAGGGGAACATGCAGGTGGTGTTGTTCCCATGTGCCTGCTGCTCTTGTCCTTCTAGGTGGTAGAGGTCGTGGGTTTGGAGGTGCTGTCAAAGAAGCCTTGGCGAGTTGCTGCAGTGCATTCTGTGGATTATTGCCAAAAAACCTGTCTGGCACTGAAAATTAACTATTACAAGTGTGGAGTCTCATTCCTTCAGCTTTTAATTGTTGTTGGAGATTTTTTAGAAAAAATTTTTTTTTTTTTTTACATTTTCTTTCTGTCTCTTTTTTCTCTCTCTCTTAATCCAATCTTTCATTCTCTCTCTTTAATTTGCTTTCTGTATCTGATTTGACATTGAATTCATTATTCTAACTTACACTTCCCGGATCAAACTATGCACTTTTCATTAACAATGCTTCAATCAGATTGGTTAAGGTGATACACAGTTGCTTTCCCTGTTCACACAGGTCCCAGATGCCCTGTGGAGGGCGCCCTGCCATTTCCATCTCTCACTTGTGGCAACTTGCTGTGCAAAGACTCATGGAAATTAAACGGGCAAGGGCAAGTCTAACAAATGACGGGTGCCATTCGTTGACCGGCTACAGCAAATTCTGGACCATTATCAAAGTTACAGCTCGCCAACAGTCTCTGGACACAAGTATTCATTAATGGATATCTTCCCCAATTAATCAGTTAACTAATAAGCAAATACGTATGTGGTAAATTGTTATTAGACGATAAATTGTACCATATATGCTATTTGTCTGGTGGGATGCGGCCTTAGCACTGTTGGCAGCCATTTGATAAGATCAGAGTTTGCCCTATTTACACTACAGGCGCAGCAGGACAGTTCTGAGTTCGGAGCTTCTATGAATGCGGCAGATAAGAATGAGATGGAGAGAAAAATAAACTTTTGTAATGGACTTGGATCTATTTTCGTATGACAACAATGAGACTGTTGGGATATGTTTCCCCTGATATCAAACTATTGTTGTAGCTATACTGATAAAAAGGTAATAGTGGGCAGATAATGGCATGAAAATCTGCCTCACGGTCAGACCACCTGCGCACTGTAATGGCCCCAGGTTGTGTGAAATTGGCATTGATTTCCCACCAGGCTAGTCCTTGCTACAGGAATGGAGATGCTGCCCATAATAACAGCTCTTTTTCTCTCCTTGATGGATCTGCGTGCAGTCACAATACCACTCAGAGTTGCGTTACTTTGCAGGGTAAACAAGGTAAATGTGTATTTTGCTGAAGTAGTAAACAGATTGAAGCAGCCAGTCTCAGGTCAACTAAGTGTGTAATGCCTTTGTTATCTGTCAGTATTGAATAGCATCCTCTTGGTTGTGCTAGTCAGATTATATTGACTCGAACAATTGGGGTGCTCCAGCTTCCTCTGAAAACTGAAGCCCTGCTGCACCGAGTGGTGGTACATATGCAGTGGTGCGGAGTTTTGGAAGAAGTTGAAGTTTCTGATGCGTTTAACCAGTGTTACCTAGCAACATGGATGCTGAAGCACTGTTTACTAACCAAGCAGTGTCACCTGCAGCAGCCGCAGTGCACACCATGAAGTTGTGACATTGTAAATGCATTAGAATATGGGCTCTGTGCTGGTTCCAGACATAAGACTGCTGAAACACCTTTACTTCACTATCAGACCCTCACATTGAGTAGGCTTTAGAGGAATCAATGTAGCTAGAGTTACATTCAGTTCTGTAGTTGGACACATGAGCCTAGAAATCTGATCATGTCTGGAATCGGGCGAGTAGGAGATGGGGTGCCTGTGCGTGCCTGTTACAATTGATTCAGGCAACACATAATATTCGTGCTGCCTGATCACTTTAATCACGCAGACGTGCTGCCAGCGCTACTCACGGTACTCGTTAGTTCTATGCCTGTAGGGGGTGCTGGATATCGGGCCTCCATGACACCAGCAGCCAGCACCTCTCGATCTGGTTCCAGACACCAGGGAAATACTTTTGGAAGGATAGATATGAAGCAGTAGTGAGGGGGCACCAAAGTTCTCAGATGCTGCCTTGGAGGCCCTGGTGCAAGCAGTGGACAGGAAGAGGGACATCCTCTTCTCCCCAAGGGGCAGGAAGACCTCCAGACATCAACTCCACCAAAAGTGAAAAGAGATTTCAGAGTATGTGAATGCCAGGAGTCTAGCAGCCAGGACATAGCTGCAATACCGGAAGAAGATCAATGATCTCACTAGAGTTGCCAAGGTAAGACTAATGCTCTCTTCCTCTCTGCTTACACCTCCACCATTTACAACCTCACTAAACACAAGATTCACAGCTTTCACAAGACTCCTCTATCCCGCTTCTCTTCACTCTGCTACAATCACTGACCCACATTTCACTACACTTTCTTCTCCTCATACTCACACACTCACCACCCACAACTCACATCTGACACACTGACTATCAGCGATTTTACCATGACAGGCATATTTTTGAAACACCTCACAACTCTCACTAACACACTCCCTTCTTTCTTGCAGGAGATGCTTGCACACAACTCAAGACAGCAGACTGACACTGGAGGAGGAAGTGCCCAACTGCACACCCTCTCCCCCCTCAAGGAAAGCGTGCTTGATATCATGAGTTGAGGCCGTGATTGCTCGCAACGTTGGAGGAGACGTCGCGCAAGGTTTCTTCATACCTAATCCTCTGTCCATTCTGACTTCTATCTCACCCCACACACTCTGCATGACAAGCTACAGATAATTTCTCTCCTCCTACTTCTCTCCCTCTGCTCCCCTCTCTTTCAGGTGCTGAAAATATGGAAGCCTCTGTGCCTGGGGAGGAAGAGGAGGCCAATCTTTCGGAAGATGCACCATCACTCGATCTGACCCTCGCAAGCACAAGCTCAGATTCTGACACCATGCGGCGGATAGAATCATTGAATCATAGAATGGTTACAGCACAGAGGGACGTCAACCTTCCTAGAACCACATCTTTATCAATTTTTATCCCATCCAGCATCTCAACCGCCTCCTCTTTTACTATGACTTTGGCAGCATCTTCTTCCTTGGTAAAGACAGATGCAAAGTACTCATTTACTACCTCGGCCATGCTCTCTGTCTCCATGAGTATGTCTCCTTTTTGGTCCCTAATCGCCCCCACCCCTCCTCTTACTACCCGTTTACTATTTATATGCCTATACTATTTATAAGATACCACAAGTGCTAGTTTGCTGGAAGGCGAGTTCTGCTGCAGAGGACTCAGATGCTGACTTCGAGGGCCCAAGCAACCAAAGAAGACTGACGGGCATCTACCATCCTTTCCAAACATGGCGTGCGGAGCATTTCTGGCCAGAAATGTGCCCGCGTTTCCTGTTCACCATATTGGCGGCTTAGTAGGTCAGTTAGCACCCAATAGACAGGTACTGTGTGGCCTATGTTCTTGTCCGCTAATGATGGTCACAATTATTTCTAAGCTTATCTCCATTATTTCCTACTTAGCTTGTCCTTGTTAGATTTATTAACAAACCACTCACATTTATTCCAAATTAGACATACTTATTCTTTAAAAAATGCCACATCCAAGGGGCAGGGAGAAGGCAGTAAATTACATTGAAGAGTTGGTCCGATGTTTCTACGCCTTTGCTCATGTACAGTACCACATTCCAGGTTGTGTCACTGTTGCATATATGTACAACTGAATGCTTTCACACTGTCCTGACCATTTTGTCTATTTGTCCTATGGGAGACCTAATGCAAGAGATTCATCTTCTTCTTGTTGGCACAACAGTAGGTAAATGTTCATGCTCTTATAAGAACATAAGAACATAATAAGAACATAAGAAATAGGAGCAGGAGTAGGCCAATCGGCCCCTCGAGCCTGCTCCACCATTCAATAAGATCATGGCTGATCTGATCCTAACCTCAAATCTAAATTCATGTCCAATTTCCTGCCCGATCCCCGTAACCCCTAATTCCCTTTACTTCTAGGAAACTGTCTATTTCTGTTTTAAATTTATTTAATGATGTAGCTTCCACAGCTTCCTGGGGCAGCAAATTCCACAGACCTACCACCCTCTGAGTGAAGAAGTTTCTCCTCATCTCAGTTTTGAAAGAGCAGCCCCTTATTCTAAGATTATGCCCCCTAGTTCTAGTTTCACCCATCCTTGGGAACATCCTTACCGCATCCACCCGATCAAGCCCCTTCACAATCTTATATGTTTCAATAAGATCGCCTCTCATTCTTCTGAACTCCAATGAGTAGAGTCCCAATCTACTCAACCTCTCCTCACATGTCCGCCCCCTCATCCCCGGGATTAACCGAGTGAACCTTCTTTGTACTGCCTCGAGAGCAAGTATGTCTTTTAGGTTATGCAGTTAGGTTGGGAGTGGTAATAGCTAGGGAATGGGTTATGTTCCCTCAACAACTAGGAGACTCGTGTATAATGATTGATAATCTGTCTCATATTTACTAAAATGTATAGAACCCTTAAGTTGCAGCAAGAAAAACTGCAGCTCATCCCTTCTCTGTACATTTTGTAAATGTAGAGGGCTGAGGGAAAAACCCAGAAACAAGAAATATCTCATTTTATTTCAGGTAAATCTCTGGCATGCAATTCAAATTTAAACGCCTTGCTGATCCAGTAGAAATCGTATTACTTCCTCCAGCTCAATGACAACATCTAAAGTGAACTGAGGATGAGACTGTTTTTTCAAGGGTTTTTAGAATCAGCCAAATAACATCGCTACTCCTTGAAGCCAGAATCAAGTAATATGGACCAAATGTAGGTCATACTGGTTTCTGAGGCAGGCAGTGGAATCAATTTTGCTCATCACCCATGTTTTATCCAAGTGCAGTATTGCAATATTGACTGACTAGGTTGGGTAATGCAGAAAGCAATGATACTATCCAGCAGGATATATGGGGTAGAAATTCAATTGTGTTGTGCCCATTTTTCTGCCCATTTACCAATTTTGCATGGGACATCCTACACCGGAAGTGCGTCCAAAATGCGATAGCCATTATATTAACTCGGGCACTCCTTAAGAGTCCCTGGCGGCCACTTGAAATGAATGCTAGGCTGATTATAACATGTAAATAGGTGACCTCCATCTGAATTGGGAACATTTTGGGAAATTGTTGGCTGGGAGTGTCTGATTCGCTCATTTTTAAGGCCGCCCAGCAAAGCATGGCGGAAACACTCAGGAAGTAGGCTAAAGCAGTGATATTTAAAGGGATCCCCAGCTCCATTAAGGTAAGTCTCTTGATTGTTGTTTTAGGCTGCTAGGGGCTTTGGAGAGTACAAAGCTGTTGGAGATCTGAATTTGGGCTGCAGCTGCACTGTTGTATTACATTGGCTGCAGTAGCATTTGGAAATATGAGGATGTTGCTGGGATTGCCACTGAGGCTACAACACCAGGGGGAACATCAGCAGCAGCAAGCAAGTCTGCACAGACCTGCGGAGGGTAAAAAAAATAGAGGGCGAAGGAGGGAAGAGCACTATAGAAAGTTACAGGAAGTGCTCGATTTTTATTTCCATTGACGTCACTGGAAATGAAAGTTGGGCGGTTTCTATAATGGGTGGCTGATCCGCAATGCCAGCCTTACACCCAGGTGGCAAGTTGAAAATCTATTTCAACGTGTCATAGTACCATTAGGCCCATCGTGCCTGTGTCGACTCTTTGAAAGAACTGTCCATTTAGTCTCATTCCCTTGCTCTTTCCATATAGACCTGCAATTTTTTTCCCTTCAAGTACTGATCTACTTCGCTTTTGTCAGCAAACGGCAATACCCGAGGTACTTAAAGTGGCCACATGTAAACTGAAGCAGAGTTGAGCAGGCTCTCTGATGCTGACGGTGTTTGTGTGGATAAAAAGCAAATGTCAGAAGTGGACTCCAATTACATGAGAAGCTAATGCATGGAATGCATTTGAGACGGTTTCCTAGAGCAATATGTCATGAACCAACCAGGGAACAGGCTATTTTAGATCATGTGCTGTGTAATGACACAGGGTTAATTAGTAATTTCGTAGTAAAGGATCCTCTGGGGAAGAGTGATCATAATATGATAGAATTTCACATTGAGTTTGAGAGTGCTTTACTTAAATCCAAAACTAGAGTCTTAAACTTAAATAAAGCCAATTACATAAGTATGAGGGGTGAGTTGGCTAAGGTAGATTGGGAAATTATATTAAATTAAATTAAATTCCATTGAGAAATAAAAACTCCACGGGAAAAGTGGTCCACCAATGGCTAACTGAAGAAGTTAAGGATAATATTAGATTAAAAGAAGAGCCTATAATGTTGCCAAGAAGAGTAGTAAGCCTGAGGATTGGGAGAGTTTTAGAAACCAGCCAAGGACAACCAAAAAGTTGATAAAAAGGGAGAAAATAGAATAGGAAAGTAAACTAGCAAGAAATATAAAAATGGATTGTAAGAGCTTCTACAAGTATGTAAAATGGAAGAAAGCAGCAAAAGTAAACCTTGGTCCCCTAGAGACTGAAACAGGAGAAATTATAATGGGGAATCAGTGTCAACTTTTAACAAATATAATGGACGGGCAGCTGAGACCCATAGCCTGCCATGTGGGAAATTCAGGACACTTCATGTGTCCTGGAGGGCCACATGTGCAGGAAATGCCTCAAGATGCTCGAGCTCAAGCTGATTGTTTCTGAGTTTGAAGGGCAGCTGGAGTCACTGCAGAGCATAAGGGAAGCTGAAGGTTTCCTGGATCATACATTCCAGGAGGTGATCACCCCAGAGCCACAGAGAGTTCAGGATAGCAAGTGGGTGGCCATCCGAAAGGGTAGGAAGAGGCAGGCTGTGCAGGAATCTTCTGGGTATGTGGCGCTCTCAAACTGCTATTCAGCATTGAACACCTGTGAGGGTGACAACACCACAAAGGAGTGCAGTCCCAAGCATGGCACCGTGGGGCAAAGGACTGCATGGTGGGGGCACACTGAAGTGTAGACATGCAGTAGGCGATTCAATAGTCAGTGGGGACAGACATGCGTTTCTGTGACCATATGGTGTGTTGCCTCCCTGGTGCCAGGGTAAAGGACATCATGGAAAGGGTCCAGAATATTCTGCGGGGGGAAGGGGAACAGCCAGAAGTCGTGATCCATGTGGGTTCCAATGACATAGGAAAGAAAAGAGATGAAGTCGTGCGGTCAGAGTTTCAGGAGCTAGGAAGGAAGTTAAAAAGCAGAACCTCAAAGGTAATAATCTGCAATATTCCCAGTACCATGCACTAGTGAGTACAGAAATAGGAAGATAAGGCAGGTTAATGCGTGGCTAGAGACATGGTGCAAGAGGGAGGGCTTCAGATTCTTGGGGCATAAGGACCAGTTCTGGGACAGGAGGGGCTGGTTCAAGATGGACGGGTTGCACCTCAACAGAGCTGGGACCAATGTCCTCACGGGGAGGTTCACTAGTGCTGTGGGGAAGGATTTAAACTAATTTGGCAGGGGGGGTGGGCACCAGGATATAGCATTTGAAAGGAGAAACAAGGGCACAAAGGATTGCGGGAGACAGATAGCACTAGAGTAAAAAATAGAACAGTATTAGGTGGGATCAGACTAAGAGAGAATACGAGAAAGTTTAAGATAAGATTAGAGTGCATGTGTGTAAACACACAAAGCGTGGTGAATAAGGTTGGTGAGCTACAGGTGCAAATAGCCACATGGGAATACGATGTAGTGGCGATAACGGAGACCTGGCTCAAAAAAGGGGGCAGGATTGGGTATAAAATAGTTCTGGATACAGGAAAGATAGAGAAGGAAGAAAAAGAGGGGGGGTGGTGGTATTGCTAAGGAGAACATTACAGTGCTGGAGAGAGATGATGTCTTTGAGGGATCAAAGACAGAATCTATTTGGTTAAAGTTAAACTCACTCTTTCCATCAGTACTCAACTCTTCCAACCAGATGCTTCCTCTCACCGTTACACTTTACCATTGTTTCAAGCCGCCCACCCACAACTGACAGGCCATAAACACTGGCAACTATTCAACCCATGATGGGCACATCACCCAGACACACGTCTCGCTTTCTTGAAGGAGAAGGTGGCGCATATCAGGAGGCAGCAAGTGGCAGTGGCATTTAGCCCCTCGAGCCTTTTTGCACCATTCAATGAGGTCATGGTGGACCTGTGACCTATCTCCATATACCTGCCTATAGTCCCATATCCCTTAATACCCTTGGTTCACAGAAATCTATCAATCTCAGATTTAACATTCACAAGTGAGCTAGCATCAACTGCCATCTGCAGAAGAGCGTTCCAAACGTCTCCCACCCTTTGCGTGTAGAAGCATTTCCTAAATTCACTCCTGCACGTCCTGGCTCTAAATGTTAGGCCATGTCCTCGCATCCTAGTATTCAAGTCTAGGAGACATCCAAAAACAGTTACAATAATCCAGCCACTAACCTGTAAAGCTTGCATGGTCCCTTTAAATAGCGCCGGTTGGGGATCCTCTCGACACTTAGACACGTTCAAATGGTTGGGGTTAAGACTGTGTGTTGAGTTGAGCATTAAGTCCCAAAATGGAGTCTATCACTTTAAATCAGTATTGCACACTGATTGAAGCCATTTTCACTCTACTTTACGTGATTCCAGCGTTCGTTATCTGCACCTGCGCTAACTCCTATACCAAAATGGCGTCTGCCACACGTCATGCTGGAAATATGTGTGTGCATCCAAAATGCCATCTTGGATGTCGGAGAGACCATGCAGCGCCAAAAGAACGGGCGCTACACGGCCCAATTTAGCGCCCGTGGCAAACATAAAAGCGAATCCAAAAGCCTTCTATAAGCATATAAATAGTAGACGGGTAGTTAGAGGAGGGGTGGGGTCAATTAGGGACCAAAATGGAGATCTACGCATGGAGGCAGAGGGCACGGCTGAGGTACTAAATAAGTACTTTGCATCTGTCTTTACCAAGGAAGAAGATGCTGCCAAAGTCACAGTAAAAGAGGAGGTTGGTGAAATACTGGATGGGGTAAAAATTGACAAAGAGAAGGTACTTGAAAGGCTGGCTGTACTTAAAGTAGATAAGTCAGCTGATCTGAATAGGATGCATCCTTAGGTAGATGAGGGAAGTAAGGGTGAAAATTTCAGAGGCTCTGACCATAATCTTCCAATCCTCCTTAGATATGGGCGTGGTGCCAGAGGACTGGAGAATTGCAAATGTTACACCTTTGTTCAAGAAAGGGTGTAGGGGTAAACCTAACAATTACAGGCCAGTCAGTTTAAACTCGGTGGTGGGGAAGCTTTTAGAAACGATAATCTGGGACAAAATTAATAGTCACTTGGACAAGTGTGGATTAATAAAGGGATGGATTTGTTAAAGGCAAATCGTGTTTAGCTAACTTGATTGAGTTTTTTGATGGGGTAACAGAGAGGGTTGATGAGAGCAGCGCAGTTGATAAAGTGCCACATAATAGGCTTGTCAGCAAAATTGAACCCCATGGAATAAAAGGGGCAGTGGTAGCATGGATACAAAATTGGCTAAGTGACAGGAAACAGAGAGTAGCTGTGAATGGTTGTTTTTCGGACTGAAGGAAGGTATACAGGGGTCAGTACTAGGACTACTGTTTTTTTTTCTATGTATTAATGACTTGGACTTGGGAGCACAGGGCACAATTTCAAAATTTGCAGATGACACAAAACTTGGACGTGAAGTAAACAATGAGGAGGATAGTAATAGACTTCAAGAGGACACAGACAGGCTGGTGGAATGGGCGGACACATGCTGGATGAAATTTAACACAGAGAAGTGCGAAGTGACACATTTTGGTATGAAGAATGAGGAGAGGCAATATAAACTAAATTCTAAAGGGCGTGCAGGAACAGAGAGACCTGGGGTGCACAAATCTTTGAAGGTGGCAGGACAGGTTGAGAAAGTGGTTAAAGAAGCATACTGGATCCTGGGCTTTATAAATAGAGGCATAGAGTACAAAAGCAAGGAAGTTATGTTGAAACTTTATGGAATACTGGTTTGGCCACAGCTGGAGTATTGTGTCCAATTCTGGGCACTGCACTTAGAAAGGATGTGAAGGCCTTAGAGAGGGTGCAGAAAAGATTTACTAGAATAGTTCCAGGGATGAGGGACTTCAGTTACATGGATAGAATGGAGAAGCTGGAGTTGTTCTCCTTAGAGCAGAAAAGGTTAAGAGGAGATTTGATAGCAATGTTCAAAATCATGAAGGGTTTAAATAAAGTAAATAAAGAGAAACTGGCAGAGGGTCGAGAACCAGAGGATTTAAAGATTTAAAGTAATTGGCAAAAGAACCAAAGGCAACATGAGGAAAAACTTTTTTACGCAGAGAGTAGTTGTGATCTGGAATGCGCTGCCTGAAAGGGTGGTGGAAGCAGATTCAATCGTTGCTTTCAAAAAGGAATTGGATAAATACTTGAAGGGAAAAAATTTGCCAAGAGGGGGAATGCGACTAACTGGATTGCTCTTAGAAAGAGCCGGCACAGGCTCAATGGGCAGAATGGCCTCCTTCTGTGCTGTAAAAATTCTATGATTCATTCTATGAAATTGATTCTGTTTGAATGGTTACACTTAATGTAAATGTGTTACGTTTAAGTCTAATGCCATATTTTTGACAGCATCAAAAGATGAATTTCACAAAATTCTTCCTGTGAAGAACTTTCTTTTGAAACTGTTCAGAACGTGTTTCCCCTGACAAAAATGTAACATTAAATGTAGACATAGTTAATGACTGAAAAACGTAATAATCAGTTCCTTTAAAATAAATGCATCAACAGAATATCTCAGTCTTCTGTTCCAATGTAGATAATTTCACAGGTTTTAGATTTGACCGTTGAATTAGGAAAAGCCAGATTAAATTTCTTCAAAGGACAATTAAAATTAACTCACAACAGGATATCTTGCACGGCCTATTAGGATTCAGGTAATGCTTTTCCTTTTATTTCTTTAATCCGTTGAAATGTGAAATGCTTTGATCGCAAATCCAAGTTTTGTCTTTTACATTCCCAATATTTAACTTGAATCTCTGCCTGATAATGTGGGCAGAAAGTAAACTATAGGGCCATAAAAAGATCAATTGAATAGTGCTTCTGCAAAGTATATTTGGATGTCACATTGCCAAGGATTAAAAATGAAGCAGATGAGGAAAATGTGGCCTTCTGCCACTCATTAAAGAAAACAAAATTAAGTGAATATAACAATTAACAGAGAAATCCATAGAAATTTGGGTGCAGAGGCGGGTGTTTCACCTATCATGTCTCAGCCGGTGCTTATTGTCCCATTAAAGATAGCTCCTCTATCGGAGATTTTGACTCTAATCCCATTTCCCTGCTCTTTCCCCATACCTTAATATTTTCTTTTAAGTGTTTATCCAGCTCTCCCTTAAATGTCATGGTTGGCTCAGCTTCAATAGTTATTTGTGGTAAAGCATTCCATATCCTAATAATCCTTTATGCAAAATTTCTTCTCACCTCCCTTATATATTTTTAGAACTGAGTTTATGCCCCATGTTACTGATTCACTATTTCACCATTTATTCTCAAATCCTTCCTGTCATGTTTTTGGGTTTATACACAAGAACGTGTGTCACTGACCACTCCAGTAAGCAGACCTCATATCCTATGATCTACAGTGTGCTTTGACCGGCCCAGTATCTAAGTAAATGGTAGTAAGATGCAGGGATTGTAACAGAGAACCTTTAGTTTGTACACCTGCTACTGACATGTAGCACATGCTATCATGTGATTCTTCTTTCTTCAAAAGGTGTACTGAATATGCACTCTTATCAAACTGAGGTCCAGGCTCCAAACCAACAAAGGGGTTACGGGGAGCGGGCAGGAAATTGGACATGAATTTAGATTTGAGGTTAGGATCAGATCAGCCATGATCTTATTAAATGGCGGAGCAGGCTCGAAGGGCCGATTGGCCTACTCCTGCTCCTATTTCTTATGTTCTTATGTAAATAGTTTATTCAAATAGAACGGGTGAATAAAAAGAATTCAGTATAAGAATACATTAAATAATAAAGCTGCCACTTATTTTCTCTCGAAACAAAGACTTTAGAACAGAGACTTACACTGTGAAGAATGCCACAGCCTCAAGCTGACCTTGCTCCTCTGCTCTTCGGCACAATCTTAAATCTCTTCTCTTGCTGGAAAACTGTAGACAGACAGTTGAACTAAACACATAAAGCTCCGCTATAATCCATCATTGGAGATCCCGGGCCATCAAGCTATCTGTAAAAGAGGACTACAGCCAATTAATGGTCCTGTCCTTTTGTCTAAGGCCTCAGTTACAGATGTTAAACAAATCCTCTGCCTCAGGCTGGGCCTAACTTTTTTGATCTGTGCCAAGGTGGCTTGGGACTACCTCTGCAGACATGTCTGAACAAAAGAACCTAATACAAAGGAATGCAATTTGCTTTTCAATATTAAAAAGAAAGCCAATCTTTGGCAAAGGCAATGAAGTCTATGATTGAATGTAATGATGCCAGCCTTATTAATATCTTAGATATCCCACAGTGCTTTTCTTAACTTGTGAGACCCACTGCATCCAGCTTGTCTGCACTCTGAGCTCAGGGCCTTTCCTTTGAGGAATGCCCCATGTGGCCTTGAGTATTAACCTCATATGCTGTTTCCAGCAATGAAAAAATAGAAGTTGATAATTCAACACAGAAAAAAAATTATTTTTGGCATACTTTGCTAATTGTAAACTTTTTTTCTATCACTCTGCCCCAGTGAAACCGACACAAGGTTTTTAAAGTCTCTAATGATGACTATATCCTCTCATCCTTATTGTCAACCTAATGAATCTCTAGGAATCCGCATATTTTGAAGCCCGTGTCTAGATCATTTAGGTGTAAAGAGAACAAGATGGGTTCCAATACAAATGTATGTATAATGTGATAACAGAACACTTGGAAGGCATTAACAGGATTGGACAAAGTCAGCATAGGTTTATGAAAGGGAAATCATGCTTAACAAATCTACTGGAGTTTTTTGAGGATGTAACTAGTAGAATAGATAGGGGAGAACCTGTGGATGTGGTGTATTTGGATTTTCAGAAGGCTTTTGATAAGGTCCCACACAAGAGGTTAGTGTGCAAAATTAAAGCATATGGGATTGGGGGGAATATACTGGCATGAATTGAGAATTGGTTGACAGACAGGAAACAGAGAGTAGGAATAAACGGGTCTTTTTGCGGGTGGCAGGCAGTGACTAGTGGGGTACCGCAGGGATCAGTGCTTGGGCCCCAACTATTCACAATATATATCAATGATTTGGATGAGGGAACTAAATGTAACATTTCCAAGTTTGCAGACGACACAAAGCTGGGGTGGAATGTGAGCTGTGAGGAGGATGCAAAGAGGCTCCAATGTGATTTAGACAAGTTGGGTGAGTGGGCAAGAACATGGCAGATGCAGCATAACGTGGATAAATGTGAGGTTATCCACTTTGGTTGTAAAAACAGAAAGGCAGATTATTATCTGAATGGTGATAGATTGGGAAAAGGGGAGGTGCAAAGGGACCAGTCGTTGAAAGCGAGCATTCAGGTGCAGCAAGCAGTTAGGAAGCAGTTAGGAAGGTGAATGGTATGTTGGCCTTCATTGCAAGAGGATTTGAGTACAGGAGCAGAGATGTCTTACTGCAGTTATACAGGGCCTTGGTAAGACCACATCTGGAGTATCATGTGTAGTTTTGGTCTCCTTATCTGAGGAAGGATGTCCTTGCCTTGGAGGGAGTGCAACAAAGGTTTACCAGACTGATTCCTGGAATCGCTGGACTGACGTATGAGGAGAGATTGGGTCGACTAGGCCTATATTCACTAGAGTTTAGAAGAATGAGAGGTGATCTCATCGAAACATATAAAATTCCAGCAGGACTAGACAGACTAGATGCAGGGAGGATATTCCCGATGGCTGGGGAGTCCAGAACCAGGGGTCATAGTCTCAGGATACGGGGTATGCTATTTAGAACTGAGATGAGGAGAAATTTCTTCACTCAGAGGGTGGTGAACCTGTGGAATTCTCTGCCACAGAAGGCAGTGGAGGCCAAGTCATTAGATGTATTCAAGAAGGAGATAGGTATATTTCTTAACGCTGAAGGGATCAAGGGATATGGGGATAAAGCGGGAACAGGGTACAGAGTTAGACGATCAGCCATGATCATTTTGAATGGCAGAGCAGGCCCGAAGGGCCAAATGGCCTACTCTTGCTCCTATTTTCTATGTTTCTATGTTTCTATGCCACTAGTTCCATTTTTCCAATCCAAAAACCATCCACTTACATGGTCAGTGATTTCCTCAAAGAATTCAATAAAAATTAGTCAACAATTGTTGTTGACAATCCCTCTCAGCGCACATATTATCCCTTATTATGGTCTTATCAATTTACGTACTACTGATGTGAAGCTAATTGGTCTATAATTACCTGTCATATCCTTTTCTCCTTTTTTGAACATGGGTGTAATATTTGACGTATGCTAATCCTTTGATAAAATTCCTGTTAGTAATGAAAAAGCAGAGTTAGTGGGGGAATTTTAACCCTCCACTAACAGGAGAGGGGCAGGGGGGTTAAAATTTTAAAAAGAGATAACCCGACCTCAACACACTTCTGGTTTTAACGGAGGTGTGTTGGGGGGTGGGTGATGAATTTGCTCTCCAGAGGCGGGTGCGTCGTTTAAATATTTTAATGAGTATGCGTGCCTCGGATTCTTACAGACTTTCAGGTTTAACGCTGGTGGGCCAGGTTTCCAATGGCTCGGCAAACCCGGCAGCTGAAGGGAGGCGAGAAAGGCCGGATCTGTCAAGTAAGTACCTATACAGCACTGCTTGTGGGCCAAGAGGTACAAGTGTGCTTCCCCCCGACCTCTCAAGCAAACCTGTTTCCTACTCCACGCGATCGGACCCAATACCTGCTTGATTGGACCTCGCCCATGCGCGATCGGACCATCTTTGTTGGACCACCCCCGCGATCAGACACCCCCCAATCGTGCCCCCTCCCCACTTGTCTATCCACAGCTTCTCCCTGCCCACACCCCCATCCCAATCTCTCTGGGCCCCCCCAATCTCTTCACCCTGCCCCAATCTCTCGGGGTCCCCCCCCCGCCACCCCCGATCTATCCATATTCCCCCACCATCTCTTTGGCAGACCCCTCCCCCGATCTATCAACGGCCCTCCCCCAATCTCTCTGGGCCCCCCAATCTCTCCGGCCCCCCCTGATCTATTCACAATCACCACCCCCCCCCCCCCCGATCTCTCCAGGCCCCCCCCGGATCTCTACAGCCCCTGCCCCAAACTCTCTGGGCCCCCCGATCTATCCACGGCCCACATCCCCTGCCCCGATCTCTCCGTCCCTCCGTTACTCCTCTCCGCTCCCCGCTGTGACATGGTGCCACAGGACTTCCGGCCCAACAACCAGCCAGCCTCTCAATCTGGTCATGCCGTTATATGAGGAGGAGAGCGGAGCGCGGGATCAGCGATAAAAGAAGGAGAGAGAGAGAGAGAGCGGAGCACGGGATCAGCGGTAAATGAAGGAGAGAGAGAGAGAGCGGAGCACGGGATCAGCGGTAAATGAAGGAGAGAGAGAGAGAGCGGAGCACGGGATCAGCGGTAAATGAAGGAGAGAGAGAGAGAGCGGAGCACAGGATCAGCGGTAAATGAAGGAGAGAGAGATCGGAGCACGGGATCAGCGGTAAAAGGAGAGAGAGAGATCGGAGCACGGGATCAGCGGTAAATGAAGGAGAGAGAGAGCGGAGCACGGGATCAGCGGTAAAAGGAGAGAGAGAGCGGAGCATGGGATCAGCGGTAAAAGGAGAGAGAGAGAGCAGAGCATGGGATCAGCGGTAAAAGGAGAGAGAGAGAGCAGAGCGCGGGATCAGCGATAAAAGGAGAGAGAGAGAGCAGAGCGCAGAATCAGCAATAAAAGAAGGAGAGAGAGAGAGCGGAGCGCGGGATCAGCGGTAAAAGGAGAGAGAGAGAGAGAGCGGAGCGCGGGATCAGCGATAAAAGGAGAGAGAGAGAGAGAGCGGAGCGCGGGATCAGCCATAAAAGGAGAGAGAGAGAGAGCGGAGCGCGGGATCAGCGATAAAAGAAGGAGAGAGAGAGAGAGTGGAGCGCAGAATCAGCGATAAAAGGAGAGAGAGAGAGAGCGGAGCGCGGGATCAGCGATAAAAGAAGGAGAGAGAGAGAGCGGAGCACGGGATCAGCAATAAAAGGAGAGAAACCGGGGAGAGGTAAAAAAACACCTCAAGTGACGTTAGCACAAAGGAAGGAGCTGATTGGACCGAGCTGGAGCCAAGTCCACAGCACCATGGATGGCTCAGCTGTACTGGGGAGGAGGATAAAGTTCAGGAGAGCAATAGTGATAGGGGATTCTATAGTTAAGGGAACAGACAGGCGTTTCTGCGGCCACAGACGAGATTCCAGGTTAGTATGTTGCCTCCCTGGTACCAGGGTCAAGGATGTCACCGAGTGGCTGCAGAATATTCTGGAGTGGGAGGGTGAACAGCCCGAGGTCGTAGTCCATATTGGTACCAACGACATAGGTAGAAAGAGGGATGAGGTCCTGCAGGCAGATTTTAAGGAGTTAGGAAAGAGATTGATAAGCAGGACCTCAAAGGTAGTAATCTCTGGATTACTCCTGGTGCCACCAACCAACGAGTATAGAAATAGGAGGATAGAGAAGATGAATGTGTGGCTGGAGAGATGGGGCAGAAGGGAGGGCTTTAGATTTCTGGGGTATTGGGACCGGGGGGAGGTGGGACCTGTACAAGCCAGACAGTTTGCACCTCAACAGGGCCGGGACCAAGATCCTCGCAGGGAGGTTTGCTAGTGTTGTGGGGGAGGGTTTAAATTAGCTTGGCAGGGGGATGGGAACCTGAGCATAGATTCAGAAGGGAGAGAAGCAGAGCTGGAAATGGAAGGCAGAAAATTAGTAAGTGAATTTGGAAGGCAGAGGAAACAAAGATTAGAAATTAGACAACAAAGGAGTTTGGCAGTGCTTAATGGTATATACCTCAATGCAAGGAGTATACAAGAGTACAGAAACATGACTTAAACAGGGCAGGAATGGCAGCTCAATGTTCCTGGTTCCAGGGTTTTTAGACAAGATAGAGAGGGGGATAAAAAAGGAAGGTGGGCTGGCAATATTGGTTAAAGAAACAATTGCGGCTGTGAGGAGGGATGATATGTCGAAGGATCATCAAATGAGGTGACAAGGGTTGAGTAAAAGAACAAAAAAGGGGCAGTCACATTGCTGGGAGTGTACTACAGGCCCTCAAACATCAGAGGGAGATAGAAGAACAAATATGGAGACAAATTTTTGAGAAGGGCAAAAACAAGAGGGCAGTAGTAGTAGGGGATTTCAACTACCCTAATATTAACTGGGATACTATCAGTGCACAAAGTATAGAGGGTGCAGAAATCTTAAATTGTATTCAGGAGAACTTTATTAGCCAGTATGTAGCAAGCCCAACAAGAGGGTGGGAGGGTGGGGGCAGTTCTGGATTTAGTTTTAGGGAATGAAGGTGGGAAGTGGGAGAGCATTTTGCTGGTAGTGATCATAATTCAGTTAGATTACGCATTGTTCTGGAAAAGGACAAAGATAGAAAAGGAGTAAAAGTTCTAAATTGGGGAAAGGCCAATTTTACTAAGCTGAGAAGTGATTTAGCAAAAGTGAACTGGAAACAGCTACTTGAAGGTAAATCAGTGACAGAGCATTGGGAGGCATTCAAGGGGTTCAGAGTAAACATGTTCCCACAAAGAAAAAGGGTGGGACTGCCAAGTCTAGAGCCCCCTGGACGACAAGGCAAGATAAGGCAAAAAAGGGAAGCTTATGTCAGACACCAAGAGCTCAATACTGCAGAAAGCCTAGAGGAATATAGAAAGTGCAGGGGTGAAATTAAAGCGGAAATTAAAGCAAAGAGAGGACATGAAAATATGCTGGCAAGTAAAATTAAGGAAAACCCAAAAATGTTTTATAAGTACATAAAGAGCAAGAGGATAACTAAGGAAAGAGTAGGGCCTATCAGAGACCAAAAAGGTAATCTGTGTGTGGAGGCGGAAGATGTGGATACGGTTCTTAATGAATACTTTGGCCTCGATTTTACCAGGGGTGCGGGTTCTCGGCGGGTGGGCCAGCGGGCGCATTCAAAACGCGCCCGGTGAAATTAGTGGGTTCCCCGCGCGATCATAGCAGGCAACGCACTAATTGGATCCACTTACCTGCTCCTCCGGGTTCCGCGCTGCTGATCTGCGCGTCGGGCGGGCTGCGCATGCGCAGTAAGATCTGTCAGCTGGAGGAGCTCTATTTAAAGGGGCAGTCCTCCACTGACAGATGCTGCCACAAACAGCAAAAATTACAGCATGGAGCAGCCCAGGGGGAAGGCTGCTCCCAGTTTAATGATGCCTCACCCCAGGTATCATTAGATGGGGTGAGGAGGAGGGGGAGGACAGAGATCTTCCACCCGGCGGGCGGGAGGAAGCGGCCTGCCTCTGCCACCAAGAAGGCCTGGCTCGAGGTGGCAGAGGAGGTCACCAGCGCCACCAACATATTGCCCACCTGCATACAGTGCAGGAGGCGCTCCAATGACCTCAGTAGGTCAGCCACAGTGAGAACACGTAGTCTTTCCCCTACACTCCGTCGGCCACAACACTGCCCCCACCCCACATTTCCTTCGGCACTGCCAACACTACTCTGTCACATCACCCCTCATACCCACTCAAACCCCATCCTCATCTTACCTGCACCTACTCACCTCGCCAGTACTCACCCCGCCACTACCACGCAACCCAATCCTCATACAATCTCATGGCTCTATCCCATACTCACCCTCTCGTGCATCTCCCTCACGGCCAGCCTCACTCAACCTGCCACCACCTGAGCTGCAGCCACAGGGCATGCATCACATATGTGCAGTAGGCAGCGTAAGGCAAACGTGTCGTGAGCATGAAGGGGATGCACAAGGGTGTTTGAGGGTTTGTCATGGGTGTTACCTATATTGAATATCAGAACAACTCACAGCACACATTATATTGGCACCACTACTGCCATGTCTTCGCAAATCCTGTCTGTTTTGTGCAATAATGCCCGCTCCTGGGTATCACTATGCGGACCCACCACTGATGCCACCCATTGTCACTGCAGAGTGGGTGTGGGTGTATTTGCAGTGCTCTTCTGCGCAGATGACTGAGAGACATCGGCGATGTCCCCAGTTGCACCCTGGAAGGCTGCGGAGGAGATGTTCATGAGGGCAGTGGTGACTGTGACAGCGACAGGTAGGAGGATGGTGCATCGGCCAGCCAGGAGCAGCTCGGCATGAAAGAGGCTGCAGATGTCCACGGCTACATGGCGAGTCACTCTGAGCCTCCGTGTACACTGCTGCTCAGAGAGGTCCAGGAAGCTGAGCCTCAGTCTGTGGACCCTGTGGCGAGGGTAGTGCCCTCTGCGACGCATCTCTCTGCGGTTGCCCTCCCTCCTGCTGTACAGGTGGATGTGTCACAGCACTCTGTTGTGGAGCTCCACGTGTCAGAGGTGGATGGCGAGGCTGGTGATGCTGTTCGCCCTCCGAGGAGGTCATGACTGCAGCTACGGCGGCCCCCATCCGGAAGATGTACATCTGAGGGGGTCCGCAAGGTAGGTACATGTCTCCGGACCGCGGGGTAAGTGTGCAGGTTGGTGACTTTGACCGTCAGGAGGAGGGTGGTGGAGGCCAAACTTTGTCCCAAGTGACAGAGTGGCCTCCTACAATGGGTGAGGGTCTCCCCCCCCCGCACCTGTCAAATGGACCTTTGCAGCTGCCACAGGCTGACAGCTGCAACACGTCCATTCGACCTGGGAGTGTTTCCCCCAGTGTGTGAAACAGTCCCATGTTTATCCAAAATCACACACAGTCCCTTAATCAGGTCAGTTAATGACCTGAACAAGCAAAGTAAATACTCTCAAGTGGCATCCCGCTGGCTTTAATTGCCTGCGGGATTCCCACCAGCGGGGGCTGCGCGCGCACGCCGGCGCGTCAGCGTGGAACTCAGAAGTGGGCGGGATCGGGGCGCGATCCGGTCCCGCTCCTCCATTTCGGGATTTTCGAGGCCCCCCCGCCGAGAACGCACCTGAGAGCGGGTGCTAAAATCGGCCCCTTTGTGTCTGTCTTCACAAAAGAGGGGGAAGATGCAGGGATTGAAGTTAAGGAGGAATAGTGTGAAATGTTGGATGGGATAAACATAGTGAGAGAGGAATTATTAAGGGATTTAGCATCTTTGAAAGTGGATAAATCACCAGGCCCGGATGAAATATACCCCAGACTGTTAAGAGAAGCAAGAGAGGAAATAATGGAGGCTCTGACCATCATTCTCCAATCCTCCCTGGCTACAGACGTGGTACCAGGGGATTGGAGCACTGCTAACATTGTACCTTTGTTTTAAAAGGGAGAAAGAGATAGAACGAGTAATTATAGGCCAGTCAGTCTAACCTCATTGGTGGCAAATTGTTGGAATCAATTCTGAGGGACAGTATTAATCGTCATTTAGAAAGGCACAGATTAATCAAGGACAGTCATCATGGATTTGTTAAGGGAAGGTCATGTCTGAACAAATTGATTGAATTTTTTGAGCAGGTAACAAGGAGGGTTGATGAGGATAACATTTGATGTAGTGTACATGAATTTTAGCAAGGCTTTTGACAAGGTCCTACATGGCAGACAGGCTAAAAAAGTAAAAGCCCATGGGATCCAAGGAAAAGTGACTAGTTGGATCCAAAAATTGGCTCAGTGGCAGGAAGCAAAGGGTAACAGTTGATGGGTGTTTTTTGCGACTGGAAGGCTGTTTTCAGTGGGGTCTGGCAAGGCTCAGTACTCGGTCCCTTGCTCTTTGTGGTATATATTAATGATTTGGACTTGAATGTGGGGGCTTGATCAAGAAGTTTGCAGATGATACAAAAATTGGCTGTGTGGTTGATAGTGAGGAGGAAAGCTGTAGACTGCAGGAAGATCTCAATTGACTGGTCAAGTGGGCATAAAAGTGGCAAATGGAATTCAATCCAGAGAAATGCGAGATAATGCATTTGGGGAGGGCAAACAAGGCAAGGGAGTACACAATAAATGGGAGGATACTGAAAGGTGTAAAGGAACAAAGGGACCTTATAGTGCATGTCCACAAATCCCTGAAGGTAGCAGGACAGGTAGATAAGGTGGTTAAAAAGGCATACGGGATAATTACCTTTATTAGCTGAGGCACAGAATATAAGCGCAGGAAGGTTATGCAAGAACCGTATAAAGCATTGGTTAGGCCACAGCTTGTGTACTGCATACAGTTCTGGTCACCACATCACAGCAAAGATGTGATTGCACAAGAGAGGGTACAGAGGAGATTTACAAGGATGTTGCCAGGACTGGAGAATTTTAGCTATGAGAAAAGATTGGATAGGCTGGGGTTGTTTTCTTTGGAACAAAGATGGCTGAGGGGAGATTTAATTGAGCTTTATAAAATTGTATCGGGACTAGACAGAGTGGATAGGGAGGACATATTTCACTCAGCAGAGGGATTAGTGACCGGGGGCATAGATTTAAAGTAATTGGTAGAAAGATTAGAGGGGAGCTGAGGAGAATTTTTTTCACCCAGAGGGTGGTGGGTATCTGGAACTCCCTGCCTGAAAAGGTGGTAGAGGCAGAAACCCTCAACTCATTTAAAAAGTACCTGGATGAGCACTTGAAGTGCTGTTACCTGCAGGCCTAAGTACCAAGTGCTGGAAAGTGGGATTAAGCTGGATAGCTCTTTTTCGGCCGGCACGGACATGATGGGCCGAACTTTCTATGACTCTACGATTCTATGAAATTTGGCAGGACCTCTGGCAAACCAGTATTTCCATGTCTTCTGGCCACTACAACTTCCCCCACCACCCCCCCCCCCACCCCATCCCACTGCCTCCCTGTAAATATAGGGGCCAGTATCACTCACCTCCCTCAGTATTCTGAAGCGTAGATGTTCCCGGCTAGTAACTTACTTTAAAACCCTTTTAAAATAATTTTATTTTCAATAATGCTATTGGTTGTTTTATCCTATCTCGTCCTGGTATTCCTGATGTCCTTCCTTCATACTTGTCTGTAAATACAAAGTATATGTCATTTTTTTATTGTCTACTGCAAGATTCCTTGTAGCTTAATAGTCCCAGTCCTGTTTGCTTCTGAGATGCTATTAGACTTTATGTTGACAGCTTAGGTCTAGTACTTGTCCTATTGATAACGGATGGGTGCCTTCAGCACAAAAATCTATAAGTGCTTTTGTCATATTGAGTATTTACTAAAAGCTCATGACTTGGTCCCCAGAAAATGTCATTATTCTTTTAATTATTCAGTCTGAAAGTTGTTATTCAAGTTTGTGATAAATTAAAGCTTACTGAGCACATCAGGAGCAAAATTAAGCAAATATTCAACGATGAATATTTTCATGGATTGGTGAGTTATTTGGTACTGCATCGCTTTTGATTGTTTCAAAAACAGTCTGAACATTTGGTTTTGCTAATTTAGCTTTGATATCAGATTGAAAGAATTTTTCATGAACTCAGTCAAATAGGTTCATAGTTGAAATTTAAGAAACAGCTTAGGGAGAGGACTTGAGATGGCAGTGCAGGATCAATTTTCTGGGGGCGGGGGATGAGTGGGTAGATCTAAATTTCAGCCTCTCCCCCCAACACAAACACATTTTTGGAATACACTATTTCTATAATATATTTTTCATCCTATACTATTTCCTTCTATAATCAGACTTCCTCCAAATCAGGAGGTTGGGATGGTGCAAACTTAGTTGCTCCCGCTATTGCTTCCAGATTTGATTATTGGAGGTGTAATGCCAGCATAAATCAGCATGCCAGCCTCTCCTGCCCTTTTAGATCAAACATTCGATGTTGTGAAGTCCCAGTTCATCAGTCCCAGCTAAGAAATTGAAAATTCACCCAAGAATTGATGGCCTAGAGTTTCCTGGAATGTTTTGGCAGAACTTATAACATAACAGCAGAGTTGTGCCATTTTTCCCAAGGAAATTTGCGTGTAACCGATTTATGCCGGATTTACACCAAAACATCGCTACATTTCTTCCATCCTTTGTGCAGCTTCCATGATATGTCTGCCAAAACCCTCTGCCAATCTGTCATTTACATAGCCCCGCGCCCACGCAAAAGACCAACTCATGCAAGTTTCTTTAATTTACATGAACCATGCACTGGCGTAGATTTACACCCAAAAGAGTAGGTGCAGCACAGCTTGATCACCTGTCACCTGATATCAGCATAACTGAGATCTCTGGAGTTTGATAGCAATTTTCTTTTGAATTTTTCTTACTGAGATCTGCATTATACTGAAAATTTTCAGACCCTCGCCCGCCTCCACTTGCTCAAAAGAACTAAACAGCTGAAATGGCATTCCCAATGAGCATACCCCTGTTCTGCACTTTTTAAAAATTCATTCATGGGATGTGGGCATCGCTGGTGAGGCCGGCATTTATTGCCCATCCCCAATTGCCCTTGAGAAGGTGGTGCAGTCCGTGTGGCGAAGGTTCTCCCATAATAATTGAAGAGGAAGAGGAGCAGCAGAGGCAAGAGGTTCTGAGAATAAGGCGCCATGGCAGAGTGAAAATGATATTGCCCAAATTGGTGGCACTGCACTTGTTTTATGCTAGTTTGTACTTTCGAGCATAGGCAAATGAGCTCCACAGGAAATTTAGGTGTAAGTTCTTGTTGGCAAGATTGGCATAGAAATTGGCATAAATTTTAGCGTAATTTCTGCGTAGTGTGATCCCGCAAATTCTGGCCCATTGTGTTCAAAAGGAAATGCAGGCAATACTGTCCCTTCAAAAATAAGCAAAAAAGCTTGCAAAGCTTTTCTCTAGAGGCATGTGCCTTTCCCTTTACACTCCAACCTTATTTCCAATTTTGGCCTCGAACTTGTTTACACGTAACCCATTTCTTAGACTTTGCCTTGCTTCTAACGCTATATTCAATAGACTGAAATAGGCAGCCATTTGAAACTGGTATTCGTTTCCTGGTTGACATGATGGGCACTGGATTTTTTTAAGTTAAGCTAAGCCTGCCTGTGGAAGATTACTTCCATTGCTATTAATACCAGATATCAGTATAAATTTAATTAATATGCTGTATGTCAAATAAGAGATATGTATCTACAGTAAGAGCTCATTTTAGCTGACACACCACAGACATCTTCAATAGTTATGCTGTGCAACAAACACTAATTTGTGTGTCAGGACATTCTACAACATTTATAGGTGCATGTAATATATGAATCAGGATATGTATCTGATGTTTTGAAGTACATCGAATTTCAGTAAATTGTTCGGAGGAGCTTTGAAGGACTGCATGGACAAATAGAATGTTCCAAAAGAGCTCTCAATCAAAAGGGTCCTTCAAAGAAGCACTTCAGCAGCATTGAAAATGACAAATCTATGTTTAAAGATGGCAAAAGGGTTTGGTTTAGATCAACAGCGCGATTGTTTCATTTTGTTTACAAACTATGCTGAGATAAGTTCAGATCAACTCACTACACATCCACACCACTCTCATTAAAGACCTAGAGGGTAAAATTGGTCAATGCCAGTGACACAAATCAGGCTGATAACAAATCGGCCGCCTTTATACTTCGTGCTAGATTTTGTTTTCCATTCACATCAATTTTGCATTACTGCCATTAACCAATTTCACCCCGTGTGTTGGAAATTTCAAGTTTGCAAAACAGTAATTCCTATATTCACACACACATATACATCTATATATATATAGATAGATATAGTCTTGGGTCCGAAAGGCTGCAATCCTGGCAGTTATGCAAGAATACGCACACACATACACACAAACATGAAAGCACGTCCAGACAAAGGGGTTCAAATTTCCTGGGCTGTTCTGCCAGACTACTGCAAAAATATGAAAAAATCAGAATAGCTTGGAAAAATCCAGAAATGCCGGGTCCTACCCTCAGATCGGAAATCCTTGTAAAGAATGGAACCTCCACCCACCTGTTAAAAGGCCAGCTACAATGGAGGGGGAGCAGGGCTAGGGGCTGGTATACCCTGTACTTGGAGTTCCTGTTTCCCCAGCCCACAAGGGAGTTGGCATGACTGGAGGCCAGTACACCAAGTCAAATGAGGCTTATTGGTGAAAGTATGTCTCACTGGGGAGGGGGAAGGCAGGCTTGGAAAGCAGCCTGGGCACCCAAACACTACATTTAATTTTTTTTTAAGCATTGTCATCTTGAGCAAAGGCCCAAGGGAGGCAGAGTATCTACAGGGGGTGGGGGATGGTCTGGGCTTCCCACTGGATAGCTAATGGGTGCCAGAGCTTCCTGCAGTACCAGGCAGATGGGTGCCCAAGATGCATCCATAGTGGTGTATGCTGGTGCCCACTGGCCCCACAAACTTTAACAGGGTCAGCACCGAAGGGCAGTGGTGGCACAATTTCTGAATAACTGCTGGGATTACAGCATTTTAGTCCGAAGACTATCCACACACACATATATATATATAAAACACGTTTATATAAAGCACACCATTTCATCTCTCCTGTTGTACCTTGGTATCTTATTGCTTGTATGCTGATTTCTTAGATTCAAACCATTCAAATTCTCGTAATACAAAAACTGCTGATAATCAAATTCTCCCAGTTAATTTATTTCAGCTCAATGCAAATGTCTTCCAGCTGATTGGCTGATGTGCAAATTTATTAACTGTGGCTGGGTTTTTTTGTAATTCGGTCACATGCAAATTTCTTCGCAAGAGAACGAATTAAATAATTCAAACCACTTTTTAAAAAAAAAATATTCTTCCATCATTTTACCCATCAGTTAAAGGAGTAGAGACCTAAAATAATGTTTTCAATATAATAAGAACACTAAAAATGACTTATTGCATAATAACATGATTGGATAACTATAAAACTTTCTTTTGTGTCTTCAGGCACCTTTATTAGTCTTTTTACTCAAATGTCTCAGCTTCTATCAAAAAGCTGGCATTGGATCTGATATTATGCTCCATAGATATGAAACTGTTAGTTGAAGGGAGATGCCACAGCTTTGAGCAATATACAAAATTTCCCAGGATGCTGAGTTAGAATTTGTAAGGCGAACTAGAAGAATGTTTCTCTTCTTCTGGAATATTATACATCCGTTAGCTTGTTTTTCCCAAATTATTTGAAGAAAAGCTAAAGAAGGAATTTCAAAAACATTATTCAGATAAAGATAACAAGAAGGGGTCAATTTTAACCATGGCTGAGTTTTGAGCTGGTGGGTGTTGCGGCAAATACGAAACACACTTGCTGTCCTAAGTTTCAGGACCAGGGTATTTCAACTCCTGGGCCCTAATTAAATGTCACCAGTTCACTTCCAGCTGGACAGGGCGAGAGCACAGAGCGACTGTTGGCAGAGGAAGATAAGGTCCCTGCCAGCTTACAGGTAAGTGGCAGGGAAGGGATTTAGGGAGGCTCCACAAGAGGGAAGGCAGGACGAGGGAGGCAGCAACTTTCTTAGTGGGGCCCAGAGGAGCAGTCCTGGGGCCAAAAAACAATTTGTTTTCACTTACCTGAAGGGCCTCTTCATCCTTCCCTCCAGATGCCGACCTGCTTCAGCCTGGCAGGGAAGTTTCAGCAGTTTCCATGCTCAGGCTTCACTTAAAATGCCTTTGGGGTCCTATTAACATCATAAGACCCCAACTAGCATTTATGCATGAGTCTGCTGCTTAAATCCGGTGGGTGCCTCAACTACCACTGAAACCAATGATGTTAAAATCAGAGATTGGCAAGAATGGAGCTGCTCCATTTTAGCTGCTCACCAGCTCCATTCCCACTGAGTGAAGAGAGTTAAAACTCCCCCCAAGTTTTGATTTACTGCAGGGAGGTTGTCAGAGAGGGAAAGAGGAACAATCAGGCAGACATGGCAGGTGCTGATTGCACACCTGTGCTTTATCTTCACATTCCAAATCAATATTTTATTTTCCTCTGTGGAAAAGTTGAATTTATCTGCATTTATAATAGTATTTTTGTTTGAATGATAAATTTAAGGTTTGGAGCTCAAGGATTGAAAAAAAAACTATTGCTGGAAAAGTAACGGCATATTATTGACACACGCAGTTATTATGGCACAAATCGGCCGGCAAATTCAGGGGATTAAGAGATACACCATGAGTTGCGAATCTTCAGAACTTGCTGTTCAATTTACAGCGTCCACCATTTGTTTTGCACAAATGGCATCTCACCCTTAGCCTCCCAGTTATTTTTAAGAACTTGCTGGATTTGCACATTAATTGCCCATTAAATTCGCCGCTGAAAGTTAAGGCTGGAGCTTAACAATGTAAGTACCTTTTTAATGATGTAATAATTGTTAATGCAATGCCAATCAACCTCTCTAGCCCAGAAAGGGAACAATTTAAACTTTTGAATTTCATTCCAGCATGTAGTTAATTGTTGTTAGAGATTTTTTAAATGTCAAATTTTAAATTTTTACATTTTTTTCTTACTTTTCCTATCTATCTCTTTTTTCTCTCTTAATCCTCTGTTTATTCCTCTTTCTGTACCTGATTTGACTTTAATTCACCCTCCTTCTCCATCGTTTCTCTGTTTATTTCTCAATCCATAAATCTAATTGGTTAAGGATATACATTGATGGTCCCACCATTCACTAAGGTTCTAGATGCCCCGTTGACCTCACTACGCTGTTATCAGTTCGCACTTACAGCAGGCACAAAAATTTTTCGAGCTAAGTCTCCAACAAGATCCAGCCCATCATACTTTTTTGTTCAGAAAGTGATGCAAGGGTCCACTCTATTGTTTACATTTACAATTCCAAAACTGTTTGCCATGAGATTGTTCTGCGTAATAGGTGAGTGACACATTAATTATTTGCTGTCGAGTAGCAAAACCCAAATGCATGCGAGGTAATTCATTTTGACATCATAACGTAAATCATTCAATCAGGTTTTTACAGAAAAATAATTTTAAACTCTTTATGAAACAATGTTTTCAGAAGTAAGTATTTATGATTATCAGAAAACTTCCAGTCTCAGAAGCTGCTAAATGTCAGCTCCACTCCCCCGTGCCCACTTTCCAAGAGATGCAGAAAGTATTGACAGAATATTACTGATTGAAGTAAAAACTATTTTGATTAAAGCAGTCATGCATTTATTTATTGTTTCAGTGAAACAGAAACAGACAGTAGAAATTTTACATTCATTTATTGTACTTATTTAACTAAGCATTAATACTTACGTATCTAAGGAAAACAGACCCAGAAATTCCACTTTGGACACAATCGGCAATTGGATGCAACTTGCGCCCGAAAATTGCGTCGGCTAGGTTACAGTTCAAGTTTCCGCTAAAATGAATTTGCATAATCACAAACGTAAAATGTTCTATGAACCAACGCAATCTGGCAGCTGAACACAGCATAATCGTTTTTTTTGCAATAAAAAATATTCATTGATATATGTATGAGTGGTAACCTTGTGCAATTTTATTAATACAGCTGAAAATGGGTTTATCACAAAAAATAAACATTTTTAATAAATACAGTCCTTCACCTGTGAGTAACCTGATTTTAAATCACTGAAAATGACGTAATAAAGTGTATTGAACCATTTATTACTTTCATTGATGTACACTAGTCAGTTCCTTAGTAAATTAAATATTATTTAATATTTAAAAACGTTTAAAACATGCCTACTAGTGCCTGCGAACCTAAGAAAACTAGCTTAATTTGAAGACCCTCTTTGAACGGCCACAGGCGGGCACAATCAGCGGAAACTCGCCATCCTTGTTATTTCGTTCAGGGGCGTGGCCAGTTTTGTGGGCGGGGCTGGCAACAGCGTGATGATTTTTGAGCCAACGCAAAAGATCGCGGAAACTCGAATTACGCTGAATGTAATTTACTCCTCCAACATTTGCGCTGACCTGGCCGGATTGCGCTGATAAAACTAGCGCAGTCTAATGTAAAGTCTACCCCACAGTGTTTATTTATTTGCCAGAAACCAATAAAAAGCAATGATTTCAATGTGTTTACAGAGATCTTTTACAAACCACTGCTGTCAGACGCAGGACCTGCCTGCTCCACCTCCAACACTATTAAAGAATGCACTCCCCGGTTGTGTTGATAGATACCAACATTTCACCAGTGGGCTAAGCCCAACGTTCTATCAATTCTGCTAAATCCCTGGCTCCCCCCACAACTGTTCTGCCAGAAATAGGACCCTCCTCACTGCTAGACCCAAATATTGCCAAATTCCAGGATCACCTTTTCGGTGCTGCCAAAGGCCAGGACAACACCCCCAGCTATGCTGCTAAGTCTCATGGTCTGTCCTACCCAGTGTCAATAAACAACAGGGCTTAGAATTTCCTCTAAATTAGTTTCCCCTTTAAAAAGCAATTGCGCCCACCATAGGCCTGCAGGGGAAGATACACACGGATTACCTGGGTCTACTCATTTGCATTCCCTTTGGCGCAAAACCTACGTAAAATGGGCATTAGCAATTGAATTATCTGGATGCTTCTGTGCAGCCTTTAAACAGCCAGTTCAGCCTGCACTCTTCAGCAGCAGACTGGGAGACAAACAGATAAGAGATGAACAATGCTTGGCTCTCTCACTTCACTCTCAGATAACTTAATTGCCTGTCTTAGCAATATTTTTATTGTACTTTTTATATTATTTTTATAGTATTGTACAGAATTATGACCACTCAAGCATACGGTTGCCAATGGTTGGAGGCATTCCTGGAGGTTTGTTCACTTGACGTTCTGACCATGTCACATCTGATCACGTGATGTCTGATGACGTGACGTCTGCAAAGGTTATTGTATTTACCTTGTAAAGGTTGGCTCCCTTATAGTTGAGTATCTTTGCTTGTGGTTTCATGCCAACAGCTGTTGTGCGAGAAGTTCCGAGACCCAGGAGGCCACCTGTGAGCCGGGAAGAGGGGAAACTTAAGGCGGGGAAGTGGGAAAACTGAAGGCGGGGAAGAGGGGAAACTGAGGACGGGGAAGAGGGGAAACCGAGGGCGGGGAAGTGGGGAAACCGAGGGCGGGGAAGAGGGGAAACCGAGGGCGGGGAAGAGGGGAAACCGAGGGCGGGGATGAGGGGAAACTGAGGACGGGGAAGAGGGGAAACCAAGGATGGGGAAGAGGGGAAACTGAGGACGGGGGAGCGATTCGCAGAGAGGAAACCAGAGGTAGGAAGAACTTTGATTCCACCAGTAACTAATAGTAACTCACTGAAATTGTGCTGATAAGTAATGACACTAATAACAGATAACACTCAGATTCCACTCATAAACAACAGTAATACAAAAGCTTACTGATTGTCTATATGTAACTGGTGGTAATAGGTGTAACGCCCTGATATCCTACCTGTAACTAGTAGTAATCCTATAACCCGCTGATATTCACCCTGTAACTGCAGCCAGAATCTCCATGCACTACACAAGGTGCGGTCAGGCTTCCCAGTCGATGCCATTCTTAATAGGGCCAACCTCTATCCCTATCTCCTAGGATTCTGATTTGGACTTAGGTTCTGTGTGCAGGTGACGACTCTGAATTGAAAGCCTCAGTCAGAGCTGATCTGTACTTGGACTTCACATGTCAAAAACATCTGACACACACCGACCTGAACCAAACCGAGAGATCGCACAAAGGGCACTTCTCACAGGGCACATCGTTCTAAACTCAGCTCAGCACCAACATTTCTAAACCACTCCCTGGGCTCGGACACAATAAAGGACAGCTTTCATAGAATAATAGAAATTACAGCACAGGAGGAGGCCATTTGGCTCTGGTGCCTGTGCTGGTGCTGTCTTCTGTAACACCATTCCCCCCAGATGCTTTTATATTCCTCCTTTTCAAATACTTATCCCATTCCCATTTAAATGATACTCTAGTCTCTGTCTCAATAGCTACTTGTGGTGAAGCATCCCATGGTCTAATTCAGTGCAAAAATCTTCCTTCTCCCGTCTCTCTTGGTTCTTCCAGTAAGAATCCTCAGTGTCCCTCCCCTTGAATCCCATTCGCTCACCAGTGGAAATAATCTTTCACTATTTACCCACGGTAAAGTCCCCAGGTTTCACATGCTCTTTTACTGGCTGCTCCTTCCTTGGTGCCACTCCCACTCACCACGGTGCTGCTGCTGCTCCTGGCTCTGCAGAAAATACTGGTGCTCACTCCCACCAACACCCCATTCCCCAGTCACCCTCTATCATCCCCACTCAAGCCCGAATCCCCTCAAAGCCTAGTCTCCCACTCTCCCCCAGCCTCCCATCGCATCACCCTCCATTCCTCAGTCTCCTGCACTCCCCCAAGCCCCATTCCCCAACTCCCAACTCTTTCCACCCACCCCATTCTCCCTCTCTCCCCCATCCCCATACCCCAGCCTCTTGAGCCCCATGACTCCCAAGCCCCTAGATGCTCCACTTGAGCACCCGACTCTTGGGCCACCTTGACTGCCAAACCACACCTCCCCATGACTCTCGAACCCCCATCCCCCGACTCTCAATTGTTCCCGGCACTCTAGCATGGCTCTCTGCAGCGGTGAGGAGGGATGACATCACGGAGTGGGAGGGAGCTACTGCTGCGGCAGGAAATTTAAAGCGCAAAGATCTCCTGGACTGCGAGTAGCAGCATTCGGGAGATCCATGCCCAATTCTGGGGGACTCTTGGGCAATTCCAGAAGGGTTGCCAGCCACACTCAAGCACTATCTGTGCACACAAAGCATTGAGTGGTATGGCCATGGGAAAAGCCCTACCTGCTCTTGAGGTTCTCTGACTGTGGGTGGGGGGGTGGACGTCTGAAAATCTTCCTGTGAGCTGAACCTGTGAGAGGCAGTCAGAATCAAGTGCGGGCCTTTGTAGCAAAAAATGTAAAATATAAAAACCAAAATGGCAAGGAAATTCACCAACTCCGCCTTCTATTTACCTCCAAAATAGAACCATAGAGGTTTACGGCACAGAAGGTGCCAAAACAACCAATGGAAATGAAAATCGGGAGAGATGTATATTGGATGACTGATCTGATATCACCCGTTTTACACTATCGCCCAAAGTCAAAATTACCCCCATTGTGTCTGTACCAGCTCTTTGCTAGGGCAATCCATAATTAATCCCACTGCCCTCCCCATAACTTTATATCTTCCTCTGCTTCAAATATTTATCCAATTTTCCCTTAAAAAATGCAATGGTTTCTGCTTCAACCACTCCCTGCAGCAAAGTATTCTGTACTCCAACAAAACCTTTGTAAGAAATTTCTCTTCAACTCTCTCCTCAATCTCAGCGATCATTTTAAATTGATGGGGATGAATTTTAAGCCCATGAATGGGTGGGTCGAGGGCTGGTGGGAAGGTAAAAATTGTAAAAAAGTAAAGCCTGACCCCAACTCACCTCCAACCTGCCCACGTCCAGTTTTAACGGAGGTGGGTCGAGGGGCGGGCGACCAAACCGCTCTCAGGAGGTGGGTTGGTCAGTGAAAGCTTTTAAGGAGGCTGTGGGCCTCCATTTTGACAGTTTTTTTATTTTTAACTCCTGGGGGCCAGGATTCCCAGGCCTTCTGCTTCCCGCCACGTAGGAGGTGGCAGGAAGGCCCGGATCAGCGGGTAAGTGCCTTTATTGCACTGCTTGTGAGCCAGGAGGAGCAGGAATGTTTCCCCAGGCCGAACAAGCCGACCTGCTGTGATCCCACACATGCTGCTGACTGATCCCCTCCACCATGTCTGAACCCCACCACCGATCTCCGACCCCCTCCACGATCTCCGACTGCCCAACAATCTCCAACTCCCCCCATGATCTCCGACTCCCCCCCGATGTCTGACCCTTTATGACTGATCCCCGATGACCCCACAATGACCGCCAACCCCCCGATGACTGAGCCCCAATGACTCCTGGCCTCCCGATGACCCCTGGCCTCCCGATGACCGACCCCCAATTACCCTGACCCCCGACCCTGACTCCCCGATGACTAACCCTCCCTAATGACCAACCCCCACAATGACCCCGGAACCTGACCCCCCTCCCCCCCCCCCCCCCCGCCGATGACCAACCCTTCCTCCTCAAAATTGTAAGGACATCCGGGAATCCCAGACTTCCGGGTTTCCCATTAGGAATTCTCCCCCTCCCCCCACCCTCTTCCTGGCACCCCGTTAAAATTTACCCCATGATCTCTCATCACTGGCTGTCAAACAGAGGAAATAATCTTTCCCTATTCACTTTAAAATCCTCTATAAAATCTCCTCGACCTTCTCTGCTCCAATGGAAATACTCCCAGTATCTCAAGTCTCCCTCATGACTATAGTTCCACATTCCTGGCAGCATCTTTGTGAATCTACACTGTGTGCGCTCTATGGCTTTAATGTACATTCATAATGGGGTGCCCAAAATTCACATAGTACTACAACTAAAGCCTAACCAATGTTTTGTATAAATTAATCATCACTTTTTTACTCTTTTATTCTATGCCCCTATTTATAAAACCCAAAATACTATGGCTTTATCTACTGCACTCACACTTTCAGAGTATTATGTATTTGAACCACCAGGTCGCTCTGTTCATTCACACCCTTCAGTATCTTTCTATTATGTCTACACTCCCATTACTGGTATTTTCTCCCAAAATGTATTGTGGTCGATTTTTACTCCCAGCTGGGAACGCGGCCTAGCAAGCGGCCGGCCCGTGCAAGGACTGTAGCAGGGAGGCTTGGACAATTTTAATGGCCAGGCCTCATTCGCGTGCAATTTGCCAACTTCCTGACTAAAACAACGGGAAGCACCTATCCGAGTATTAAAATGGGGCAAACCAGGAGGTCCTTGGCACAATGGCAGGGCGCTTCTCGGTCAAAGAGAAAGGTTTCCTTATGGGTCCAGGAAGAGCAGGAAACTTCAAATAAATTTTAAAAACTTACCTTACTGAGCCTCTTCTGGCTATCAAAGTAGCTTTGGCCTGATGGGGAGGCCACCACTGCTCCCCCGCTCAGGTCTGAGGTAAAAAAAATCTGCCGAGCTCCGATGACATCATCGGCGCCTTATCTGTATATTTAAGGAAGGACCCCGTCACCTACAATTTAAATTTAAGCTCCCCATTCCATTTTAACTGCTCCTTCACCTAGGCGGGTGGAGTAAAAATCACACTCGTTCACATTAAATTGCATCTGCCGCCTGTCTCCCCATTCTGCTAACCCGTCTGAGTCTTCCTGCAATCCTTTATCATTCTCCTCACTGTTTGCCAAACATCCTACTTTTGTGCTGTTAGCAAATTTCACGGTTATGTTCCTTAAACCCAAGTCCAAATTATCTAGATATACACCGAGAAAAAAGTGGACTCAACACGGACACGACTTCCAACTATTGTCTATTCTGAGCAACACCCATTTATCCTTACTCTATGTTTCCTGCACATTAACTAACTTTCTTTCTTTGCTGCTACATTTATATCATACATATAAATTTTTCTACAGAATCATCTGTTTTTATTTCAGATTTCCAGCATCCGCAGTATTTTGCTCATGAATTTTTCTAACAAGCTTTTTGTGAGACACCTTATTAAATGCCTCTGAAAATCCATTTACACATCTATTGCATTCCCTTTACCTATCCAATGGTTTACTTCTTCAAAACACTCAATTAAATTGGTCAAACATGACTTGCCTTTAATAAATCCACGCTGGCTGTCCTTGATTAACTCATGCCTTTCTAAACGCTTACTAATTTTATCTCAAATTATGGATTGTAAAGTGTAGAATTTCTACAGAGTTCTCCCGGTCTCCCACCGTAAATCTGGTGGAAGATCAGTAGAAAGCCTGCAGAAGCAAAATAAATAGCATTTTGTGCTGTTTCTCCAGAGTTTCCACTAATTTCCCATTGAAGGTACAGCAGGAAATTGGGAGAACAGCCACAGAAATTCCAGGCATAACAGCTTGTCCACAACTGACATAACACTAGTTGGACTATAGTTACCCAGTATATCTCTCTTTGCCTTCTTGAACAAGGGTGTTACAGTCACTGCTCTCCAGCCCCACAGCACAGTTTGCATATTTAAGGACAATTGAAGAGTTGTGGCCAGAGCTTCTGCTATCTCCTCTCTGGCTTCTTTCAACAGCCTAGGGTGGATACCATGAGGGCCCTGTGATTTATCCACCTTGAGTTCTACTGGTACACATTGCATACCATCTCACTGATTATCCCTGGCTTCAAAAAAGGTAAGAAATAAAAATTAAGTATATAGTCAAAACAACTTATAAGCAAGGCCACATATTTATGGTTTTCAAAGAATAATGGACAGACCTAAAATTAAAAAATATTGGAAATCCTAGAATACTATGTTGTAAGAACACAATTTGACTGTTCATTAATGTACAATATCAATATTTATGATAAATCAGTGCCCATCATAATACATTGTGCATTACATGACAATACACCCTTATTGTTAAAGAACAGCATATCCTGAGCACATAATAAGCAATGCCATGAGAGAGCAACAATTTCTATATATTATGTTCTGTCCAGTGCACATTTTTTCCTTCAAAAACTGGATATCATAAACTGTTACAGATGCAAAACAGACAACAACTTGCATTTATAAAGTGCCTTTAATGTAGGAAAACGTTCCAAGGTGCTTCACGATGTGCAATAAGACAAAAATTGACACTGATCCAAAGAATGAGATATTAGGACAGGTGACTAAAAGCTTGGTCAAACTGGTAAGTTTTAAGGAGGGACTTAAAGATGGAGAGTGAGGTGGAGAGATGGAAAGGTTTAGGGAAGGAATACCAGAGCTTAGGGCCAGCAATGGTGGGGCAAAAGGGTTGTACAGAGTCCAGACCTGGAGGAATCTCCTTGGTGGGATGTAGGGCTGGAGATAGGGAGGGGTGAGGTCACGGAGGGATTTGAACATGAGGATGATAATTTTAAAATTAAGACATTGGTGGACTGGGAGCCAATGTAGATTGGGGTGATGGGTGAGCGGGACTTGGTGTGGGTTACAATACGGGCAGCAGAGTTTTGGATGAGCACAAGTGGAAGACCATTGGAATAATTGTGTCTGGAGGTAACAAAAGCATGAATGAGGGTTTCAGCAGCAGATAAGCTGAGGCAGGGGTGGAGACAGGTGATGTTATAGAGGTGGAAGTAGGCAGTCATTGTGATAGAGTGGAAATGGGGTCAGAAGCTCAGCTCAGGGTCAAATAGGATGCCAAGTTTACGAACAATCTGTTTCAGCCTGAGTGGGATAGAATCGATAGTGAGGGAACAAAGTTTCTTACGGGGGCCGAAGACAATGGCTTCGGTCTTCCTAATGTTTAATTGGAGGAAATTGCGGCTCATCCAGGACTGGATGTCAGACAAGTGGAAGGGTTGAGAGAGGTCATGGTGAGGTAGAGCTAGGTATCGTCAGCGTCCATGTGGAACCTGATGTCATGTCTTCAGATGATGTCGCTGAGGAGCAACATGTAGATGAGAAATAGAAGGGGGCCAAGGATAGATCCCTGAGGTAAAAGCATTGGGGGCCCCTGGGGGACCATTGCAGGAGATTCTCTGGCTATGACTGAATAGTGAAGAGCGGAACCAGGCTAGGGCAATCCCATTCAGCTGGACAGTAGAGGAGAGGCGTTGGAGGAGGATGGTGTGGTCAATTGTGTCAAAGGCTGCAGACAGTTCGAGAAAGATGAGGAGGGATAAGGCGCATGGTCGCAGTCACAGAGGATGTTATTTGTGACTTTGATTAAGGTCGTTTCAATCTGTGGCACGGCAGAAATCTGATTGGAGAGGTTCAAACATGGAGTTGCAGGAAAGATCGGCACGCATTTGGGAGTTGATAACATGCTTGGAGAGGAAAGGGAGGTTGCATATGGGGCAGTAGTTTGCAAGGACAGAAGGGTCAAGGGTGTTTTTTTTGCAGAGGGGTGTGATGACTGGAGATTTGAAAAGGAGACAGACAGTACCTGAGAAGAGAGAGCCGTTTACAATATCAGCTAGCATAGGGTGCCAGGATGGGAAGCTGGATGGTCAGCAGTTCAGTGGGAATAGAGTCAAGAGAGCACGAAGTGGGTCTCATGGACAAGATGAGCTCAAAGAGGGCATGAACGGAGACAGGAGAGAAACTAGAGAAAGATACAAGTTCAGGGCTTGGGCAAGAGGGAACTTTGAGGGAAGTTTAGCTTGGTGGGCAAGGGGAAGGAAGGGATATGGTAGAGGCAGCTGAACAGATGGTCTCAATTTTAGTGACAAAAAAGTCAATGAGCTCCTCACACTTGTTGTTGGCTGTGAGGGTGGAAGTGGCAGGGAAGAGTGGTTTAAGGAGACAGTTGGTAGTAGAGAAAATAAGCCAGGGGTCATCTTTGCATTCCAGGATGATCCTGGAGTAGTGAGCAATTTTGGCAGAGGAGAGCAGGGCCAGGTAGTGCTTTACAATAGGCTCGATGGGCCGAATGGCTTCCTTCTATAACCATTCTATGATTCTATGATTTATGTGGTCCAGCCAGATCTGGTGATGAATGGCTAAACCAGTTGTGCATTCAAGTCTGAGCCCTTTGGACTTAATTAATTCCTATATTACAATAGTGATTACATTTCAAAGGTACTTCATTGGCTGTTAAGCACTTTGGAACATCCTGTGAAAGGCACTATATAATTGCAAGGATTTATTGTTTTAATGAAGTGAAGATGGGGGCTGTAACCAGGGGAAACAACCAGGGAGGGAGAGAGTAAGGGTTTTGCTGGGGACAAGGTCATCAAAAGCAGAAGTAAGGTTGTGATTGAATAGATCGATAGCTGAAGATGTATCGAGGCGAACGAAGGGCCAAAAGGCTAGAGAGATAGGGGTTTAAAAGTGCCATTGTAAATGACTTGGGAAGAGTTTTTTCTAGGTACAGATGCAGAAGGAAGTAGGTTTGGAAGGGAAGGGGAATGTGAGTGGTAAACTCAGAGGAGCAAGGGCAAGGTAAGTTGAGATGGAGGTTGAAATATCCGAGGATGAGAAGTCGATCGATGCAAAGGCTGAGGGAGGAAAGGAGTGAGGATATCTCGATGAGAAACTTGAAATGGGGCTTGGGTGGATGGTAGAGAATGAGGATTTTAAAGCAGAGGCGAGAGGGGTGGAACAAGGTAAGGTGCTCAAAGGAGGAGAAGGTGCCAGAAGAATAGGGGGACAGACCAAAGTGACGTTTGGTGATAAGGGCCACACCGCCACTGCAGCGATTTGGGTAGGACAGCTGATGGAAAGTATAGCCAGGCGGGGAGGCTTCAGTAAGTGGGAAGGTATCATCACTTGTGAGCCAAGTTTCTATCAAGACCATGGTGACAATGCAATCATCCACAATAAGGTAATGGATGGCAAGGGCTTTGTTTGCAAGTGAACGGACATTGTGGAGGGAGATGTGGAGAGGGGTGGTGATGGCTGATCCGCTGGCAAAGTCCACAGGGTCAGTGGTGGGACGGGTGAGCGGCACAGGAAGGAGGTTGGTGAGATATCCCCCAGTGGGCTCGTTGGGTTGGAAGGTCGGCGAGAGAGCAGGAGGGGGCAGTTGGAGTTGCTTCTTGTAAGGAGGCAGTGATGAGGTGGGCTGTGTGGAGAATGTCGAGGGAGGCCTAGGGAGAAACTGTGGGTTTATCCAAGAGGGATCCAAGCATGGGAGAGTGGCAGAAGAGTTGGAAGAGTAGGAAGGTAGAGGAATAAGGAAGGATTGGGGGGGGGTGGGTGCTAAGTACCCGAGAGTGGAGAAATGAAAAGAGGTATGACTGGCTGACAGGAAGGGGAGGAGACAGGAAAGAAGGTTCCCCAGGCATAAAAAGTGCATAAAGGGAGATAGATGCAATGGACTTGTGTCCGGATCGGCAGCCAAAATATAAACAGAGCACAAAATGAGCACAGAGGAAATTCAGGCTACATAGGTATGCAAATAGAGAATAGGGAAGAGAGAGTCCAAAGATAAAGTCCTTGGTGGAACTTGTAGATAAGGTTGAGTCAGCTTGGAGCACTGACAAACTAAATGCCCAGGTTTGGGGACAAGTATGGAAGGCAAGTGAGTCCAGGAGCTGTTTGAGGGGCAGGGTATCAGTCGACGCACTACTAGAGTTTTTCTCATGGAAAGTGGAGAGCTGAGGAGGCATGGAGAATCGACCATGAGCCAGCATAGGCTGATACAGGGGTCTAGCGGAGGTGAGTAGTGGATTTGATGATTAGTAGTGCACACCAACAGATCCAGTATACCAGAGGAGGGATAATTGGAATTAGCGACAATAAGAAGCAGGCAGAAAGTATCAGAACAAACATCATTCAGCAGCAGTGGAACAGAATCCAGAGTAGGATGGGAACCAGTAGGAACAGATCAGAGCTAGCTCATCATGAAGTCAAAAATTCCCAGCAGAGGAGCAGAAAACTGAGGACGCAGGAGCAGGACAGATATTAGAATCTAGAAGGCCCAGCAGAGAATACAGACTCCTTAGAAAACAGCGGCGATGTTGGAAATCATTATAAGGTCCAAAAGCAATGGAGAAATGGACTTCGGTCCAGAGGACAGTGGATTTCTGTCCAGGACCCATAGAGCAGCAAAATAAAGCTGAGACACCAACAGTGCATGGATGTACAGTCAGAAGCTCAGCAGGTAACAGCAGCAGGTGGGGGATGGGCTGTAGGGAAGAAAAAGTTAACTTGATTCTTGAAGCAACTAAGCAGCCGGGTCCTACAGTGTAGTTCGGTAGAACAGTGTACTACTGATGGCAGAGGAATCCAGGAGTCTGGGAAGTCAAATTTGAGTAGAGTTCCAGCCATTAAAAATAGCTTAGAACAAGAAGAGCCAGGGGATGGGCAGTGAGCTCTGCATAGGTAGCTTTAAACTTAGGAACATAGGAGTAGGGCATTCAGGCCCTCGAGCCTGTTCCGCCATTCAATTAGATCATGGTTGATCTGTACCTCAACTCCATTTACCTGCCTTAGCTCCATATTTCTTGATACCCTTACCTAACAAAAATCAATCCATCTCAGTCTTGAACGCTTCAATAGGGTGGATAGAGAGAAACTATTTCCGCTGGTTGGGGATTCTAGGAGTAGGGGGCACAGTCTAAAAATTAGAGCCAGACCTTTCAGGAGTGAGATTAGAAAACATTTCTACACACAAAGGGTGGTAGAAGTTTGGAACTCTCTTCCGCAAATGGCAATTGATACTAGCTCAATTGCTAAATTTAAATGTGAGATAGATAGCGTTTTGGCAACCAAAGGTATTAATGGATATGGGCCAAAGGCAGGTATATGGAGCTAGATCACAGGTCAGCCATGATCTAATGGCAGAGCAGGCACGAGGGGCTGAATGGCCTACTCCTATTCCTATGTTCCTATGTCGCACCATACACAGCCTTTTGGGGGAGATAATGCCAGATTTCTACTACCCTTTGTGTGATTTTCTTCCTAAATGATCTAGCTCTAATTTTAAGATTATGTCCCCTCGTTCTTAATTCCCCCATCAGAGGCAACAGTTTCTCTGTATTTATCAATGAATCATTTTAACACATCGGTTTTCAAATTCAAGGGAACACAAGCCAAGTTTATGCAACTGTCATTATAATTTAACCCTCTAAGCCCCGATATCATTCTGGTGAATCCACGCTGCACCCCCTCCAAGACCAATGTATTTTTCCTGAGGTGCGGTGCCCAAAACTGAACACAGTACTCCGGATGGGGTCTGACCATGGCGCTATACAACTGAAGCATAACTTCCTCTCTTTGAGGAACAAGCCCCCTTGAGATAAAGGCCAATGTTCCGTTAGCCTTTTTGATTGATTTTTGCACCTGTCTATGAGTTATAAATAATTTGTGTACTTGGAATCCCAAATCTCTTTGCTCCTCTACAGTTCCTAGTATTGCACCATTTTGAAAATAGTCCAATTTATCTTTCGTAGGTCCAAAGTGGATGACCCCACAGTTGCCCAAATTGAACTCCATCTGCCATAGTTTTTTCCACTCACCTGCAGCTTGATCTTGTAGTTTGGGCTAAAATGTACCCACTATTAGAGCCAGGGGATCTTAAGCAGTGGGAGAAAGGGCAAAGAATGGCAATGAATGACCAAGTTCCAGAGAAGAGGAACTCAGCAAGGAGCTGCAAGCCTAAGAGTCATCTTGAAATCTCCTTGTCTTGAATACTAGGTGCTTCTGACCTGGAGTCTGAAACTTGCAAGAATTTAGCAATCTGTGCAGTTTCCTCACCAAATAGTAATTAAACTCTGACTGACCTGAGATTCTGCGGCCAACTTTAAATGCTCCTGCCTGGCATAAATGGACTGAAAGTGGTACTGAATCACCAACCGCCTTGGTTACACTGATGTTCCAACTGCTGCCATCTTGCATAGAATTCTGACATTGGCGGTTGGAGCCAACCTGTTTCAGGCAGGAGGCCATTTGTAATATGATGTTCTATTATGTAGGTAGGACACCAGCTGTAATCGTAAGTTGCAAATGGGAGAAAATGGCCAACATTTTTATTTTACTTTTATTTTTGTAGGGCTAGGAAGAGCAGAAGTGCTCAGCCTGGGCTCACAAAAGTACTCCAGCCCACTATCAGCTCATGTGAGGGTTCCCCGAGGATTGTCTCACCCCCCCCCCCCCAACCAGGCTCCAACTGTTGTTGGCTCTGCGTAGTTGCTAGCTAGTTTCTCATCAACCCCGACTGATGCGCTACCTTGGAGTGCCGATTTAGCACCTGCAGTTTGCCAGGCGCATGTAAATGAGGCCCTGATCTTACAGTGGTAACAATAGGCTGGCATACCTAACAATGGGCATGCTCCTCCCACCATCCACCCAATTTGCACTTCAGGTTAAAATCAGCCCTTCTGATTCTGACCTGTCAAAAATAAACATTTATGGCAGAATCCAGTTTTAAATCTGATATAATCTTGTATAGTTTTTGCACGCAACTATGCAAATATGTGCCGGTGCAGAACAAATAGTTATTGGCAACATTTAGTTAAAAGAAATATTCACTCTGCTGCAGATTCATTCCTTGTACATTCTCATAAAAAATTATAGAAATAGTTGAAGTTGGAGTCAAAGCTTATTCTTAAGTAGCATCAACTGATCCATTGATTAGCATAAACAGATGTAAGTACTTTAAACTAATGAAGTATAGCTAATGATTCATTGAGTAGATTTTGCATAACTTCATACTAATGGCATACAATAGATTTAGTCTGGAAGAACTCAATTGACTGATTTTACACCCTCTCATCACCAAATAAAACCTATTAGAGATGGGGTAATTGCACCACATGTTGGCATTTAGAGGGCCAAACAAGTGCAGTAAACATATGTTAATAGTATTTGTTTAATAGAAATGGTTGAATAATTGTTTTGCCTGCCACCATGGCTTTTTAGGCCTTATTTTTATGGCACAAGATAATTAATAGACAACATCTCAATGTCAAACAAGTCATTTTGTTTATCCAATGGATCCTATTTAGTGATCATTACAAATGTGAGTACTTTTTTTTGTGTATTAGGCCCCCCTTTTATAAGAAGGGGGGGTGTGGGGTGTGCTTAAATACTAAAACCAAACAAACCAAAACCAAGTGTTCAAATTAAAATTTTATTATCCTCGTCCAGGATGCACTCCAGCCCCTGCGGTGCCCACCGGTCGCGGAAAGCCTCGAGCGTACCGGCAGACACCGCGTGCTCCATCTCCAGGGCCACCCGGGCGCGGAGCATTCCGCGGAAGAGAGGCAGACAGGCCGAGCGACCGCCCCCACGGACCACGATCATCCTAGACCTGTGGATGGCCACCTTGGACAGGCCCAGGAGCAGGCCCACGAGAACGTCCACCGACCTGCCCGCCCCCCTCCTCACCGGGCGGCCAAAGATCAGGAGCGTGGGACTGAAATGCAGCCAGAACCTGAGGAGCAGCCCCTTCAAATAATGGAACAGGGGCTGCAGTCTCACACACCCAGTGTACAGATGGAACACGGACTCCTCCAGGCCGCAGAAATCACAAGCGGCCTGGGTGTCCGTGAAATGGCGTAACCGCCGGTTGCACGCGACTGCTCCGTGCGCCACCCTCCACCCCAGATCCCCAAAGTAACACGGGAGGACCCCTGTATAGAGAGCCTCCCACTGGGGACCCCCGTCTCCGCCGGATGGCAGGATGGCACGCCAGGGCGTGTCCGGCCTGAACCGCAATTTCAACATCGCAGACGCATCTGCTGGGCACGTGGCCTCCCCATGACAGAGAGGTTGGCACCGGGTACAAATGTGAGTACTGATTGGGGGGGCCTTTGGAGGTAACAGTGGAGAGGAAGGAAGAGAAGCCATTGCAGGAGGTGCTCTGGCTACAATTGTATTAGTTAAGTTTGGAGATGAGTGAGGGCAATCCAACTGAGGTGGACAATGGCAGAGAGGTGTTGGAGGAGGATGGTGTGATTGACCTTGTCTAAAGCTGCAGAGAAGTCAAGAAGAAATGAAGATCAATAATGCACCATGGTCATAGCCACAGAGGATGGCACTTGTGACTTTGATTAGAATCGTTTCAGTGCTGTGGTAGGGGCAGAAACCTGATTGCAGAGATTCAAACAGGGAGTTGCAGGAAGGATGGACATGGATTTGGGAGATGACAACATATTAAAGGGTTTTGGAAAGAAGAGAGGTTATAGATAGGGTGGTAGTTTGCAAGGACAGAGGGGGTAAGATGGGCTTTTTGAGGAGGGGGTGTTCACAGTGGCTTTGGAAAGTAGAGGGACAGTACCTGAAGAGAAGGAGCCACTTACAATGTCAGTTAGTATAGGGGTCAGGAAGAGATATTGGATGGTCAGAAGTTTAGTGGAAATGGGGTCCAGGGTGCAGGAAGTATGTCTTATGGACAATATGAGCTCAGAGAGGCAATAAGGGGAGATGGGAGAGAAACTAGAGAGTGACATGGGTAAGGGGATTCTGAGGGGAGGCTTGGCTTGGTGGGGAAGGGAGCAGGCAGCTGAATGGATGGTCTCAACATTAGTGACAAAGAAGTCCATGAGATCCTTGCACTTCTTGTTGGAGGTGAGGGTGGAGTAGACAGAGGAGAAAAGTCTATGGAGACAGTTGGTAGTGGAAAAAAGAAAAGACGCCTGTGGTTATCGTTGCTCTCCAGGATAATCCTGGAGTATTGGGTGATTTTGGCAGAGGAAAGTGATGCCCAATAGCACTTGATGTGATCCAGCCAGATTGGACAATAGATGGCAAAGCCAAATAGGCAAAGGTTACGCTCAAATCTGCGCCCCTCAGACTTGACAGAGGGAAGATGGGGGCCGAACCAGGCAGAATGACCAGATCGAGAGAGAGTAAAGGTTTATCTGGGGACAAGAGCATCAAAGGTGAAAGTGCAGAAGTATCTGTGTGTTCAAGTATTCATGTATTTATCCTGCACTAAGGGAGAGGAGAATTAATACATCACTTCTACTCTGCTCACACCGTGCTTTGGCCTTGATATCTTCTTTCTTCCCATTGCTAATATTTATTTTTGAATGAAAACTGCCTGCTTAAAAAATTAGATATTTCAAATGAGATTATCATCAAGTACCCATAAACTGAAATATCCTTCTGCTCACATGCAAAATCCAGACATCTACATTTAAGCATCACCACAAGCAATGTAACTGAGCAGTGTGACCTTTCATTTTATTCACATCAGGAATTAATTCTGACTATTGTTAGTCTCAATTACAAAGTGATGTTCTTTGTAGCTATGAGTCATCACAAACCTCATTCATTAAAAATGCTACAAAATTTATGAAATATGAAACTGACTAAGAGGTCATAAAGGATTTATCTGAGTTTTCTGATTTTCACTCAGGAATGCAGCTATCAACTACATAATTTATCATGTCAATCCCAGTTTACATATTACAGCTTTACAACCCAATTGTCAATGTCTAAAAGATACAAAATGTTGGCTAAAAGCTGCAATAATATTTTTCCTAAGCTCTACAAGGTCCCTTAATGGATCCTGTGTAAAATATTGCTCCTTGTTTGGACTTTAAAAACCAGCCTCTCTTTTGAATTACCTATGGCTGTAACAATTCTGTGCACAAACAATATGGGGTGTGGAGGTTAGCCAAGCACTTACACACAATCTGGAGGTACAAAGGTAGAAAGCACCCACCCTGTGTGCTGGTAGATATTACAGTCTGGTGTGACTAGGAATAGTTTTTCTTCTGTAACATTATTATATAATGCATTGTGCCAAACTGCCTCAAACACGCTCACCAACATTATTTAAAGATTCAATATCCCACTTTTTTTGGTGGGTTGAATTTCTGCCATACAGGTAGGAACTACGCCTCATTCTTTTTAGGATTGAAACACACAGAATTCTGGGGTGTAAATACAAGAAATTAGTAGAGCACTGAAGTTGACCTTCACTGTGAAAATTTCAATTAGCATTTTAATGGATGCTTCTAGCAAGAACATTTTAATTGGAACCCTTTCTCAACTCCTCCCTATATGTGGGGGAGGGAAGGCTGCAATAAATCTAATACATTGCAGCTTTAATGAGAGCAGGGTGTATTGAGGCTATTAACAATTGCTAAATAACCAAGTTTGTCACATTGAATCCATTCTTGATTGCACATCATTCCTTATAATTTTACAAATGCAATATTTGAATAACTATTTTCCTCAACTATTGTTGTAAAGTGTCTTTCATTTAAATAGTTTGGTTTACTTGAAGTGGATTCTTAAAAAAGTCATATGTTGCACTCCAGGATGACTAACATTGCTTTACTGTTTCAAATGGCTACATATGGTGACACTACTCTATTCCCAGCCAGAATGGAGATGATTGGGTAATTCCCCCATTAATTGTACCTGCTGTAAGTGATTGGGATTGATTTTCGCACATAATTTGCATGTAACTATCCTCCAATCACTGCAATTTGCTGGAGAAATAATTAATTTGTATTATGTAACTATCCTTCACTCCACTCATTGCATTTTGCTGAAGAAATCACCCTGCTTTTATCGGGAGAAGTTACTGTAGTTTCAGTCATGAGTTCTGTTTGCTGTATTTTGTAGAAACTCTTTTTAAATAGACTTTGTAAACTATTTGCTGTAGTGCGCTGTTTAAATATACTAATTTGCTGAGTAAATAGACTTTGTTTGAGTCCTGCCATAAGTCCTGCCCTGCTTCCAACTCATTGGCTGACACAATGGTGTCACTAGACACTCTGACCTAAAACAGGCATTAGGTCCCTCATTTACATATGTAAGGGGCCTAACGCCTCTTTCAGATGGCCGCCAGGGACACCTGAAAAATGACCCAACCCAATATCAGGTCAGTCGTCATTTAGGCAATGGGTGCAACGAGTGCCAATTTCTACCCCAATATTCTAATTGAGGCCTTATCAATGACTTACTTGTATCAGTTTAGCATTACCCATTTGCTTTTGTACTCATTGGCCCTATTTATAAACCGGATCTAATATGCTTTTTTTACACTTTTATCAACTTGTCCTCTCACTTTTAAAGAGTTGCGTATTCAAAACCCTAAATATCCCTGTTTCTCGACTCCTTTTGAAGATTTACCATTTAGTGCATATGATTCTTTCTTTTTTCTTCCTCCCCAAATGTGTCACCTCATTACATTTCATCAAACCTAATCCACCAGACTGTCTATGTCCTCTTGATGTTGCTTACATTCCTCTTCACAGTCAATCCTGCTCCCTATTTTTCTGCCATTTGCAAATGTTAATATTGTGCCTCTTGTACCAAGCCCATATCATTTACAAATATTAAGAAGGGCAACAGTCCTGATACAGACTCCTGGAAGACACCACTGTTTGCATTCTCCCAGTATGAAAAACATTCATTAATGATTACTCTCTATTTTCTGTCCTTTAACCAATTTCCTATCCATGCTGCCACACTGGCAGATAAGGGTTTAAACTACACAAGAGTAAGAATAGATTAGATGTTAGGTGGTTCTTTTCCCACAGAGTAATGAGCCTCTGGAATGAGCTGCCAACTGCTGACTCTCTATATGCCTTCAAGAGGGAGCTGGACCATTTATTGACTGCGGCAGAGATCGCATCATATAGAAAGTAAATGGTTTTACAGATAATACATGGTCCATGGTTTTGATTGTCCAAAAGGATCAGAGAGGAATTTTCCAGGGTATTTTTTCCCCTAATGGCCCTGGATTTTGCTCCTTTTATTGCCTCTCTCAGGAGATTACATGGCTGCGGGGAGGGGGTAGGGGTGTATGGTCATGATGCACTGGCCATCATGAGTGTGGGGTAGGCTTAATGGACCAGCTGATCTTTTCCTGCCCATCCTTTTCATATGTTTATATGTTCATATTACTTTTAATGCCCTGTACCTTAATTTTATTAACAAGCCTTGCGACACATTATGAACATCTTTTGAAAAAAGATTCACACCACAACTTTCACACCCAATTACATTTCCCTCCCCCTTTTTTCTCTCTCCTCTCTCCATTCTTCCTCCCCAGTCATCTTTCCCCCATTCTATCTCTCTACCCCCCCCCCCCAATATCTATCTCATTCCCCTGTTGGAATTCATAACAACCAGGATTTTCACTTGTGCACTTGCCAGCACGTGATTCTGCACTCAACATTCATTTTAATGGATAGGAAAATCATGAGCGCATAGAAGAAAACACTAGCCATCTTGTCTTAGCGATATCAACAGTTTTTTTATCGCTACAAGTTCTGGCATGCAGCTTCACCTTACAACACTGGAATTTGAAAATTGGGAAAAAAAATAAAAGTAGACCAGGATTGTAATCACAGCAATCGCAGCAACTAACAAAATGCAACCACCTTGCTGTAAAATATGAATTCTAATACTCTGGTATGCATGTTATTCACGTGTAATTTTATCAGTGTTCATGGTACTCCAGTTCAACAATATGCACTGCAACAAATACTTTCCATTGATAGTAAACTTCTAACTGATTCATTTATAAAATATTGGGCCAAATCTTGTTGGAAAAATAATGGCGTGTTAACAGCACACGCTATTATTAATGCCCAAACCGGCCACAAATTCAGGGGATTAAGCGATACTGTGTGAGTCGCCAATCTCCAGAACTTGCTGGTTAATTTACGGCACTCCAACATTTGCTTCGCACAAACGGCATCTCACCTTTAGTTTTAAGGACTCCACTAGTCTGAAGAACTTGCTGAATTTGCACATTGATTGCTCATTAAATTTGCTGCAGAAAGTTAGGGCTGATAATTAATAGTGTAAGTACCCTTTTAACGACGTGATAATTGTTAATTCAATGCCCAGAAAGGGAACGATTTAAATTGTTGAGTCTCATTCCTGCATGTAGTAAATTGTTGCTAGATATTTTAAAACTGTCAAATTTTAAATTTTTTTCTTACTTTTCCTTTCTGTCTCTTTTTCTTAAAAAATCTTTCTATCCCTCTCTTTATTTCTCTTTCTGTATCTGATTTGACTCTATTTCACCCGTTGTAATTTAGCCTCCTTCTCCGTCATTCCTCTGTTTCTTTCTCAATCCTTAAATCTCATTGGTTAAGGAGGTACACTGTTGGTGTACTAAGGTCCCAGATGTCCTGTTGCCCTCGCCATGCTGTTATCAGCTCGCACTTCTACGAGTGGTCTGAACATCTTATGTTCAGGATTGTGCCCGTAACTGCCCAACATCTACTTTTCCAACAGCGTTATCGATGGGGGTGGGGGTGGGGAGGTGTAACAATAGGACCTGCTGAACTGGATGTGGTATCTTTCACACCTGTCCTCATGTACCTTCTCCAATCTTTTCCAAGGTAGACTGAGAAACATTTGCTGAGACAAGGCTAGATATGTGTTAAGCTGCTATGTTTCACAGACAGCAAGTGAACATACAGTCAAAAGAGCTTCTACTTCACTTGATCTCACATCTCCGCTTGAAAAATAGGAAAAAGTAATGAACCAGGTGTCCTGCCCTTTCATAAGCTGCCTCACTTTTTACAGCATAGAAATTACCAGCACCACGTACCTAAGGGAATATCTAAGATAGGCCCAAAACTTGTAACACAACTGTTAGTGGATTGCTATTATGAAATTTACATTTTAAGAAAGAATGCTCCAGTGGGATCCTGGTGGCTTTCTGGCTTGTAAGAAACCTAGGTGATTTTAACTGCCCACTTGCCTGGTTTCTGCTGGACTTAAGACATTGGGATCATTTCCACTGGAGCAGAGAGAGCTTAGAGGAGATTTTGTAGAGGTTTATACAATTATGAAGAGTTTTAATATAGTGAAAAGGGAATGATTATTTTCTCTAGTTAGGAAGTCAGTGACTAGGGGTTTATCAATTTAAAATTTAGAGGGGGGATAGATTTTAGGAGAAATTTCTTTGTGCAGATAGTTGCCACAGGAAGTGGTTGAGAGAGAGGCCATTCCACCCTTTAAGGGAAAATTGGATAAAAATTTGAAGCAAAGGAAGATACAAGGTGCACAAATCGCTGAAGATGGCAGGGCAGTTTGAGAAAGCAGTTAAAAAAGCATACGGGATCCTGGGCTTTAAAAATAGAGGCATAGAGTACAAGAACAAGGAAGTCATGATGAACCTTTATAAAACACTGGTTCGGCCACAATTGGAGTATTGTGTCTAGTTCCGGGCACCACACTTTAGGAAAGATGTGAAGGCTTTAGAGAGGGTGCAGAAAAGATTTACTAGATTGTTTCCAATCTAGAGAAGCTGGGGTTGTTCTCCTTGGAACAGAGAAGGTTGAGAGGAGATTTGATAGAGGTATTCAGAGGGTCTAGACAGAGTAGATAGAGAGAAACTGTTCCCATTGTCGGAAGGATCAAGAACCAGAGGACATAGATTTAAGGTGATTGGCAAAATAACTAAAGATAATATGAGGAAAAGCGTTTTCACACAGCGAGTGGTTAGGATTTGGAATGCCTGACCAGAGGGTATGGTGGAGGCAGATTCAATCATGGCTTTCAAAAGGGAACTGGATAAGTACTTGAAAGAAAAAAAAATTGCAGGGCTACAGGGATAAGGCGGTGGATTAGGACAAGCTGGATTGCTCTTACATAGAACCAGCATGGGTTTGATGGGCCGAATGGCCTCCTTCCGTGCTGTAACCTTTCTATGATTCTATGAAGGTTATGGGAAGAGAGTAGGGCAGTGGGATTAGTTCTAGTTTTGGATTGTCTTATTAAAGACCCAGCACAGACATAATGGGCAGAATAGCCTTCTTCTGTAAACCTGTAAGGTTCTATGTTGAAAGTGCTGGATTCTAAGTTTCCTTTTCTCTGTGGGACAATATAGTTGTGTACTCACCACCATGGCTTTCAAGAAAGCTGTGTAATTCATAAATTTATTATTTTAGGAAATAATGGCCCAAATTTTGCTGTCAAAACAACGGTGAGGCTAATGGTGCTCGCCATTATTTAAGCATAAATGGTACAGCTTCAGGCGAGGGGCAGATATGCGGTTAAATGCCAATACTCAAAAGTTGCTGTCCGAGTTGTGCTGCTCCGCCATTAGCTTTGCAAAAATGGCATTTCTCTCTCTACCTCACCATTGAAATGCATTGAATGGCGTGAAGTTGCTGTATTTGCGCAGTTGAGAAATAAACTCGCCACAGAAAGTTGAGTCTTGTCATTACAAGTGCAAGTACCCCTTTAACAACGTGATAACTGTTAATTACTGGCAATCAACCTCTCTGGCACTGAAAATTAACTATTAAAAGTGTGGAGTCTCATTCCTCTAGGTATTAATTGTTGTTGGAGATTTAAAATGTCAAATTTAACGTTTTTTAAAAAAAATGTTTACTTTTCCTTTCTGTCTCTTTTTCTCTCCCTCTTAATTCAATTTTTCTGATCCTTTATTTCTCGTTCTGTACCTAATTTGGCATTGAATTCATCCACTCTAATTTATGCTTCCTTCTCCCTCGTTCCTCTATTTATTTCTCAATCCTTCAATCTGATTGGTTAAGGAGAGACACAGTTGCTTGCCCTGTTCACTCAGGTCCCAGATGCCCTGTTTCCCTCACTGGGGATGTTATCAGCTCACACTTTCAGCAATTTGCCACACAAAAAATGTAAAAACCTAAACATGCAAGGGCAAGTCTAACTAATGGCAGATGCTGTTAGATGCCCTGCTACAGCAAAATCTGGGCCAACATGTTATAAAATCTGCTTTCATCAAAAGGCAAACATTTAGATGTCTTAATTGTTTAAAATAATACTTTCTATATTTAGTTGCCAATTCTGATTCAATTAGACCATGAGATGTATGGTGCTCCATTATGCTAGTTAAACAGACGTAGCTTGCTGGAAATAGCACAGACCATATGGAGAATGCAGCATGTACCTGGGACACTATTACATTTAAGTTCTGAATTTGCTGACAAAATGTGATTCCATTTGAATTCAGACCAAACTGGGTATGTCAACACAGCACGTGGTTGTCCAAACTCAGGAAGTGATGAGCATGCTAATACAGCAGGGGGCCCTCCAAATTGTGAATGTAAAATGGATGTTAAAAATAAAGATACAGTCCTATTAAGGAAGTGTTAGGAGGAGTAACACAGTAAGAAACTTATTTTAATTCAGAATGTACCACCTGTCCTAATGCACCAGTAGAATTGTGCACTGGCAGAAGGAAAAAGGTACAAGCAGCGTAGGGATTTCACTTTGCTTGCTGTCCTTGAATGATGAGTAATGTTTACACATATTGAAGTACTGTTAATTTTATTGTCAATTTCACTTTGCTTGCCAAAAAAGTGACATTATACAGGAGAAGACAGAATTGGAGTTTTGCATCAACAGGATCAACATTCAATTACAACTTGAACAAAAATAGGATAAAATGTAAGAATTTGTATCCCAAAGCAAATCAAAATTAAAACAGTGAGTTGCTATTGATGAGTACAGGCACACAAAAGGTCTGTTCATCCAATCATCTGAAGGATCACTAACCTCCAACATCACGAGAGTCCCTTTCTACTAGATCAGTTATTTCTTCAGATGCTTTGAAGAATGGACTCAGTTATTTCATACATATAAAGCTGGAATCTCCTCTTTGGGGCAGAGTTATGGCTGCCCTTCTGAATCTACAGTGACTCGACTCATTTCCCTCAGTCGGCGGTTATTTACGATGCACAGCAAGCTCCCGGCAGGATTACCACTGCCAAAAGGGAGCCTGTCAGTGTGAAGAGGAGAATCCTGACCATGGTGCATCACCAGAAGTGGCAGGAGCATCATTTAATGGGATAGAAAAGCCCTGAAGACTGCATCAAATCTTCCACTGAAAGCCTTGGTTGAGAATGAGCCTTTTGCAGGTAAGTGCTGAGCTCAAATGGAAGGAGAGCAGGCTGCTACCATACTCCCTCCACTTGCTGACCTCAGGGCCATTACTGCTGTTTTCCTGGGCCTACCCCCCCCCCCATTACACGTGGACGTCCTTGGAAGGACTGATAAGTGAGCCAAAAATTCACTGGGGACCCAGTCTCCAAGTCCTGTCACCATTTACATATGGCAAGCGGGGAGGAAGGAGCAGTGACTGGCAGTTCTGACAGCTGAGAGCAGCCGGACAAAAACCCAGGTTAGAGCAGTGAGGTGGCAGTAGTTTTCACCACTGAAATTTTCCCTCATTCTCCATTGCTATTCAGCCTGATTTCAAGTGGGATCATGGAGGAGAATTTGAGAACTTACCTGTATTTTCTCTCCTTTCCCTGTTTATACCTAGCCATGCCAGGCACCATAACCCAGCTAAGACTAACCTGCAAAGAATTTGCCAATACTGCTTTGTAACCAGTCATTAGATATTGTGAAGAGTGGGACAAGGTCATGCAATCTCTCTTTTCTCTTCCTCCTTTTGGAAAGGCCTTTGCCTTCAATCAGAGCCAGTCCTTTGGGGCACATTGGCGATGAGGAATAATACCAGTGCTCCAATACATTGTAATATTCTTTAGATTCATCCATACTTGATCATTTCTGAATCTAATTTTTATTATTGGTAATTTTTCCTTCTAGCCTCTCATACTTGCTAAAAGTGGATGGAGAGATAGAATGAAACAAATTGGAAGGCAAGTATAATCTAGGAAGAAAAAATGTTGAACCTTAAAATATCAAAAGATATATTCAACAAATATAAAATTTATTATTTGTTAATTTTGTGCTCAGCCAGGTGAAGGATTCTAGCATTGGGAAATCTTTCCCATTTCAGACAACCAGTGTCAGCATCAAACACTCAGTTAGACAGGGTAAAGCTCTCTCTGTCCCAAGACTACATTTAGCTCCAACCTCAGCAGATCACCCCTTACTGCACCAGTCTGACATTTTCAATTTCTCATACCAATCTCTACTATTGAGACTAGGGGCACAATTTTAAAAGGGAAAAACGGGTGGGTTAGGGCGGAGGGCATTCAAAATCGCAACCATTTTGGACCCGCCTCCAACCCACCCACTTCTGGTTTTCACTGGGACGGGACGAGGGGCAGATGACCAACCTGCTCCCTGATTGAAACCTTTCAAGGAGGCTGTGGGCCTCCATTTTTCCAGAGTTTCCAATTTCAACTCCTAGGGATTCCCGGACCTTCTCTTTTACGCCACGTGAAGGATGACAAGGAGGCCCAAAACTAACAGGTAAGTGGGCCTTGAAGAGCAGGATTGCTTCCCCCAGGCCCAAAAAGCCTACCTGCAGCGACTCCCCAACAATCGGGGACACCCCCCACCCCCAAACGATCGCAGACCTCCCCTCCAAAGATCGCAGACCCCCCTCCAACAATCGCGTCCCCCACAATGATCTCGGACCCCCCCAACGATTGCGGACCCCCCCCCCCCCCCCCCCGATCTCCGCCTCCCACAATGATCGCGGATCACCCCCGAACTCCAACCCCCCCCACCAACGATCGTGGATCCCCGCGATGGCCCCCAATCCCGACACCCCCCCTGTGACTGACCCACGATCCCTCCCCCCATGACTGACTCCCCCCATGAATCCCATACTCACCGGTGCCCCCTGTGCCAACTCATGCCCCTGTGCCAACCCATGCCCCTACCAACCCATGCCCCATGCCTGGTGCCAAACCATGCCCATGTGCCAACCCATGGCCCAGTGCCCCCATGCCCACCCATGCCCCCCATGCACCCCTCCATCCATACAAACAAAGACTTACCTGAACACATCCTCTCCCTGTCTGCTTTCCCGTCAAACTGAAGCCAGCCTGTCAACCAGGCTGGTCAGTCGGACGGCAAACCGACAAAAAAAAAGTCGTCCTTACGTCAAAATCGTAAGGACATCTGGGAAATCCATACTTCTGGGTCTCCCATCTGCAATTTGACCTGTCCGCTTCCGGACTCGGGGTCAAAATCATGCCCTAGCAATTTAGTGCAAATTAATGTCAGTTTTGTGCTGTGGGCCAAGCTCAGCAAGAACAGGCTTATGAATGGCCAAGCTCATTCCATACACGTTCCATACAGTCAACAGAAGCAACTTTTATCCCATCAGTTTTGGACTGCATTTGAAGCCGGGTTCCAGAAGTGAAAAGACATTGTCCTTAAACTTACAACCTTGTTTTATTATCAGATGTTGTACAAAATGGATAAACAGACCAATTCCACACCACAATTAATGATGAAGAAGTTTTCAGCAAATATAGCAGAGCGAGTGAGAATCTGATAATATACAATGCTACAAGAAATAGCTTCCATTCATATTTGTGCAAACTTACTCCAAAGAGATTGCATTGTTAAATGTGTTGTTGAGATGAAACTTGCCCTTACTAGATATGAAAATCCACCAATATTACCTTTCCTTTTAGATTTATGACAGCTAACAAGGTAAATGAAACATAAACCTTTTGTAATATTGTTTGCCCTTGGTTTACAACAATGTTTCTAATGCACCCCACTGCACTATGGTAAATGATAACAGTAACATGACGAATGTAAACTGCATGAAACACGAACTACACAGTCACCTTAGATTACACTTTGTGACAGCCCCATTAGCCACCTGTGCCAAAACAAGAAATTACCACATAAAGATTAAAGAAGTGCTATTTTCGGTTTTAACAGATGAAGCCATCAAATGTGTTGTGATTGTACAACCTTATTTATTAAATGTGAAAAAATGATGTAATTATTAACAATCAGATAGTATCCCATTTAAACAGCTTACTCGGGCTGTGCGTCAAAAGTTACAAATAGAATATTTCTTGGAATAGCTCACCTACATAAATTTCAATTAAAGTACACATATAGCCTTTTATTTTGTAATAGGAAGTGAATATATTGATGTAGAGACAGAGGATGCATATGACATACACAATACCAGACAGGAAAAGACCAGCTGGTCCAACGAGCCGTTCCCTGTTACATTTAGGCAACATAACCCACAATGCTGACATCCACTAGCAGCCATGTAATCTCTTGGGAGAGATGAAAAAAGATAAAGCTAACTCCAGACCAATTCAAGGAAAAAAGAATTCTGGGAAATGCCTCTCCAACAACTAAAACTGATCAAAACTGATTTATCCCTAATCCTAACCCTAACCCTCTCCAACAACTAAAACTGATCAAAACTGATTTATCCCTAACCCTATCCCTAACCCTCTCCAACAACTAAAACTGATCAAAACTGATTTATCCCTAACCCTATCCCTAACCCTCTCCAACAACTGAAACTGATCAAAATGAGTTCCAACAGACCACAGTAGCCATATGGCAATATCACCCAACATCCAGTCCTTTTGTATGCAGTGATATCAGCCTCAGCAAAGAACGTTGCCAGCTCCCTTTTGCATGTCTACAGCAAATCCATACTCACTGCCTGAGCTGGCAATGTGATCCAGAGGTCAATGAGCCGCTACAAAAAGAAAAACCTCCTGACATCTCAACTAGTTCTATGCTTACATAGATTATACACATGTACCCTGGTCCTCCCTAACCTATCTAATCCAAATAGCCTATCCACATGGACAATCTAATCCCTTCATTACTTAAAATGCCTCAATCAAATCTCCCTGAAGAGTAAAAAGGCTTAACTCTCTAAGCCTATCGTGATAACTAATGGCCTTTGACCAATGACATGGTTCTATGGAATGAGGTGGGCCAAGTGGAGCAAGTGTCAGTGGGGGAGCATCTAGCGATCATAGTATCATAAGGTTTAGAATAGCTATGGAAAAGGACAGGGACCATTCTAAAGTAACAATACTCAATTGGAGGAGGGCCAATTTCAATGGGATGAGAACAAATCTGGCCCGAGTAAATTGGAATCAAAGGTTGGCAGGCAAAACTGTAATTGAACAGTGGGCGGCGTTTAAAGAGATGATTCTAGGCACATTCCCACAAGGCAGAAAGGTAGGGCAACTAAAGCCAAAGCTCCCTGGATGACAAAAGGGATAGTGAGTCAGATGAAACAGAAAAAAGGGGCAAATGACAGATGTCAGGTTGATAACACAAGTGAGAAACAGGCAGAATATGGAAAGTTCAGAGGGGAAGTGAAAAAGGAAATAAAAGTGGCAAAGAAAGAGTATGAGAATAGACTGGCGACCAACATAAAAGGGAATCCAAAACTCTTCTACAGGCATGTAAACAGTAAACATAAAAGGGAATCCAAAACTCTTCTACAGGCATGTAAACAGTAAACGGGTAGTAAGAGGCGGGGTGGGGCCGATTAGGGACCATAAATGAGATCTACTCATGGAGGCAAAGGGGATGCACGAGGTACTAAATGAGTACTTTGCAGCTGTCTTTACCAAGGAAGAAGTTGCTGCCAAAGTGTCAGTAAAGGAAGATATAGTTGAGATTCTGGATGGGCTAAAAATTGATAAAGAAGAGGTATTTGAAAGGTTATCTGTACTTAAAGTAGATAAGTCACCCGGTCCAGATGGGATGCATCCTAGGTTGCTGAGGGAAGTAAGGGTGGAAATTGCAGAGGTACTGGCCATAATCTTCCAAACATCCGTAGATACGGGGATGGTGCCAGAGGACTGGAGAATTGCAAATGTTACACCCTTGTTCAAAAAAGGGTGTAAGGATAAACCCAGCAACTATAGGCCAGTCAGTTTAACCTCAGTGGTGGGAAAACTTTTAGAAACGATAATCCGGGACAGAATTAACGGTCACTTGGATGAGTGCAGATTGATTAGGGAAAGCCAGCATGGATTTGTTAAAGGCAAATCGTGTTTAACTAACCTGATAGAGTTTTTTGATGAGGTAACAGAGAGGGTAGATGAGGGCAATGCAGTTGATGTGGTGTCATAGAGTCATAGAGTTATACAGCACGGATAGAGGCCCTTCGGCCCATCGTGTCCGCGCCGGCCATCAAGCCCTGTCTACTCTAATCCCATATTCCAGCATTTGGTCCGTAGCCTTGTATGCTATGGCATTTCAAGTGCTCATCCAAATGCTTCTTGAATGTTGTGAGGGTTCCTGCCTCCACAACCCTTTCAGGCAGTGAGTTCCAGACTCCAACCACCCTCTGGGTGAAAAAGTTCTTTCTCAAATCCCCTCTAAACCTCCCGCCTTTTACCTTGAATCTATGTCCCCTTGTTATAGAACCCTCAATGAAGGGAAAAAGCTCCTTAGTATCCATCCTATCTGTGCCCCTCATAATTTTGTACACCTCAATCATGTCCCCCCTCAGCCTCCTCTGCTCCAAGGAAAACAAACCCAATCTTCCCAGTCTCTCTTCAGAGCTGAAGTGCTCCAGCCCTGGTAACATCCTGGTGAATCTCCTCTGCACCCTCTCCAAAGCGATCACATCCTTCCTGTAGTGTGGCGACCAGAACTGCACACAGTACTCCAGCTGTGGCCTAACCAGTGTTTTATACAGCTCCATCATAACCTCCTTGCTCTTGTATTCTATGCCTCGGCTAATAAAGGCAAGTATCCCATATGCCTTCTTTACCACCTTATCTACCTGTTCCGCCGCCTTCAGGGATCTGTGAACTTGCACACCAAGATCCCTCTGACCCTTTGTCTTGCCTAGGGTCCTCCCTGGTGTGTATGGACTTTCAAAAGACGTTTGAGAAAGTGCCGCATGATAGGTTTATCATCAAGATTGCAGCCCATGGAATAAAGGGGGCAGTAGCAACATGGATACAGAATTGGCTAAGGGACGGGAAACAGAGAGTAGTGGTGAACGGTTGTTTTACCGACCGGAGGGAGGTGTGCAGTGGTGTTTCCCAGTGGTCAGTGCTAGGACCGCTGCTTTTTTTGATATACATTAATGACTTGGACTTGGGTGTACAGGGCACAATTTCAAAATTTTCAGATGACACAAATCTTGGAAGGGTAGGAAACAGTGAGGAGGATAGTGATAGACTTCAAGAGGATATAGACAGGCTGGTGGCATGGACGGACAGTGGCAGATGAAATTTAACGCATACTTTTCAGTAGGAAGAATGAGAAGAGGCAATATAAACTGGAGGGCACAACTCTAAAAGCGATAGGGGAACAGAGAAATCTGGGGTTATATGTGCACAAATAGTTGAAGGTGGCAGGGCAGGTTGAGAAAGTGGTTAAAAAACATATGGGATCCTGGGCTTTATAAATAGAGGCATAGAGTACAAAAGTATGGAAGTCATGATGAACCTTTATAAAACACTGGTTCGGCCACAACTGGAGTATTGTGTCCAGTTCTGGGCACCACACTTTAGGAAAGATGTGAAGGCCTTAGAGAGGGTGCAGAAGGGATTTACTAGAATGATTCCAGGGATGACGGACTTTAGTTACGCAGATAGACTGGAGAAGCTGGGGTTGTTCTCTTTGGAACAGAGATGGTTGTGAGGAGATTTGGTAGAGGTATTCAAAATCATGACGGGTCTAGACAGAGTAGATAGAGAGAAACTGTTCCCATTGGATGGAGGGTCAAGAACCAGAGGACATAAATTTAAAGTGATTGGCTAAAGAAAACAAAGGTGACATGAGGAAAAGTTTTTTTGCACAGCGAGTGGTTAGTTTCTGGAATGTACTACCCGAGGGAATGGTGGAGGCAGATTCAATCATGGCTTTCAAAATGGAACTGGTTAAGTACTTGAATGGAAAAAATTTGCTGGTCTACGGGGATAGGGTAGGGGAGTGGGACCAGCTGGATTGCTCTTGCATAGAGCCTGTGCGGACTCGATGGGCTGAATGGCCTTCTTCCATGCTGTAACCTTTCTATGATTCTATGATTTTATAAACTAGGTATCATCTAGTTGCCTTCCTCTGACCTTTTTCCAGGGACTTTATATCATCCACCATATGAGCGGACCAAAACTTCACACAGTATTCTAGACAAAGTCTAACCAAAGTCTTGTACGAGGACATTGTGGTTCTTTTTATTTTATATTGCAACATCCTTGCAATACATCCCAATATTCTAATAGCCTTTACAATTGTCTCACGACACTGATCCTGAACCTTTAGAGTCTCATGCACTGTAACGCCTAGGTCTTTTTTCTACTTAACAGACTTTAATTCAGAGCTCAGTATTGTGTACGTATGCTTGACATTAGCCTTATCCACATGCATGACTCGATATTTATCTACATTAAATGTCACCTGCCAGACGTGGGCCCATTCCCCCACCACATCCAGACCTGATTGTAATCTTTTTGTCTTATCCAAAATATTAACACCACGAGAAGTCTTTGTGTCATCCACAAACTTACTGATTGTTCCTCCAATACCTTCATCCAGATCATTTAAATAGAAAATGAAGAGCAATGCTCCCAACACTGATCCCTGGGGGACTCCATTAATAACCAGCCTCCAAGCAGAACTACTACCATTAAGAACAATACTCTGGCTACAAGAATGCAGCCAATTTCTTATGAACCCCAGGATCTGCCCTCAAATACCTTACAAATTATCCATAGTGTGGCAACTTGTCTAAAGCTTTTTGAAAATCCAAGGCTACCTTAGAATCATAGACTCATAGAAAGTTATGGCACAAAAGGAAGCCATTCAGCCCATCGTGTCCGTGCCGGCCGAAAAAGAGCTTCATCCACCAATCCAGTAATCTCCTCAAAATGTTCAACCAGGTTGGTGGGAGATGACCTTCTTTGCCAGAAGCCATGTTGAGAGACTCTAATAACCCCTTCTCTCTCCAGGTGGTCATACACAGTATTCTCTACTGACCCCTTCCAGCAACTTGCCTATAACTGAAGTTAAGCTAATTGACCTATAATTTCCTGGTTCTGACCTGTTGTTTGTTTTAAGAATTGGTGCAACATTAGCCTCCCGCCAGTCCATGGGAACAATCCCTGACTCTAGTGAGCTTTTAAATATATAAGCAAGGGGTTGACTTAGCACAGCTACCATCTCTTCAAGCGCCTTCAGGTGAATGCCGTCACAACCAGAAGCTCAATCTGATTTGAGACCCCTTATTCTTTCCAGGATTATATCTGCATCTACTTTGACATTGACAGCTGTATGTTGCATTAATGGCAACTGAGGCAAAGTAGTCATTTAAAACCTTTGCCTGTTTTGGGAGTTCACCTGAATCTGCCCTGAGGAATCCTTTACCAGCTTATCCAGTTTATTGCCCGCTTACTCCTAACACAGCTAAAACAGATTTTACTATTGCTACCACACTTATCCACTACATTCTTCACCTTTTGGATGCACTATTAGCATTTTTTGTTGCCCTTAACTGAGCTTGATACTTATCGCTGGTCTCTTGAGAGTTATTGGGGGGTGGGGTGAAAATTCAACTTACCTTTGCCTGCTTTTCAGGCGTAAAATGATCGCTGGGCCTGCAAATTAATGGTGGCGACTTCCTGCGCCCAATCTGCTCTGCAAGTAAGCAGGAAGTAGGTGCCTTCTAGGTTTCCAGGGTGCCTACCTGGAACATATGCAAATCGAGGTCCTAGTACCGATGGTAGAAGCCCGATGCAAAATTGGGGTGCAAATGGGCGCAGCTCGCGCTGTGCAAGCTCTGCCTAGTTGTACCAGGTCTTGAGCGGCTTAAGTAGTGATCTTTAAAGGAACTGCTAGAGGCCGCACAAGAAATGGCCACAAAACCTTTTAAAAATGACATTTCTGTGCAGCCAGTAATATTGTAATTTAAGAATGCATTTAATTATTGGGTAAATTAACATACACGAGTTACAATTTTTAAAAGATCAATTTGATAATTCATTTAGCGTTATTTCAACTATCTTGTTTATTTACACAAAAGTAGCCTCTAAAATTCAAAAGCCAGAATTATGTAGGTTCATACAGTTCATTTGGTTGTTTTTTTTTCTCTTCAAATATATCCACTTCCTCATTAGTTCATTTTTCTCCCAGTGTTTGTGTGCCCATGTGTTAGGTACCATTCCTGACCAAAAGGGCAGGTGTACAACTTCTTCCCAAATCTCAGTTATTACTACTCCCTAAATAGTTACTAGCACATCTGTGACGGCAGCACAGATTGACTGTTCCATCAATTTGCCTCCTTATGTTCTGCTCAATTATTTCTACAAGCTAAGGTTAGGAAGCGACCCATCTCCTACTGTCAGCCATGGCTCAGAAATAGAACTCTTGCCTCTGAGTCAGAAGGTTGTGGATATAAGTCCCTCCCCTGTACTGAGGGAGTGCTGCACCGCCAGAGGGGCTGTCCTTTGGATGAGACATTTAACTGAGGCTCCCTTGCTTTTTGTGTGACCTTGCTATGCACAAATTGGCTGTTGCATTTCCTACATCAAAACAGTGACTACACTTCAAAAGTAAAGTGGCTGTTAAGTGCTTTGTGAAGTCATGAAGTCATGAAAGGCACTATACTTTCTTTCTTTTACTGCGCTTTGCCACAGGGATTGGTACACTAAGCAAATGCTCAATTAGCTAACACCCGTTTGGTTACATTTTTAAATTGTGTGACTGAACAAACACAATCATTAATTTTTAAAGATTATTTTTGTTTTTCTTGTCAAATTTCTGTAACCAAGTCATCATTATTCATGTGTGAGCCTTAATGACAAATGTCAGCATGCCATTTGACTGAACAATACATCACAAAAGAGCCCAACCCTGTACTTTCATAGAAACTCAGGCTTCAACTAAATACAGAACCCCCCAACGCGCCCCCCATCCCCCCAAATATGTGCACACTTCAAACAGGGATCTGCTAAATAGTAATCAATAATGCCAACCCTTGTCCTTTATAGGTTCAAAAATGAAAAGTGAGGCTTCTTTAAATTCTCTGAAATTTTCAAATGCAGGGTTATCAGGCAGAGCATAATCGAAAACAAGTGAAGATTATTACATTGCTATGATTGGGGAATCAAAGAATAAGTGTGGATTGTCCCTAAGAACTGCATCTGTTTCAATAAAAATCATATTTTAAATGCAGAAATATTAACACAGGACAAATCCTACATTTTGCAACGTGGGTCCAGAGGCAACAGCAAAAACAAATATGACTAGAAGTGGCAAGCAGCATCTGTCACATCGGCCAGAGGAGACAGCCATGTGGCATTAAGGTTTATTTCTGTCTCCCCTTTTCTTTTTTCTCATAATCTACTGGCTATGGTATTTTCAAATGGTTTCCCTTGCAAGAAACAGCCAAGGATACAAGATTATTCCAGCATTCACTACGGTAGTGAAAGCCCGCTATTAAAAATATAGAGTCATAGAATCATAGAATGATACAGCACAGAAGGAGACCATTTGGCCCATCGTGTCTGTGCCGGCTCTTTGAAAGAGCTATCCAATTAGTCCCATTCCCTGCCCTTTCCCCATAGCACTGCAAAATTTTCCCCTTCAAGTATTTATCTAATTCAGTTTTGAAAGTTATTATTGAATCTGCTTCCACCACCTTTCAGGCAGTGCATTTCAGATCTTAACAACTTGCTGCACAAAAAATATTCTCCTCCTCTCACCTCTGGTTCTTTTGCCAATTACCTTAAATCTGTGCCCTTTGGTTACCGACCCTTCTGTCACTGGAAACAGTGGGCGCTAAATTGGGCTGTGTAGCGCCCGTTGTTTCGGCGCTACACGGCCTCTCCGTCATCCAAGATGTTCACGCACGTTTCCTGCGTGATGTGCGCCAAACGCTATTTGGTATAGGAGTTTGTGCAGGCTCAGATAAGAAACACTGGAATCATGTGAAGTAGGGAGAAAATGGCTTCAATCAGTGTGCAAGGCTGATTTGAAGTGATAGACACCATTTTGGGACTTAACGCTCAACTCAATGCACAGTCTTAACCCCGACCATCTGAACGTGTCTTAGAGTGCCTGGAGGACCCCCCCACCGGCGCTATTTAAAGGGACCAAGCAGGATTTATAGGTTAGTTGCTGGATTATTGTCTCTGGCCGCCGAGACATTCGTTACTGTTTTTGGAGGTCTCCTACACTTGAATACTAGGACGCAGGGACATAGCCTAACATTTAGACCTAGGACGTGCAGGAGTGAAGTTAGGAAATGCTTCTACACGCAAAGGGTGAGAGATGTTTGGAATGCTCTTCTACAGACGGCAGTTGATGCTAACTCACTTGTGAATATTAAATCTGAGATTGATAGATTTCTGTGAACCAAGGATATTAAGGCATATGGAGTTAGGTCACAGGTCCACCATGATCTCACTGAATGGTGGAACAGGCTCAAGGGGCTAAATGCCACTGCCACTTGCTGCCTCTTGATAAATGCCACCTTCTCCTGTAAGAAAGCGAGGTGTGAGCCTGGGTGATGTGCCTGTCATGGTTGAATAGCTGCCAGTGTGTGTGGCCTGTGAGTTGTGGGTGGGCGGCTTGAAACAGTGGTAACGTGTAAGGGCGGGAGGAAGCATCTGATTGGAAGAGTTGAGTACTGATGGAAAGAGTGGGTGATGGGGGGTGCAGTGCGTGGTGCAGTTGGTAGGAGGTGCCACTTGACAGTTGACCTCACTCACCTTGCCCACTCATGTCAAAGCATTGAACTTCTTCCTGCACTGCATCCATGTTCATGATGCTGTGCGCCTGGCATTGACTTTGTCCCCTGCTGCCTCCCACTGTCTTTTGAGTATATGTCTGGAGGGCCTCTTGCCCCCGCCCCCCCACTGCGGATATAAGATGTCCCTCTTTCTGTCCAACTCTTGCACCCAAGGTCTCTAGTGCATCAGCAGAGAACCATGGTGCATGAGCTTTCGCAGGCCTAGTACCAACTCAGATCGGCAGATTGGTGAGGTCTGGTGTGCAGATTGGAGGATGTGGGATTTAGTAGTGTGCAACCTTCATTCAATGTTTTAACTTAACTCATCAGTGTATAAACATAGGGATGGGATCTGCATCTGTGTTTTACATGTGCGATGTTTGATCTCTGTTCAGACTCCATGCAGATTGTCGAATTTTATTTTCAGCAAATACCAGGTACAAGCTACCTTTAAGAGATTTCTAAGAAACATCTTCCCTTTAAGAGATTGAGCTCCCTCTGGTGATGGAAAGTGCAAATTACATTCATTCCACGTGCAAGGCCTGGAAAGGAACGCCGATTGCAGTTAAGTGCTCCCTTGGGACCAACCTTGTGTCTTGCCTGCCCAGGGTCCGTCTGGCGATCGCCCAGAACGGACCCTTAACCAATTTTTCCCCCCGTTTCTCCTTATTTACACTATCAAAACCCTTCATAATTTTGAACACTTAGATTAAATCTCCCCTTTACCTTCCCTGCTTTAAGGAGAACGACCCCAGCTTCTCTAGTTTATCCTCGTAACTGAAGTCCCTCATCCCTGGTACCATTCTAATAAATCTGCTCTGGACCCTCTCCAAGGCCTTGACATCCTTCCTAAAGTGTGGTGCCCAGAATTGAACACACTACTCCAGCTGAGGCCTAACCAGTGATTTATAAAGGTTTAGCATAACTTCTTTGCTTTTGTACTCTACGCCCCTAGTAATAAAACTCAAGATCCCATATGCTTTTTTGACACCCTTCTCAACTTATACTGCCACCTTCAAAGATTTGTGTACGTGCACCCCCAGGTCTCTCTGTTCCTGCATCCCTTTTAAAATTGTACCATTTAGTTTATATTGCCTCTCCCCATTCTTCTTACCAAAATGCATCACTTTACACTTCTCTGCATTAAATTTAATCTGCCCATGTGTCTGCCCATTTCACCAGTCTGTCTATGTCCTCCTGAAGTCTGCTACTATCCTTTTCACTGTTTACTGCATTTCTGAGGCCTGTAGTTTTAAATAAACAGGTTTCGCTGTTGCTGTGAATGCTAGGAATCCCCCCCACTGATCACCTCACTTTCTCTGCAGTACAATGTGGTGTGTGCATAATAAGCGGCTGATCCACTACTACCTGGTGGTGAAAGTTTACCCTGTCTGTGTTCTACAGGAATCTGTGGCTAGGTTAAAATGATTCAATTTTTAATAGTTTTTCCTTAAAAATATATTTTTCTGTATTTTAATCTCCACCCCCTTTGTTGCATCCAGAAAGCACACCTTGGACATCAATTAGGACAACTGTGAGCTTATTTCTGCACAACCTCTGCCAATTCTATTCTCTGATCAGCCGATATTCAGCCCAAGTTTCAACCCCCTTCACTCCCTATAGATGGCCAGGTATTGGTCTCAACCCAGTTAACATTCATTATTTCTATACTTTTCTGTTTCCTCCATTGTACAGCAGCAACAACAACAGCAACAACTTGCATTTATATAGCGCCTGTAACATAGTAAAACGTCCCAAGACACTTCACAGGAGCGCTATCAAACACAATTTGACACCGAGCCAGATAAGGAGACATTAGGACAGGTGACCAAAAGCTTTGACAAAGAGGTAGGTTTTGAGGAGCGTCTTAAAGGAGGAGAGAGAGGTAAAGAGGCGGAGAGGTTTAGGGAGGGAATTCCAGAGCTTAGGGCCTAGGCAGCCGATGGTCGAGCAATTAAAATCGGGGATGCGCAAGAGGCAAGAATTGGAGAAGAGCAGAGTTCTCGGAGGGTTGTAGGGGTGGAGGAGGTTACAGCGATAGGGAGGGGTGAGGATATGGAGAGATTTGAAAACAAGGATGAGAATTTTAAAATCGAGGCGTTCCTGGACCGGGAGCCAATGAAGGTCAGCGGGCACAGGGGTGATGGGTGAATGGGACTTGGTGCGAGTTAGGATATGGGCAGCAGAGTTTTGGATGAGCTCAAGTTTCTGGAGGGTGGAAGATAGGAGGCAGCAAAATAACTTGAATCAAACTGAAAAGATATTCGCTCCAGTTTGCGGAGCAGGCTCGAGGGGCCGATTGGCCTACTCCTGCTCCTATTTCTTATGTTCTTAATGTCCAACATTCCCATTCGGCTCCTTAACAAGCAGCAAAACAAAAATTTATAAGCCAGTTTTTGTAATTCTTGATAAAGAAGTCACCTTAGCCAGCGATTTATGTTGTAGCTACCCTGGAAGAAACTGGATTCAATGACCCCTTGGCATTAAAGCAAAGCAAGTCTAAATGTCGTATCCATCCATTTCTTCCAGCTGAAATTAAAATAATGTGGCTTGACAGTACAGCATTCTCTGGGACCATCTAGTAGCTCTCCTATACATGACATGGTAACAAAAATGTCAATTATGTTTCTACTGCCAGACAAATTGCTGGTATTCTAATATAATTCAACCACAATAATTAGATAATGGGGGCTATGAAATTGGCCCAGTGACAGCGCTGCTGAGAAAATGTAATCATCTGCACCAGTCCTCATACATTAATGCGGTCTTTCTTTAGCTATCAATTTAGGAGAAACTAAAGTTTCATACAACGCAAGTTGTTGTGGGCTTTTCTTGTTGCAAGTGTTGAAATAATTGTGCCAAAAAGGGAAGCAAATGACACAACAGACTTATCTTTCAAAAGGACATGATAGCAGGACTTGCAATATACTGGCTTCTCACTATTACATTCTAATTATAGTTGAAAGTTTCTGATTTGTGGATTTTTTTCTGCTTAAAAACATATTTGTTTTTTCTATTCTCCGTTCTTCCTCTTTAGCTTTGCTCAATCTTTATCACAGAAGGCAACATTCCTAGAACACCAAATAACCACAAAACTCATCTATCCTCATAAAGCTCCAATCCTATTCATTATTCCCATATTATAACATGCACTGATGACTTCATTTTTCTTACAACAATTCCATTGCCAATGTTTTTTCCTTTTCTCCCCTATTACATTTTTGTGTTCATTTTTCACCCAAATTCAAACATTTTAATCAAATAATTTTCCCTGGGTCCCGAATTAAGAATGCACACTGAAATAAACTGCTTGAATATTTTTAGTCTGTTCAAATGTTAAACCTTTTAAACTCCTTGTACATAGAATGTCAATTTTCTATTGAGTTGGTCTAAAATCATACAGCACAAAAGGAGGCCATTCAGCCCATTGTGTCTGTGCCGGCTCTCTGAAAGAGCTACCAATTAGTCCCACTCTCCTGCTCTTTCCCCACAGTCCTGCAATTTTTTCCTTTTTAAGTAGAAATCCAATTCCCTTTTGAAAGTTACTATTGAATTTGCCTCCACCACCCTTTCAGGAAAAGCATTCCAGATTATAACTCGCTGAGTAATAAAATTCTCCTCATCACCCCCCTGAATTTCCCTGAGTTAGGGTATTGGGTAAAATTAAATTAAAAGCTGGGAGTGTAAAACTGCTGTTAATTTATAACATTTAATAACTTAAATTAGTTTATTATTCAGACTAATAAAACTATAAATAAACAGGGGACGGAGCTGATTGGTTGGTAGCTGGTGACTTTTTTTTAAGGCTTAATTTATTTTTGTTAAGTTTAGTAAACAATCTAATAAATTGAGGCATGGCAGGGCAGCTCAGACCCATGGAATGCATGGCCTGTGCCATGTGGGAACTCCAGGATGATTCCCGTAACCTGGATAACCACAGGTGCAGGAAGGGTCGTCAGCTGGAGGAGCTCGAGCTCTGGATTTCAGAGCTTCAGCAGCAACTGGCATCTCTGCGGTGCATCCGCGAGGCTGAGAGCTACGTGGATAGCACGTTTCAGGAGGTGGTCACCCTACAGCTTAAGAGAGTGCAGGCAGAGAGGGACTGGGTGACCGCCGGACAGACAAGGATGATCAGGCAGGTCGTGCAGGAGTCCCCTGAATGCATCTCGCTGTCCAAACAGTATTCAGTTTTGAATACTGGTGAGAAACATAGAAACAGAAACATAGAAAATAGGAGCAGAAGTAGGCCATTCGGCCCTTCGAACTTGCTCCACCATTCAATATGATCATGGCTGATCCTCTATCTCAATACCATATTCCCACTCTCTCCCCATACCCCTTGTTGCCTTTTGTGTCTAGAAATCTATCTAGCTCCTTCTTAAATATATTTAGTGACTTGGCCTTCACAGCCTTCTGTGGTAGAGAATTAGACAGGTTCACCACCCTCTGAGTGAAGAAATTTCTCCTCATCTCAGTCATAAATGTCCTACCTCATATCCTGAGACTGTGACACCCCTCGTTCTGGACACCCCAGCCAGGGGAAACATCCTCCCTGCATCCAGTCTGTCTAGCCCTGTCAGAATTTTATATGTTTCAATGAGATCCCCTCTCATTCTTCTAAACTCTAGTGAATACAGGCCTAGTCGACCCAATCTCTCCTCATACGACAATCCTGCCATCCCAGGAATCAGTCTGGTGAACCTACGTTGCACCCCCTCTATGGCAAGTATATCCTTCCTTAGGTAAGGAGACCAAAACTACACACAATACTCCAGGTGTAGTCTCACCAAGGCCCTGTATAACTGCAGTAAGACATCCTTGCTCCTGTACCCAAATCCTCTTGCAATGAAGACCAACATTCCATTTGCCTTCCTAACTGCTTGCTGCACCTGCATGTTTGCCTTCAGTGACTGGTGTACAAGGACAGCAGGTCCCTTTGTACATCAACATTTCCCAATCTATCACCATTTAAATAATACTCTGCCTTTCTGTTTTCCCTTCCGAAGTGGATAACTTCACATTTATCCACGTTTTCCTGCATCTGCCATGTATTTGCCCAGTTACTCAACTTGTCTAAATTGCCTTGAAGCCTCTTTGCATCCTCCTCACAACTCACGATCCCACCTAGTTTTGTGTCATCAGCAAACTTGGAAATATTACGTTTGGTTCCCTCATCCAAATCATTGTGAATATCTGGGGCCCAAGCACTGATCCCTGCGGTACCCCACTAGTCATTGCCTGCTACCTGAAAAAGACCCATTTATTGTCTGTCGACCAATTTTCAATCCATGCCAGTATATTACTGCCAATCCCATGTACTTTAATTTTGTGCACTAACCTCTTAAGCGGGACTTTATGAAAGGCCTTCTGAAAATCCAAATAAACCACACCCACTGATTCTCCCTTATCTATTCTACCAGTTACAGCCTCAAAAAATTCCAGTAGGTTTCTCAAACACGATTTCCCTTTCATAAATCCATGTTAACTTTGTCTAATCTCTTTGATATTTTCTAAGTGTCCTGTTATCACATGCTTTATAATCGACTCCAGCATTTTCCCTACTACTGATGTTAGGCTAACTGGTCTGTAGTTCCATGATTTATCTTGCCCTCCTTTTTTAAACAGTGGGGTTACATTTGCCACCCTCCAATCTGCAGGAACTGTTCCATAATCTATAGAAATTTGGAAGATGACAACAATGCATCCACTATTTTCAAGGCTACCTCTTTTAGTACTCTGGGATGCAGATTATCAGGCCCTGGGGATTTATCGGCTTTCAGTCCCATTAATTTCTCCAGCACTATTTTTTTACTAATACTAATTTCTTTTAATTCCTCCTTCTCACGAGAACTTTGGTCCCCTAGTATTTCTGAGAAGTTATTTGTATCCTCTTCCGTGAAGACAGAACCAAAGTTTTTGTTTAATTGCTCTGCCATTTCCTTGTTCCCCATTATAAATTCTCCTGTTTCTGATTGTAAGGGACCTACATTTGTCTTCACTAACCTTTTTCTTTTTACATACTTGTAGAAACTTTTACTGTCCACTTTTATGTTCCTTGCAAGTTTACTCTCATACTCTATTTTTCCCCTTTTAATCAATCTCTTGGTCCTTTTTTGCTGAATTCTAAATTGCTCCCAATCCTCAGGTTTGCTACTTTTTCTGGCAACTTTATATGACTCCTCTTTGGATCTAATACTATCCTTAATTTCTTTTGTTCGCCATGGTTGGGCTGCTTTTCCTTTTGTGTTTTTGCGCCAGAAAGGAATGTATAACTGTTGCAATTCATGCATTCATTCCTTAAATATTAGCCATTGCCTGTCCACCATCATGCCTTTTAATGAAGCTTCCCAATTTATCATAGCCAACTCACTTCTTATACCTTCATAGTTTCCTTTGTTTGGATTTAGGACCTTAGTTTCTAATTGGACTGCTTCACTTTCCACCTTAATGAAGAATTCTATCATGTTATGGTTACTCTTCCCTAAATCCCCGCACAACAAGATTATTAATTAACCCCTTTTCATTGCACAATACCCAATCTAGGATAGCCAGTTCCCTAGGTGGCTCCTTAACGTACTGGTCTAAAAAACCATCTTGTACACACTTCAGGAATTCATCCTCCACAGTATTATTGCTAATTTGGTTTGGCCAGTCTATATTTAGATTAAAGTCACCCATGGGGCTCGATATTACCAGGGCTGCGGGTTCGCGGCGGGGGGGCTATTGGGCGCGTGGGTAACACGCCCGGTGAAATCAGTCTGCCCCGCGCGCGATCGCAGCCTAATTGGATCCACTTACCTGGTCTTCCGGGTTCCCCACTGCTGATCTGCGCGTCGGGCGGACTGCGCATGCGCAGTAAGGTCTGTCAGCTGGAGGAGCTCTATTTAAAGGGGCAGTCCTCCACTGACAGATGCTGCAACAAATAGGAAAAAATACAGCATGGAGCAGCCCAGGGGGAAGGCTGCTCCCAGGTTTAAAGATGCCTCATTCCAGGTATCATTAGATGGGGTGAGGAGGAGGGGGAGGACAGAGATCATCCCCCCAGCGGGTGGGAGGAAGTAGCCTGCCTCTGCCACCAGGAAGGCCTGGCTCGAGGTGGCAGAGGAGGTCACCTGCACCACCAACATATCGCCCACCTGCATACAGTGCAGGAGGCGCTGCAATGCCCTAAGTAGGTCAGCCGGAGTGAGTACACTTACTCATTCCCCTAAACTCCGTCTGCCACATCACCGCCCCCACCCCACATCTCCTTCTGCACTGCCAACACTACTTTGTCACATCACCCCTCACACCCACTCAAACCTCATCCTCATATTACCTGCACTTACTCACCTCGCCAGTACTCATCCGGCCACTACCACTCAACCCAATCCTCATACAATCTCATGGCTCTATCTCATACTCACCCTCTCGTGCATCTCTTTCACAGTTAGCCTCACTCAACCTGCCACTACCTGTGCTGCAGCCATAGGGCATGCATCACATATGTGCAGTAGGAAGCGTAAGGCAAATGTGTTGTGAGCATAAAGGGGATGCACAAGGGTGTTTGAGGGTTTGTCATGGTTTTTACTTATATTTAATTTCTGATCAACTCACATCACATATTATATTGGCACCACTACTGCCACATCTTTGCGAATCTTGTCTGGTTTGTGCAATAATGCCCTTTCCTGAGGATCACAATGAAGACCCACACCTGATGCCACCCATTGTGTCACTGCAAAGTGGGTGTAGGTGTATTTGCAGGGCTCTTTTGTGCAGACGACTGAGAGACGTCGGCGATGTCCCCGGTGGCACCATGGAAGGATGCGGAGGAGAAGTTGTTGAGGGCATTGGTGACTTTGACAGTGACAGGTAAGAAGATGGTGCTCGGGCCAGCCGGGAGCAGCTTGGCATGAAGGAGGCTGCAGATGTCCACGACTATATGTCGAGTGACTCTGAGCCTCCGTGTGCACTGCTGCTCAGAGAGGTCCAGGAAGCTGAGCCTCGGTCTGTGGACCCTGTGGCGAGGGTAGTGCCCCCTGCGAAGCATCTCTCTCTGCGGTTGCCCTCCCTCCTGCTGTGCAGGTGAATGTGTCACAGCACTGTGTTGTGGAGCTCCATGTGTCAGAGGTGGCCGGCGAGGCTGGTGATGCTGTTCGCCCTCCGAGGAGGTCATGACTGCAGCTACGGCGGCCCCCATCCGGAAGATGTACATCTGAGGGGGTCCGCAAGGTAGGTACATGTCTCTGGACCCCGGGGTAAGTTTGCGAGTTGGTGAATTTGATTGTCAGGAGGAGGGTGGTGGAGGCCAAACTTTGTCCCAAGTGACAGAGTGGCCTCCTGCAATGAGTGAGGGTCTCCCCGCCCCCCCAGCTGTCAAATGGACCTTTGCAGCTGCCACAGGCTGACAGCTGCAACACGTCCATTTGAACTGGGAGTGTTTCCCCCAGAAAGGGAAACAGTCCCAGTTGTTTCTAAAATCCCACCCCTCCTGACATATTCCCTTAATCAGGTCTGTTAATGACCTGAAATACCACAATAAATACTGTTAAGTGGCACCCCGCTGGCTTTAATTGCCGGCGGGAGTCCCACATGCGGGGGCTGCGCACGCACGTCGGCGCGTCTGTGGGGAACCCGGAAGTGGTTGGGTTGGAGCCGGGCTCCCAACCCGCTCCGGGATTCCCCGATTTTTGGAGCCCCCCGCCAGGAACGCACCCGATAGCGGGTGCTAAAATGGCGGCCATGATTACTGTAGTACCCTTGTTACATGCATCTCTAATTTCCTGTTTGATCTCATCCCCTACATTACCACTACTGTTTGGAGGCCTATAGACAACTCCCACAGTGTTTTCTGCCCCTTGGCGCTTCTTAACTCCACCCAGATTGAATCTACATCTTGATTTTCTGAGCCAATATTCTTTCTCACTATTGCTCTCATTTCATCCTTTACTAACAACACCACCCCACCTCCTTTTCCTTTTTTCCTGTCCTTCCTAAATATCAAAGACCCTTGGATATTCAGCTCCCAGCCTTGGTCACCCTGCAGCCATTTCTCCGTAATTGTAATTATATTGTATCCGTTTACATCTATTAATTTGTCTACCTTATTATGAATGCTTCGTGCATTCAGATACAGTGCCTTTAGATTTGTCTTTTTAACATTTTTCGACACCTTAACATTTTTTTGTACTATGGCCCTATTTGTCTTCCCACCATTTTTTCTTACCCGGACCCTATTTTTAAGTGCTCTCTTTTGTTTATACGCTCTATCCTTTCCTGACACAATCTGGTTATCCTTACCCCAATCATTTTCCTGCACTGCTTCCTTGTCTTTTCTCTTTTGAATTCTAGATTTCTCTCCCCCAGGACCCTTCCCCCCCCTCCCTCCCCCTTATTTAGTTTAAAGCCCTATCTACATCCCTAGTTATTCGATTCACTAGAACTCTGGTCCCAGCATGGTTCAGGTGTAGTCCGTCCCAACGGAACAGCTCTCTCTTTCCCCAGTACTGGTGCCAGTGCCCCATGAATCGAAACCCACTTCTCCCACAACAATCTTTGAGCCATGCATTCATCTCCCTGATCCTATTGACCGTGTGCCAATTTGCTCGTGGCTCAGGTAATAATTCAGAGATTATCACCTTTGTGGTTCTGCTTTTTAATTTAATCCCTAGCTCCTCAAACTCTCTCAGCAGAACCTTTTTCTAAGTCCTACCTATGTTGTTAGTACCTTCGTGGACTACGACATACTCCCAGTCCAAGTTCTTCTCCAGCCCGGAGGAGATGTCCTTAACCCTGGCGCCGGGTAGGCAACATAGCCTTCGGGACTCACTCATGCTCCTGGCTGCAGAGAACTGTGTCTATCCCCCTAACTATACTGTCAAGGGAGAAGGTTCCTCTGCAGAGTGCAGCCAGAGCCAAGACCATAGCACCATGAGTGGCTCAGCTATACAGGGGGGAGGAGAAAGGTTAGGAGAGCAATATTGAAGGGGGATTCTATAGTTAGGGGAGCAGGCAGGTGTTTCTGCGGCCGCAGACGTGATTCCAGGATGGTATGTTGCCTCCCTGGTGCCAGGGTCAAGGATGTCACTGAGTGGCTGCAGAACATTCTTGGGGGGGAGGGTGAAAAGCCAGAGGTTGTGGTCCATATTGGTACCAGCGACATAGGTAGAAAGAGGGATGAAGTCCTGCAGTTAGGAAAGAGATTAAGAAGCAGGACTTCAAAGGTAGTAATCTCTGGATTACTCCTGGTGCCACACAAGCGATTATAGAAATAGGAAGATAGAGCAAATGAAAGCGTGGCTGGAGATATGGTGCAGGAGAGAGGGCTTTAGATTCCTGGGGCATTGGGACTGTTTCTGGGGATGGTGGGACCTGCACAGGCCAGATGGGTTGCACCTCAACGGAGCTGGGACTAATGTCCTCTTGGGGAGGTTCGCTGGTGCTGTGGGGGGGGGGGTTAAACTAATTTGGCAGGGGTATGGGCACCCGGATGTAGCATTGGAGAGGAGAAACAAGGGGTACAAAGGATCGGGAGAGAAAGATAGCACAAGAGCAAGTAATAGTACAGTATTAGACCAAGAGAGAGTATAAGAATGTCTAGGACTGGTTTACAGTGCATGTGTATCAATGCACGAAGCGTAGTAAACAAGGTTGGTGAGTTGCAGACGCAAATAGCAACATGGGAACACGATGTCGGAGCAATAACGGAGACCTGGCTCAAAAAAGGGCAGGATTGGGTACTAAATATTCTGGATACATGGGGCGCTAAATTGGGCCGTGTAGCGCCCGTTCTTTCAGCACTAGACAGCCTCTCCGACATCCAAGATGGCGTCTTGGATGCGCATACAAATTTCCTGTGTAACATGCGCCAGACGCCATCTTGGTACAGGAGTTAGCGCAGGCGCATATAACGAACACCGGAATCATATAAAGTAGGGAGAAAATGGCTTCAATCAGTGCGCAACGCTGATTTAAAGTGATAGACACCATTTTGGGACTTAATGCTCAACGCAACGCACAGTCTTAACCCCGACCATCTGAACGTGTCTTAGAGTGCCTGGAGGACACATTTGGCACTATTTAAAGGGACCATGCAGGATTTACAGGTTAGTGGCTGGATTATTGCTTCTGGCTGCCGAGACATTTGTAAATGTTTTTGGAGGTCTCCTTGACTTGAATACTAGAACGCTGGGACATAGCCTAACATTTAGAGCCAGGATGTGCAGGAGTGAAGTTAGGAAATGCTTCTACACGCAAAGGGTGGGAGACTTTTGGAACGCTCTTCTGCAAATGGCAGTTGATGCTAGCTCAATTGTGAATGTTAAATCTGAGATTGATAGATTTCTGTGAATCAAGGGTATTAAGGGATATGGGACTAAGACAGGTATATGGAGTTAGGTCACAGGTCCACCATGATCTCATTGAATGGTGGAACAGGCTCGAGGGGCTAAATGCCACTGCCACTTGCTGCCTCTTGATATGCGCCACCTTCTCCTACAAGAAAGCGGGACGTGTGCCTGGGTGATGTGCCTGTCATGGTTGAATAGCTGCCAGTGTGTGTGGCCTGTGAGTTGTGGGTGGGCGGCTTGAAACAATGTTAATGTTTAAGGGTGAGAGGAAGCATCTTATTTGAAGAGTTGAGTACTGATGGAAAGAGTTTATTGGTATGTGGGTGATGGGGGTGTAGTGCGTGGTGCAGTTGGTAGGAGACGCCACTTGACAGTTGACCTCACTCACCTTGCCCACTCATGTCAAAGCATTGAACTTCTTCCTGCACTGCATCCATGTTCATGATGCTGTGTGCCTGGCATTGACTTCGTCCCCTGCTGCCTCCCACTGTCCTTTGAGTACATGTCTGGAGGGCCTCTTGCCCCCCATCCCCCCCCCCCCTGCGGATATAGGATGTCCCTCCTTCTGTCCTCCTCTTGCACCCCAGGTCTCCAGTGCATCAGCAGAGAACCTTGATGAATGCACTCTCACAGACCTGGTACCAACTCAGATCGGCAGATTGGTGAGGTCTGGTGTGCAGATTGGAGGATGTGGGATTTAGTAGTGTTCAATGTTTTAACACAACTCATCAGTGTGTAAACATAGGGATGGTATCTGCATCTGTGTTTTACGTGTGCGATGTCTGATCTCTGTTCAGACTCCATACAGACAGTAGACTCTTATTTTCAGCAAATAACAGGTACCAGCTACCTTTAAGGGATTTCTAAGAAACATCCTCCCTTTAAGAGATGGCGCTCCCTCTGGTGGTGGAAAGTGTGAATTGCATTCATTCCACGTGCAAGGCCTGGGAAGGAACGCCGATTGCAGGTAAGTGCTCCCGTGGGTCCAAACTTGCGTCCTACCTGCGCAGGGTCCGTTGGGAGGGGTGGTAACGCATCGCACTAACATCGCCCAGAACGGACCCTTAACCAATTTTTCCCCCAAGGCGTTCATGAAAGAAAGGGAAGGAAAGGAAGGGGTGGGGGACGGTGGCAGTATTGATTAAGGGGAATATTGCAGTACTGGAGAGAGAAGATGTCCTTGTGGGGTCAAAGACAGAATCTATTTGGTTAGAGTTAAGAAATAAAAGAGTTGCCATTGCACTACTGGGTGAATTCTGTCGGCCACTAGTGGGAAGGATAAAGAGGAGCAAATTTGCAAGGAAATTACAAAGAGGTGAAAAGGCTATAGAGTCGTGATAATGGGGGACTTCAACTATTCTAATATAGACTGGGATAACAATAATAATATAAGGGGCAAAGAGGGGGAGGAATTTTTGACATGTGTTCAGGATAACTTTCTTGACCAGTACGTTTCTGGCCCAATGAGAAAGAAGGCATTGCTGGACTTGGCTCTAGGGAATGAGGCGGGCCAAATGGAGCAAGTGTCAGTGGGGGAGCATTTAGGGAGCAACGATCATAATATCATAAGGTTTAGAATAGCTATGGAAAAGGACACGGACCACTCTAAAGTAAAAATACTCAATTGGAAGAGGGTCAATTTCGATGGGATGAGAACAGATCTGGCCCGGGTAAATTGGAATCAAAGATTGGCAGGCAAAACTGTAATTCAACAATGGGCAGCCTTTAAAGGGGAGATGGTTCGGGTACATTCTATGCACATTCCCACGAAGCAGAAAGTTAGGGCAACTAAAGCCAGAGCTCCCTGGATGACAAAAGAGATACTGAGTAAGGTGAAATGGAAAAAAGGGGCGTATGACAGATGTCAGGTTTATAACACAAGTGAGAAACAGGCAGAATATAGAAAGTTCAGAGGGGAAGTGAAAAAGGAAATAAGAGGGGCAAAGAGAGAGTATGAGAAAAGACTGGCGACCAACATAAAAGTGAATCCAAAACTCTTCTACGGGCATGTAAACAGTAAACGGGTAGTAAGAGGAGGGGTGGGGCCGATTAGGGACTGTAAAAGAGATTTACTCATGGAGGCAGAGGGGATGCCCGAGGTACTAAATGAGTACCTCTAAATGAGTACACCTGTCTTTACCAAGGAAGAAGATGCTGCCAGAGTGTCAGTAAAGGAAGATATAGTTGAGATTCTGGATGGGCTAAAAATTGATAAAGAAATAGAGAGGCTAGCTGTACTTAAAGTAGTCACTCAGTCGGGATGGGATGCATCCTAGCTTGCTGAGAGAAGTAAGGGTGGAAATTGCAGAGGTACTGGCCATAATCTTGCAAACATCCGTCGATACAGGGGTGGTGCCAGAGGACTGGAGAATTGCAAATGTTACACCCTTGTTCAAAAAAGAGTGTAAGGATAAACCCAGCAACTATAGGCCAGTCAGTTTAACCTCAGTGATGGGGAAACTCTTAGAAATTATATTCTGGACAGAATTAACAGTCACGTGGGTGAGTGTGGATTGATTAGGGAAAGCCAGCATGGATTTATTAAAGGCAAATCATGTTTAACTAACATGATAGATTTTTTTGCTGAAGTAACAGAGAAGGTCGATGAGGGCAATGCAGTTGATGTGGTGTATATGGACTTTCAAAAGATGTTTGATAAAGTGCCAAATGGTAGGCTTATCATTTAGATTGCGGCCCATGGAATAAAGGGGACAGTAGCAACATGGATATAGAATTGGCTAAGTGACAGGAAATAGACAGTAGTGGTGAACGGTTGTTTTTTGGACTGGAGGGAGGTGTACAGTGGTGTTCCCCAGGGGTCGGTGCTGGGACTGCTGCTTTTCTTGATATATATTAATGACTTGGACTAAGTTGTACAGGGTACAATTTCAAAAGTTGCAGATGACACAAAACTTGGAAGGGTAGTAAACAGTGCGGAAGATTTCAAAAGAATATAGACAGGCTGGTGGCATGGATGGGCACGTGGCAGATGAAATTTAATGCAAAAAAATGCGAACTGGAAGAACGAGGAGAGGCAATGTAAACTAAAGGGCACACCTCTAAAAGGGGTACAGAGAGATCTGGGGGTATATGTGTACAAATCGTTGAAGGTGGCAGGGCAGAGAAAGCGGTTAAAAAAGCATACGGGATCCTGGGCTTTATAAAGAGTACAAAAGTATGGAAGTCATGATGAACCTTTATAAAACACTGGTTCGGCCACAACTGAAGTATTGTGTCCAGTTCTGGCACCACACTTTAGGAAAGATGTGAAGGCCTTCGAGAGGGTGCAGAAAAGATTTGCTGGAATGATTCCAGGGATGAGGGATTTTAGATACATGGATAGTCTGGAGAGGCTGGGTGTGTTCTCCTTGGAACTGAGAAGGTTGAGAGGAGATTTGCTGAAGGTATTCAAAATCATGAAAGGTCTAGACAGAGTAGGTAAAGAGAAACTGTTCACATTCGCAGAAAGGTCAAGAACCAGAGGACATAGATTTAAGATGATTGGCAAAAGAACCAAAGGTGATGTGAGGAAAAGCTTTTTTACACAGCGAGTGGTTAGGATCTGGAATGCATTGCCCAAGGGGGTGGTGGTGGCAGATTCAATCATGGCCTTCAAAAGGGAACTGGTGAAGTACTTGAAAGGAAAAGGTTTGCAGGGCTACGGGGATAGGGCAGGGGAGTGGGACTAGCTGGATTGCTCTTGCACAGACCCCATGTGGACTCGATGGGCTGAATGGCCTCCTTCCATGCTGTAACCTTTCTATGATTCTATGATTTTTTACCAATTATTTTAAATCGGCTACTGACTCTCCTGCCAGTGGAAACAATTTCTCTCTGTCCACTCTATCAAAAACCCTCATCATTTTGAACGCCTCTATTAAATCTCCCCTTAACCTTCTCTGCTCCAAGGAGAACAATCCCAACTTCTCTAGTCTCTCTAGAAAACTGAAATCCCTCATCCCTGGTAAATTCTGGTAAATCTCCTCTGCACCCTCTCCATGGGCTTGATGTCCTTTCTAAATTGTGCTGCCCAGAATTGGACACAATACTCTAGCTGAGGTCTAACCAGTGATTTCCAAAAGTTTAGCGTAACTTCCTTGCTTTTCAATTCTCTGCCTTTATTTATAAAGCCACGGATCCCGTATGCTTTTTTAACAGATTTATCAACTTTTCCTACCACCTTCAAATATTTGTGTGTTTGTCTCTCTGTTCCTGCACCCCTTTTAAAATTGTACCATTTGGTTTATATTGCCTCTCATCATTTGTTCATCCAAAATGCATCAGTTCACACTTCTCTGCATTAAATTACATCTGCGATGTGTCTGCCCATTTCACCAGTCTGTCTATGTCCTCCTGAAGTCTGCTACTATCCTCCTCACTGTTTACTACATTTCCAAGCTTTGTGTCATCTGCAAAGTTTGAAATTATGTCCTGTATATATCGAAAAGAGCATTGGCCCAATCCCGACCCCTGTATATTTTCCTCCAGTTTGCAAAACAACCGTTCGCCACTACTCTCTGCTTTCTGTCCCTTAGCCAATTTCATATCCATGCAACCACTGCCCCTTTAATCCCATGGGCTTCAAGGAAGATTGAAAAATTGGCCACAAAGCAGCCACAATTTCCACCCTTACTTCCCTTATCAACCTCCTCCTTTACTGTAGCATTTGCAGCATTGTCTTCTTTAGTGAAGACAGATGCAAAGTATTCATTGGTCCAGATTATCCTTTGAGCAGCGAACTGACGATGCCCGTCACTCGTTAGACTTGCACTTGCCATAAACTTTTCTTGTTTTTTTTTCACGGCAAGTTCCTCTCATGTGGCACTGAATCCAAAACGGCGCCCTCTACAGGGCATCTGGAACCTGTGTGAACGGGGCAAGCAACTGTCTATCTCCTTAACCAATCAGGTTAAAGCATCTGATGAGCGGCGAAGAGTCAGAACCAGGAAGTGTAGGTTAGAATAGTGAATTCAATGTCAGGTCAGGTACAGAAAGCAAAATAAAGAGACAACAAGAAATATTGAATTAAGAGACAGAGATAAAAGAAACAGAAAGAAAAAGTAAGGAAATGAAAATTTAATTTTTTTTTTAAAATCCAAAAACAATTAAAATCTGAAGGAATGAGACTCCACAGTTGTAAAAGTTAATTTTCAGTGCCTGTGAGGTTGTTTGGCAGTCATTAAGACTTAGCATTCCGTTAAAAGGGTGCTTAGACTTGACGTACATTTTTTTGGTGAGATTAGTTTGTGTCCATCAGGTCAGTGCAGGAACTTCACGCCATTCCATTCAGTTGAACGGTGAGTCAGCCAGCGAGATGATGTTCTCGTGGAGTTTATGGAAGAGGAGGGCATCTGGTAGAGCAACTTCTGGATTTCCGCGTTTGACTGCGCGTGTGCGGTCGCTGGAAGTTGCTGCACCAGGGGCACAGAAATAACGGTGAGCCCTGTTAGCTTCGCCATTATTTTCAGAGGAAAATCCGGCCCATTAAGTATCTCAGCCGTGCCCTTTGCCTCCTCAAGAAGATTTCCTTTTTGGTCCTTACTTGGCCCCTTTCATTTGACTATCCTTTTACTCTTTATATGCTTATAAAGACTTTATCGTGTTCCCTTTTATGTTACCCCCAAATCTATTCTCATATATTCTCCTGTGCACTCTGTGTATTCAGCTTGATTCTTTAACCGTATTATTAACCTGACATTTATCATAAGCCTCCTTTTTCTGTTTCATTTTAATCTCAATTCCTTTAGTCATCCAATCAGCTCTAGCTTTAAATGCCCTTCCTTTCTGTACCCGAACAATCTCCTCCTTGAAGGCCTCTTATTGCTCATTTACTGTTTGATCTGCCAATCTTTATTTCCAACCCATCTGGGCCTTTTCAACTCACTGAAATTAGCCCTTTTACAGTTGAGTATCTTCACCATTGATTTTTCCTTGTCCTTTTGCATAACTACTCTAAACCTAATGATACTGTGATCACTGTTTCCCCAATGCTCTCCCAATGAAACATGCATTGTTGCCCCACTTCATTCCCCAGAACTAGATCCAGCACTGCTTCCTTCCTTGTTCAGCTGGAAAAATACTGATCAAGAAAGTTCTCCTGTACACATTTCAGGAATTCCTCCCCCTCCTCGCCCTTTACACTGTTTTCCCCCAGTCTATATTAGGATAATTGAAGTCCCCCCATTATCACTACTCTACTGTTTTTACATCTTTCTGAAATTTGCCTGCAAATTTGCTCCTCCATCTCCTTCCCACTATTTGGTGGTCTATAGTACACACCCAGCAGCGTAACAGCTCCTCTTCTACCCTTTGACCCTAACCAAAAGGATTCTGTCTTTGAACCCTCAAGCACATCATCCCTTTCCAGGGCTGTAATAGTATCTTTGATCAATACTGCCACCACCCCCCTTCCTTATTTCCCTTCCCTATTTCTCTTCGATATATTGTAACTAGGAACGTTAAATTTCCAATTCTGCCCTTGTTTGAGCCAGGTTTCCTTTATTGTCACTTGTGCATAACTCCCTGTGGCACTTGTGCCTGCAGCTCACTACCCTTATTTGTCATGCTCTGTGTATTTACGCACATGCACTGCAAACCTGTCTTAATTTGTCTTGCATCATTGCCTGATCCCTCATATTTCTGGTCTACTCTTTAATCTAATGCTGTTTGTCTCTCCCAGTTCTCTATGCACTTTGTTGCTTCATCCTGGTACCCCTCCCCCTGCCAAATTAATTGAAACCCTCCATCACAACACCAGTTAACCGCCCCATGAGGACATTGGTTCCAGCTCTGTTGATGTGCAACCATCTTGTGCAGGTCCCTCCTGCCCCAGAATTGATCCCAATGCCCCAGGAATCTGAATCCTTCCGTCATGTAACATTTCTCCAAATTGTTTTATCTTACTGTTCCTATACTCACTAGCGCATGGCATTGGGATTAATCCAGATATTACCACCCTTGAGGTGCTGCTCTTTACATTCCCTAGCTCCTGAAACTCTATCTGTAGGACCTCAACCCTTTTCTTTCATAAGAACATAAGAAATAAGAGCAGGAGTAGGCCATGTGGTCCCTCGAACCTGCTCCACCATTCAATAAGATCATGGCTGATCTTCGACCTCAACTCCACTTTCCCGTCCGATCCTCATATCCCTTGATTCCCTTAGAGTCCAAAAATCTCTATCGATTTCAGCCTTGAATATACTCAATGACTGAGCATCCACAGCCCTCTGGGATAGAGAATTCCAAAGGTTCACAATCCTCTGAGTGAAGAAATTCCTCCTCATCTCAGTCCTAAATGGTCGACCCCTTATCCTGAGACTATGCCCCCTAGTTCTAGACTCTCCAACCAGGGCAAACAGCCTCTCAGCATCTACTCTGTCAAGCCCTCTAAGAATTTTATACGTTTCAATGAGATCAGCTCTCATTCTTCTAAACTCCATAGAATATAGGCCCATTCTACACAATCTCTCCTCATAGGACAATCCTCTCATCCCAGGACTCAATCTAGTGAATCTTCATTGCACTCCCTCTAAAGCAAGTATATCCTTCCTTAGGTTAGACCAAAACTGTACCTAGTATTGAATATCTTATATTTATGGCCCCTAGTTTTGTACTTCCCCACAAGTGGAAACATCTTCTCTATGTCTAATATAATGAACCACTCCATAATTTTAATAACCTTTATAAGGTCACCTCTCATTTTACTGTTTTCTAGAGAAAAGAGCCCCAGCCTGTATCGTCTTTCCTGATAGTTATAACTTCTCAGTTCTGGTATCATCCTTGTTTGTTTATTGCAGTTGTAATACCGATGCAAAAGTGGCAGCATAACTCTGGAGTCAGATCCCAATCTGGCTCTGTTTGATCAAAGCCAAGCAGTGCAAAACCACTTTAGGAAGACCAGCTCACAGTGCTTGGGCTTGACACTATGAGGAATGTAACTCCAGTGCAGTGTGAAGCCAATCATAAAAAGTGCTTCGCAAGTCTGTTTTACTTCCGGAATGCCTTTACTACAGAGTTCTCCTTCCTGTGTTATCATAACAATAACAATTTACCATGTGGGATGTGGTACTTTGCACGTGTGTATAAGTGCAATTCCAGTCTGCAATATAAAGGGTCTCACACTCTAAAGCTATTGGTACACAACCAGCAATGTGACCCTTTATCATGCTAACATCACCCTTTTAATTTTGACAGCAAATTATTGGAAATAATTCTGAGGGACACTATTAATTGTCATTTAGAAAGGCATGGATTAATCAAGGACAGTCAGCATGGATTTGTTAAGGGAAGGTTGTGTCTGACTAACTTGATTGAATTTTTTGAGGAGGTAACAAGGAGGGTCGATGAGGGTAGCCTGTTTGATGTCATCCACATGGATTTTAGCAAGGCTTTTGACAAGGTCCCACGTGACAGACAGGTCAGGGAAGTAAAAGCCCATGGGATCCAAGGAAAGTAGTTAGTTGAATCCAAAATTGGCTCTGTGGGAGGAAGCAAAGGTTAATGGTCGACGGGTGTTATTGTGACTGGAAGGCTGTTTCCAGCGGGTTTCCGCAGGGCTCAGTACTAGATCCCATGCTTTTTGTGCTATACATCAATGAGTTAGACTTAAATATAGGGGGCATGATTAAGAAGTTTACAGATGATACAAAAATTGGCCATGTGGTTGATAGTGAGGAGGAAAGCTGTAGACTACAGGAAGATATCAAATGGACTGGTCAGGTGGGCAGAAAAGTGACAAATGGAATTCAATCCAGAGAAGCGTGAGGTAATGCATTTGGGGCGGGCAAACAAGGCAAGGGAATACACAATAAATAGAAGGATACTGAGAGGTGTAGAGAAATAGAGGGACCTTGGAGTGCATGTCCACAGATCCCTGTAGGTAGCAGGACAGGTAGATAAGGCGGTTAAGAAGGCATACAGGATACTTTCCCTTATTAGCTGAGGCATAGAATATAAGAGCAGGGAGGTTATGCTAGAATTGTATATAACACTAGTTAGGCCACAGCTAGAGTACTGCGTACAGTTCTGGTCACCACATTACAGGAAAGATGTGATTGCACTAGAGAAGGTACAGAGGAGATTTACGAGGATGTTGCCAGGAATGGAAAATTTTAGCTATGCGTAAAGATTGGATAGGCTGGGGTTGTTTTCTTTGGAACAGAGGTTTCTGGCATGCACTTCCAGCCCGCCACCTATTTCATGCCCGAAAATGGGCCGAAACGAATTTCCACTCCATTGAGTGCTTAATGTCCACATTATTTGAATTAAAAATGTTAGATATTTATTTCTACAACTGAAATACTGCCATAGTGCTGCTAGAGATAATGACCAAGTTCATAAAACAGCTATTTCAAAACATGTTAACAGAATATTAATATGATAGGGTGAGCTGATCACCAGTACACTTGGACTCTACATTTCACTATGGCTATTGGATTTCTTCTGTAGTCAGTATCAATAATGCTTGTTTTATGTATAACTTTTTAATTTATCTCAGTCTGTTGGCTAACCCCTCTCTAGTCTCCCCGTGCTGAGAGGCACTCTGAGCTGAATAGGCATAAAAGGAATCACAACCATGAGCCCATACCAACCCACTCCGCTGGACAGCAGTTTAAATGTGAAGCTTCACTAGATCAGCCTTGCTTTTTGAATTGGAATTACTATTTTTACAGACTGCTCTTTTGAAGAGCATTGGCTGCAAAGTGTTTACCATTATGTTCCAAGTTTTGGATGAGTTAACAGGAGTGAAAAGGTAAATTATTGATGGCAATTTCAAATGAGAACATGATCTCCGTTGTAGAAGTAAACTTGTGCTTAAAGCTGTCAAAGTCACTTCCTGTGACAGGTTGGGTAAGTGTTTTTGCAGTGTGACTTTTCTCCATGCAGCACTCTTAAGCCTGTCCTCAACCAGGTCAACATCATGCATTTATATAGCTTTTTTAATGCATGTAAAACTTCCCGAGATGCATCACAGAGGTGGAAATGGATGCTGAGCAGTAATTGTCAGAGGGTATAGTGGAGAGTATACTTAAGTGCACTGAATATAGCCACTTTTCATTTTTGGAGGCAAAAGTGCTTTTTGACAGCACACTCGTGGATGTTGGCGAGGAAAAAGGTAATAGTGGAATGGGACTCAGTGAGGAACAGGATGTGGGCAAAGGAGTTTTGAATGAATTGGCATTTGAATAGGGTAGAGCTCAATATTGTTGAGGAGAGCATTGGAGAAGTTGGGTCTGGAAGTGAATAAGGGTGCATTCATATGACACCTGCAGAGTCAGTACAAACTGGTTTCACTTCACACAGCAGTTATAGTGATGTGCAGCTTGAATATAGAGTCAGGGCCTAATCTGATACCAGAGTCCCCTGGAGGAAGGAGTCTCACTCCATTTCGCTTTAGAGTCAGTTTGGGCATAAGAACATAGGAATTGCTAGACAAAAAAATTACCAAGGTCCATCTAGTTTGCCTTCTACCATCCTGGTAGACACATGATGCAAAGATAATGAAGTTGCTGACTAATCATAGTAATCAATCTCTAAACAATCTTCCAATCCTCCTTAGATTTGGGGATGGTGCCAGAGGACTGGAGAACTGCAAATGTTACACCCTTGTTCAAAAAAGGGCGTAAGGATAAACTCGGCGACTACAGATCAGTCAGTTTAACCTCGGCGGTGGGGATGCTTTTAGAAACGATAATCCGGGACAAAATTATTAGTCACTTGGACAAGTGTGGATTAATAAAGGAAAGCCAGCATTGATTGTTAAAGGCAAATTGTGTTTAACTAACTTGTTTGAGTTTTAGATGAGGTAACAGAGGTTGATGAGAGCAATGCGGTTGATGTGTATAAGGACTTTCAAAAGGCATTTGATAAAGTGCCACATAATAGGCTTGTCAGCAAAACTGAAGGCCATGTAATAAAAGGGACAGTGGCAGCATGGATACGAAATTGGCTAAGTGACAGGAAACAGAGAGTAGTGGTGAATGGTTGTTTATCGGACTGGAGGAAGGTATACAGAGGTGTTCCCCAAGGGTCGGTACTAGGACCGCTCCTTTTTTTGATATAAATGACTTGGACTTGGGTATACTGGGCACAATTTCAAAATTTCCAGATGACACAAAACTTGGAAATGTAGGAAACAGTGAGGAGGATAGTAATAGACTTCAAGAGGACATAAACAGGCTGGAGGAATGGGCGGACTCATGGCAGATGAAATTTAATGCAGAGACGTGTGAAGTGATACATTTTGGCAGGAAGAGTGAGGAGAGGTAATATGAACTAAATAGTACAATTCTAAAGGGGGTGCAGGAACAGAGAGACCTGGGGGTATATGTGCATAAATCTTTGAAGGTGGCAGGACAGGTTGAGAAAGCAGTTAAAAAAGCTTACGGGGACGTGTGCTTTCTCAATAGAGGCATAGAGTACAAAAGCAAGGAAGTTATGTTGAACCTTTATAAAACACTGTTTCGGCTATAACTGGAGTATCGTGTCCAATTCTGGGCACTGCACTTTAGGAAGGATGTGAAGGACTTAGAAAGAAAAGATTTACTAGATTGGTTCCAGGGATGAGGGGCTTTAGTTATGTGGATAGACTGGAGAAGCTGGGGTTGTTCTCCTTAGAGCAGAAAAGGTTGAGAGAAGGTTGGATAAAAGTGTTTAAAATCATGATGGGTTCAGATAAAGTAAATAAGGAGAAACTGTTCCCATTGGCAGAAGGTTTGAAAACCAGAGGACACAGATTTAAGGTGATTGGCAAAAGAACTAAAGGCGATGTGAGGAAAAATTTTTACACAGTGAGTAGTTATGATCTGAAATGCGCTGCCTGAAAGGGTGATGGATGCAGATTCAATCATGACTTTCAAAATGGAATTGGATAAATATTGGAAGAGAAAAAATTTATAGGGCTATGGAGAAAGAGCGGGGGAAATGGGACTAAGTGGCTTGCTCTGACAATGAGTCGGCACAGGCTCGATGGGCTGAATTGCCTCTTTCTATGCTGCAACGATTCTATAATTCTATGATTGTATAATTAGTCTACAACAGATCCAGACATGATGCAAGGAAAACCCCAGTGGTGAGGAGCTTTGGGAACCATAGGTTCAAATTCACCTGCTCCTTCCAAGCATGCTACACTTACCATATGTCATGTCTCAAATTACTAGTACAAGTGTTTACAGGGCATTTACACACTACACAAGATTCACATCAGTACGAAGCGAAAACTGATGTTAAACTTGTAGTGTGAATGCACTGTAAAGTGAGAGTTTTAGCAGCAGTGGGGAGTCATAATAGCAGAAACGGATAAAGTGGCAGATGTGGAAATAGGTAATCTCAGTGATGGATAATGTATGGGTTTTGAAACTTAGCTTGAAATTTGCAGGCCATCAGATTCAATCTGATTGAGCAGCTGAGAAGGGGGATGGAATTGGGGGACTAGGATGTAGAGATTTTAGCAGGAGACAAATGGGATGGCTTTGTTCTTGCTGATGTTAGGTTGGAGAAAGTTCTGGCTAATGCATGACTTGATATCTGATGAGCAGTCAGGAAGAACAGTAGTGAAGAGTGAAGGGTAGCCCAAGAGGTGAAGGGACAAAGAAATCTCTGGCACTGCTGCCAAAGCAGGTCCACAGGCATGTTGGATGGTGAGTCTCCAGTATACCGACGAAAAGCTGGTAGAAAGAAGGCCTCTGATGGACTTGCAAGTGGTAGGGCGTTTAAAACACCCAGAGATTTTAAAGGTGCAACAGTCTTCTTGTATTTTTTCCACCTGTCCCTTAGCTTTTCATGAGCTTTTCTGCCAGTTATTATTTGTTAATTTTTGCCCCGAATTCCCTTTATTGCCCCCTGGGGGTGTTTCCCACCAGGAATCTTCTGAGCTGAAGTGTTCAGAGGAAAAGGGGACCAGTAGAAGGATGCCAGACAGTTCAGGCCAAGATGTGCCCTGAGCCCTTCCGCCAACACCCACACCTCCACATCTGCAGAGAATCATAGAATCATGGAAAGGTTACATCACGGAAGGGGGTCATTCAGCCCATCGAGTCTATGCCGGCTCTATGCAAGAGCAATACAGCTAGTCCCTGTCCCCCGCCCTATCCCCGTAGCCCTACAATTTTTTTCCTTTCAAGTACTTATCCAGTTCCCTTTTGAAAGCCATGATTGAATCTGCCTCCACCACCCCCTCTGGCCGTGCTTTCCAGATCCTAACCACTTGCAGTGTAAAAAAGTTTTTCCGCATATTACCTTTGGTTCTTTAGCCAATCACCTTAAATCTATGTCCTTTGGTTCTTGACCCTTCCGCCAATGGGAACAGTTTCTCTCTATCTACTCTGTCTAGACCCATCATGATTTTGAATACCTCTATCAAATCTCCTCACAACCATCTCTGTTCCAAGGAGAACAACCCCAGCTTCTCCAGTCTATCCACAGAACTAAAGTCCCTCATCCCTGGAATCATTCTAGTGAATCTCTTCTGCACTCTCTCTAAGGTCTTCACATCCTTCCTAAAGCGCGGTCCCCAGAACTGGACACAATACTCCAGTTGTGGCCAAATCAGTGTTTTATAAAAGTTCATCATGACTTCCTTGCTTTTGTACTCTATGCCTCTATTTATAAAGCCCAGGATCCCGTATGCTTTTTTAACCGCTTTCTCAACCTGCCCTGCCACCTTCAACGATTTGCGTACATATACCCCCCAGATCTCTCTGTTCCTGTACTCCTTTTAGAATAGTGCACTTTACTTTATATTGCCTCTCCTCATTCTTCCTACCAAAATGTATCATCTCAAATTTTTCTGCGTTAAATTTCATCTGCCACGTGGCTGCCTGTGCCACCAGCCTCTCTATATCCGCTTGAAGTCTATCACTATCCTCCTCACTGTTCACTACACTTCCAAGTTTTGTGTCATCTGTAAATTTGGAAATTGTCCCCTGTACACCCAAGTTCAAGTCATTAATATATATCAAGAAAAACAGTGGTCCTAGTACCGACTCCTGGGGAATACCACTGTACACCTCCCTCCAGTCCAAAAAACAACTGTTCACCACTACTCCCTGTTTCCTGTTACTTAGCCAATTCTGTATCCATGCTGCTACTGCCCCTTTTACTCCATGGGCTTCAATCTTGATGACAAGCCTGTTATGCGGCACTTTATCAAACGCCTTTTGAAAGGCCATATACACCACATCAACTGCATTGCCCTCATCTACCCTCTCTGTTACCTCATCAAAAAACTCTATCAAGTTAGTTAAACACAATTTGCCTTTAACCAATCCGTGCTTGCTTTCCCCATTCAATCCACACTTGTCCAAGTGACTGCTAATTCTGTCCCGGATTACCGTTTCTAAAAGCTTCCCCACCACCAAGGTTAAACTGACTGGCCTGTAGTTGCCGGGATTATCCTTGCACCTTTTTTTTGACAAAGATGCAACATTCGCAATTCTCCACTCCTCTGGCACCACCCCCATCTAGAGAGGTAGCATACTTCACTTTGGCAGAGTTTAGTTGATGATCCTGTTGCCAAAGATGGCTGCACCAGCAGAGCTCCCATAGCATCACAATGAGATGTGAATGCCCGTCTAATTGATGTGCAGGAAGGTTCTTCAGAAGCCTCCCAGTCACAGCTTGTTACAATTTGCATGAATGAAGGTACATCAGGGTGAACAAAACTTGCTGAATGGGCGTGTAAATGGCAACTGAACTTCGATATAGATGTGTGAGGTGGTGCATTTTGGTAGGAGGAATAAGGAGGCCACTGACTCCTTGGAAAATAAGAGTCTAAGTGGGCTAGAGGAGCAAAGGGATCTCGGGGTACAGATTCACAAATCATTAGAAATAGCAATGCAAGTTAACAAAGCCATAAAAATGCAAACCAGTCACTGGGGTTAATTTCTGGAGGAACAGAATTCAAAAGCAGAGAAGTTATGTTATATAGTTATATAGAACCTTGGTTTGGATCACACTTACAGTACTGTACTCTTTAGAAAAGAGAAGACTGAGAGGTCTAAAGAGGTCTTTAAAATTATGAAGGGGTTCGATAGGGTAGACATAGAGACGGTGTTTCCAAAACTGGAGACCACAAATACAAGATAGACAGTTACAAATCCAATAAGGAATTCAGGAGGAATTCCTTTACTCAGTGAATGGTTAGAATGTGGAACTTGCTACCACGTGGAGTAGTTGAGGCGAATAGCATAGATGCATTTAAAGGGAAGCTAGATAAACACATGAGGGAGAAAGGGATAGAAGGATATGTTGACTGGATGAAATGAAGTATGGTGAGAGGATGTTAGTGTGGAGCATAAACACCGGCATAGACTTGTCGGGACAAATGGCGTGTTTCTGTGATGTCAATACCATGTAATTCTATGTAACATTATATAACTTGCAGCTATGTAGATGGATTTTGAGAAAGTTTTAAAAGGCGGAGAGAAAACTAGAAAGGTTTAAGGATGAACTTCCAGAGTAGGGTTGTGGTGTTTGAAAATTCTGTCACAAATTGCGGGTGAAGGAAGGGGGATGAATAAAGGGGTGAGGGAGGTGATATAAGGCTGAAGCAGATTGCAGAGACAGGATGGGATGAGATCATGGAGGGATTTGAAAATAAGGACAAGAATTTTAAATTTAATGTTTTGGGAGAAACTTGGACCCGATATAGACCAGTGAGGATTGGGGTGATGGACAAGCGGGATGTAGTGCAGGACAGGATATGGGCGTTATGGAATGATTTGGCTTTATGGAGGGTGGAGAATGGATGGCTAGTGAGGAGGACATTAAAGAAATCAAGCCTAGAAGTGATAAAACTGTGGATAAGTGTTTCACTGGCAGAGGGACTGAGGTAGGAAGGTGAGCAATGTTGTGGAGGTGGAAATATGCAGTTATGAATTGGATGTGGGGTTTGAAGCTCAGCTTCAGGTTGAATAGGATACCAAAGCTTCGTACAGTCTGGTTGAGCCTGAGCAACTCTTAGATTTAGACGAAACTATTTAAATTTAGACAGCTTGAATGTGCTGCAATGTCCAACATGGTTGCTCTGCAACATTTTTGTTGAAGATTGTTCCTGTGTTCCAAGAAATATGCCAGCCTGAAAACTTCCCAATATGGCAGCACTGGCCCTTTAGTTGAACTAATTTATATTTCATTTGTCTAAAATGATACAGCTAAATTGCAAAAGTCAATATGACATTTGTTAGTAGAAATGATCTTTACCATTTAGTCCAAGAATCATATTAATCACATAAGCTTCACTGCAAGAACAAACCTGAGGAGTTATAATTGAAGTAGTGCTACAATGGTTTCAATTATGCTTCCTAGATAATGTACCCATCTTAATTCACTGAAAAACACAGCCACAAAAATGTAGTAAATAAGATTAAATCAGCAGTTGCCATGGCTAAAGATCAAATTGCCAGTACCACAATTCGCTCTAATGCTTTGTCCTTATTCCAGCCAGTATAGAGTGGTGACCAGAAAAGGGACACATAAAGGTCACAATAGGATGCATAATAATGCAATTGAAGGAATAGTTTTCAAGGCTCAAATGTCTTATATCCATGTCTCTAATTTAAATTTTTAATAGCTTATAATTTAGGATTTTAAGACCTAAATGGATCATCAGATTTACATTTCTCCTCTTGCTGTTTATGACTGGTTGAATGTCAACTAGTTCACTTCAGGAACATTATTCAGTCCTGTAATTTATGTGAAAAGGGTGAAGTAAAATCATGATTTGAAATAAAGATTCAGGATTTTGAACCAACGTCCCGATTTTAACCCAACCCACTCAACACAAACAGAGCAAGGAGGTAGTTAAAATGGTAGTCGGGGAGTTTGTGGCGCCTTCCTGAAGCATTCCCGCCCAATTGCATTTAGATTGTGCAGAAAACCTGTTTGTGAGGGGAGCCATCCCAAGTAGGCAGGGGTCCACTAGTCCTACAAAAGTCACGGTCCGATGATGTCATTGGTCCCACAACACGATTTTAACTTGCACAAACAGGAAGCCAATCCAGCCTGAAAACTGCCAGTAAAACTACATGGGATTGGTGCCCCAAAGACCCACTGATGCTGTATAACAGGGGCACACAGCTGCAGCACATTCGATCTTCGCTGTCTGACTTGTCAGGAGAGTCTCCAGCTTCCAGATTGCTTCTCTCATACTTTTCTGCCTTGTTTTACCTCAGAAACCTGTCTCTCATCTTCATGGCTGCTATTACTTCCAGTCTTTTCTGGATGTAGGAAGGACTCAGTTGGAGGAAGAGGAGCAGCAGCGTCAGGGGTCTCAGAAACCTCAGGAGTCTCAGGAGCCTCATGGAGCAGCACCTCTCAGAAAAAACACAGGTGAGGGGAGCTGATTGTAGGAGGCATACCCAGCACACAGGGTGTACAGGCCCAGAGTAACTTTCCTAGGCCTGAGTGAGGAGCAGTGCCTCACTAGGCAGGCTGTCTCAGACATCTGGAACCTGCTGCAAGGGGACCTGCTGGACCAGGGGGCCATGCATTGCCACTGATGGCTCTCAAAGTCACCACAGCCCTCAACTTCTTCGCAAATGGCTCTTTCCAGTCTGCCGCAGGGGACAACACCCGCATCCCTCAGTCTGCAGTACATAGCTGCATTAAGCAAGTCTCCAATGCCCTCTTCGCCATGGCTAATGAATACATCACCTTCCCCACTAACCTCAGCTGTCAGCAGGAGAGAGCTCAGGGAATTTCAGCAGTGGCTGTCTTTTCCCCTGTGTTCAGGATGTCATTGACTGTAAACATGTTGCCATCAAGTCACCACATCACCAACCAGCAGCATTCACCAATAGAAAAGGAGACCAGTCCATCAATGTGCAGGCAGTGGCTGCTCACAGAAACAGAATCATGCAAGCTTCTGCAAAGTACCCAGGCAGCTTTTACAACACATTTATACTGAGATACTCTACCATCCTCCCAGTATTGGAAGCTACGAGGAACATGGCAGGATGACTGCTGGACGACAAGGGACACCCCAAAGATGTGGCTCATGAGATCTCTCTGCAACACCATTACTCCTGAGCAACACTGATGTAATATAGGACATGGAACCAAGAGGTTCATAATTGAGCAAAATATAGGCACGCTGAAGATGAGGTTCAGGTGCCTCGACAGTTCTGGGGGTACCGACATTATGTCCCATGAAGAGTCTCCCGCATAGTCATTGTGTGCTGAATATTTCATAAATTTTCCTCACAGAGAGGCCTGCCTTTGGAGGAGCCAGAAGAGCAGCAGCAGACCTCGTCAGACAAGAGGATTGAGGGTGAAGCAACAGAAGAAAAAGGGCCACCTCAACACCTTGCAGCGAGAGATGTGAGGGATCAGCTCGTTGCTCAGTGATTCCAGTGACCTGTTCAGACAACTCCAATATCAGTGAAGTACTGAGAATGCGGACTCAGAATCTCCTATGAAACCACATGGTAGACCAAAGTGCCGAAATTAAGAAAATAAGGACATAAGAAATAGGAGCAGGGGTAGACCCTCGAGCCTGCTCCGCCATTCAATCAGATCATGGCTGATCTTCGATCTCAACTCCACTTTTCCGCCTGATCCCCATATCCCTTGATTCCCTTAGAGTCCAAAAATCTATTCATCTCAGCCTTGAATATATTCAATGGCTCAGCTTCCACAGCCCTCTGGAGTAGAGAATTTCAAAGATTAACAATTCTCTGCGTGAAGAAATTCCTCCTCCTCACAGTCATGAATGGCCGATCCCATATCCTGCGATTACGCCCCCTAGTTCTAGACTCTCTAGCCAGGGGAAACAAACTCTCAGGGTCTACCCTGTCAAGCCCCCTCATAATCTTATATGTTTCAGTGAGATCACCTCTCATTCTTCTAAACTCCAGAGAGTATAAGCCCATTCTACTCAATGTAATAAAGATGATGGGCGCTAAATTGGGCCTTGTGGTGGCTGTTGTTTCGGTGCTCCGTGGCCTCTTGAACATCCAAGATGGCGTCTTGGCTGCGCATGCACGTTTCCAGCGTGACGTGCGCCAGATGCCATCTTGTTATAGGTATTAGCGCGTGCACAAATACTGAATGCCGGAAGCATGTAAGGAGAAAATGGATACAATCAGTGTGCAACGCTGATTTAAAGTGATAGATACTACTTTGGCACTTGACGCTCAACTCAGCGCACAGTTTTAATCATGACCATCTGAACATGTCGTAGGGTGCCTGGAGGACCCCCACCAGTGTTATTTAAAGGGACCATGCAGGGTTTACAGGTTAGTGGCTGGATTATTGCTTCTGGCTGCTGATACATTTGTAACTGTTTTTGGAAGTCCCCTATACTTGAATACTAGGACGCGGGGACATCGCCTAACATTTAGAACTAGGACATCAGGAGTGAAGCTAGGAAACGTTGCTACACACAAAGGGAAGTTTGGAATGCTCTTCTGCAAACAGAAGTTGATGCTAGCTCAAATGTGAATTCTAAATCTGAGATTGATAGATTTCTGTGAACCAATGGTATTACCATTGAATGGACATGGGGCTAAGGCGGTTACATGGAGTTAGGCCACAGGTCCGCCATGATATCATTGAATGGCAGAACAGGCTCGAGGGGTTAAATGCCATTGCCACTTGCTGCCTACTGTTATGCACCACCTTCTCCTGCAAGAAAGCGGGATGTGTCTCTGGTTGATGTGCCTGTCATGTATGAATAGCTGCCAGTGTGTGTGACATGTGAGTTGTCGGTGGGCGGCTTGCAACAGTGGTAATGTGTAAGGGTGAGAGGAAGCATCTGATTGGAAGAATTGAGTATTGATGGAAAGAGTTTGTTGAAATGTGGGTGATGTGGTGGGGTGTAGTGTATGGAGCACTGGATGCAGCTAATAGTGCAGTTGGTAGGAGACGCCAGTTGACAGTTGACCTCACTCACCTTAACCACTCATGTCAAAGCATTGAACTTCTTCCTGCATTGCATCCATGTTCGTGGTGCTGTGCACCTGGCATTGACTTCATCCCCCACTGCCTCCCACTGCCTTTTGGGCATATGTCTGGAGGACCTCTTGCCATCCCCCCACCCCCCCGCCCCCCCGCTGCGGATATAGGATGTCCCTCCTTCTGTCCACCTTTTGCACCAAAGCCTCTAGTGCATCAGCAGAGAACCTTAGTGCACACACTCTCACAGGCCTGGTACCAACTCAGATCGGCGGATTGGTGAGGTCTGGCACGCAGATTGGAGGATATGGGATTTAGTAGTGTGCAACCTTTATTCAATGTTTTAACATAACTCATCAGTCTGTAAACAGGGGGATGGGACCTGTATCTCTGTTTTACATGTGGGATGTCTGATCTCTGTTCAGACTCCGTGCAGACAGCAGACTGTTATTTTTAGCAAATAACAGGTACCGGCTACCTTTAAGAGGTTTTAAGAGACATCCTCCCTTTAAGAGCTTGGGGCTCCCCTGGTGGCGGAAAGTGCAAATTGCATCGAATCCTCGTGTCAACGCTGATTTCCAATGCTGCTTGAAGGTCAGTCCTCAGGCCTCATGAAAGTCTTGTCCTGCCTGCGCAGGAGCCATCGGGCGCAGGTTAATAGCAGATCACGCTACCCGTGCCCATTAATAGGCCTTATCGAATTTTTCCCCCGATTAATTTAATACAAAACTTTATAATTGCCATGAATTCATCTCTCACCCAAATGCTCAACCCATAGTGCTTTTTTTCAAAGAACATTTCCATCTCTACTACCCTACGAGGTAGACCCATAATGGCCTCAACAAAGCTGCTGGAAAGCTACAGTTCATCATGTTGGGACCCTTTAGGTGCTGTCGTGGGAGACTTCTGGGCATTCGAGCCTGTGAAGGCCCGGCTGCAGACTGCTGCTCATCAGTCTGCTGACCCTGCTGAGGGTGGACAACTGTCTTTCAATGCTGGAGCCCAGACTGTTTGACAGTCATTTCATTGAATCATAGAATCATACAGCAGAGAAGGAGGCCATTTGGCTCATGGTGCCTGTGCCAGCTCTATGAAAGAGCTATCCAATTAGTCCTGTTCACCTGCTCTTTCCCCATAGCCCTGTAAAAATTTTCCCTTCAAGTATTTATCCAATTCCCTTTTTAAAGTTACTATTGAATCTGCTTCCACGACCCTTACAGGCAGTGCATTCAAGATCATTACAACTCACTACATTAAAAAAAATGTTTCCTCATGTCGCCTCTGGCTCTTTTGCCGATCACCTTAAATCTGTGTCCTCTTGTTACTGATCCTTCTGCCACTGGAAACAGTTTCTCCTTATTTACTCTATCAAAACCATTCATGATTTTGAACATCTCTATAAAATCTCCCCTTAACCTTCTCTGTTGTAAGGAGAACAACCCCAGCTTCTCCAGTCTCTCCACATAACTGAAGTCCCACAACCCTGGCATCATTCTAGTAAATCTTTTCTGCACTCTCTCTAAGGCCTTGACATCCTTCCTAAAGTGTGGTGCCCAGAATTGAACACAATACTCCAGCTGAGGCCTAACAAGTGTTTTACAAAAGGTTTAGCATAACTTCCTTGCTCTTGTACTCTATACCTCTATTAATAAAACTCAGAATCCCATATGCTTTTTCAACAGCCTTCTCAACTGTTCCTGCCATCTTCAAAGATTTGTGTATGTGCACCCCCAGGTCTCTCTGTTCCTGCACCCTCTTTAAAATTGGACCATTAAGTTTATAAGAACATAAGAAATAGGAGCAGGAGTAGCCATCCGGCCCCTTGATCCTGCTCCACCATTCAACAAGACCATGGCTGATCTTCTACTTCAATGCCATTTTCCTGCACCATCCCCATATCCCTTGATGCCTTTAATATCTAGAAATCTATGGATCTCTGTTTTGAATGTACTCAATGACTGAGCCTCCACAGACCTCTGGGGTAGAGAATTCCAAAGATTCATCACCTTCTGAGTGAAGAAATTTCTCCTCATTTCAGTCCTAAATGGCCTACGCTTTATTCTGAGACTGTGACCTCTGGTTCAAGATTCCCCAGCCAGGGGAAACATCCTCCTTGCATCTATCATGTTGAGCCCTGTAAGAATTATGTATGTTTCAATGAGATCACCTCTCATTCTTCTAAACTCTAGAGAATACAGGCCTAGTCTACTCACTCTCTCCTCATACGACAATCCTGCCATCCCAGGAATCAGTCTGGTGAACCTTCATTGCACTCCCTCTATGGCAAGTATATCCTTTCTTAGGTAAGGAGACCAAAATTATACACAATACTCCTGGTGTGGTCTTACCAAGGCCCTATATAAGTGCAGTAAGACATCTTTACTTCTGTACTCATATCCTCTTGTAGTAAAGACCAACATACCATTTGCCTTCCTAATTGCTTGCTGCACCTGCATGTTAGTTTTCAGTGATTTATATATAAGGACACCCAGGTCCCTTTGAAGAGCAACATTTCCCAATCTCTCACCATTTAAAAAATACTCTGCATTTCTGTTTTTCCTACCAAAGTGGATAACTTCACATTTTTCCAAATTATATTCTATCTGCCATGTTCTGGCCCACTCACTTAGCCTGTCTATATCCCCTTGAAGCCTCTTTGCATCCTCCCACCACGACTGAAGTGCTGTAATAAAGTTCACCTAAAATTACCATACCACCGGACTCTGAATCTTTTTTATGAGATCTTACACCTAACAACTCATATTCCCACCTAGTTTTATGTCATCAGCAAACTTGGAAATATTATATTTGGTTCCCTCGTCCAAATCATTGATATAGATTGTGAATAGCTGGGGCCCAAGCACCGATCCCTGTGGTACCCCATTCTGCACAGTCTGCCAACCTGAAAAAGACCCGTTTATTCCTACTCTCTGTTTTCTGCCTCTTAACCAATTCTCAATCCATGCCAGTATTTTACCCTAAATTCCATGAGCTGTAACTTTGTTCACCAACCTCCTGTGTGGGACATTGAATATTTTTAAGGCTGAGTTGGATAGATTCCTGATTAACAAGGGAGTCAAAGGTTATAGTAGGTAAATGGGAATATAGGGTTGAGGTCACAATCAGATCAGCCATGATCTTATCAAATGGCAGAGTAGGTTCGAGGGACCGAATGGCCTACTCCTGCTCTTAATTCGTATGTTCATATGAACTTATTGAAAGCCTTCTGAGAATCCAAATACACCACGTCCACTGGTTCCCCGTTATCTATTCTACTAGTTACATCCTCAAAGAACTCCAATAGCTTTGTCAAGCATGATTTCCCTTTCTTAAATCCATGTTGACTCTGCCAAATCCTATTATTATTTTCTAAGTGTCCTGTTATTGCATCCTTTATAATGGATTCTAGCATTTTCCTTACTCCTGATGTCAGGCTAACAGGTCTGTAATTCTCTGTCTTCTCTCTCCCTTCTTTCTTAAATAGTGGGGGTACATTTGCTACCCTCCAATCTGCAGGAACCATTCCAGAATCTATAGAATTTTGGAAGATTGGAAAACCGGAAACGTGACACCCCTATTCAAGAAGGGAGTGAGACAGAAAGCAGGTAACTATAGACCAGTTAGCCTAACATCTGTCATTGGGAAAATGCTAGAATCCATTATTAAGGAAGTAGTAGCAGGACATTTGGAGACTCATAATACAATCAAGGAGAGTCAACATGATTTTATGAAGGGGAAATCATGTCTGACAAATTTATTAGAGTTCTTTGAGGAAGTAACAGGCAGGGTGGATAAAGGGGAACCAATGGATGCAGTATATTTGGATTTCCAAAAGGCATTCGATAAGGTGCCACATAAAAGATTACTGCACAAGATAAGAGCTCATGGTGTTGGGGGTAATATACTGGCATGGATAGAGGATTGGCTAACCAACATAAAACAAAGAGTCAGGATAAAAGGCTCATTTTCAAAATGGCAATCTGTAACTAGTGGGGTGCTGCAGGGATCAGTGTTAGGGCCTCAACTATTTACAATATATATCAATGACTTGGATGAAGGAACAGAGTGTCTTGTGGCCAAATTTGCTGATGATACAAAGATAGGTGGAAAAGCAAGTTGCGATGAGGACACAAAGTGTCTGCAAAGGGATATTGACAGGTTAAGCGAATGGGCAAAAATTTGGCAGATGGAATATAATGTGGGAAAATGTGAAGTCATCCACTTTGGGTGGAAAAATAAAAACGCAAAATATTATTTGAATGGATAAATATTATAAAATGCTGCAGTACAGAGGGATCTGGGTGTCCTCGTACATGAAACACAAAAAGTCAACACACAGGTGCAGCAGGTAATCCAGAAGGCAAGTGGAATATTGGCCCTTATTTCTAGGGAGATGAAATATGAAAGCAGGAAAGTCATGCTACAACTGTACAGGGTGTTGGTGAGACCACGCCTGGAGTACTGCATACAGTTCTGGTGCCCTTATTTAAGGAAGGACATACTTGCATTGGAGGCAGTTCTGAGAAGGTTCACTAGGTTGATTCCAGGTAGGGAAGGGTTGTCTTATGAGGAAAGATTGAACAGGTTGGGCCTATACTCATTGGAGTTTAGAATGAGAGGAGATCTTATTGAAACATACAAGATTCTGAGGGGACTCAATAGGGTAGATGCTGAGAGGATGTCACCCCTCATGGGGGAATCTAAAACTAGGGGGCATAGTCTCAGAATAAGGAGTCGCCCCTTGAAGACGGAAATGAGGAGGAATTTCTTCTCCCAGAGGGTCGTGAATCTTTGGAATTCTTTACCCCAAAAAGCTGTGGCGGCTGGGTCATTGAATACATTCAAGGCTGAGTTAGACAAATTTTTGGTCAGCAAGGGAGTCAAAGGATATGGGGAAAGGGCGGGAAAGTGGAGTTGAGGTAAAAATCAGATCAGCCATGATCTCATTAAATGGCTCAAGGGGCTGAATGGCCGACTCCTGCTCCTATCTCTTATGGTCTTATGGTCTTATAAGATGACAACCAATGCATCCACTATCTCTATAGCTGTAAACAATTTTACAACACCAAGTTATAGTCCAGCAATTTTATTTTAAATTCACAAGCTTTCGGAGGCTTCCTCCTTCGTCAGGTGAACGATGTGAAAATCTGACGAAGGAGGAAGCCTCCGAAAGCTTGTGAATTTAAAATAAAATTGCTGGACTATAACTTGGTGTTGTAAAATTGTTTACAATTGTCAACCCCAGTCCATCACCGGCATCTCCACATCATATCTCTATAGCCACCTCTTTCAAAACCCTGGGATGTAGATCTTCAGGTCCTTGGGATTTATTGACTTTCAGTCCCATTAATTTCTCTCGTACTATTTTTTACTAATACTTAATTTCCTTCAGTTCCTCATTCTCGCTAGTCCCTTGGTTGTCTAATATTTCTGGAAAGATTTTTGTGTCTTCTTCCGTGAAAACAGACACAAGGGGCCCGATTTTAGCAGGGCTGCGGGTTCTCGGCGGATGTGCTAGCGGGTGCGTTGAAATTCGTGGGTTTCCCGCGCGATCGTAGCGGGCAAAGCACTAATTGGATCCACTTACCTGCTCCTCCGGGTTCCCCGCTGCTGATCTGCGCGTCGGGCGGGCTGCACATGCGCAGTAAGATCTGTCAGCTGGAGGCGCTCTTTTTAAAGGGGCAGTCCTCCACTGCAACCAATAGCAAAGATGACTGCATGGAGCAGCCCAGGGGGAAGGCTGCTCCCAGTTTAATGATGCCTCACCCCAGGTATCAATCCATGGGGTGAGGAGGAGGGGGAGGACAGAGATCTTCCACCCGGCGGGCGGGAGGAAGCGGCCCGCCTCCGCCACCAGGAAGGCCTGGCTCGAGGTGGCAGAGGGGGTCACCTGCGCCACCAACATATCGCCCACCTGCACACAGTGCAGGAGGCGGTCCAATGACCTCAGTAGGTCAGCCACAGTAAGTACACGTAGTCTTTCCCCTACACTCCGTCTGCCACATCACTGCCCCCACCCCACATCTCCTTCGACACTACCAACACTACTCTGTCACATCACCCCTCACACCCACTCAAACCCCATCCTCATCTTACCTGCACCTACTCACCTCGCCAGTACTCATCCCGCCACTACCACGCAACCCAATCCTCATACAATCTCATGGCTCTATCCCATACTCACCCTCTCGTGCATCTCTCTCACGGCCAGCCTCACTCAACCTGCCACCACCTGTGCTGCAGCCACAGGGCATGCATCACATATGTGCAGTAGGCAGCGTAAGGCAAACATGTCGTGAGCATGAAGGGGATGCACAAGGGTGTTTGAGGGTTTGTCATGGTTGTTACTTATATTGAATGTCAGAACAACTCACATCACACATTATATTGGCACCACTACTGCCATGTCATCACGAATCCTGTCCGGTTTGTGCAATAATGCCCGCTCCTGGGTATCACTATGAGGACCCACCACTGATGCCACCCATTGTGTCACTGCAGAGTGGGTGTAGATGTATTTGCAGGGCTCTTCTGCGCAGACGACTGAGAGACATCGGTGATGTCCCCGGTTGCACCCTGGAAGGATGCGGAGGAGAAGTTGTTGAGGGCAGTGGTGACTTTGACAGCGACAGGTAGGAAGATGGTGCACGGGCCAGCCAGGAGCAGCTCGGCATGAAAGAGGCTGCAGATGTCCACGGCTACATGTCGAGTGACTCTGAGCCTCCGTGTGCACTGCTGCTCAGAGAGGTCCAGGAGGCTGAGCCTCGGTCTGTGGACCCTGTGGCGAGGGTAGTGCCCTCTGCGACGCATCTCTCTCTGCGGTTGCCCTCCCTCCTGCTGTACAGGTGGATGTGTCACAGCACTCTGTTGTGGAACTCCAAGTGTCAGAGGTGGACGGCGTGGATGGCGAGGCTGGTGAGGCTGTTTGCCCTCCGAGGAGGTCATGACTGCAGCTACGGCGGCCCCCATCCGCAAGATGTACATCTGAGGGGGTCCGCAAGGTAGGTACATGTCTCCGGACCGCGGGGTAAGTGTGCAGGTTGGTGACTTTGACCGTCAGGAGGAGGATGGTGGAGGCCAAACTTTGTCCCAAGTGACAGAGTGACCTCCTGCAATGGGTGAGGGTCTCCCCCCCCCCCCGACCTGTCAAATGGACCTTTGCAGCTGCCACAGGCTGACAGCTGCAACACGTCCATTCGAGCTGGGAGTGTTTCCCCCAGTGTGGGAAACAGTCCCATGTTGTTCAAAAATCACACACAGTCCCTTAATCAGGTCAGTTAATGACCTGAAATACCTAACTAAATATTGTCAAGTGGCATCCCGCTGGCTTTAATTGCCTGCGGGATTCCCACCAGCGGGGGCTGCGCGCACACGCCGGCGCGTCAGCGGGGAACCCGGAAGTGGGCGGGATCGAGGCAGGATCCGGTCCCGCTCCTGGATTTCCCGATTTTCGGGGCCCCCCCGCCGAGAACGCACCCGATAGCGGGTGGTAAAATCGAGCCCAAAGTGTTTGTTTAATTTCTCTGCCATTTCCTTATTCCCCATTGTAAAGTTTCCCATCTCTGTATGTAAGAGACCCACATTTGCCTTCGCCAGTCTTTTCCTTTCATGCCTACAGAAGCTTTTACAGTCCGTTTTTAAGTTTCTCGCTCGTTTACTCTCATTCTATTTTCCCTTTCTTTATCAATTTCTTGGTCCTCTTTTGCTGAATTCTAAATTGCTCCCAATCCTCAGGCTTACTGCTTTTTCTGGCAACTTTATATGCCTCTTTCTTTGATTTAATACTAGCTTTAATTTCTCTTGGACCACTTTTCCTGTTGGGTTTTTGTGCCTTAAAGGAATATATATTTGTTGCAAATTATGTATTCTTCAAATGCTAGCCGTTGCCTGTCTACCATCATACCTTTTAATGTAGTTCCCCAATCAACCACAGCCAACATGCACCTCATACCTTCGTAGTTTCCTTTGTTTACATTTAAGACCCTCATTTCAGATCGAACTACCTCACGTTCAAACTTAATGAAGAATTCTATCATATTATGGTCACTCTTCCCTAAGGGCTCCTTTACAACAGGTTTATGAATTAACCCTTTCCCATTGCACAACACTAGATCTAAAATAGCCTGTTCTCTGGTTGGTTCCTCAACATACTGATCTAGAAAACCATCTCGTATATATTCCAGGAATTCGTCCTCTACAATATTAGTGCTAATTTGGTTTGCCCAATCTGTGTGCCCAGTTTATATTGCCTCTCCTCATTCTTCCTACCAAAATGCATCACTTCACACTTCACTGTGTTAAATTTCATTTGCCATGTGTCTGCCCATTTCATCAGTCTATGTCCTCTTAATGTCTGTTACTATCCTTCACATTGTTTACTGCATTTCTGAGTTTTGTGTCAACTGCAAGGTCCCACATGGCAGATTGGTCAAAAAAGTAAAGACCCATGGGATCCAAATGAATGTGGCAAATTTGATCCAAAATTGGCTCAGTGGCAGGAAGCAAAGGGTAATGGTTGACGGGTGTTTTTGTGACAGGAAGGCTGTTTCCAGTGAGGTGCTGCAGGGCTCGGTACTAGGTCCTTTGCTTTTTGTGGTATACATTAACGATTTGGACTTAAACTTAGGGGGCATGATTAAGAAATTTGCAGATGACACAAAGATAGGCCGTGTGGTTGATAGTGAGGAGGAAAGCTGTAGACTGCAGGAAGATATCAATGGACTGGTCAGATGGGCAGAAAAGTGGCAAATGGAGTTCAATCTGGAAAAGTGTGAGGTAATGCATTTGGGGAAAGCAAACAAGGCAAGGGAGTACAGAATAAATGGGAAGATACTGAGAGGTGTAGAGAAAGTGAGAGACCTGGAGTGCATGTCCAAGATCCCTGAAGGTAGCAGGACAGGTAAATAAGGTGTTTATGAAGGCATATGGAATGCTTTCCTTTATTGGCCGAGGCATAGAATATAAAAGCAGGTATGTTATGCTGGAACTGTATAAAACACTAGTTAGGACACAGCTTGAGTACTGCGCACAGTCATGTGACCACATTACAGGAAAGATGTAATTGCATTGGAGAGGGTGCAGAGGAGATTTACGAGGATGTTGCCAGGTCTGGTGAATTTTAGCTATGATGACAGATTGGATAGGCTGGCGTTGTTCTCTTTGGAACAGAGGAGGCTGAGGGGAGATTTGATTGAGGTGCACAAAATTATGAGGGGCCTAGATAGAGTGGATAGGAAGGACCTATTTCCCTTAGCAGAGGGGTCAATAACCAGGGGGCATAGATTTAAAGTGATTGGTAGAAGGATTAGAGCGGAAATTAGGAAAAATGTTTTCACCCAGGGGGTGGTGGGGGTCTGGAACTCACTGCCTGATAGGGTGGTAGAGGCTGAAACCCTCAACTCATTTAAAAAATACCTGGATGTGCACCTGAAGAGCTGAGACCTGCAGGGCTGCGGACCAAATGCTGGAAAGTGGGATTAGGCTGGGTGGCTCATTTCTCAGCCGGCACGGACATGATGGGCCGAATGGCCTCCTTCTGTGCCGTAAATTTTCTATGATTTTATGATTCCATGCAAACTTTGAAATTATACCCTCTATACACAACTCGAGGTCATTAATATATATCAAAAAGAGCAGTGATCTTAATACTTATACTGACCACTTATACTGACCATTCTCATCACTGTATACTTCCCTCCAGTCTGAACAACAATTGTTCACCATTACTCTCTGCTTTCTGTCCCTTAGCCAATTTTGTATCCACGCTGCCATTGTCCCTTTAATCCCATGGGCTTTAATTTAGCTAACAAGTCTATTATGTGGCACTTTATCAAATGTCTTTTTAAAGTCCATATACACATCAACTGCACTATCCTTATGAACCCTCTCCATTACTTCATCAAAGAACTCAATCAAGTTTGTCAAACATGATTTTCCTTTAACAAATATGTGCTGAGTTTCATTTATTAGCTCATACTTTTCCAAGTGCCAATTAATTTTGTCCCAGATTATTGTCTTTAAAAGATTCCCAACACCGATGTTAGGCTAACTGGCCTGTAATTGCCGAGTTTATCCCTCTCCCCTTTTTTGAACAGGAGTGTAACATTTGCAATCCTCCAATCCTCCAGCACCACTCCCATATCTAAGAAGGATTGGAAGATTGTGGCCAGAGCCTCCGCAATTTCCACCCTTACTATCTTGAGTAACTATTTCAAGTGTTTATCGAATTGTCTTCGGAAACTAACTACTGAATCTTCTACCACCACCCTTTCAGGCAGTGCATTCCAGGTTTGAGCTTCCACCAAAGCTGCAAAGTATATGAACATGAATTCCGGCCAGGCAGCAGAATCCCCGTATGTGGCCACACTGTCCAGGATAGATTGCAGAGTGCTAATTACATGCGAGCCGACACCACAAAGGCTGCAATCGGACTCCTCTATACTGTCAGCCATTGTGGTGAAACTCCTTTGTGGGCCTTCCAATACATGGTGCAACTGCTTATGTGAGACCAGCAGTTTTCTTTTCATGGCTGGGTCCTTGTAATCATCATCTGTGTCCTTCTGAGCTTGGAGAGGCACTCACTCTGTGGTGAGCTCTCTCCTGTGCTTTTCCTGCCACCAGTATCCATGCTGCTCACTGCTGCTCTGTGACTCACCATGTGCAGAGCCCTCCGAACTCACTATCTAATCCACGCAGAGAGCTAATGTCTGAGCTGATTCCTGTGGGGGTTGAAGCGCTTGACAGCGAATCCTTGAGAAAAAGTTTTGTGGTGATGTGTGGAGCTTGTGCACATAGCAGATGTGTTGAGAGGTGGAGAAGATGCAAGATGGAATGAGGAGGGCAAGGTGATGAATGTAAAGCCAAGTGTGTGCAATGTGAAGTAAGGAAGGAGTGGTGGGAGGAGTTGGTGGGTGTGTAAGTGGTAGTATATGATAAGAGAATAGTTTCAGTGTGTGGTGTGAAGCAAGGAAAGGAAGGTATGAGTAAGAAAGGAAGAAATGAGAAAGAGGTGTTGCAGTGTGCCCTTGTAATTGAGGGGAGGGGTTTGTTGAGCGTTGTGGGCGAGAGGTTGAAAAGATTGTTGTGGGGTGATGTTAAGAAATTAAGAGGTATACTTACCCTTGTTGCTCTTGTGAGGTCATGGAACCTCTTCCCACACTGAAGCCAGGCCCTGGGAGTCACCTCTGTTCACATCTGCTTCATCCTAGCCTTAGGGACACTCTTGTGCTTTGTGGGGAAAGAGAGAAAAGAGCTCCAATCTGCTCAATCTTTCCTGATAGTTGAATGCTCTCAATTCTGGTAACATTCTTAAAAATCTTTTCTGCACTTTCTCCAGTGCTTCAATATCCTTTTTTTATGGAGACCAGACACAGTACTCCAAATGTGGTCAGATAAAGGTTCTATAAAAAACTGACATTACCTTTTGTATTCTATTCACCTAGAAATGAACCCCAGTACTTTGTTGTCACTCTTTGTAGCCTTATCAACTTATGTTGCCACTTTTAGCGATTTAGGTATCTGTATTTCCAGATCTTTGCTCCTCTACCCCATTTAGTTTCTTATCTTCCAAGGAATAAGTAGCCTCCTTATTCGTCCTACGAAAATTAACCAACTCACACTTAGATATGGCTCTGGTGAGACAACACCTGGAGCACTGTGTGCATTTTTTGGTCTCCTTACCTTTTTTTTTTATTCGTTCATGGGATGTGAGCGTCGCTGGCAAAGCCAGCATTTATTGCCCATCCCTAATTACCCTTGAGAAGGTGGTGGTGAGCCGCCTTCTTGAACCGCTGCAGTCCGTGTGGTGAAGGTTCTCCCACAGTGCTGTTAGGAAGGGAGTTCCAGGATTTTGACCCAGCGACGATGAAGGAACGGCGATATATTTCCATTTCGGGATGGTGTGTGACTTGGAGGGGAACATGCAGGTGGTGTTGTTCCCATGTGCCTGCTGCCCTTGTCCTTCTAGGTGGTAGAGGTCGCGGGTTTGGGAGGTGCTGTCGAAGAAGCCTTGGCGAGTTGCTGCAGTGCATCCTGTGGATGGTACACACTGCAGCCACAGTGCGCCGGTGGTGAAGGGAGTGAATGTTTAGGGTGGTGGATGGGGTGCCAATCAAGCGGGCTGCTTTGTCCTGGATGGTGTCGAGCTTCTTGAGTGTCGTTGGAGCTGCACTCATCCAGGCAAGTAGAGAGTATACCATCACACTCCTGACTTGTGCCTTGTAGATGGTGGAAAGGCTTTGGGGAGTCAGGAGGTGGGTCACTCACTGGAGAATACCCAGCTTCTGACCTGCTCTTGTAGCCACAGTATTTATATGGCTGGTCCAGTTAAGTTTCTGGTCAATGGTGACCCCCAGGATGTTGATGGTGGGAGATTTGGCGATGGTAATGCTGTTGAATGTCAAGGGGAGGTGGTTAAACTCTCTCTTGTTGGAGATGGTCATTGCCTGCCATTTGTCTGGCACGAATGTTACTTGCCACTTATCAGCCCAAATCTGGATGTTGTCCAGGTCTTGCTGCATGCGGGCACAAACTGCTTCATTATCTGAGGGGTTGCGAATGGAACTGAACACTGTGCAATCATCAATGAACATGCCCATTTCTGACCTTATGATGGAGGGAAGGTCATTGATGAAGCAGCTGAAGATGGTTGGGCCTTGGACACTGCCCTGAGGAACTCCAGCAGCTATGTTCTGGGCTGAGATGATAGGCCTCCAACAACCACTACCCTCTTCCTTTGTGCTAGGTATGACTCCAGCCACTGGAGAGTTTTCCCCCAGATTCCCATTGACTTCAATTTTAATAGAGCTCCTTGGTACCACACTCGGTCAAATGCTGCCTTGATGTTAAGGGCAGTCACTCTCACCTCACCTCTGGAATTCAGCTCTTTTGTCCATGTTTGGACCAAGGCTGTAATGAGGTCTGGAGACGAGTGGTCCTGGTGGAACCCAAACTGAGCATCAGTGAGCAGGTTATTGGTGAGTAAGTGTCACTTGATAGCACTGTCGACGACACCTTCCATCACTTTGCTGATGATTGAGAGTAGACTGATGGGGCGGTAATTGGCCGGATCGGATTTGTCCTGCTTTTTTTGAACAGGACATACCTGGGTAATTTTCCACATTCTCGGGTAGATGCCAGTGTTGTTGCTGTACTGGAACAGCTTATCTAGAGGCACGGCTAGTTCTGGAGCACAAGACTTCAGCACTACGGCTGGCATGTTGTAGGGGCCCCTAGCCTTTGCTGTATCCAGTGCACTCAGCCTTTTCTTGATATCATGTGGAGTGAATCGAATTGGCTGAAGACTGGCTTCTATGATGGTGGGGATATTGGGAGGATGCCGAGATGGATCATCCTCTCGGCACTTCTGGCTGAAGATGGTTGCCAGTCTTGTCTTTTGCACTCACGTGCTGGACTCTGCCATCATCGAGGATGGGGATGTTCATGGAGCCTCTTCCTCCCGTTACTTAATTGTCCACCACCATTCACAACTGGTTGTGGCAGGACTGCAGAGTTTTGATTTGATCCGTTGGTTGTGGAATCGCTTAGCTCTGTCTATAGCATGTTGCTTCCACTGTTTAGCATGCATGTAGTCTTGAGTTGTAGCTTCACCAGCTTGGCACCTGGGCAATAAATGCTAGCCTTGCCAGCGACACCCACATCCATGAATGAATAATAATTTTTAAAAATCATAATAAGCCTCCTTTTTCTGTTTCATTTTAATCTCTATATCTTTGGTCATCTAGTGAGCTCTACATTTGGATGCCCATGCTTTCCCCCTCATAGGGATGTGTCCCAAACCACTCTTCCTTGAAGGCCGCCCTTTGTTCAATTATTGTTTTGCCTACCAATTTTTAATTCCAATCCACCAGGGCAAGATCCCTTTTTAATTCACTGAAATTTGCCCTCCTCCATTTAAGCAATTTCGCATTTGATTGTTCCTTGTCCTTTTCAATAACTATTCTAAACCGAATGATCATATGATCACTGTTCCCTAAATGCTCACCCACTGAAACATGCTTCATCTGCCCCACTTCATTCTCCAGAACTAGATCCAGCACTGCTTCATTCCTGGTTGGGCTGGAAACACACTGTGCCAGAAAGTTCTTAAACACATTTCAGGAATTCCTCCCCCTCTTTGCTCATTACATTGTTAATGTCCCAGTCTATATTGGGATAGAATCATGGAATCAAAGAAAGGTTACAGCACAGAAGGAGGCCATTCAGCCCATCGAATCCATGCCGGCTCTATGCAAGAGCAATCCAGCTAGTCCCACACCCCTGCCCTATCCCCGTGGCCCTGCAAATTTTTTCCCTTCAAGTACTTATCCAGTTCCGTTTTGAAAGCCATGATTGAATCTGCCTCCACCACCTTCTCGGGCAGTGCATTCCAGATCCTATCCACTCGCTGTGTAAAAAAGTTTTTCCTCATCTCGCCTTTGGTTCTTTTGCCAATCACCTTAAATCTATGTCCCCTGTTTCTTGACCTTTCTGCCAATGGGAACAGTTTCTTTCGATCTACTCTGCCTAGACCCTTCATGATTTTTAATACCCCTATCAGTTCTCTCAACCGTTTCTGTTCCAAGAAGAACAACCACAGCTTCTCCAGTCTATCCACGGAACTAAAGTCCCTCATCCCTGGAATGATTCTAATAAATCTCTTCTGCACCCTCTCTAAGGCCTTGACATCTTTCCTGAAGTGCGGTGCCCAGAACAGGGCTCAATATTCCAGTTGTGGCTGAACTAGTATTTTATAAAGGTTCATCATGACTTCCTTGCTTTTGTAATTTATGCCTCTATTTATAAAGCCCAGGATCCCGTATGATTTTTTAACCACTTTCTCAACCTGCCCTGCCTCCTTCAATGATATGTGTACATATACCATCAAATCTCTATGTTACTGTACCCCTTTTAGAATTGTGCGCTTTAATTTATATTGCCTCTTCTCAATCTTCCTACTGAAATGTATCACCTCGCATTTTTCTGCGTCAAATTTCATCTGCCACGTGTCCGCCCATTTCACCAGCCTGTCTCTATCCTCTTAAAGTCTATCACTATCCTCCTCACTGTTCACTACATTTCCAAGTTTTGTGTCATCTGCAAATTTGGAAATTGTGCCCTGTACTCCCAAGTCCAAGTCATTAATAGATATCAAGAAAAGCAGTGGTCCTAGTACCAACCCCTGGGGAGCACCACTGTACACCTCCCTACAGTCCAAAAAACCACCGTTCACCACTACTCTCTGATTCCTCTTACTTAGCCAATTCTGTATCCATGCTGTTACTGCCCCTTTTATTCCTTGGGCTTCAATCTTGATGAGAAGCCTATTGTACGGCACTTTATCAAAAGCCTTTTGAAAGTCCATATATACCGCATCAACTGCATGCCCTCATCTACCCTCTCTGTTACCTCATCAAAAAACTCTATCAAGTTAGTGAAACACGATTTGCTTTTAACAAATCCGTGCTTTCCCTAATAAATCCACACTTATCCAAGTGACTGCTAATTCGGTCCCGGATTATCGTTTTTAAAAGTTTCCCCACCACCGAGTTTAAACAGACTGGTCTGTAGTTGCTGGGTTTATCCTTACACCCTTTTGTGAACAAGGGTGTAACATTTGCAATTCTCCAGTCCTCTGGCACCACCCCCATATCTAAGTATGATTGGAAGATTATGGCCAGTACCGCCGCAATTTCCATCCTTACTTCTCCCAGCAACCTAGGATGCATCCCATCCAGACCAGGTGACTTATCTACTTTAAGTACAGCCAGCCTTTCTAGTACCTCCTCTATATCAATTTTTAGCCCATCCAGTATCTCAACTACATCTTCCTTTACTGAGTCTCTGGCAGCATCTTCTTCCTTGGTAAAGACAGATGCAAAGTACTCATTAAGTACCTCAGCCATGCCCCCTGCCCTCATGAGTAGATCTCCATTTTGGTCCCTAATCGGCCCCATTCCTAATCTTACTACGCATTTACTGTTTACATGCCTATAGAAGACTTTTGGATTCCCTTTTATGTTGGCCGCCAGTCTATTCTCATACTCTTTCTTTGCCCCTCTTATTTCCTTTTTCACTTCCCCTCTGAACTTTCTATAATCAGCCTGGTTCTCACTTGTGTTATCAACCTGACATCTTTCATATGCCCCCTTTTTGTGCTTCATCTTACTCTCTATCTCTTTTGTCATCCAGAGAGCTCTGGCTTTCCCCCTCCTGGGAATGTACCTAGACTGTACCCGAACCATCTCCTCTTTAAAGGCCGCCCATTGTTGAATTACAGTTTTGCCTGCCAATCTTTGATTTCAATTTACCCGGCACAGATCTGTTCTCATCCCACTGAAATTGGTCCTCCTCCAATTGAGTATTTTTACTTTAGAGTGGTCCATGTCCTTTTCCATCGCTATTCTAAACCTTATGATACAATGATCGCTGTTCCCTAAATGTTCCCCCACTGACACTTGCTCCACTTGGCCCACCTCATTCCCCAGAACCAAATCCAGCAATGCCTCCTTCCTTGTTGGGCTGGAAACATACTAGTCAAGAAAATTCTCCTCAACACACTTCAACAATTCCTCCTCCTCTTTGCCCCTTATAGTGTTAGATGAAGAGGGATGGGTGGAGGATTGTGTGGAGCATAAACTGCAGCATGGACCAGTTGGGCCGAATGGCCTGTTTCTGTGCTGTAGGTTCTATGTAATTCTATGTAACATTTAATATTTTAGCATTGATCAAGTAGGTTGGAGACAGTGTGAGGCATGTTGGATTATGTTTCACTTGAATAATATTTGAATGATTAAAAACTATAAATTTGTTTATCCAGTACATTGCCTTAAATACAAAATGAATGGTTCCTCTCCCAACACCCGATCCCAGACCCCAGGCCTCGACCCCCGATCCTGACTCCCCCAACTCAGGTATTAATCCATGACAATACTATCCTTGTGTTATCAGGCTGCTTGTCCGACATCCAGTACTGGATAAGCAGAAACTTCCTCCAAGTAAACATTGATAGGACTGAAGCCAATGTCTTCGGCCCCCACCACAAACACCATTTCCTAGTCAACAACCTCCTCCATGGCCACTGTCTCAGGCTAAACCAGACTGTTTGCAACCTCTGCGCCCTCTTTGACCCTGAGCTGAGCTTCCAATCCCATATCCTCTCCATCACTACAACCCCTACTTCCACCTTCGTAATATCGCAAATCTCCGCTGCTGTCTCAGCCCATCTGCTGCTGAAACCCTCATCCATGTTTTTGTTACCACCAGATCGACTATTCCAATGCTCTCCTGGTCGACCTCCCATCTTCCAACCTCCATAAACTTGAGTTCATCCAAAACTCTGCCGCCCATATCCTAACTCGCACCAAGTCTCATTTACCCATCACCCCCGTTCTCACTCACCTACATAAGCTCCCAGTCCCTGAACACCTCGATTTTAAAATTCTCATCCTTGTGTTCAAATCCTTCCATGGCCTTGCCCTTTCCTATCTCTGTAACCCCCTCCAACCATACAACATTCCGGGAGCTCTGCGTTCCTCCAATTCTGGACTCTAGTGCATCCCCGACTTCCTTCGCTTCACCATTGGTGGCCCTAAGCTCTGGTATTCCCTTTCTAAACTTCTCTGCCTTGCCGCTTCTCTCTCCTCCTTTAAGACACTCCTTAAAACCTATCTCTTTGACCAAGCTTTTGTTCACCTGTCCTAATGTCTCCTTCTTTGGCTCGGTGTCAATTGTTTTGTCTGATTACACTCCTGTGAAGTGCCTTGGAACGTTTTACTACATTAAAGACACTATATAAATGCAATTTGTTGTTGATGTTGTTATTGAGGGCTACTGTGATGCTAGCAGCAGCCCAAACCCAGAGTCCTCTTCATCGGTGGGATCTTCATGCTTCGCTGGCAATATTAAAATGAGGCCCAAGGTCCAATATTTGGAGAGCCTAGTGATGCACCATTCAGGTGCGGGGAGGTGGGGCATGTACTAACCACCTGCCCAAAAATGGCCGCAGCCCAATTTCTAGGCCAGATTGTTTGTAGGAAACTAGGTAAAAACTATTTTTAAAAAAAACGCACCATCAGAAAAATTATTCCTCACTACAAAAGTTATGAGACTTCAAAACATCCGAACAGCCAGCAGAATCAGAAATGTCACTTTTCTTAAATTTTAAGCTCTATCTTGATAAAGGACTATAGATATAGAAAACACAGAAGAACTGTGAAACTGTGATGTATATTGTTCTATTCTTTATTTTGGAGGGAGAAGCACATCTTCATACAAAATTTAAAAATCCTAATAAAACACAAAGACAAATAATAAAAAAACACTCGGCTAGATCTAGTTCACTGCACAACATTTTATCTTTAATTGGTCTATAATAATATTTAACTATGATCATTACTTTTTGGAGATCATGGTAAATATTTTCCATTAGCTGTAAGATATATGAGTGTTTCTATACAGTTAACGAAGGGCTTGTCTTCGCTGCAAGCATCTATTAATTCCCTAGCTAACTTTTACCACCACCCATTGATGTAAATTAATTTAAGACCTATCCTGGAGTCCAGTTGGATGACATTTAGTTAGAGATGTCAGTTGTATGATGGTTGAAAATTAAATTGGTACGTAATAACTGAATGTTACAATATGGGCTTTTCTTATTAGTGATTATGAAAGCATATGAATTAATTTCTGCAACTCAGTCAAAGTCTATAACTTTCAATTACATCGAGCTCCATTTATCATGTGTCTCACTTATATTTCAATATATTAATTATTTTCAAACTTGTATCAATTTCTTAATAACCTTAACAATAATTAGTTGCTATTAAATTACTCATGGAATAATAACCATAATAGAAAATAGTTACAATAAATGACCTGTAAATTGTTTAGTATTAAGTTGACATTGTCATTGGAATACAGTGATAATTTACTATTCAATATGCAATTATAATTCATAATTCAACAACGAAGACATTATCAGGTTTCCATGCTTCACTGTACCATGCACCAAACAAGGGAATAAAAATAGGAACGGAAATAATTGTTGGCTTATGGCAACTGGTCTTGCAGGTTTTCGTAAAAGCATATGGAAGATTTGTATCAATGAAGTGCCAACAAAATCTTTGCATTATTGCTGTTCCCTCAAATATGTGTACAGGTACATCTCCAATCCCACATTCCAACACACAATTGCTCTGAATTTCCATGAGGGTTCCAATAGTCGCCTGCTGTGTCTCCCTATGGAAACACCAAGGAAAATAGTGGAGACCCGATTATGTTTGGAGTTTCCTCACTGCCTTGTATGGGGGGAACCTTCCATCTGCTTGTGACAAAGCAAATGACAGGCAGGGATGTGGATGAGGGACATGAGTTCTCTCTCTTGCTTCTCAGTTGGGATTTGGCATTGTAATGGCTACTGATACGCTGACTACTTGGAGGCAAACAGGTCTCCACAGGGGTGGGGGTAATTTTCACCTTCACCACTTGGATGGTAAAGTGACAGAGCAGTTTGTTCGCCTGCGATGGAACTAGGCCGATTTTCTTTTCCGTTGATTTAAATGGAATGAAAATTGGACATGTTCTATGACGGGTGAGTGGTCCACTCTGCTGGTTTACTGCCTTAGCTGTGAAGGTGAAAATTACCCCCAGTGCACGTGGGCCATACCCATGGGATCCAGGCCAAGTGAGCAGTCTGGACGCCCAAAGAATTCCAAGTTTTTAAAAAAAAATAATGCTTCTTGCTTTGGGGGCTGATAGAAACATGACGAGTTTGGGGAAACCCATACCCAGACTACAAGAAAGTCACAGTTTCTGTGGGCTGTGTGCCCTATCATTGACTCTAAAAACTCTGGTGGGGTCATTGCTGGATGGCACTGTAAAATGTGACCCTAGTGTAACCATCAGAATTGCAACACAAGAAATTGTGGGAAATAATACAACTGAGCTAATTAATGCTGTTGTTGTATGAGCTTGCGTGAGTGAAATGAGGGCATTTAACATTGCCATCTCACTCATGCTGACCAAGTTATACACATTATATGTGCATCCAAGCATGAATCCACCACCCCAGGGCATAGGCTGTTGGTAGATTAATTTCAGTGCGTGCCATGACATTGCAAAAACCATGATGGTCGCTAGATTGTGGGCCATTGGGTCCAGCTGTTATGCTGCAAAGATCTAAGGTGACCTTGCAGATTTTTACTATCCCATTAACTAGTTATTAACCTTTTGTATCCTGAAATCCCCTGGTGCCCTTCAATTTTAACCAAGAATGCTAAATAGTGGAACATATGGTGCAATAGAGTGCTGATATATTTCATATTCTTACAAGTGAAAACAACTAAAATGCTACAATAGCAAAAAGGTGGTTTAGCTGAATCTTAGTGAAATTCAAAGGCACCTTTCCAGAATTTCCACACCAATTTCTACTGATACCAGCATAAATTCAGTGCAAAAATCACACCACAAGTACATTTGACAAAAACGTGAGAGACATGCAGCACTCAGATTCAAGGGTTTAATGGTTTGGAGTATTGTTGTGCCATTAATTCCCCAAAAGAAAATAAAAATACACACACACATTATACATACAAGCTGCATAATCTGAACAAGTTTTATTCCTTGAAATGATTACAAGAAAATTTTAATTTTATTGCTATTTAATTAAACACCCCTTCTATTTAATTACATGATTTGATTGCAGGACCTGGCCAGTCCATCATGTTGACTATTATTGGTTTATGTCAAAAACAAAAAAAAAGGAAAAGGACAGCCATAAAACAAAGGGTGAGTATCATTATGATTGAATATATTATTATATAGAATCATGCACTCTGCAATGTCTCCTAAAGCAACAATACACCTCAGGATTAAATTGATGTTAGGCTCATTTAGGCACAGCAGAATGTGTACATGGCCCCTGATGGTGCTGCTCTTTTAGGCTGCTATACCAAACCTCTAACTATCCGCACATGGCACAATCAGAGCCATGAGTGCTCCATAATTATTTGGAGGTGACCTCAGAAAACACTGCCAGAATCACCACTCCCATCACCACCTCCCCAACCCCCCATCATGCAAGATGCACTGGCATATTTTCAGGTCAGCTGCCACTGCAGTTGTAATAGAAAATCTCCCTTTACGTGCTTTGGCGTTGTTGGGCTGGATATTCTTTCTTTATCTCATTCAAAATTGGGAAGGATAGCAGTAGAAAAGGTGGGAAAATTGGTTTGTATAGCTTACCGCCACAATTCTGCCCCAAGCTCAATTTCTAACTGGCTGCCCCTTCTTGCCTCTGTATGTCAATAGCGGCCAGGGGAGGTGGCAGATGGACCCAGGTTCCCAGACTATTTTCCCCTTTAACTGCGGCTGTCTCTGCCATCTCCAGGGACTACCAGGAAAAAGGTGGAGGCAGGCCTTGGGGCAGAGGCGTTAAGACCCCGAAGTTCTTGAATGGAGGAAAAGAGCCTATTAATGGCTTCCTCTTCATCTGTATGGGCCACAAATACTCAGCGAGACCAAAGACCTTTAAATTTGTGGCCTCCTCTTTGGATGTTGCAGCAGTGGTCCCAGTGCAGCACCACCCAGATTTAACTCTTTAGTCGCAGTGGGCTATCTCTCGCTGGCAGGGATCCTGCCAGCACCTGCCCTGCATTCCAAACAACTCTTGACCCAGGATTATGGCAAGGCCACAATGGCAAGTGGGAATCTCACAGTGCTGTGAAGAGAAGAATTCAGCCCATTGTCTTTTCACTTGGATAAGTACACATAGCTAGGATTATGGAAACTTTATGATAAGAACCCCATTCAGTTGAGTGGTTTTAATTAATTGTTCCATGTATGAAGTCTAAATAATACCAGATTTTTAAAAATCAAGTTGTCTCAGGTACAAGTATGTCCCAGGTATACAGTAGTCCAATCCAGCCAAAATGTTTTTTATTATTCATTTATGGGATGTGGGCGTCGCTGGCAAGACCAGCATTTTTTGCCCATCCCTAATTGTCCTTGAGAGGGTGGTGGTGAGCTGCCATCTTGAAACGCTGCAGTCCATGTGGTGAAGGTTCTCCCACAGTGCTATTAGGTAGGGAGTTCCAGGATTTTGACACAGCGACAATGAAGGAACAGCGATATATTTCCAAGTCAGGATGGTGTGTGAATTATAGAATCATAGAATCATAGAAGGTCACAGCACAGAAAGAGGCCATTCAGCCCATCGAGTCCTTGCTGGCTCTGTGCATGAGCAATCCAGCTAGTCCCATTGCCCCGCCCTATCCCCGTAGCCCACCATATTTTTTCATTTCAAGTACTTATCCAGTTCCCTTCTGAAGGCCATGATTGAATCTGCCTCCAGCACTCCCTCGGGCAGTGCATTCCAGATCCTAACCACTCGCTGTGTAAAAAAGTTTTTCCTCATCTCACCTTTGGTTCTTTTGCCAATCACCTTAAATCTGTGTCCTCTGGTTCTTGACCCTTCTGCCAATGGGAACAGTTTCTCTCTATCCACTCTGTATAGACCCTTCATGATTTTGACTTAGAGGGGAACGTGCAGTTGGTGGTCTTCCCACAGGTCTGCTGCCCTTGTCCTTCTAGGTGGTAGAGGTCGCGGGTTTGGGAGGTGCTGTCAAAGAAGCCTTGGTGAGTTGCTGCAGTGCATCCTGGATGGTGTCAAACTTCTTGAGTGTTGTTGGAGCTGCACTCATCCAGGCAAGTGGAGAGTATTCCAACACATTCCTGACTTGTGCCTTGTAGATGGTGAAAAGGATTTGGGGAGTCAGGAGGTGAGTCACTCACCACAGAATACCCAGCCGCTGACCTGCTCTTGTAGCCACAGTATTTATGTGGCTGGTCCAATTAAGTTTCTAGTCAATGGTGACCCCCAGGATGTTGATGGTGGGGGATTTGGCAATGGTAAGGCCATTGAATGTCAAGGGGAGGTGGTTAGGCTCTCTCTTGTTGGAGATGGTCATTGCCTGGCACCTGTCTGGCACGAATATTACTTGCCACTTATCAGCCCAAGCCTGGATGTTGTCCAAGTCTTGCTGCATGCGGGCACGGACTGGATCATTATCTGAGGGGTTGCGAATGGAGCTGAACACTGTGCAATCATCAGCGAACATCCCCATATCTGACCTTATGATGGAGGGAAGGTCATTGATGAAGCAGCTGAAGATGTTTGGGCCTAGGACACTGTCCTGAGGAACTCCTGCAGCAATGTCCTGGGGCTGAGATGATTGGCCTCCAACAACCACTACCATCTTCCTTTGTGTTAGGTATGACTCCAGCCACTGGAGAGTTTTCCCCCTGATTCGCATTGACTTCACGCCACATTCTTGCTGCCTTGATGTCAAGGCAAATGCTTTGCTTGATGTCGAGGCAAATGTTCTGTACTGAACTGCCTAAACTACAATTTTAGAAAAGGTATTTGCTGCATTTAGTGACATTTCAATTGATTATATTTTGAAAGCCATAATATAACACTTTAAGCACAGACTAGTTTTTGGCAATACTGATGTCCACTGGGTACTCAATTGAAACTGTCAAAGTCTATTTCACTCATGTTCCTTAATAACTGCCTTCAGCCTTCTAACATCTGACTCGAGGCTAGTTTTACATAGAATTACGTGGACTTATATAGAATTTTACAGCACAGGAACAGGCCATTCGGACCAACAGGTCTATGGTCAGTGTTTATGCTCCACACGAGCCTCCCCCCACCTTACTTCATCTCACCCTATCGACATATCCTTCTAGTCCTTTCTTCCTCATGAACTTATTTAGCTCCCCCTTAAATGCATCTATGCTAATCGTCTCAACCACTCCTTGTGGTAACGAGTTTCACACTCTCACCACTCTCTGAGGAAAGAAGCTTCTCCTAACTTCCTTATTGGATTTATTACTGACTATCTTAAATTCATGGCCTCTAGTTTTGGACTCTCCCATAAGTGGAAACATCTTCTCTACATCTAACCAATCAAACCCCGTCATAATTTTAAACTCGAGTGCCCAGAATAGATGGCATTTTTTGAAACCAAAATGTGGATGTATAAATTCAGAAATCAAACACAGATCCTATTATAGGTAGTATGGTTTTTTCACAATGCAAATTAATATTTTCACTTTATTATCCATCTCAAATATACATAATCCATTTTAAGAGATTAAAAAAAGACATTCATACCTCAGCACCTGTAAAGTAAATTTTAGTATTAAAATGATCATTTTCTCTGTACAACATTCTTACAGCCTTTTACAGGCCAATGTGCAATACCAATCGTGACAGCATTTGAGCTGTACTTGTTCAATCACATACAGCTTTTTACTCTAGAGGTACAACTAACTGATGAAATGCATAACAGTGGATAAATAATAGAACAAAAGAGTCTCAAAAGAGCCAGTGACATGCTGAGTGGGTTAAAATACTACAAGGATTGTATTGCTGATAGCAATAAATGTTTGTTCCCATTCGCTTTCCATTGGGACAGCAGACAACTAACAGCTCACAGGGCCTGTAGGGCCACCACTCACTCCATCTGCAGCAAGCACCAGCCCAGGAGCATTCATTTTAGAGCAATCAGATGTAGAGGGAGAGTTAGAGCTAGAAGACAGAACACTGGGTGAAGCTTAAGGCAGGAGTGCAGAACAGCAAATAGAGGTGGCTGCGAAGGATCAGGAAGAGGTTGGATGGAGTGCCATTTTCAAGCTACAGAATGCAAAGTTCCGAAACTAGGCCATCCAGGCCCTCCCTACAAAAGAATGCTACTTTCTGAGGATCGTCAACTCATTGAGTCATTTGAGAGTGTGCAAAGCATGCTGCAAGGTGCAATGGCTAGTTTGGAAGGGTCCATTACCCACATCTAAGCAGTGGTGTATAATTACTTCACAGACTGCAGTACACCCTGGAGCATATAGCACTTCAAGAAGCATTTGCAGTGGAATCCTCCTTAATAAAGGTCCTAAGTACAACTGTAGTTTCTCTAAAGAACATCACATTTGTCTGGATTAACCATGCTGGACAATCCTCTGCATTATACTCTAATGTGATCTCACTTCGGCCCTGCAGATTTCCCCCATTTGAATGCAGTACACGGTGAGAGAGTGTCTAGCAGCAGGGGCATGACAGGCGTCAGCACAGATAATGGAGCTGACTTTCAAGATCCATTGCATCCAGGCCCCCCAGTAAAATGACCCATGGTATAGCCAGAAAGCAGACAGGGCCATACAGCCACCAATAGGATGTAAAGAGTCATCACAGTCCCTAGAAGCCGTCAAGCTCATCCGACCACTAGGCACCTTGCTGCCTTCTCCCCCAAGTGGAGTGTATGGAAAGAACACTAGATTTGGTAGAAAGACCTCTCACTATACAGTCAATGATGGGAACCACCTGAGTAAGAACAATTGGCAACACACCATGCACCATTGGAGAAATAAATGATTGTAATTGGATTTTGATTTTGTACAGTGGCACGAATAGCACGGAGAGGACTGGATATGCATGTACGGTGGCTGAGGTGAAGTAGAGAATAATAAGAATAATAATGTGTGAGATTCGATGCGTGATTTCATTGGGAGCATGCGTTCAGTAATGTTTGTGCTGAGATGTCTCATTTTTAATTGAACTCATTGTCTATTGGATTTTGCTGGATTTGTCTTTCTTACTGTAGCCCTAGTGCAGTTGGCAACTCTTCATCCGTGAGGTCATTGTCTCTTTCTGCTTCTGGCCCTTCTAAACCCATTCTCTTATACCTGTTGCATGGTGACACCTCCTTTGACAGCATATTGTGAAACATACAACATACAGCTTTAACTTGTAAGACTATGGTGGGCCTATATTGCAGCATACAACCCAAAACTATCCAGACAGCAGAATCTTAGCTTTAGCATACCTTTTGTATGCTTTATTTGTACCCTTTTTGAACCATGCCTCTCATCATGTGTTCTTTCTGTAGTTCTTGGATTGCACATTGCTGTCACCGCTGGTTACTTTGGGACTGTAGACTGGTGTACAGCAAATGCATTGTGACACCTTGCAGGGTTTGCAGCATCCACCTGCATGATGATGATGTGAGAGTCCCATACAACCAGAATACTGATGCAGTTGAAGCCATTCCTATTCAGAAATGCAATGCCACTGGTGGCAAGAGTCAGCATGGCCACATGAGTTCTATCAATAAGGCCCTGAATTCTTGGGAAGCCAACTACTCCGAAAAAACAAAAGAGCTCTCTCTGGTTGCCGGTCATTTTTCTTAGGAAAAGTGATTAATTACTTGGACCTGATGTATGTCGTGGTGCACTGTAGATTGGCAGACCTGACATTGTCCTGTGAGCCATGCAGAGGCCAACTCCTCAAAGTGGTGACGCAGACACAGAACAATTAGGATTAAATCCAGAATTAGCCTAAAAACCAATGAAAAGTACATAAAGTACAGAAAGGCAACAATAACAGTCCATGAAGCAGTAATTTTCTGTCACTGGCAATACTTTTGACCTGAAATCCAAGCAGTCATGTTTCAAGTGTATCTCGTTAATAATGGCACATAGCAATGATGTCAAGATAATGGAGAAAACCAATGAAAATATGGCGCAAGGACACCCCACTTTCATTTCCATTCATTTTGAAATTTAAATGAGGTTCGGACTCTACACATCCTGCTCCCCCAGCACCGCCTGTGAGATAATACTGGGCAGCCCACTCCTGGTGCAAAGAGTTTGCTTCTGATTTTCTGTCCTCTCCTATGCCTGGCATGTGAATGTCCCACCAACACCTGGAAACGGAAAATCTCCCCATATAATGTTAAAACCTTTTTTTTAAGAATCAGCCAGTGACATGTAGCAATGCCAGGTTGGGTACAGCACAAGTTTGAAATCTTGAATCCCTATTACATTACCTGTACAATATGCTCAACCTCAGCTTAAAAAACAGATCCTTGACTGCACCAGTGTGATACCCATTCCCCACACCAGAGTGTGTTTATACTGCAACATTAGCATTACTGCAAATTGGTTTCTACTTTGCATAGAGCTCTCTTGGGCAGGAGAATTAAAGTTGGAGTCAGGCAGTAGTCAGCAGGGTATTGCTTGGCTGGATCCAATACTGCAGTATAAATACACTAAAGATTGGCTAATTGTGGTCAGTTTTGTGCTGAGATTTGCTGCCACTGCAATTACAATTGAAACTTTCCAAATATATTCCCTTAAAAGATGCCTGAGAAGAGAAAAGTGAGAGTGAGAAACCAGGAAATTATAGATCTATTAGTCTAACATCTGGTGTGGGGAAATTATTGAAATCTATAATTAAGGTCAGCGTGACTGAGCACTTAGAGAAATTTGAGTTGAATAAAGTGAGCCAACATGGATTTGTAAAGGGTAGATCATGTCTAACGAACCTAATGGAATTTTTTGATGAAGTAACTAAAGTAATAGACAGAGAAATGTCTATGGATGTAGTTTGTATGGATTTCCAGAAAGCATTCGATAAGGTTCCACATGAGAGACTGTTAGCTAAAATTAAAGCTCATGGAATTGAAGACAAATTATTGACCTGGTTAGTAGATTGGTTAGGCGGTGGAAGACAAAGAGTAGGGATAATGGGCAGATGGGTTTCAACGCAGATAAGTGTGAGGTCATCCATGTTGGTCCAAAAAAGGATAGATCTGAATATTTTTTAAATGGTGAAAAGCTAGGAACAGTGGAGGTCCAAAGAGATTTAGGGGTCCACGTACACAGATCACTGAAATGTAGTGGTCAGGTACAAAAAAATAATCAGAAAGGCTAATAGAACGTTAGCCTTTATATCTAGAGGGCTAGAATATAAAGGGGAGGAAGTTTTGCTACAGCTATACAAAACCCTGGTTAGACCACATTTGGTACAGTGCTGGGCACTGCACCTTAGAAAGAATATATTGGACTCGGAAGGAGTGCAGCGCAGTTTCACCAGAATATTACCAGGGCTCCAAGGGTTAAATTATGAGGAGAGATTACATAAACTAGACTTGTATTCCTTGGAATAAAGAAGGTTAAGGTTTGATTGCGGTTTTTAGGATTTTGAAAGGAATTGATAGGGTAGATGGAGAGAAACTTTTTCCGCTGGGAGTCCAGGACAAAAGGACTTCAAATCAGAGCCAGGCCATTCAGGAGAGAAGTTCGGAAACACCCCTTTACGCAAAGGGTGGTAGAAGTGTGGAACTCACTCCCACAAAGAGCAGTAAATGCTAGCTCAATTAATAATTTTAAATCTGAGAGCGATAGATTTTTGCTAGCCAAGGCTTTTAAGGGATATGGAGCCAAGGCGAGTAAATGGAGTTTGGATATATATCAACCATGATCTCATTGAATGGCAGAACAGGCTCGAGAGGCTGAATGGCCTATGTTCCAATGTTTCTATGTTCCAATGAAAGCTTTTATTTGGCTACTTTAGAATCCAGGTTACAGTCATAAGAGTCCAATGTTAACATAAACTATGCCAGCTATTCCAGATAAAACCTTTTTATTCAAATTGCCTGATGTAAAAGCCTCTCTAATCTGGGAGACCTTGACAGAGATCACCAGTTAATTATATTCCTCTCTCCTCACAAGGTTTTGTTGTTTTCATTTCCTCTCTGTTCCAATTATTTCTTAGAACAAAATACAGAACAAAAATTCACTGTCAAATATCCTCAGTCCCAAGCGCTTTCTTTTACTGAACTACATTTCAATTTCCTTGCATTTGAATTCCACTAAACAGGTTGTCATTACAATACAGTGCACAAGTTTGCATGTAAGCTTGACATAGGCTAATTTTGCACTTAGCCCATACAAAATCAACAAAGCAATGCTACCTCTCCCATAAAAAAAAACGCCATACAAATAACATTGCCAAATACTTACTTCACAGCAGCGAGATCAGTATTGACTTAAGATATTGCATATTTCTATTTTTTTCCCCAGATGCACTCAGGAAACACTGCTGCTCACGGTTGCTAGGATATCTTCTCTTTTAAACCACCTGATTTACCCTACTTTAAGACGATGGGAATAGCAGTGCAGATAGGCAAAGTAATACAATACCTGAGTTAATTCCAAGAAAAGCAGACATTGACTGCAAATCTTTAGCTGGCCTTCTCTTTCGCTTATGGTTGTAGGGAAAAAGGTACCTTCTTATTAATATAATACAGGATTTGACAGGTGAGAAGTCACTTCAGCTCATTAATGCATTCTAGCAGTAGAATGAAAAAAGGAATTGCTGTTCTTTTAACTTTTAATCCATATGAGCACAGATGGTTTATGACTGGAAATCTATTTGAAACAAATTGATGTACTTAGCAATATTTTTTAGCAATTCCAGGGCTGATCATGTCAAATTCAGCGTGAAGCATTGTTACATTCTAAAATTTCATAAAATCTAGTCACAACTAGTGGTGAGGGAATACATTGAAAGGAAGGCAGACTGGAAACAGCCGTGTCATTTTTGATGACATCATAACATGCAACTGATTCAATTATGTTTTCATTGTACAAAAGTGGGTATTTTAACTCCCTCTGCCCAGCAGAAGCCGAGCGGATCAGGAGTTAGAACAACTGGCATTATTTGCCACTTCGATACTGCTCCGTGGCAACTTTTATGCCGGGTGGTTGAGCCGTCCACCTGAATCCGATGGATGCCTCATTAATATATGTTAATCAGGATCGTAACACTCAGATAGAACCCCAAGACAATTTTTATGGCCACTGGACAGAGCAACCACTGTGGTCGCTTCAACCAGTGAAACTTGCCAGAGCAGAAGCGGAGGCCCCAAAAGGTGAGTAAAAAACTTTTCTTATAGGATCAGGAGGAGCAGGAATGCTCCTCTGGACCCCACAAGGAAAGTCTGGGCCTCTATTGCCCTGCCGCCCTTCCCCACCTCAATCCATGAGACATTGCTGAACCTCTTTCGCCCCCCCCCCCACTTGACTTACCTTGAGTGCTGGTGGGCAGCCTCTGGGCGCCTGATCTTCGCTTGCCAGCAGCCATTAATATTATTAGCTATGTCATTACGCCATTTCGGACAGGCAGCTCGCAGCCATTAATGAGGCACAGCTGGTAAAATCAGCTGGCCTCCCACGGAGATCCCCAGGCAGGAAGTTGTCTTTCCACACTGGAGTTAAAATCCACACTAAAGAATTAATTCATATCATGAACAAGTAACATTAAGACACTTTTTTTTGTGTTAAGAAACACCAGTCAAAAGCTCTCTAAAGCACATAGGTTAAATGAATGTTGAAATCTAAAGTACATTCTTATTCCACAACTGGAAAGGATAATGTTCTCTGAGCATGGTAGCCGTCTCATAATGGAAGCCGTCCAGTATTGCAGAATGCCTCAACATTTTACGTTTGAGACACTAAAGTGTTTCTGGCTTGAGCTATTGACTGAGTGAATTTGAGAAAATTTTTTATCTAAAACTATTTTTGTTTTTCTTTATTTTTGCATTTAAAAGTTAATGCAGACCGAACATTGGCTGTTGATTTTACTTCTTCCTCATCTTGCCACAAAGAATACATTGTACCATGTCATAAGCAGTACTTTAGAAATCACTTCCTGCATTCAGAAAATACAATGCCATTTTCTTCAAAAGTCAAGTATGCTCTATAACTGACTTCACAGAGTAAAGAGGCTAAAACATACCCAATTCCCTGTGAAAATATATTTTCTCCCTTCTGAGGAATATTTCTTTGGTTTTGCACAACAGAACTATGATGAAGGTGATCCTGCTGCTTTTTCTCTTGGTCCTTTTGGGCAGAAATAATAATATTTACCTATTTGAGGAACAGGTTTACAATTTTTTGTGTGTACACACACCTTGGAACCATTAATTTTGTATTTAAGGCAATGTACTGGCAATACAAGTCATTCTAATGAAACAAAATCCAACATGTCTTACAATGTCTCCAACCTACTTGGACATTTTACTACGTTAAAGGCACTAAATGCAAGTTGTTGTTGATAAATGCTAAAATATTGACTGTTACAAACATACATAGAAATAAATAGAATCTACAGCACAGAAACAGGCCATTCGGCCCAACTGGTCTATGCCGGCATCTATGCTTCACACGAGCCTCCTCCCACCCCTCTTCATCTAAATCTATCAGCATATCCTTCTATTCCTTTCTCCCTCATGTGCTTACCTAGCTTCCCCTTAAATGCATCTATGCTATTTACCTCAACTGCACCTTGTAAATGATATTGATAATGTTGAATGACATTCATGCTTTGTGTTGCCTCTCTAATAAAAGCAGTAAATTAAAAAGCATTTCAGAAAATGTTTCATTCTCACAAGGGAGAGGAAAATGTTTTTTCCTACCTCTCTCTCAGGGTTCAACATCTAGTTATTTCACAAGGTAAGTATGAATGAAGGTGGCCATTCCAATGATGAATAGTATTATCACATATTGCTTCTGAAGGAACTGTAGCTACAGCCACAATAGATAGTTTATATAGAACCTACTTGTCACCGGGTCCAAGAGCCACTAGGAGGTCGACACTGCAAACCATGAGGGAGGCTTGCATCATCCTGAGATTTATAGAACCAAAGAATCATACAGCATAGAAGGAAGCCATTCGGCCCATCATGTCTCTACTGGGTCTATCCAATTAGTCCCACTCCCCTGCTCTTTCCCCATAGCCCTGCAAATGTCTCCATTTCAAGTATATTTCAATTCTCTTTTGAAAGTTACATTGAGACACATCGAGTTACTTCAAAACTACAGCACAAAAACAGGCCATTTGGCCCAACTGGTCTATGCCGGCATTTATGCTCCACACGAGCCTCCTCCCTCTCTACTTTATCTAACTCTATCAGCATACCCTCCTATTCTTTTTCCCTCATGTGCTTATCTAGTTTCCCCTTAAATGCATCTATGCTATGTGCCTCAACTATTTCTTGTGGTAGCGCATTCCACATTTTTACCACTCTTTGGGTGAAGAAACTTCTCCTGAATTTCTTATTGGATTTATTAGCGACTATTTTATATTTATGACCTCTTGTTTTGGACTCCCCCACAAGTGTAAACATTTACTCCATGTCTACCCTATCAAACCCTTTCATTATCTTAAAGACCTCTATCAGGTCACCTTTCAGCCTTCTCTTTTCTAGAGAGAAGAGCCCCAGCCTGTACAGCCTTTCCTGGTTGAGTATATCCTCTTAGTTCTAGAATCATCCTTGTGAATCTTTTTTGCACTCTCTCCAATGCTACCATATCTTTTCTACAATATGGAGACCAGAACTATGCACGGTACTCCAAGTGTAGTCTATACAAATTTAACATAACTTCTCTGCTTTTCAATTCTATCCCTCTAGAAATGAACCCCAGTGCTTGATTTGCCTTTTTATGCGCTTAATAAACTGCATCACTACTTTTAGTGATTTGTGTATCTGTACCCCTAGATCCCTTTGCTTCTCTATCCCATTTAAACTCTTAATATCCTACCAAAATGCGCTACCTCACACTTATCTATATTGAAATTTATTTACCAATTACACGCCCATTCTGCAAGTTTATTAATGTCCTCTTGCACTTTGACACATTCTTCCTTTTTATTAACTCAACCCTCCAATTTGATGTCGTCCGCAAATTTTGAAATTGTACTTCCGATTCCCGAATCAATATCGTTAATGTAAATTGTGAACAATGGTCCCAGCACCGATCCCTATGGAACACCACCTTCCACCTTTTGCCAGTCAGAGTACCAACCCTTAACTCCTACTCTCTGCTTTCTGTTTTGTAGCCAACTTGCTATCGATGCTGCTATGGATCCCCTGACTCCACATACTCTGACCTTGGTCATGAGTCTAGAATGCGGTATCTTATCGAAGGCCTTTTGAAAATCCAAATATATTACATCTACTGCATTACCCCTGTCTACTCTTTCTGTTACTTCTTCAAAGAATTCAATAAGTTTGGCCAAGCATGACTTTCCCTTCTGAAATCCGTGCTGACTATTCTTTATCATATTTTCGTTCTCTAGATGTTCCTATTGAATCTGCTTCCACCACCTTTATAGGCAGTGAATTCCAGATCATAACAACTCATGAAATGCCAAAAGAATAAAGAAAAAGTAAAAACTGAAAATGCTGGAAAGACATTTTGGTGGGAAGAATGAGGCGAGGCAATATAAACTAAATGGTACAATTTCAAACGGGGTGTGGGAGCAGAGAGACCTGGGGGTGCACGTACACAAATCTTTGCAGGTGGCAGGACAAGTTGAAAAGGCTGATAAAAAAGCAGACGGGATCCTGGACTTTATTAATAGAGGCATAGAGTACAAAAGTGAGGAAGTTATGCTGAAACTTTATAAAACACTGGTTAGGCCTCAACAGGAGTATTGCGTTCAATTCTGGGTACCACACTTTAGGAAGGATGTCAAGGACTTAGAAAGGGTGCAGAAGAGATTTACTCGAATCCAAGGATGAGCGACTTCAGTCATGTTGAGAGACTTGAGAAACTGGGGTTGTTCTCTTTAGAACAGAGAAGGCTAAGGGGAGATTTGATAGAGGTGTTCAAAATCATGAACGGTTTTGGTCTGTAAATAAGGAGAAACTGTTTCCAGTGGCAGAAGGGTCGGTAACCAAAGGACACAGATTTAAGGCGATCGGCAAAAGAGACAGAGGTGACATGCGGAAACATTTTTTACGCAACGAGGTGTAATGATCTGGAATGCATTACCTGAAAGGGTGGTGAAAGCAGATTCAATAGTAACTTTCAAAATGCAATTGGATAAATACTTGAAGGACGAATTTTTACAGGGCTATTGGGAAAGAGCAGGGAAATGGGTCTAAATGGATAGCTCTTTCAAACCCTAACCCTAACCTTAACCCGAATGGCCTCCTCCTGTGCTGTACCTACTATGATAATATGATACTATGAACTCGCTGCATAAATAAATGTCTCCTCATTTCCTCCCTGGATTTTTTGCCAATTATCTGAAATCTGTGACCTCTGGTTACCGGCCCTCCTGCCAGTGGAAACAGTTTCTCCCCATCTACTCTATCAAAACCCTTCATGATTTTGAACACCTCTATCAAATCTCCTCTTAACCTTCTCTGCTCTAAGGAGAACAACCCCAGCTTCTCCAGTCTCTCCACTTAACTGAAGTCCCTCATCCCCGATACCATTCTGGTAAATCTCCTCTGCATCCTCTCCAAGGCCCTCAATTGGACACTATACTCTAGCTGAGGTCTAGTCTGAGATCTATAAAGGTTTAGCACAACTTCCTTGCTTTTATACTCTATGCTTCAATTCATAAAGCCAAGGATCCAGTATGCTTTCTTAGCAGCCTTATCAACTTTTCCTGCCACCTTCAAAGATTCGTGTATGTGAACTCCCAGGTCTCCCTATTCCTGCACCTCCTTTAAAATTATACCATTTAATTTTTATTGCCATTTAATTTATATTTAGATTAAAGGATCTCTACTGGCAACATAACCCTTGAACAGGCCATTAGCAGTGTTCCATAATGTATAATTAGTCATTTGTATAATTTACAGAATCACCTTCAACTTTTCCTTTTGGATAGAAGATGTGTTGTAGCCCAGTAATACGTTCAACAGAAAGGCGCTGGACAGCTGCCTCCTTCATCTGAATGAATCATTCATGGAACATTGGAAAATGTTTCTGATCTTGAGTCAGTATATGATGCTCATCCATGTGTCCTTTGACACTATCTAATGTCCATATACCTTCTGCAAAGCTTTTAGTTCCTCTCAATTTCTAAAGTAGCATTTAAGTTTTTTAGCCAACTTTTCACATCAGGATTTCTTTATTCTTTATGTTTTCTTTAGGCTGATTTTTCAAGATCTTAACAATAGACAATTTTACGTCTTTAATGTTAAGACTGTTCTTTTCCAAATGGTTATAAAATGCCCCTAATCATGCTCACTATTTTCCTTTGCACACTGCATGTACACTTACACAGCCTTTCATTTTCACTATGATATTAGAATTGCCAAATTAAATTTGTGCAGGCAATATTTTGCACACCTAGTCAATGATAAGGAGAAAATAAATCACAAGTTATTTCATATTACTTCAACAACATTCACACTGGAGACTTGAATATCCACATCAATAATCCAGTACATATTATTTTGTGTCCTAAAGTGTAAATTATCTATTGTTTCCTAATATGTGCACACTGCACTCAGCCTCAAGCTTTTTTCACTGCTCAGAGTCTGACCTACACTAACATTACGGCAATCTCATTGTAAAGAAGTGGTGTATGAGGATGCATAACAGAGTAAAGAATTGCTGACACTGTGTTAAGTGATCCTTTCTATTGATCTTAATATCTGACAGCATTCTTTTTGTCCTTCCCCCCTCCCCTTCCTCAAGCAATATCAAGATAGTCAGTAATGCCCCCTGTCTTAATTACCGAGCTAGCCACAAGAGTAAATGATGGCTGAAGGACATGACTGAAACTACGAAGGACATGGCTATTCTGATCATTATTCTTTTTGCTAACTTCAACATAATATTACACTTCCTCGTGAATCATTTTTCAGGTCTAAGTGCACGGATTCCTGGATTCAGTGAGAAGACACTTCAATAGCCTCTATCAGTTTTACTTAGTAAACAAAGTGGTGGAATTTTAATCCCCAAAAATGGGTGGCTTGGGGGCGGGTGGGAGGTAAGAATTTTAAATTGCTCAAACCCGACCCAATCCACCCACTTTCAATTTCAGGAGTCAGGTCGGTCAGTGAAATCTTTTAAGGAGGCCTCCATTTTACCTATATTTTTATTTTTAACCCATGGAGGCCGGGTTTCCCGGGCCACGGGAATCCCAGCAGGTAAAAGGAGGCGAGAAGGGCCGGATCCATGAGGTAAGTGCATTTACAGCACTGCTAGTGGGACAGTGAGAATCCCTACGTGGTCAGTTTTCGGTAAAATATTAAAATGCCTACGTGGCAAAGAAGCAGAATGCAAAATGGTTAGAAAGGGTTAATTAGTTAGTAACTGAGATTGATACAAGTGGCCTGGCCCTCCTGCTGGGCCATATGTTTGCTTAGTCAGCAGGCCTGCATTGTCTTATCAATGATAGGTCTTTGATGTGAGTCAAGGACTGGTCTGAATGTCTCCATGTTTATGGCAATTGTAAACAATTTTACAACACCAAGTTATAGTCCAGCAATTTTATTTTAAATTCACAAGCTTTCGGAGATTTTCTCCTTCCTCAGGCAAATGTTTCAAGGAGCTCTTGAAACATTTGCCTGAGGAAGGAGAAAATCTCCGAAAGCTTGTGAATTTAAAATAAAATTGCTGGACTATAACTTGGTGTTGTAAAATTGTTTACAATTGTCAACCCCAGTCCATCACCGGCATCTCCACATCATGTTTATGGCAGATCAATATAGGGAACGAGCTTAGCCAAAGTTGAAAGACATTCCAGGTTGGGAGATAAGGAACAGAAGGAACAGGGAAGAACATTCTAAGTTGGAAAGTGAGGAAGTTATCCCCTTTGATGTCTAACAGCAGCATGATCAGCACATGGACGATTTATGATTGGTCGGAAATAATGTAACCTCGCATGGCAACCTGTGCCCGGCTTATGATTGGTGTTGACCCTCGTTAAGTATGTTCCAACCCTATTGATTTGTATAAAAACGTGTGGACTTCTGTATGTTGTTGTTCTTGCTCTGCCAGCATAGAGGGACTCTATCAGGAGTCCAAATCAATGCTGCAGACTAAGAACCCTGCTATTAAAGATGTGTTGGACTTTAAAATGTATTCGACTTCAGTTATTACTGAACCAGACTGAGGGGAAAGAATCCGGATCGTCATTTGGTGGCAGCGGTGGGATCTTAACGGTCGTTCACCGAGAGTTCGCGGAGTAAGAGGCGGATTGTCTCAGACACGGAGGAAGGAAATGGCGCCCCGATGTAAGTAGTCTTAATTTACTATGTCGGTTTTCCTCCAATCCGTCAGTCTGACGACGAATCGTCCAATCGCTAACACTCGCGTGGCGTCCTTACAAGATTCAGGTCAGTCTGGCGAATACACAGAAATAGCAGGAAGAGGTCAGTGGTCGAATATCACTGAGGGTCAGCTCCGGCTGAGGGTCAGCGTACGTACTGAGGGAATAACTTGTAAGCGGTAGGTCAGTGGTTAATATCACTGAGGGTAGTCAGGGTTTAAGTTCCTGATGATTGGATATAAACAGGAACTATTGATAAAACTTAGATGCCGAAAAAAGGCTCAGGAATTAATTTGGAAAAATAACAGAGGTACCACAGCCAAAGAACTAATTGCTTTATGGAGACAGTACTGTAAAAAAAATGGATAGAATTAAGTGACTAGACAAATGTTTAAAAGACAGAGACCCGAAAAAGAAAGGTTGTGTTGTTTAAGTGTACTGTCCCTTTAAAAAGCCTGTCTTGATCAGTGTTTTTTTTGTCGGTGTTGTGGGCCACGCCCCCTTCTTACTGTGTCTTACGTGTTTTCTTCCTTTGTGTAATGTATCTGTCTTGTCATGTGTTTAATTCTGATACTGCTGAATTAAAATTGGAGTTATTGAGGTTAAGTGACCTATTAAATTCTGGTTCTTATAAAGTGTGGGCATGTTAAATTCCAGACATGGGATCTTAAAAAAATTGGCATTTTGAATGTTTATTTTGTGATTGGCTGTGGTTTAAAAAGAGGTTAAAAATTAACGGGATACATTAAAAAACTATCTGGTATCACTGTGATAGGAAAAGTTGGAAAGCTGGAACAGCTCGGAGCATTGATTATAATCACATCCACTAAAAGTATGTGAAAAAATAGTGTGCAAAAATATAGTATAAAGCAATCCACAAATGTGAGAAGTAAAAAAATCAGTCAAACCTGTGTGAAGTGAAATTTTGAAGGTGGGAACTTAATCTCAAAAGGGAGAAGGATCAAGTTACTCCTACCACAAGAGCAAGTTAATATTAACCCCTTCCATCCCAAGAAGCCAGACTGTCATGCCAAGACCAGTTCAAACAGATAGAAATGACCCAGTCGGTTGAGAACTGTCTGAGGCTAACCATTACACAGGTGAACATGAGGTAACAATTGGTATAGGTTATATTAGTAAAATTGTCCCAATCACTCGGAAATGCCAAAGGCTACAATTGACTGAGATAAGTTTTCATGCTACAGTGAAAAATTGATAAGAAAGGAATGTAAAACAAATCATATGAAAAGGAAGCTTAGGTTAGACAATTGGAAGTCCATTACTTGAGCTATGTACTGACACAGGGTACTAAACACCTATCAGTTTTACCCTGCCACAGTATGATAAGAAAGTTTTGACAAGTTCTGGGGCTATTCAATTTTATTTGAAATTCATAGTAGAATACAAGATCTGACCAAAGAGGGGAGACCTTCCCTGACAAATTATATAACTCGCATTGAGACTGCTAAGAAAACTCAACAATTAGATCAACAGCTCCTAACTCAAGTGTTAAAACAAAGAGCCACATGGAATGGAGGTGGACATCGTAAAAAGAGATAGGCAAATATGGAGACGTAAAGATCTGTGATAAGTGATATAGCAACTGCCTTTGCATCCGTTGTTAACACCATTGATTTGACAACATTAGATCAAAAGGTCAGAGATTTAGGGTCTCGCATTAAAGATATATTAAAAGATAAATGAAAATACAGATAAGGAATTGTCTGAGGATCAAATGCTGACCATATATTTGCAAAGGATAGCTACAGTGCTAGAAACACATGCCCAAACCATTAATAAATTAATAAAAGAGGAATATAACGTATCTTAGTAGGCGGCTGCTAATGATATCTGCTTAATGTGGTTACATCTTGAAAACACAGAGATTAGGACTTGGAGTTAGAAATTCCAGTCTGCAGCCCTGCGTACATCTGTATGTGGGAGAGACCGTGTTTATTTCAGACAGGCTGCGTGCTTCAGAGAGAGGGAGAGAGTGGAAATAGGCAAATTCTCTCTCCTGTTTTGTTTTCTAAATTTGTTTCGGGTATAGGGATTATTCCTTTGGATAAATAAATAATAAATGAAGATTTGACAAATTAATCACTTGGGCTCTCAAGAAGAGCCGCAATGGATTTTCTGTGTTTCTTTTAAAACAGGTGACCCTGGTTTTTTTTTGGGACCACGTGAGTGTTGATGGTGCAGGATTACCAAGAGTAGTTACAAAGTTACGGTGCAACCTTTGCTGGAGAAATTTGGTGCAGGAAACGATCCAGTGGTGTTAAAGATTTAAGACTTTAGCTGCAGACATCAGCGGATACCAAATGTCACAGCGTGGTGATATCAACCTGATTCTCTTCTTTTGAAAACATTTTGATTTGTTTTGTTTTAGCCTATTTGTTGTCTTCCGAGACAGAATGCTCGAGGTGGGGAGATATGGGAATTTCTCTAAAGTCATTGAATTGGGCATGATAAAAAAAATCAATCTGGCATAAATATACAATCTAGTGGAAGTCAGGAAAGTGTAGTTGAGAATAGTAAATTGATAGCTTTCTCGTGGAGATATTTGTGTCCTTGCCTATAATGAATAATGAGAAAACTACACTCAATAGCCTGGCCACTACCCTGACATCGGGACCATGCAGGGGGAGATAAGCACTCTAGACACCCCTGATCTTTTTGATAAGATAACCTGAAAACCTAAGAATGGCTACAGTGGACATAAAAGATACAAATATATGTTGCCATCATCTGAAATGGAGACCAGGATGAAGAACATGATTACAAAGGCCTGTGGCCTGGTGAGCTATTGCAACCACTCTTTAAACAAACCAGTTGCTTTTACAGGACTGAATCCTACAGGACATATGATGTGTGCCATGGAAAATGTTCGGAAATACCATGAGGAAGAAGAGACTGGCCAGCAGAAAGTTAATATCCAAGAACACTAAGCTCATTCCTATGAGATGCTGCTAGTATGTGGAGATACATGAAGAAGATACATTGAAGAATGAGTCTCAGACAGGCTCAGTTACTTGACAACAGCACAACAGGAAAATGGTTAATGTGGTCCAGGCGAGTGAGAAATCCTTTTAAACGAGGCACTGACACATGGTCCATAGAGAAACCAACTAATTAATGAAACAGTCAGGAAACACTGGTATCAATCAAAAGGACTGAAATTAAAGTAAAGAGGGACACAGTAATTTGGATTTCCAAAATTCAGGGTTAGGTTCCCATCAGTTAACAATAAAATTGGGAGAAACAATATTTAGAAGATATCCGCACGATGGATACAAAATTACAAGATTATGAGGGGCCCAGATAAAGTAGACAGGAAGTACCTGTTTCCCCTAGCAGAGGGTTCAAGAACTAGAGGACGTAGATTTAAGCAGATTGGCTGGAACAAAATTAAAGGGATGTGTTACCAGACATGCTGTCACTGTGTGTCCACATAGTGTTGGACACAGCCTAGAAGCACAGTGTGGGTTTAATAATACCGGTACCAATCGGGATATTAACTGTACCATGGAGGCCCTAGAGGTGGATCTAAAACCCACTTAAGTGGTATATGCCGGAGAGGGCGAATATTGTGTTACAACTAATTTGAAAACGTTTAAATATGCCAATCTAACTTGTGATATTTTAAGTACAGAATTCTACTCCATTTCTGAAGTCCTGGTTTGGATTGGACCCGAGGAACTGGTAGAGATACACCGGCATAACCTCACCACCTTGCAAGTTTCTGAGAATGTCAGAAAGGACTTAAAAGCATATCAGGACACATTTGGGTATCTGACACCCCTGTTGCCTAAATACTTGAAAGCATTGCGAATGGAGATACGCCTCTCCCAGAAGGTTTATTATAACCTACAACAGGACAATAACAACATTAAGCATGACATTGACCAAATTAAAGTCACCACCTGGTGAAATGACCTCTGGAATTTGGGACTGAATATACAGATCCATCTTTGGATTAGATTAGTTTCATATGTATTAGTCGTAGTGCAGTTTGTTGTAATGTGCTTCTTGGTTTTCATTGCATGTAATAAATGTAAGCAGAGGATGAAGGGTTTGGCAAAGATAGTAAAACAGAGCCTGGGTGAGAATGTCCCCATTGTCTCTGTGGTTTCAACTAAGAACACATCTTAATGGTACCGGGAGTAGCACCCGCTGGGGTAAGGTGCATGTAAAAGGGAAGACAATTATAGTTTGATAGGATTATCAGATGCTCTGCCTCTCTTCCACCCGGACTGGTGGCCAACACGAAGGGAACCTGGTTAAGATGAGGTACAGCATCTAGCGGGATATTGTAGGGAGAATTTGGATTAAGGGATATAATGGGGAGGGCACCAATTCACAGGTGTAAAATGGTCTGAAAGGTACCATTCAGTCTAGTTAGGCTGGAAACAAAATATAAAGCACCATGGGATATTTGACTATGATAGCCTTTTCAAACTAACATGAATAGGTTTAGCTGACCAAGGACATTCGCAGCTTATTTGAGAGATGTTTAGAAGGAGTCTGTTCCTGAGAACAGATAAGAGTACAAAGGCGTATTGATGAAACATGTCTGTGTTCTATTGGGACTTCTCTAGTTCAAGGGCTAGTTATATTCATTGTTATAATTCTTATAGTTTATTGCTTACTTAAATGTTGCTGCACTGCAGAACCTGCAGAACCAGTGAGCACCGTAATAATTGGTTATCATAAAATGATAAAAGGGGGGAATGAGAATCCCTACGTGGTCAGTTTTCGGTAAAATATTAAAATGCCTACGTGGCAAAGAAGCAGAATGCAAAATGGTTAGAAAGGGTTAATTAGTTAGTAACTGAGATTGATACAAGTGGCCTGGCCCTCCTGCTGGGCCATATGTTTGCTTAGTCAGCAGGCCTGCATTGTCTTATCAGTGATAGGTCTTTGATGTGAGTCAAGGACTGGTCTGAATGTCTCCATGTTTATGGCAGATCAATATAGGGAACGAGCTTAGCCAAAGTTGAAAGACATTCCAGGTTGGGAGATAAGGAACAGAAGGAACAGGGAAGAACATTCTAAGTTGGAAAGTGAGGAAGTTATCCCCTTTGATGTCTAACAGCAGCATGATCAGCACATGGACGATTTATGATTGGTCGGAAATAATGTAACCTCGCATGGCAACCTGTGCCCGGCTTATGATTGGTGTTGACCCTCGTTAAGTATGTTCCAACCCTATTGATTTGTATAAAAACGTGTGGACTTCTGTATGTTGTTGTTCTTGCTCTGCCAGCATAGAGGGACTCTATCAGGAGTCCAAATCAATGCTGCAGACTAAGAACCCTGCTATTAAAGATGTGTTGGACTTTAAAATGTATTCGACTTCAGTTATTACTGAACCAGACTGAGGGGAAAGAATCCGGATCGTCAACAGGAGGAGCAGGAGTGCTTCCCCTGGTCCCCCGAGATAATCTCTTTACGCACCCCGCAATCGGACCCCGCGATTTCCGACTCCCACCACTCCCCCGATCTCCTACTGTTAACCACCCCACGATCTCTGACTCCCCCATCCCCCTGCGATCTCCCACTGCTCACCACCCCACCCCCCTGGGATCTGCGACTGCTCACCCTCCACTGCCCGCAATCTCCGACTGCTTACCCCCCAGCGAGCTCCAACTCCCCTCTCCTCCCTCCACCCCGTGATCTCCGACTGCTCACCCCACGGCGATCTCCGACTTCCCCCAACCACCTCCCGATCTCCGACTTCCGCCGCAATCAGACCCTCCCCCACCTCCGACTTACCTTTCATCCGCTCCCCAGCTGCTTTCTCGCCCGTCAGTCTGTCATACAGGCTAGCTGTCAGGTGGACAAGCTTTCGAAAAATTTCAAAACAGGTCGTTCCCTTAACTCCAGGTTTCTCATCCGCAAATCTGCCCCATGCTCCCACCCCCACCCCACCTACTCCGCTCTCTTCCCACCTCGGAGTTAATATTCCAATGTGGCATGTGCCGGACGCCATCTTGGTATAGGAGTTAGCGCTTGCGCAAATACCGAATGCCGGAAGCATGTAAAGTAAGGAGAAAATGGATACAATCAATGTGCAATGCTGATTTAAAGTGATAGACACCGTGTTGGCACTTAACATTCAACTCAACACACAGTCTTAACCCCGACCATCTGAATGTGTTGTAGAGTGCCTGGACGTTCCCCACTGGCACCATTTAAAGGGATCATGCAGGATTTACAATTTAGTGGCTGGATTATTGCTTCTGGCTGCCAATACATTTGTGACTCTTTTTGGAGGTCTCCTATACTTGAATACTGGGATTAGGGAATATAGCCTAACATTTAGAGCCAGGATGTGCAGGAGTGAAGTTAGGAAATGCTTCTACACACAAAGGGTGCGAGAAGTTTGGAACACTCTTCTGCAAACAGCAGTTGATGCTAGCTCAGTTGTAAATTCTAAATCTGAGATTGATAGATTTCTGTGAACCAAGAGTATTAAGGGATATGGGGCTAAGGCGGGTATTTGGAGTTAGGTCACAGGTCCACCATGATCTCATTGAATGGTGGAACAGGCTCGAGGGGCTGAATGCCACTACACTTGCTGCCTCCTGATAAGCGCCACCTGCTCCTGCAAGAAAGCGGGACATGTTTCTGGGTGATGTGCCTATCGTGGTTGAATAGCTGCCAGTGTGCATGGCTTGTGAGTTGTGGGTGGGCGGCTTGAAACAGTGGTAATGTGTAAGGGTGAGAGGAAGCATCTGATTGGAAGTGTTGAATGCTGACGGAAAGAGTTTGTTGGTATGTGGGTGATGGGGGGTGTAGTGCACAGAGCAGTGGATGCGGCTAGTGGTGCAGTTGGTAGGAGACGCCACTTGACAGTTGACCTCACTTGCCTTGACCACTCATGTCAAAGCATTGAACTTCTTCCTGCACTGCATCCATGTTCATGATGCTGTGCGCCTGGCATTGACTTCATCCCCCGCTGCCTCCCGCTACCTTTTGGACATATGTCTGGAGGGCTTCTTGCCCCCCTCCCCTGCAGTTATAAGATGTCCCTCCTTCTGTTCACCTCTTGCACCAAGGCCTCTGGTGCATCATCAGAGAACCTTGGTGCATGCACTCTCGCAGGCCTGGTACAAACTCAGATCGGCCGGTTGGAGGATGTGGGATTTAGTAGTGCGCAACCTTTATTTAATGTTTTAACATAAGTCATCAGTTTGTAAACATAGGGACGGGAGCTGCATCTGTGTTTTGCATGTGCGAGGTCTGATCTCTGTTCAGAATGCATGCAGACAGCAGACTGTTATTTTCAGCAAATAACAGGTACCAGCTACCTTTAAGAGATTTTTAAGAGACAGCTTGCCTTTAAGGGATTGGGGCTCCCCCTGTTGGTGGAAAGTGTGAATTGCATTAAATCCTCATGGCAACGCTGATTCGGAACGCTGCTTGAAGGTAAGTCCTCAGGCCTCACGGAAATCTTGTCCTGCCTGCGCTGGGGCCACCTTGCGCGGGGTAATAGCAGATCGCGCTATCCCAGTCCAATAATAGGCCCTATCCAATTTTTCCCCCTAAAAATTTGCTGGCTCATATTATACTAAAATGGGTATTTTTTAAAAAATGGCAGCTAATGGGAATGTTTCTGATACTTAACTTCTGAGTTTGAACATTTAATTACATTCCATTATGCACTATTTTTAAGCAGGCATTAATCTGAGTAACGCCACCATAAAAACTTCACTGGCAAGAATATAGTATGAGCATGTTAAGCAGTCATACATGAATTTCATCAATGGAATGTCCTATACTGGATCAGATTTGATCAAAGCAAAGCAATCCAGTTTGAAAACTAAGACTGGGGATAACAGTACTTTGAAATCAGTTTGATGTCTTGGGGAAGGTACATATGCTACCACAGTCCGAGACTTATTTTCATCATTCAGGAAAATGTGTACTTTCATTTTTAAAAAATTATGTTTTGGAAAAAACAATTTAAAAAATGATATTTAGCTCTCCTAAAATAATTGTTCAGAAAGCAACAACAAATTTGGAATAATTCTAGGCAGATTTTGAGTAATTTGTGGGACAGTGCAAAATGGGCAATAGCGAATCAGCTTTTCAATGGATATAAGAATTGGGAGAGATGTATAACGGGCTGCCAATTCACTATCACCCATTTTAACCTATTGCACAAAGTTAAAATTACCCCCATTCTGTGCTTTCATTAAAATGATCACTAAATACTACATTCGCACCCAAGAAAATCCTATTGTCCGAGTGGTTGTGAATTTCAAAGTAATTTTTTAAATTACTATACTTGCATTCTTGTTTTTCTTTACCAGTTCAGATCAGTTTATACCTCAGATGTCACCTCTTCCTATTCCAGATTCGCACTTTGACAATGCAAACAGCTGCCTCTAAAATGGATTGCAAGGTAATTCAGATTTTACCTTCGAATTCAGGTATCAAAAAAATTACATTCTGTCTCTGAATACTAAGTTTCAATTTAAATTGTTCAGATGTCCTTAACCCTATTGCAGACAGTGAGAAGGACAGTGGGGAATTTAATCCAAGTGTATAGTTACATTGCCATTTTTGCATCTACACACAAAGGGTGGTAGACTACACACAAAGTGGGTAGAAGTTTGGAACTCTTCTCCGCAAATGGCAATTGATACGAGCTCAATTGCTAAATTTAAATCTGAGATAGATAGCTTTTTGGCAATCAAAGGTATTAAGGGATATGGGCCAAAGGCGGGTATATGGAGTTAGATCACAGATCAGCCATGATCTTATCAAATGGCGGAGCAGGCACGAGGGCCTGAATGGCCTACTCCTGTTCCTATGTTCCTATATGAGGCAGTTTGAGGTGTTCATCGATGTGAAAATGGGAATATAATATACTATAAGTTTAGGTCCTGGTCTGATTCTGAGCACATTAAAGTTGGCAGATGTGAAACCCCATCTATGGAAGCCATCTCACACCTGTTCACAGTAGCTGCAATATAATTCCAACCTGGGAAATAACGCATTTAAAAAGTGCCCAGACAGTCTATTAAAAAACAAGTCACTTGGGGAGTGGGACTCTGTGCTCAGAGCCAACCACAAATGTGCAGAGCTCCTTTGGTGCTGACTTCAATTTAGTCCATAGTGATGTGCAGTTGGCGGTATAACTCTGGTCTGCTAGTTGCATATTGCACTTCGCAGGTACTTGTCTAAGACCAGTAGTTGCAGTATAAATGCAACCTAAGTGTCGAAGGGCTAAATTTATGATCCATAACTGCATATCTGTGGAAAGATTTGAAATCCTGGGCTCCAAAATTCCTGGGGGTCTGCTCCGCTGGGATAAGAGCAGCAGAATATAAACCCCACCAGCCCTAGCCCAGTTTGAGGCCCCTTCCCAAATCTCAGGGAAGGGGTCATTCATATAGTTTTTGTAAGGTGGAGCATCATCATGATATCCACGTCAGATTCACCAGAGGCCCTACTGTGCCAAAGGAAAAAATGTGTTTTCAGTCTTTGGCTCCCACTAGAGATATTCTGCCACTAGACAAGGCAATGGATCCCCTCTGATATCTATTATCTTATTCCAGTGAAGGTTTAGCTCTCAACTGATGTAAATTCCACAGAGGCCTTTCAAAGAATAGGATTTCTAATGGAAGCCCAGGAACTCACCCTGACACGTCCCCTTGATGTGTGGGAAGGGGTGAGCAGAAGAGCACCCACAGAATTTAAAATGGCAGTCGAAACGAGTAGGAATCCTGGCAGAACCAGGCTCCGCCCCACATTCTGGACCCCTCCCTGGGTGGAAATCGGGCACTAATGCCCATTGATTCAAAGGTGTCACTTATCAAAGTGGCCCTATGTGGAAGATCTCGAATCTCACCATGAGAATACATGGCTGGTGCTTAAAGATGTGCACGGGTCAATATTTCTAAATTCAAAATGCAAACAATTTTTTTGATGTCTGACACTTTCAAATTTTCACATACCTTGAACTTTTGATTTACCACTGGTATAAACATGCAAATTCAATCCAGTTTCCTTAAAGATGAGTAGAATTGAATTTGATAAGTGATGGAAAATGTTTTCACTCCATGGGTTACATATGTTCATGGTCACGCCTGTTACTTAGTCATAAAACCATCTACATACTTGCTGCTCATAATTCTAGCTATATTTTGAAAAGCTCTGAAAATTAAACCATCATCTTATTTATTACACATCCAGTAAGTTATGAGCTTCATGATCTGACAGTTGGGAAAGTCATAAAAATCTGGAAATTAATGCCTTTCTGAGATGAGGGAAGAAAACACCATCAAAGCCTTTCTTGGACTATCTCACTTGATCTTTGGAATATTTTACCTGATCTTTGGAACATCTTACCTAACCTTTACATATTTATTCCTGCATTCCTTAAATTGCAGGATTACACTCCAGTCACATAACATGAAGAAACAAAATCCAACTGGATTACTTTGCATATATATTGTACCTTACTGAAACTGTTTGCATAGTTGGTATACTATGAAAAAATGTGGAACAGGGGCCGGAAACATGTAACAAATAAAATACTGAAGCTCCAATTTTCACGCAAGAGTCCATCGTGCAAGCGAAGGCCGAGGCAGGTGGCAGACATCCCAATCTCGGCATCGCAAGGCTCAATAGATTTTAACTTCTGCACTTCATCTGTATAGGCTCCCTCCCAAAGCGGCAACTAGCCAGTAAGCGGGAGTGGAATGTTGGGCAGCAGGAGGCTGTCGCTGGGACCAAAGGGACAGCCCCCGACATTCAGGAACCAAGAGGGGGTTCGGGAGGGCTTTGCAATCAGAGGGGGTGGGGTGGTGGGAAAGACCGGGTCGGGGAGGCCTAAACTTTCCTTGTGAGGTCCAGAGGAGCGCTCCTGCTGCTCTTGGCCTCACAAGGAAAGTCAAAAAAAAGTTTTAAAAAGGTACTTTTTTGGGCCTCTTCTGGCCTTTACTCCTCTTCCTCAGACGAGGTTGGCACAATGGCTTCCCCGCACAGATAAATTTGACAATTTAAAAATTAAACTTTTTAAAGTTAAGTCTTAACAAATCCTTGTATTGAGGAACTAGTAATGCATCAATCCCTAAATCCAAAGTCTTGTTAGATTTGATCTTTTCTGTTGAAATTAATTTATGAATTTTACAAATGTTTCAAATTATAGCAGGTGGCTAAAAGACCATTAAAAGTGCACAGTTGCCTGGATAATGTGCTTTACATGACATTCTACCATCTTGTAAACTTGAGTTTCATGCTAATAACGGCATAGGAAACTGTTTCATTTTCACCACATGGGCTGTAATCTAGCAGAGCGGATCGAACCTGTCCAATTCTCATTACATTGAAATCAATATGAGAATCGGTCAGATTTTATCATAGTATCATAGTAGGAGGCATTCGGCCCATCGTGCTTGCGCCGGCTATTTGAAAGAGCTATCCAATTAGTCCCAGCCCCTACTCTTTCCCCACAGCCCTATAATTTATTTCCCTTCAAGTATTTATCCAATACCCTTTTGAAAGTTACTATTGAAACTGTTTCCACTACCCTTTCAGGCAGTGCATTCCAGATCATAACAGCTCGCTGTGTCAAAAAATGTTTCCTCATGTTGCCTCTGGTTCTTCTGTTAATCACCATACATTTGTGTCCATAGAACCATAGAAAAGATACAGCACAGAAGGGGGCCATTCGGCCCATCGTGTGCGCGCCGGCTCGAAGAACAACCAGGTGCCCATTCTAATCCCACCTTCCAGCTCCCGGTCCGTAGCCCTGCAGCTCACAGCACTTTAGGTGCAGGTCCAGGTACTTTTTAAAAGAGTTGAGGGTCCCTGCCTCTACCACCAATTCGGGCAGCAAATTCCATACACCCACCACCCTCTGGGTAAAAACGGTTTTCCTCATGTCTCCTCTAATCCTTCCGCCAATCAGCTTAAATCTATGTCCTCGAGTTCTTGAACTCTCCACTAGAGGAAACAGGTACTTTCTGTCTACTCTATCTGGGCCCCTCATAATTTTGTACACCTCAATCAAGTCTCCCCTCAGCCTCCTCTGCTCCAAGGAAAACAACCCCAGCCTATCCAATCTCTCCTCATAGCTGCAATTTTCAAGCCCTGGCAACATTCTTGTAAATCTTCTCTGCACTCTCTCCAGAACAATTACGTCCTTCCTGTAATGTGGTGACCAGAACTGCGCACAATGCTCCAGCTGTGGCCTTACCAGCGTTTTATACAGTTCCATCATTATATCCCTGCTTTTGTATTCTATACCTCGGCTAATAATGGAGAGCATTCTGTATGCCTTCTTCACAACCTTATCTACCTGTGCTGCCAACTTCAGGGACCTGTGCACATGCACTCCAAGGTCTCTCACTTCCTCTACCCCTCTCAATATATTCCCGTTTACTGCGTAGTCCCTTTTACTGTTTGCCCTCCCCAAGTGCATTGCCTCACACTTCTCCGGGTTAAACTCCATTTGCCACTTTTCCATCCACTCCACAACCCATTGATATCTTCTTGGAGTCGACAGCTATCCTCTTCACCATCAACTACACGGCCAATTTTTGTGTCGTCTGCAAATTTGCCAATCATAGGAAAGATAGGAAACATAGGAACATAGGAACAGGAGTAGGCCATTCAGCCCCTCGTGCTTGCTCGGCCATTTGATAAGATCATGGCTGATCTGTGATCTAACTCCATATACCTGCCTTTGGCCCATATCCCTTAATACCTTTGGTAGCCAAAGAGCTATCTATCACAGATTTAAATTTAGCAATTGAGCTAGCATCAATTGCCATTTGTGGAAGAGAGTTCCAAACTTCTACCACCCTTTGTGTGTAGAAATATATTCTAATCTCGCTCCTGAAAAGTCTGGCTCTAATTTTTAGACTGTGCCCCCTACTCCTAGAATCCCCAACCAGCGGAAATAGTTTCTCTCTATCCACCCTATCCGTTCCCCTTAATATCTTTAAACTTCGATCAGATCACCCCTAAACCTTCTAAACTCTTGAGAATACAACCCCAATTTGTGTAATCTCTCCTCGTAACTTAACCTTGAAGTCCAGGTATCATTCTAGTAAACCTACGCTGCACTCCCTCCAAGGCCAATATGTCCTTCTGAAGGTGCGGTGCCCAGAACTGCTCACAGTACTCCAGGTGCGGTCTAACCAGGGTTTTGTATAGCTGCAGCATAACTTCTGCCCCCTTGTACTCTAGTCCTCTAGATATAAAGGCCAACATTCCATTTGCCTTCTTGATTATTTTCTGCACCTGTTCATGACACTTCAATAATCTATGTACCTGAACCCCTAAGTCCCTTTGGACATCCACTGTTTTTAACTTTTTACCATTTAGAAAGTACCCTGTTCTATCCTTTTTTGATCCAAAGTGGATGACCTCACATTTGCCTTCATTGAATTCCATTTGCCACAGTTTTGCCCATTCACCAAATCTATCAATATCGCTTTGTAATTTTATGTTTTCATCTACACTGCTTACAATGCCACCAATCTTTGTGTCATCGGCAAACTTAGATATGAGACTTTCTATGCCTTCATCTAAGTCGTTAATAAATATTGTGAATAATTGAGGCCCCAAGACAGATCCCTGTGGGACACCACTAGTCACATCCTGCCAATATGAGTACCTACCCATTATCCCTACTCTCTGTCGCCTTTCGCTCAGCCAACTTCCTAACCAAGTCCGTACTTTTCCTTCGATTCCATGGGCTTCTATCTTAGCTAACAGTCTCTTATGCGGGACCTTATCAAATGCCTTCTGGAAGTCCATATAAATAACATCCATTGACATTCCCCTGTCCACTACTTTAGTCACCTCTTCAAAAAATTCAATCAGGTTTGTCAGGCAGGACCTACCTTTCACAAATCCATGCTGGCTCTCTCTGATTAACTGAAAATTCTCGAGGTGTTCAGTCACCTTATCCTTAATTATAGACTCCAGCATTTTCCCCACAACAGATGTTAGGCTAACTGGTCTATAATTCTCCGCTTTCCCTCTCTCTCCTTTCTTAAAAAGCGGAGTGACATGTGCAATTTTCCAATCTAGAGGGACAGTTCCTGAATCTAGAGAACTTTTAAAGATTATAGTTAGGGCATCCGTAATGTGCTCACCTACTTCCTTTAAAACCCTTGGATGGAATCCATCTGGTCCTGGGGATTTGTCACTCTTTAGTGCTATTATTTTCTTCATTACTGTTGCTTTACTTATGTTAATTTTATCGAGCCCCTGTCCCTGATTCAATATAAGTTTTCTTGGGATTTCCGGCATGCTATCCTCTTTTTCGACTGTAAATACTGACGCAAAGTAATTGTTCAACATGTCCGCCATTTCCCCATTGTCAATGACAATATCCCCACTTTCAGTTTTTAAGGGGTCAACACTGCTTCTGACCACCCTCTTTTTCCTAATATAACTATAAAAGTTCTTTGTATTGGTTTTGATATCCCTTGCGAGTTTCTTTTCATACTCTCTTTTTGTAGCTCTTACTATCTGTTATGTGACCCTTTGTTGATCTTTGTATCTTTCCCATTCGCCAGGATCTGTGCCATTTTTTGCCTTTTTGTATGCTCTTTCCTTATGTCTTATACTGTCCCTTACCTCTTTAGTTGTCCATGGCTGTTTTTTTATGACAAGTAGATTTCTTGCCCCTCAGGGGTATAAACCGATTCTGTATCTCGTTAAATGTTTCTTTAAACATTTCCCACTGATCATCAGTCATTTTACCCATTAACAGATTTGCCCAGTTTACTGTGGACAGTCTCTGTCTCATCCCATTGAAGTCGGCCTTGCCCAAGTCTAGAATCTTAGCAGCTGATTCACTTTTTACCCTTTCAAACACTACACTGAACTTGATCATGTTATGATCACTATTGGATAGATGTTCACGCACAGTTAAGCCGTTAACTAAATCTGGTTCATTACTCATTACTAAATCTAGTATGGCTTGCCCCCTTGTTGCCTCTAGGACATACTGCTGTAGAAAATTATCCCAGACACACTCAAGAAATTCGCTACCTTTCTGACAGTTGCTAGTCTACTTTTCCCAATCTATGTGAAGGTTAAAGTCCCCCATTAAGACCACTATGCCTTTCTTACACGCTTGTCTAATCTCTGCATTTATACAATCTAGCACTTCAGAACTGCTGCCAGGGGTCCTATACACAACTCCGACTATAGTCTTAGATCCTTTCCTATTTCTCAATTCAACCCACAAGGTCTCTGTTGGCTGCTTACCTCGCGTTATATCCCCCTTTATCATTGAAGTGATTTCATCTCTAATCATTAAGGCTACTCCTCCCCCTCTTCCATTTTCCCTATCTCTCCTGTAGACCTTATAACCTGGTATGTTTAGTTCCCAATCCTGACCATCCTGCAGCCATGTCTCAGTAATAGCTATCATGTCATACCCTCCAATTTGAATTTGAACCTGTAGTTCATTTAATTTATTCCTTATACTCCGTGCATTTGTGTATAGAACTCTTAGTTGGGCCACACACCCTAGCCTGACCTTCAGCTTTGATGCTGGGTTAATTGCCTTACGCCTTCTAGTTTTTACTTTATCTGTCGTGCCTAAAGTACACTTTCTTTCCGCTGCTCCACGCTTTTCCCTTTCACTTGTTCTTGAACAGCTGTTTGTACAATTTGTATTGTAAATTTCCCCTGGGTCTTCCCCTCTCTTGCTGCTCTCAACTTTATTCCCTTCTGACTCCCCGCTCAGGTTCCCATCCCCCTGCCACTCTAGTTTAAACCTTCCCCAACAGCACTAGCAAACACCAACACAAGGACATTGGTCCTGGTCCTGCTCGGGTGTAACCCGTCCCGCTTGTACAGGTCCCACCTTCCCCAGAACTGGTCCCAATGTCCCAGGAATCTAAATCCCTCCCTCCTACACCATCCCTGCAGCCACGCATTCATCCGGTCTATTCTCCTGTTCCTATACTCACTAGCACGTGGCACCGGTAGTAATCCTGAGATCACTACCTTTGAAGTCCTGCTTTTTAATTTATCTCCTAACTCCTTAAATTCACCTTGCAGGACCTCATCCCTTTTTTTACCTATGTCGTTGGTACCAATATGGACCACGACTACTGGCTGTTCACCCTCCCTCTCCAGAATGCCCTGCAGCCGCTCCGTGACATCCTTGACCCTAGCACCAGGGAGGCAACATACCATCCTGGAGTCACGTTTGCAGCCGCAGAAACGCCTATCTGTTCCCCTTACAATTGAATCCCCTATCACTTACGCCCTGCCACTCTTCTTCCTCCCCTCCTGTGCAGCAGAGCCACCCATGATACCCCCTATATTCAAGTCCAAATCATTAATATATACCACAAACAGCAAGGGACCCAACTCTGAGCCCTGTGGCACACCACTGGAAATGGATTTCCATTCGCAAAGACATCCATCGACTTTTATCCTTTGTTTCCTGTCACTGAACCAATTTTGGGTCCAATTCATCACATTTCCCTGTATCCCATGGGCTTTTACCTTTCTGTCCAGTCTGCCACGTGGGACCTTGTCCTCTGGTTAATGACACTTCTGCCAAGTAAACAGTTCATGATTTTGAACATCTCTATCCAATCTCCCCTTAACGTTCTCTATTATAAGGAAAACAACCCCATCTTCTCCAGTCACTCCACTTAACTAAACTTCCTCATTCCTGGTACCATTCTAGTAAACCTCTTCTGCACCCTCCCTAAATCCTTGACATCCTTCCTAAAGTGTGGTGCCCAGAATTGAACACAATACTCCAGCTAAGGCCTAACCAGTGTTTTATAAAGGTTTAGTATAACTTCTTTGCTTTTATACTCTATGCCTCTATTAATAAAGCCAAGGATCCCATATGCATTTTTAACAGCCTTCTCAACTTGTCTTGTCACTTTCAAAGATATGTGCACATAGACACCCAGGTCTCTCTGTTCCTGCACCCCCTTTAAAATTGTACCATTTAGTTTATGTTTCCTCTTCTCATTCTTCCTACCAAAATATATCACTTCACATTCTCTGCATTGAATTCCATCTGCCATGTGTCTGTCCATTTCACCAGTCTGTCTATATCCTCCACATTGTTTACTACATTTCTGAGTATCATGCCATCTGCATACTTTGCAATTATACCTTGTATGCGCAAGTCTGAGTCATTATTATATATCAAAACGAGCAGTGGTCCTAATACAGACTCCTGGGGAACACCACTGTATATTTCCCTCCAGTCTGAGAAACAACTGTTCATCACTACTCTCTGCTTTCTGTCCCTTAGCCAATTTTGTATCCATGCTGCCACTGTCCCTTTAAGCCTATTATGTGGTACTTTATCAAATGCCTTTTTAAAGTCCATATACACATCAACTGCACTACCCTCATCAACCCTCTCCATTACTTAATCAAAGAGCTCAATCAAGTTAGTCAAACATGATTTTCCTTTAACAAATCCGTGCTGACTTTCATTTGGTAGCCCATACTTTTCCAAGTGCCAATTAATTTTATCCTGTATTATTGTCTCTAAAAGTTTCCCCACCACCGACGTTAGGCTGACTGGCCTGTAATTGTGGGTTTATTCCTCTCCTCTTTTTTGAAAAGAGGTTAAACATTTGCAATCCTCCAGTCCTCTGGCACCACTCCCATATCTAAGATTGAAGCCAGAGACTCCGCCATTTCCACCCTTATTTCTCTCAGTAACCTAGGATGTATCCCATCTGGACCGGATGACTTTTCTACTTTGAGTACTGCCAACCTTTTAAGTATTTCCCACGGGGAAGGCTGCTCCCAGGTTTAATGATGCCTCACTCCAGGTATCATTGGATGGGGTGAGGAGGAGGGGGAGGACAGAGATCTTCCCCCCGGCGGGAGGGAGGAAGCGGCCTGCCTCTGCCACCAAGAAGGCCTGGCTCAAGGTGGCAGAGGAGGTCACCAGCACCACCAACAAATCGCGCACCTGCATACAGTGCAGGAAGCGCTTCAGTCACCTAAGTAGGTCAGCCAAAGTGAGTACACTTACTCATTCCCCTCCCCTCCGTCTGCCACATCACCGCCCCCACCCCACATCTCCTTCTGTACTGCCAACACTATTCTATCACATCACTCCTTACACCCACTCAAAGCTCATCCTCATCTTACCTGCACTTACTCACCTTGCCAGTACTCATCCCGCCACTACCACTCAACCCAATCCTCATACAATCTCATGGCTGTATCTCATACTTACCCTCTCATGCATCTCTTTCACAGTCAGCCTCATTCAACCTGCCACTACCTGTGCTGCAACCACAGGGCATGCATCACATATGTGCAGTGGGAAGCGTAAGGCAAACGTGTCGTGAGCATGAAGGGTGTTTGAGGGTTTGTCATGGTGTTTACCTATATTTAATTTCTGATCAACTCACATAACATATTATATTGTCACTACTACTGCCACGTCTTTGCGAATCTTGTCTGGTTTGTGCAATAATGCCCTTTCCTGAGGATCACAATGAAGACCCACAACTCATGCCACCCATTGTGTCACTGCAGAGTGGGTGTAGGTGTATTTGCAGGGCTCTTTTGTGCAGACGACTGAGAGACGTCGGCGATGTCCCCGGTGGCACCCTGGAAGGATGCGGAGGAGAGAATGTTGACTTTGACAGCGACAGGTAAGAAGATGGTGCTCGGGCCAGCCGGGAGCAGCTCGGCATGAAGGAGGCTGCAGACGTCCACGACTACATGTCGAGTGACTCTGAGCCTCCATGTGCACTGCTGCTCAGAGAGGTCCAGGAAGCTGAGCCTCGGTCTGTGGAGCCTGTGGCGAGGGTAGTGCCCTCTGCGATGCATCTCTCTCTGCGGTTGCCCTCCCTCCCTCCTGCTGTGCAGGTGAATGTGTCACAGCACTGTGTTGTGGAACTCCACGTGTTAGAGGTGGACGGCGTGGCCGGCGAGGCTGGTGATGCTATTCGCCCTCCGAGGAGTCACGACTGCAGCTATGGCGGCCCCCATCCAGAAGATGTATATTTGAGGGGTCCGTTATGTAGGTAAATGTGTCTGGACACCGGGGTAAGTGTGCAAGTTTATGCATTTGATTGTTAGGAGGAGGGTGGTGGAGGCCAAACTTTGTCCAAAGTGACAGAGTGACCTCCTGCAATGAGTGAGGGTCTTCCCCCCAACACCTGCCAAATGGACCTTTGCAGCTGCCATCGGCTGGTGGCTGCAACAGGTCCATTTGAAGTGGAAGTGTTTCCCCCAGTACGGGAAACAGTCTCAGTTAATTGCAAAATCCGATCCCTCCTAAAATATCAGGTCAATCAGGTCTGTAAACAACCTGAAGTACCTGTTCAAAGTACTTTAAGTGGCACCCCGCCGGCTTTAATTGCAGGCAGGAGTCCCACATGTGGAGGCTGCACGTGCATGTGAGCGCGTCACTGGGAAACCCGGAAATGGGGCGGGTTGGAGCCGGGCTCCGGACCAGCCCTGCGAATCCCGGATTTTCGGAGCCCCCCCGCCAGGAACGCACCCGATCGCGGGTGCGAAAATAGAGCCCCATATGTTCATTGTATTTTGCAATCCATCAAAAAATATGATCTATCATTTTCCTGCTGCATTAACTATAGTTTCAATTGCAACATAAACAACTCCACTGTTTCCAGTTCGGTGAAGTTTTGGCACAAACTGTTCCCAGTTTTTTGCGACAAATGGAGTCTGTGAATTAAACTTCAAGGTGACCACACTGAATTAATCCTCAAAACACCAACAAAAATGTCTCTCCTACTGACCAAGGTTATCCAGTCAGATACCTGAATCAAACAGACAGGGAAGGTCCCAAGTTCAATGCCTAGTCTGTGATGAGTTAGCTAATCTCAACTGGTTCTCCATTACTGGTGTTGCATCAAGCCTCCATGTGCTTGGACTAGGAAAGGGAAAAATAGGCAGGTTTTCTGCTTCTGATTGCAGGCTACAGAGCCTGCTGGAAGTGTGCATGCAGATCCTATCTCTCCCCCCTCAAATAATTAAATAGCCTAATGACACGATCAAGGGTTACAGAAGAATAGTGACCAATTTGGGCGAGGTACTAGAGAGCCACTGACACTCATGGAAGTGTACCCACTAAGAAGTCAAGAAGAGGGGAAGAGAAAGAAAAATATTGGTGAAGGAAGAAAACCCACTGTTAGATTTCGGGGGAGATTTTTCTGTAGCTGCAGGAAAAGTTTTGGAAGGTTTTGGGAGCGCCTGGCTGCAATGAATACAAGAAAATTGGATGGGAAGGAACACATGCCCACAAGGAAGCCCACCCAAATTTCCATCCATTAATTTATAGCCTTGCACTCCTTTCTAATATTCCAATATCCACTGTGCCAGGCAACCCAATCACCCCAGACACAGGAACAGGAAAATCTGCCCAATAATTCTATATTTGCTCTTTAGAATTCTAGTTTGTGTAGCATATTATGATTAAAGTAGTTTGAACTTCAAAAAATATGGTTTCAGATTGGTTTATGGCTTCAGCAGCAGCAGACAGATGATTTTGTTTGCAGCATTGGGAAGAATCTTCTTTTGGTGGATAATTCTTGTCTCTCTCTCAAGTTCCTCTCCCTCATTCAAATTAAGGTTTCAGTACAAGCAACACTTGGGCCTACCAACTGCCCCCAGTTCGAAGAGGATAAACTTTGTTTACCCGCTATGCTAATGAGACACTTCCCATGTTAATCCTTCTCCTTGCTATGTCACTACACAAAGTCATTGAGAGGGAAGCAACCCAGAGCAACTCCATTGAGTTTAGTGGAGACATGACTTTGGGTTGGCCTGATTGCTGTTCCTATTGTAAGAACATAAGGACATAAGAAATTGGAGCAGGAGTAGGCCATATGGCCCTTCGAGCCTGCTCCGCCATTCAATCAGATCATGGCTGATCTTCGACCTCAACTCCATTTTCCTGTCTGATCCCTTTATCCCTTGATTCCCCTAGAGTCCAAAAATCTATCTATCTCAGCCTTGAATATATTCAACGACTCAGCATCCATAGCCCTCTGGGGTAGAGAATTCCAAATCTAACTGACCCTGTGAAATCCCAATTGAGGATGAGTATGCAGTGTACCTAGCTCATATGATGTGTTCCTAGATTCAGAGGGGTCTGGATCAGCTACTAAACCAGTCTGAAGTTGCAGCCTCCACAGCTACTTTGGAACAATTCCCTGTTGAAGCCATCTGCTGTGGCCCATTTGACAGACACAGCTTACTGCTTTTAACCCATATTTGTGTTTTGGTGTGGGGCAATGCCCCCTGGAATATAGTTCATGACCGGGAATCTCAGACGTAGGACTTGTTCAGTGTTAAGTTATGACTTCTCCAAATGTTGATAGCTCTAGCGATATTTTCAGCTCCAGCAACTCAGTTCTACATGAATTAGTATATGATTCCCTATCTCAGGTGTTCGAAATAGTAGGCTCCAAGTAAAGGCAAATTGAACCGCTCTATATAATGCAACATATAATAATTTGCATGCCTTACATAGATCAAGGGAATTCAATAAACACTTCTCACACTAAGCAATGCAGACCAGTAAGGTCTCATGTTCAATCTGTGGTCTGTCCTGAGTGAGCTGATCACAGCTAAGGTGGTTTGTGGAGTGTTACAATTAAATGCAGTTGTTTTGGGCTGGAGAGGGGTGAAAAATAATCAGCTACAGTCCCTGTCCACATCTGGACATTGGAGGAAGACAGGATTGGGTTTAGCTATACTGTCAGCATAGTTGAATTGCCACTGTTTACATGGTTGAGCATATGATAACTAATGGGCTGATAATGCCCATGCAACTGTACTACAGCAAGAATCAGCACCTTCAGGAAAGAAAGAAATCTGAGGGGAGAAAAAGTTTCATTGAACTAACATCAGAACAAATCATTAACATAGTAATCTGGTGTTGAAAGACACATATTTGTCCCACCAGTAAAATAAATCATGTTCACTGTTCCACAAATGATACTGGCAAACCTAGCAAGCCACTTCAGGCAGTCCTTAGTTAATCACTGAATGTTAGCTGTGCTGCATTAATTGCACTGATCAGGTCGGCAGGATCAGCTTGTTATTCGCTGGACTGAACAACAGTTTGACTTTTGAAAAAAGATATTGCATTTATAATTCTACAATTATAATATAGAAATATATAGGCACATGTAATTCTATCCCATCAGTGATTTTTATTTACAGCCTAATAGCGCTCATCGTTATTTCAGTGCAAATGGTAAAGGAACTTCCGACGACCACATGTGCACAGTTAAACGCAGAAATTCAGAAGTTCCTCTACGAGATGACTTGCTCCTCCAGAAGCTGCACAGGAAGGAGATCTTGCCGGCTGCTCAATGTTGAAATGACTACAACAGTTCCTGTACAACTCGGATGGAAACTAAGTAATCTCGCCAGGTAGAGGTATGTCAAGTTTTTTAAGTGTAGCCAAAATTTTAAAGGCGTCGTAAGTCTTAATGACTGCCAAACAACCTCTGGCACTGAAAATTTACTTTTACAAGCGTGGAGTCTCATTCCTTCACATTTTAATTGTTGTTGGACATTTGAAAAAGAATTACATTTTTATTGTTTTACTTTTTCTTTCCCTCTCCTTTATCTCTGTCTTTTACTTCAATATTTCTTACCCTCTCTTTATTTTGTTTTATGTAACTGATTTTACATTGAATTTACTATTCTAACTTACACTTCCTGGTTCAGTCTCTGTGCTGCTTATTAACAAGCTTCAATCTGATTGGTTAAGGGGTTACACAGCAGCTTAGCCTGTTCACACAGTTCCAGACGCCTGGGAGTGGATGACACGCCTGATTGAGGACTTGATAAGAGGAATTTGCAGTGCAAAAGCCCATGAAAAGTCTATGGCAAATCTAAGTCTAAAGAGCAGCGGGCACCTTTCGTTTGCCGATTGAGCAAAACCGGCCCAATGTTTACAGATTTCCCAACTATTACAATTCATTGTTCCCTAAGATCAAGAAGCAGTCGCTTTTCAGTAATTTGTCTTTGAGGGTTCAATGGCCTAGAGGGTTAACATCTTTACTATTTTCAGCAACCTAAATATTATATTAAATATTGTTCGGTGATATACTATTATAAATTTGGATATTACAGTTATAGATAGACTATAAGAATGAATATATTTATTTATAAATTATCAATAGAAATATGAAGCACAAACTATTTGGCAAATACTAGAGGAATACTAATGGACTTTCAAAAGGCATTTGATAAAGTACCACATAATAGATTGTCAGCAAAATTAAAGGGACAGTGGCAGTGTGGATACAAAATTGGCTAAGGGTCAGAAAGCAGAGAATAGTGGTGAACGGTTGTTTCTCAGACTGGAGGGAAGTATACATTGGTGTTCCCCAGGGGTTGGTATTAGGACCACTGCTCTTTCTGATATATAATAATGACTCGGACTTGTGTATACAAGGTATAATTTCAAAGTTTGCAGATGATACGAAACTTGAAATGTAGCTAACAATGTGGAGAATAGTAACAGACTTCAAGTGGACATAGATAGGCTGGTGAAAAGACACATGACAGAGGAAATTTAATGCAGAGAAGTGTGAAGTAATACATTTTGGTAGGAAGAATGAGGAGAGGCAATTTGAACTAAATGGTACAATTTTAAAGGGAGCACAGGAACAGAGAGACCTGGGGTATATGTACACAAATCTTTGAAGTTGGCAGGACAAGTTGAGAAGGCTATTCAAAAAGCATATGGGATTCTGGGCATTATTAATACAGGCATGGAGTACAAAACACTGGTTCGGCCACAGATGGAGTATTGTGTTCAATTCTGGGCACCACACTTTAGGAAAGATGTCAAGGTCTTAGAGATGGTGCAGAAGAGATTTACTAGAATGGTACCAGGGATGAGGAACTTCACTTATGCGGAGAGATTGGAGAAGCTGGGGTTGTTCTGCCTGGAATAGAGAAGGTTAAGGGTAGATTTGATAGTGGTGTTCAAGATCATGAATGGTTTTGACAGAGTAAATAAGGAGAAACTGCTTCCAGTGGCAGAAGCTTCGGTAACCAGAGGACATAAATTTAAAGTGATCGTCAAAAGAGCCAGAGGCGACATGAGGAAACATTTTTTCCGCAGCGAGTTGTAATGATCTAGAATGCACTGCCTGAAAGGGTGGTGGAAGCAGATTCAATTGTAACTTTCAAAAGGGAATTCGATAAATACTTGATAGGAAAAAATGTACAGGGATAATGGGAAAGAGCAGGGGAATGGGACTAATTGGATAGCCCTTTCAAAGAGCCGACATAGGCACGATGGGCCCAATGGCATCCTCCTGTACTGTACCTACTATGATACTATGATACTATGTTGATTACAGCCCAAAATATCAAGCCCGAGCCCAGGCTCTTGTTGAGGTCGAGGCCTTCAAGTATATGAAGACATTAAAAGACATAAAAGTTAATTCAGTAATAAACATATTATTGTGAAATCTGTAATTTTTTAGAATTGTGCAACGCAGAAGGAAGCCATTCAGCCCATCATGCCTGTGCTGGCTCTTTGAAATTGCTATCCAATTAGTCCCGCTCCCCTGGGCTTTCCCCGTAACCCTGCAAATTTGTAATTTGTAATTTTGCATTGTTTATTTTGTTGAAACCAGTATCATTTTTTAATTGAAATTTCAGTTACAAAATAGCGTTTGGAAAATATTTTCAGAAAGCATTATGAGCACTATGCATGAACCCAGTGGCCAAATTGCACAAACACAGATGATATATTCTCACCATAAAATAACAACTATTATGTGTCACTAAGGGTGGCATCTTTAACATTGAAAAGGCTTATTGCAGGATGCCTTACTGGAATAACAGGTACTATAATGAACTTTCAACGAAACACATGCCCCACATACCAAATTTATTATCGAACATAGATATAGAGTTAATAAAAACAGAAAATGCTGGAAAAGCTCGGCAAGTGAAGCAGCATCAGCGGAGAAAGAAACAGAGTTAACGTTTCAGGTCGAAGACCTTTCATCAGAACTGGAAGAAGTTAAAGAGTTAAAGTTTTTAAGCAAGGACAGAGCCAGGAAAAAGGGAGGAGGGAGGGAGGGGAGGGGAGGAAAGAACTAAATATAACATTTCCAAGTTTGCAGACAACACAAAGCTGGGGTGGAATGTGAGCTGTGAGGAGGATGCAAAGAGGCTCCAATATGATTTAGGCAAGTTGGGTGAGTGAGCAAGAACATGGCAGATGCAGTATAATGTGGATAAATGTGAGGTTATACACTTTGGCTGTAAAAACAGAAAGGCAGATTATTATCTGAATGGTGATAGATTGGGAAAAGGGGAGGTGCAACGAAACCTGGGTGTCCTTGTACACCAGTCGCTGAAAGCGAGCATTCAGGTGCAGCAAGCAGTTAAGAAGGCGAATGGTATGTTGGCCTTCATTGCAAGAGGATTTGAGAAATGAGCAGCTATGTCTTACTGCAGTTATACAGGGCCTTGGTAAGACCACATCTGGAGTATCGTGTGTAGTTTTGGTCTCCTTATCTGAGGAAGGATGTCCTTGCCATGGAGGGAGTGCAACGAAGGTTTACCAGACTGATTCCTGGGATGGCAGGACCAACGTATGAGGAGAGATTGGGTTCACTAGAGTTTAGAAGAATGAGAGGTGATCTCATCGAAACATATAAAATTCTAACAGGACTAGACAGACTAGATGCAGGGAGGATGTTCCCAATGGCTGGGAAGTCCAGAACCAGGGGTCACAGTCTCAGGATACGGGGTATGCCATTTAGAACAGAGATGAGGAGAAATGTCTTCACTCAGAGGGTGGTGAACCTGTGGAATTCTCTACCACAGAAGGCAGTGGAGGCCAAGAAGGAGATAGATATAGTTCTTAATGCTAAAGGGACCAAGGGATATGGGGAAAAAGCGGGAACAGGGTACTGAGTTAGACGATCAGCCATGATCATTTTGAATGGCGGAGCAGGCCCGAAGGGCCGAATGGCCTACTCTTGCTCCTATTTTCTATGTTTCAATGTTTCTAAAAGGGAAGGCCTGTGATAGGGTAGAGGGCAAGAGTGATTAAATGACAAAAGGGATGATGATGCAAGACAAGGAGGGTGGTAATGAGACAAGTTAAGAAACAAAAGTTCAGTCTAGAGGAGCTGTAAATGGCAACAGCAGAACCATAATCAGCAGCTGTAGTTCAAAAAAAAATGTTTTTAAATGGGAGCAGTGGTTATGATCTGAAGTTATTGAAATCAATGCTGAGTCCGGAAGGTTCCTCGAGCTTCCGTTGAGCTTCATTGGAGCAGCTTAAGAGGTCAAGGACATAGAGGTCAGAGTGGGAGTGGGATGGGGAATTAAAATGGCAAGCGACCGGCAAGTCAGGGTCACGCTTGCGGACTGAGCTTGCGTTCAGCAAAGCGATCACCCAATCTGCGTTTGGTCTTCCCAATGTAGAGGAGACCGCATTGTGAGCAGTGAATACTAAATTGAAAGTAGTACAAGTAAATCGCTGTTTCATCTGGAATGAGTGTTTGGGGCCCTGGACGGCGGGAAGGGAGGAGGTGAAAGGGCAAGTGTTGCATCTCCTGCTCTCACATGGGAAGATGCTGAGGGGAGGAGAGCGGGTGTTTGAGGTGATGGAAGAATGGACCTGGGTGTCGTGGAGGGAGCGGTCCCTTCGGAATGCTGAAAGGGGAGGGAAGGGGAAGTTGTGTTTGGTAGTGGGATCATGCTGGAGATTGCAGAAATGACGGAGGATGATACATTGAATGTGGAGGCTGGTGGGGTGGCAGGTGAGGACAAGGGGACATGGTTCTGGGAGGGTGGGGAAAGGGTGAGGGCAGATGTGCACCAAATCGGACAGAAACGGTCGAGGGCCCTGTCAACTAAAGTGGAGGGGAATCCTCGTTTGAGAAAAAGGGAAGACATGTCAGAAGCAGTGTGGAAGATGGCATCGTCAGAACAGATGCAACGGGGAAACTGGAAGAAGGGAATAGAGACCTTATAGGAAGTGGGGTGGGAGGAAATGAAATCAAGGTGGCTGTGGGAGTCAGTGGGCTTATAATAGATATTGGTTGACAGCCTATCCCCAGAAATGGAGATAGAGAAGCCGAAGAAGGGAAGGGAAGAGTCGGTGATGGACCATGTGAAGGCAAGGGAAGGGTGGAAATTGACATTATCCAGTTCAGGGCGAGAGCAGGAAGTGATACCTATACAGTTTTCAATGTACCGGAAAAAGAGGTGAGGGAGGGGACCTGAGTAGGACTGGAACAAGGAATATTCTACGTATCCCACAAAAAGAGAGGCATAGCTGGGACCCGTATGGGTTCCAAAAGCGGCTCCTTTTATTTGGAGGAAGTGAGTTGAGTCAAAGGAGAAGTTGGCCATGTGGTTGGTACTGAGGAGGAAAGCTGTAGACTGCAGGAAGATATCAGGTGGGCAGAAAAGTGGCAAATGGAATTCAATCCAGAGAAGTGTGAGGTAATGCATTTGGGGAGGGCAAACAAGGCAAGGGAATATACAATAAATAGGAGGACATTGAGAAGTGTACAGGAACAAAGGGCCCTTAGAGTGCATGTCCACAGATCCCTGAAGGTAGCAGGACAGGTAGAAAAGGTGGTTAAAAAGGCATATGGGATACTTTCCTTTATTAGCTGAGACATAGAATGTAAGAGCAGGGAGGTTATGCTCAAACTGTATAAAACATTGGTTAGGCTGCAGCTTGAGTACTGCGTACAGTTCTGGTCACCACATTACAGGAAAGATGTGATTGCACAATAGAGGCTACAGAGGAGATTTACGAGGATGTTGCCAGGGCTGGAGAATTTTAGCTATGAGAAAAGATTGGATAGGCTGGGGATGTTTTGTTTGGAACAAAGGAGGCTGAGGGGAGATTTAATTGAGGTATATAAAATTATGATGAGACTAGATAGAGTGGATAGGGAGAACCTATTTCCCTTAGCAGAGGGGTCAGTGACTGGGGGCATAGATTTAAAGTAATTGGTAGAAGGAATAGAGGGGAGCTGAGGAGAATTTTTTTTCACCCAGAGGATGGTAGGGGTCTGGAAATCACTGACTGAAAGGGTGTTAGAGGCAGAAACCCTCAACTCATTTAAAAAGTACTTGGATGTGCACTTGAAGTGCCGTAACCTACATAGTTATGGACCAAGTGTTGGAAAGTGGGATTAAACTGGATAGCTCTTTTTCGGCTGGCATGGACAGGATGGGCTGAATGTCCTCCTTCTGTGCCGTAACTTTCTATGATTCTATGATTCCAAGTAAGACCATGTTTGGCCAGGCGGAGGAGGGTGGTGGTGGATGGGGACTGGTTGGGCTTCCGTCCAAGGAAGAAGCAGAGGGCCCGCAGGCCATCCTGGTGGGAGATGGAGGAGTAGAGGGACTGGACGTCCATGGTGAAAAGGAGTTGGCTAGGGCCGGGGAACTGGAAACTGTTAAAGTTGTGGAGGGCGTCAGAAGAGTCGCGGATGTAGGTCATAAGATACTGGACAATGGGAGAAAAAATACAGTTGAGGTAATAGGAAATACATTCTGTGGGGCAGAAACAGACTGAAACGATGGGTCTCCCAGGGCAGTCCTGTTTGTGGATCTTGGAAAGGAGGTAGAAGTCGGCTGTGCGGGGTTGGGGGTCTATGAAGTTGGAGACCATGGGGGGAAGATCTCCAGAGGAGATGAGGTCAGTGTCGGTCTGGGAAACTATGGCTTGATGTTCGGCAGTGGGGTCATGGTCCAGGGGGAGGTAGGAGGAAGTGTCGGGGAGTTGGCATTCAGCCTCCGCAAGATAGAGGTCTGTTTGTCACACAACAACAGCACTGTCCTTGTCAGCAGGTTTAATGACAATGTCAGGGTTGAACCTGAGAGAACAGACTGCTGCAAGTTCAGTGGAAGGTAGGTTAATGTGAGTGAGGGGAGTAGAGAAATTGAGATGGCCGATGTCACGCCAGCAATTCTCACTGAAAAGATCAAGAGAGGTTAAGAGGCCAGAGGGAGGGGTCCAAGTGGATCAAGAATTCTGAAGATGGGAGATAGGGTCTGCTGTGCGGGGGGAAGACTCCTGGCCAAAGAAGTGGGCGCGGAGGCAAAGGCAACGGAAGAAGATCTCAGCATCATTTTGAGCTCAAAATTCATTGCAAGGGGATGAAGCGAAGGCCTTTGCTGAGGACTGGTCGTTCGAGGTCAGAGAGGGAAAGGTCAGAGGGAATAGTGAAAACATAACAAAGGGTGAGATTGGAGAGAGGGATGGGATCAGAGGAAAGTGAAGGGGAAGAAGGATCAGGAGGGATGTTGGTATCTAAGAGTTGTTGAAGCTTGCAGTCCTTGATACCTGAAAGGAAAAAATAAAGTTTTTTGTTAAAGAGCCGGATGAGGTGAAGGATGAAATGAAACTGCGGAACAGGACAACTCTGAAATAGAGTGAGTCGGTGCTGCTGGAGAGAGAGAGGTCAAGAGCGTGCATGTGGAGGCGCATGGCGTTGAGCGTGGATCTCAGGAAGCGGCGAGAGCAGTGGTTCGAGGAACGCTGTATATCATGGAGATATCTGTAATCACGGGTGGATCCGAAGCATGAAGGGTGGAATTTAAGTTGGAATCCACATGGAATAAATCAGAGCCGGAGACAGCTGCTGAGGAAAGAGATGTGGCTGTGAAAGCTGATCAAACATGCGAAGGGAAACAGAAAGCAATGAAGGTGAACAAGGTAAAAGAGACAAATGGAAATCCCATCGGAGAGAAGAGCAGAACTGCTTCAAGGTGGGCATTCCTGGAAGGGAAGTGGCCGTGAATTAAACACTAAATCAAAAGCAAAATATTTGCGGATGCTGGAAATCTAAAATAAGAAGAGAAAAGGCTGGAAATACTCAGCAAGTCAGGCAGCATCTGTGGAGAAAGAAACAGAGATAACGTTTCAGGTTGAAGACCTTTCAGAACTGGAAAATGTTAAAGAGTTAAAGTTTTTAAGCAAGTACAGAGCCAGGGAGAGGGTGGGGGAAGAGATATAGATTTATTGTCTTAGTCAATTTTAAGAAATACAGATTAAATGGCCAATGTACTGATTAGAACTTTAAACTTACAGGAATCAATAAAAATGATACGCTGGAGTTATGCAGCAGAATCGGGATTTAGCCTTATATTTTCAGCGTAATGCAGAAAGTTATTTCTCAAGAGTTGAAATTAATTGTTTCCAATGCTTCAGACTTTCCAGTTGCCATGGTAATTCCAATATAGGAATCAAACCTAATAGAATTAAACCATAATTTGAAGCAAAAGGAATTGTAACTTACCAAAGGTTTTAGAGAAATAATATTGATGAAACTAACAACTGTGTGTGGGACTGAACAAAATTGAAGAGAAAGCATTTCTTTTCAAAGGTCACTCTGTCATTTTTCCTTGTTTTTCCAGCACCATATGCTCTTCACTTGCTGACCACATACATCTCAGCCAGCATTACCTCCATGATTAACTTCCCCCGCTGGATACATATATAATTAGATCATACAGTTTTAAAAACTCTATTAATATAGCCCTCAACTGTGCGCACATTATGTTAGGTGCATACATTCAAGGTCTTCACCAATAACAGGGAGCTTGTTTATTGTTTCCATGTGATTTATATCAATTAGTGTTAATTGTATTCAGGTGGTGCGTATCAATTGGGGACTCTCCTGTATCCATTTATATGAGAGCTTATCTTGGGTGTGGGTTGTGTTGATCTCTGTGAATAAAGGCTTGGAAGCAACTGAAGACCAGGCTCTAGTATTTTATCCTTCACCACCTGGCTATCCAGTTTATAACAGAGCTCACCTTATAGAACAGAAATCTGTAGCCAACTATCTCAATGTAAAGTCACGAAAAAAATTCTGACATCACAATTAGTCAGAAGTAAGTGTTCCTGATTGATGCACTACATACCTTTATGCATGATTACTATGTATGGATACCTTAATGTAATGTAACATGCAAACCAGAAAATGTCTGAATAATATGATACATACCATAAATTCTACACTCCCGCCAATCTCTGCAGATCCCATATTTTCCACACTCTCCCTCCCAAAACTGACATACAATAGCTTGTTCATATCTGCTGCTTCACATCTGGGGCTCAACAAATGTTCCATACCAAATGCAACTTAGCTTTTAAAACAGTGTGCCCAGAGAAATTTGGCTTTTCTTGCAATTCATTGTGCTATTGCCAACAATTTTGAACACTCCACAATTAGGTCAGCAAGCTTCTTGGTATTTATATTGGTTAAGTGAATAGTTAGCTACTTGCGAAGCATTAAAGGGTCATTATTATAGACTTGCTAAAGAAGCCAAGTTAGGTGGCACAGTAAATAGTGTAGGTGGGAGCAGAAAGTTGCAAAGGGACATTGATTAAGTGAGAGGGCAAAACTGTGGCAGATAGAGTTCAATGTGAGGAAGTATCAGGCCATCCACTTTGGACCTAAGAAAGATGGATCAGAGTATTTTCTAAATGGTGAGAAGCTAGGAACTGTGGAGGAGCAGTGAGATTTAGGGGCCCAGGTACAGAAATCACTGAAAGCTAGCACACAAGCACAAAAAAAAATTTACAAGGCCAATGGAATGTTGGCCATTATCTCAAGGGAGCTTGAAAAGGGTGGAAGTTATCTTACAGTTATATAAAGCTCTGGTTAGACCTCACTCTGAGAACCGCACCTCAGGATGAATATATTGGCCTTGGAGGGGGTGCAGCGCAGATTCACCAGAATGATACCAGTGCTAAAAGGGTTAAATTATGAGGACAGGTTGCATCGACTTTGCTTGTATTCCCTTGCATACAGAAGATTAAGGGGTGATCTAATTGAGGTGTTTAAGGTGATTAAAGGAATTAATAGAGAGAAACTATTTCCTCTAATGGTGGAATCCAGAACATGGGGGCACGACCTTAAAATTAGAGCAATGCCATTTAGGGTTGATGTGATCAAGCACTTCTTCACACAATGGTTAGTGGAAATCTGGAATTTTTTCCCCCAAAAAGCTGTTGAGGCTAGATCAATTGAAAATTTCAAAACTGAAATTGATAGATTTTTGTTCGGCAAGAGTATTAAGGGGTACTGAACCAAGGCAGGTGGATGGAGTTCAGATACAGATCAGCCATGATCTAATTAAATGGCAGAATAAGCCCGAGGGCCTGAATGGCCTACTCCTGTTCCTGTGTTCCTACATTTCACAATTATTTTGTTCCAGCTAATTAGATTGCATTCTCAGTAAGCACAGGTTTCAAATGTGCATGTTCCAATGATTGAGTTAAAGGGTTTTTCACAATGAAGAAAAATTAACATCTCCTCAGTTTTTTTTAACAGAGTAAACATAGCCATAAAAACAGATCTTCCTACTGCACTGAGAGTCAAAATGCATACATGGCCAGAACAGAAGATACTCCTCCTTAAAATGCATATTCTACAGACTCTTGCAGTGTTAAAAGTTTCTATACCAAATATCTTTTAGCATAAATTTTTCCTACAGTGTGATCTGTCTAAAAATGAAATAGTTGATCAGCATTACTAAACAGATCTTAATTGTATGCTATCCCTTACATTATATAATTATAAGGTCTGAAAAATGAATAAATATGACTGCAGTATCACATAGTGAAAACTACATGCAAAACCCTTTGGCTACTTGACAATAATAATATCAACTGTTGCAATGTTTTTAATGCCATGGTTCCTTTGAACACTTCCAAATTTGTTCACTGATGCACTCAAATACCTAATATGTGCAGACAAACATCCCACACAGCTGCTTTCATAAAGAATCTTGTAGAATAGCAATCTACAAGAGTTGACAGATGGAAGGTACCTCACACCATCTATAAAAGAGCGAGCAGCAGTTCAATAACATTGACTGCATTTTGCAGTGGTAATTTTGTATTTTTACAAGCTTCCTTATGATTACCAAAATGCACAAATAGCTGAAGGCCCATTGAAGGTTGTCAAATATAATACATGCTTTCATTCCAGAAGCATTTACTTGGTTATGACTATGATATTATTATATTTGAGTATAAATGAAAAAACAAACTAGAATATCTTAACAATAATTGAACAGCAGAGGCCCTATCAAGATATAAGTTCAATGCAAATAATGCCCCAACTCCATTCCTATCATGAATAAATGGGTATTTTTAGATTTAACAGCAATGATAGCTGTTAGGAATTTTTCATTTAAGAAATGTGCAATTTTGACTCAAAAAGTATAATTAATATGACCTGTGTGACTAGAGCTTTAAATTTTTACTATCAGAGAAGATCTTCATTTGGTGCTTGTAGCGAGATTAAAAATCCTTCTTTTATATTCATGTTTATGATTTTGCTGCAAATAAGGAAATCTTCCTCCACATATCATTAAAACACCAAATTCATGCCAACCAGATGAGGAAATACTTCAAAACAATCTTCTAATTACAGAAGTGGTACAATGAGTTAAAGTACTTCTTTAACTCGTATTTATTTAGTAGTTAAACACAGGGCAGTGCGTTCTCACTTTGGAGAGAAGTCACCTTCTGTGAAGGGAAGTACTTCCTGTAGCGAAACAAACTTGTGAAACGTTCTCTCCTCGTTGGGGAACTGTGAGCACAACTAAAACATGGCAGCACAGACTATAACAGGTGTGGCCTGGCTGCAAGAGCGAGTGTGTCTGCACCGTTCAACATGTATAACGGGCTAATGGCGTTAACACCAACGTGCCCGCTATAAGCGGTGGGGATTGTATATAAGAAAATCTAGTTAAAATGCAAGGCATTAACAAAGTCATATCTTTGGAGGATTAATTTCAATTTATTCTGGTACCCCTAAAATCTTGGGAGATTTAAGGTGGACCTGCTTTGTCACGTCTCCTTTTGTGTGAATGAGGCTGGGCTAGGAAATACTACTTCCATTTCAAATGATATGCACAAACTAAAATTCTGTCTTCAGGGTAATGATAATGTAATCAATCAACTAATGGTTTCCTGTTTGTTTCAACAGATTTGTATTTCTTAAGGATACAAGTTCTTTGATTTTGAAACTTCTCTACTTGTATAGTACATTGTACCTGTGGTGCTAACATTTAAGGTAGCAATGTTAGAAATTTTGATAATTTTTGCGCCTTCGGTAATAACAGTAGTTGATTCTGCCTTACTTCTTACAGATATTTTTACAGAGTACTAACAGTAAATAACCCTTTACTTCTATTCTTCCCAGTCATTAATAACTCATTAACAAATCTCCAGCTCTACTTGCAAATATTTCACTTACTAAATTTTTCAAGTTGGGGCGTTGAGTGTAAATGAAGGCAGTTAGTATAAATTGTTTAAATCAAATAAGAATGATTACGTTAGTGAAGAAAGAAAAGGGGAGGATTCACAGAACCATTCGGGTGTTAAGACCCAGTAACTATTATTCTGAAATATCCCCGGAAGTTCGGTTCAAGGTCATATGTTTTGATAGGTAGAATTAAGGAGCCGGACAAAATTACATGCTAAAATTCTGTCTTCAGGAACTCTTGTTAGGAAAAACATTTGGCATTTACATGTTCTGGTGTGAATAAATGTCTCAGAATTTACGGAGAGGGTTGATGAAGGTTATGCAGTTCATGTTGTGTATATGGGCTTTCAGAAGGCGTTTGATAAAGTACTACTTAATAGACTTGTTAGAAAAATTGAAGCACATGGGATTAAAGGGGCAGTGGCAGCATAGATCCAAAATTAGCTGAGAGACAGAAAGCAGAAAGTAATAGTGAAAGGTTATTTTTTAGACTGGAGGGAAGTATACAGTGGTGTCTCCTAGGGGTCAGAATTAGAACCATTGCTCTTTTTGATATATATTAATGACCTGGACTTGGGTATACGGGGCATAATTTCAAAGTTTGCGGATGACACAAAGCTTGGAAATGTTGTAAACAGTGAGGAGGATAGTAGCAGAATTCAGGAGGACATAGACAGACCGGTGAAATGGGCAGACATAGGGCAGATGAAATTTAATGCTAAGAAATGTGAAGTGATACATTTTAGAAGGAAAAATGAGGAGAGGCAATATAAACTAAATGCTAACATTTTAAAGGGGGTGCAGGAACACAGAGATCCGGAGGTTCACATACACAAATCTTTGAAGGTGGCAGGACAAATTGATAAAGCTGTTTAAAAAGCATACAGGACCCTTGGGTTTATAAGTAGAGGCATAGAGTACAAAAGCAAGGAAGTTATGGTAAACCTTTATAAAACACTGGTTAGATCTCACCTGGAGTATTGTCTCCATTTCTGGACACCACACTTTAGAAAGGATGTCAAGGCCTTGGAGAGGGCACAGAGGAGATTTAACAGAATGGTACCAGGGATGAGGGAATTCAATTGTGTGGAGAGACGAGAGAAGTTGGGATTGTTCTCCTTAGAGCAAAGAAGGTTAAGGGAGTGATTTAATACAGGTGTTCAAAATTATGAGGTGTTTTGATAGAGTAGATAGGGAGAAACTGTTTTCACTGACAGCAGCGTCAGTGACCAGAAGACACAGATATAAGATAACTGGCAAAAAAGCCAGGGAGGAGATGAGGAGAATAGTTTTAACACAGTGAGTTGTTATGATTTGGAATGCATTGCTTGAAAGGGTGGTGGAAGCAGATTCAATAATAACTTTCAAAAGGGAATTGCAAATATACTTAAAAAGGAAAAATTTGCAGGGCTATGGGGAAAGAGTAGGGTAATGGGACTACTTGGTAGCTCTTTTAGAGAGCTGTCACAGGCATGATTGGGACAAATGGCCTCTCTCTGTGCTGTATGATTCTATGATTCTATGAATGGGATCAACAGTCCTGTGACTAGTGCAGATACACTATTTTCTCTCAGGACTTACAGTACAAATTATTTAAGATTTTAAAAACTTTGCATGGTTAACACCCATTGTTAAACCACCTGCTGTGCATTCCAAAACATTGTGAAAGACAAAATACCCCTGGCACAATTGGAAATGTTCTTGAGGGAGCAGGGGCTAGAAAGGCTATGTGGAGCAGAATTAATCTGTGAAAACCAAGCTAGATTTGATAGAAGAAGGACAAATAAAGTGGATCCATCCATGATAGTTGGGATCAAAGAGCTAGTGATCATGGACTATTGACAACGTGAACGATATTGCTGATAATCAAAGAAAGACTGAGCAATTTAAGTAAAAGTATCAATGATGTATTCGACCAAACTATGAGAGAACTACTAATCTGTGTTTAATGAGAATATATAACAATAAATAATAGCTTATTGGATGTAAAGGTTCCCCTAGGGCTCATGACTGAGATGAAATGGTAATATTATGGGGACATGTAATTTAATTGGACATGAGTATGTTCCTGAGTGTATAAAGTAGGAAAAGATGGGTGAGTGCACGCACATGAAACATAAATCACCTGGGCAGGACCAGTCAAAAAGTATCAATCTTGAATCAACGAACAATGTTGCGAAAGCCAGGAAAGTGTAGTTGAAGTATTTCATGCTCTGGACAAATCTCTCCTAATTTCTCTCCTTAATCTCAGTGATAATTTTAAATGAATGACCCCTTATCACAGACTCCCCAACCACAGGAAATAGTTTTAATCTTTACAATTTTAAAAACCTCTTTAAATCTCCTTTTCTCAGGTCTCTCTTCATAACTCTAATTTCTCAACCATGGTATCATTCTGGTGAATCTACTTTGTGCTCTCTATAGCTTTAATGTACTTTCTATCATAGGCCCCAAATGTGCACACAGTGCTCCAACTGTGGCTTAACTAATATTTTGTATAAATTCATTATTACTTCTTCACTCTTGTACTCTATGCCCCTCTATATAAAACCCCAAATTCTATCACCTGTTGCAATTTCAGGAACTAATAGTTCAGAAATTCCTCATGTGAATTACACTGCTGTTATATTTGCCACTGGTCTCTAGAGGGAAGTTTCCTGCCATCAAGTCATCCAGAATTATCACTCGTGCCACCTGGAGGGAGGTGGCACTGCCACTAATTACCAACTCCCTCACCCCAGGACAGCAGAACTGTGCCACAAGAAGTTCTACATCCTCAGCAGGGCAGGCAAGGTAACACACTACACTCATCTCCCTGTTCTTTCTTGCACCCCTGGGCACTAGCATACTCTTCACCCTCTAAAGCAACACTTCAACAACTAACTCTTCACACCGTACTCTGGTTAAGGATGTCTCCAATTCCCTATCCTGTACAGGAGCTACACAGCTCCCCAAACAACAACTGCCTTGCCAAACCACAAAACCCCTTCCTCCACTTTAACACTCTCACACCCCCACATCTCTTACTTTATCTGTCCAATATATTTGCCATATACTCCTTAACGTTAAGTAGGGTGTGTGTGGGTCGGAGGGGGGGTCCAAAATTTGATGGCACTTCCACCCTCTGAGAAGCACTGTAAATGTTTTCCCTTCACGGAATTATGCAATTCCCTTTTGAAAATTACTACTGAATCTGCTTCCACCATCCTTTCAGGTAGTGCATTCCAGATCATTACAACTCGCTGCGTAATGAGGGGAAAAAAATCAAAGGAAACAATTTACAGGGATATGGAGAAAGAGCAGGGGAGTGGTACTAATTGGATAGTAATTAGCTCTTTCAAAGAGCCGGCACAGGCAGGATGGGCCGAATGGCCTCCTTCTGTGCTGTAACACATTATGATACTATGATTGTAAGGAAGTTAGGGAAGACTCAGGGATAATCACCATGCAACTGAACTCAGCAACTGTAACGTGAGGTCCCCAGTAGCCTTCACATCATTGTGTGTGTTGTCTGTGAGTAACAATTCCAAAAATAAAATCTGTAAAACTTTGACTCTGCATTCAGAACCTTAATTCCTGGCACAGAGACAACAGCTCCAAGCTGGTCTCTCTAACAGTATTAATCTACACATTCCCCTTGACAGAGAAGCCTCCAAACCTGGTAAAATGGATGTTTTTACCAGGGTACCTCAAACCTTGGGGGACTGTTTAGAAACAAAATGGAAACCATCTTCTAATAGTTTTGTGGCAGCATCTCTCAGGTTATGCAGGATCTAACTGATACCATTGGGCCTGTCCTCCCACTGATCAGTTAGCACTGAGATCCAGGTCCCAGCACAAATGACGTGGCTAGAATCCATCTTTATGATGCCATCCCCATTCCCAAGGACAGCTCATGTCACCTTTCTAGCCAGCCTCCCCAGAAGACTGTTTATGCTAGTGGCAAGATACAGGACCAGGTTACCTATGAATCTGGCAATTGCGCAGGTGAAAACCATGGCTCAGTGGTTAGCATTCTCGCCTCTGAGTCAGACGGTCATGGGTTCAAGTCGCACTCCAGAGACTTGAACACAAAATTTTAAGCTGACTCTCCAGTACTGAGGGGCTGCTGTACTGTCGGAGGGTCTGTACCGAGGAAGCACTGCAGTGTCAGAGGGTCAGTACTGAGGAGGTGCTGCACTGTCGGAGGGTCAGTACTGAGGGAGTGCTGCACTGTTGGAGGGACCATCTTTCAGATGAGTCATTAAATCGTGGCCCCATCTGCCTAGCAGCTGGACGTAAAAGTTCCCATGGCACTATTTAGAAGAGGAGCTGGGTAGTTCTCCCTGGTGGCCTGGCTAATATTTATCCCTCAACCAACATCATTAAAACAGATTAGCTGGTCATTCATTTCATTGCTGTTTGCGGGACCTTGCTGTGCACAAATTGGCTGCCTTGCTTCCTACATTACAACAGTGACTCAAAAGTACTTCATTATCTGTATAGCGCTTTGGGACATCCTGAGGTCATGGAAGACACCTTATAAATGCATGTCTTTATTTTCTTATAGGAACAGAAGTAAGTAATTCAGCCCCTCAAGCTTATTCGGCATTCAATTAGATCATGGCTGATCTGTACTTCAACTTCATTTACCCGCCTTTGTTCCATATCCCTTGATACACTTACCCAACAAAATTCTATCGCTCTCAGTCTTGAAAATTTCAATTGACCCAGCAATCACAGACTTTTGAGGAGCAAGGTCCTGATGTCCACTACTCTTTGTGTGCGAAAGGACTTCCTGATTTCATTCCAAAATGGCTTAGCTCTAATTTTAAGATTATGCCCTCTTGTTCTGGATTCCCCCACCAGTGGAAATAGTTTCTCTGCATCGACCCTATCGAATCGCTTTATCTTTTTAACCACCTCGATTAGATCACCCCTCAACCTTCTAAACTCAAGGGTATACAAGCCAAGTTTATGCAACCCATCCTTATATTGTAGCCCTTTAAGCCCTGGTATCATTCTGGTGAATCTGCACTGTACCCCCCACCCCCCCCCCCCCACTTGCCCCTTCCAAGGCCAATATATTTTTGCTGAGGTTCAGTGCCCAAAATTGAATGCAGTACTCCAGATGGGCTGGGACCGAATACAACTGAGGCATCACTTCCTCACTTTTGAAATCTGGATCCTTTGAGATAAAGTCCAACATTCCATTAGCCTTTTTTATTACTTTTTGTATCTGTACACTAGCTTTTAGCGATTTGTGTATACAGACACCTAAATCTCTCAGTGCTTCCACAGTTCCCAGTCTCTCACCATTAAGAAAATATTCTGATTTGTCTTTCTCAGATCCAAGGTGGATGACCTCACACTTCACCTCATTGAACTCCAGAGTTTTGTCCATTCAGTCAGTCCCTTTGTAACTTCCTCCACAGAATTTACTGAGCCTCCTAACCCAGCGTAATCTTCAAATTTGGATATACAACTCTTTGCAATGATAACAAAGCCTGCTTAAGAACCCTCCAGGAACTGAGAAACCCTAAGACCGGGGCCACCTCGGTTCGAAGAAGCTCATGATTCCACAGCACAGCCAAGCATCACTGGCATCCTTAACCCTCAGGTAGCACCTTGGTGCAGCACCTGGAATAAGTTTAAAAATGGAACAGAGAAGCATGGAGGATAAAAGAAGCAACTATTGTGAATATGTATCTGCAGAGTAAAACCACTTTGTAATATGAAGTTTAGTGTTCTGAGGTACTTTTGTTCTTTGATTTTTCAGTTTGAGAGGATGTTTGGAGGTTATTTTCAGTGGGACATGCAGCTCCTTCTTTGCCTCCTTAATAAACTGTTGCTTCCTTAAGCACATCTCTTCTAACATATTCTCAAGAGAGCAGCATAATCTACAGGTGGAATTTTATCTCCTAGTTACTTGTTTTCTCTTCTGGTGTGGTCTTATGGTGCATACCTCTCTCAAGACCTGGACAACATCCAGGCTTGGGCTCATAAGTGGCAAGTAACATTCGTGCCATAAAAGTGCCAGGCAATGACCATCTCCAACAAGAGAGAGTCTAACCACCTCCCCTTGACATTCAACGGCATTACCATCGCCGAATCCCCCATCATCAATATCCTGGGGGTCACCATTGACCAGAAACTTAACTGGACCAGCCACATAAATACTGCGACTACAAGAGCAGGTCAGAGGCTGGGGATTCTGCAGCGAGTGACTCACCTCCTGACTCCCCAAAGCCTTTCCACCATCTACAAGGCACAAGTCAGGAGTGTGATGGAATACTCTCCACTTGCCTGGATGACTGCAGCTCCAACAACACTCAAGAAGCTCGACACCATCCAGGACAAAGCAGCCCGTTTGATTGGCACCCCATCCACCACCCTAAACATTCACTCCCTTCACCACCGGCGCACAGTGGCTGCAGTGTGTACCATCCACAGGATGCACTGCAGCAACTCGCCAAGGCTTCTTCGACAGCACCTCCCAAACGCACGACCTCTACCACCTAGAAGGACAAGAGCAGCAGGTACATGGGAACAACACCACCTGCACGTTCCCCTCCAAGTCACACACCATCCCGACTTGGAAATATATCACCGTTCCTTCATCGTCGCTGCGTCAAAATCCTGGAATTCCCTTCCTAACAGCACTGTGGGAGAACCTTCACCAGGCGGACTGCAGCAGTTCAAGAAGGAGGCTCACCACCATCTTCTCAAGGGCAATTAGGGATGGGCAATAAATGCCGGCCTCGCCAGCGACGCCCACATCCCATGAACGATTAAAAAAAAAGCTGGCCCATAATTCTCTGATCTGTCCCTGGAGGTTTTACTTGAGGAAGTGAGGGGAAAGAGAGAGCAATTCTTCCCCACAAGTCACAAGAGAGTCTCCAAGGCCAGGATGAAGCAGATGTGGACAGAGGTGGGTGAACGGGTTAGTGCCTCCAGCATTAACCCCAGGACCTGGCTTCAGTGCTAGCGCAGGACATGCAACACCTCCTCCCTTCCCACCGTCCAGGGCCCCAAATGCTCTTGTATTTCTTTCAATTCAGTATATTGTATTTGCTGCTCACGATGTGGTCTCCTCTACATTGGCGAGACCAAATGGAGATTGGGTGGATTGGGTGATCGCTTTGCTGAACACCTCTGCTCAGTCCACAAGAGTGACCCTGACCTTCTGGTCGCTTGCCATTTTAATTCTCCGTCCCACTCCCACTCTGACCTCTCTGTCCTCAGCTTCCTACACTGTTCCAATGAAGCTCAACGGAAGCTCGAGGAACAGCACCTCATTTTTCGTTTAGGCACTTCTGGACTCAACATTGATTTCAATAACTTCAGATCATAACCACTGCTCCCATTTTTTCGGTCAGCAGGTGCTGGTAATGGTTCTGCTGTTGCCATTCACAGCTCCTCTAGACTTATCTTTTGTTTCTTTACTTGTCCCATTACCACCCTCCTTGCCTTGCACCATCATCCCTTTTGACATTTAATCACTTCTGCCCTCCACCCTATCATAGACCTTCCCTTTTGTTCTTTCCTCCCTTCCCCTTCCTTCCCCTCATTGCCTGATTTAAAAACTGTTAAATCTTTAACTTCTTCCAGTTCTGACGAAAGGTCTCCGAACTGAAATGTTAACTCTGTTTCTTTGTCCACAGCTGCTGCCTGTCTTGCTGAGTATTTCCAGCACTTTCTTCCTTTATTTCAGTGTAGGAGAGGTTCCGTCATCTCACAAGAGCAGCCAGCAATGCTTGACTGTGCCTTAATTTCTCCACCCCACTCAACGGCACCTGACAACACTCTTTTCACCACCTCCTCCACCAATCTCAACAAATCCTTCCCCTGAATCACAAGGGCACACCACAACACCCCTCTTTCTCATTACAAGCACACTCACCCCTTTCTTTCCTTGTCTTCAAACAACACACCGACACCATTCTCTTCTCACATACTGACACTTGCACAACCACCAACTCCTCCCACCACTCCTTCCTCACATCACATTGCGCACACTTGACCTTTATATTCAGCACCTCCCCATCTCCATTCTATCTTGCATCTTCTCAACTTCTCAACTATATGCGCAAGACCCACACATCAATACTTACCTTTCCAACAGCCACTCACTAACTCTCACTCTCTCTTTCTGCAGAACATAACAGCACACAATTTAAAGGAGAGAGTCAAATCCAGGGGAGGAGTACCTAACATGATTGCCCTCACCCAAGCAGAGCAGGACGCCCTGGAGAGCAATGGCCCAGGCAGAGCCAACACCGTTGAGGAAGACTGGCAGCTTACCAAAAAAGGGTGTCTGCATATTACTTACAACCCTTCCTTCAACTCAGCAAACATGCAGCAAGCTGAACAACATTAAGCTGTTTTCTCCAGACAGGTTCTCATGTGCAGCTTTTATCTTCCATCCAAACTCGTAGCTTTTATCTTTTGGGTCCTGCACAAGAAGTCACCTCGGAGAAGAACATTCCTCCCAAGGGTGCCCCATCAAGTGCCCCAACCCTCCCATGACCAGCTTAGATGTTCTCATTCTGTGTGGGTTAGATTTTGAGGGGTCTGCACATAGGAACATAGGAACAGGAGTAGGCCATTCAGCCCCTCAAGCCTGTTCAGCCATTTAATCAGATCATGAAAAATTATGAATTGACCGAGCATCTACTGCTTTTTGTGGGAGAGAGGTCCACATTTCTACCACCCTTTGTGCGAAGAAGTGTTTCCTAACTTCTGTCCTGGATGGCCTGGCTCTGATTTTAAGGTTATACCCCCTTATCTTAAACTCCCTCACCAGCGGAAAAAGTTTCTCTCCATCTAACCTATTAATTCCTTTCAAAATCCTAAAAGCCACATTAAAATCACTGATCAACCTTCTATATTCTAGGGAATACAAGCCTGGTTTATGTAATCTCTCCTCATATTTAACCCTTGGAGCACTGGTAACATGCTGGTGAATCTGTGCTGCACTTCTTCTAAGGCCAATATATGCTTTCTAAGGTGCGGTGCCCAGAACTGTACACAGTACTCCTGATGTGGTCAAACTAGGGCTTTGTATAGCCATAGCAAAACTTCCTCCCCTTTATTTTCTAGCCCATATGGTGAGTCACAGAGAACAGCAGGTACTGGTGGCAGCAACAGCACAGGAGAGAGCTCACCAGAGAGTGAGGTCCTCTCCCGTCTCTGCTCTGGTGGATATAAGTGATGACTTCAGGGGTCCAGCCATGAGAAGAAAATTGTTGGCATCATACAAGGTATTAGAAGGCCAACCAACGAGTTCCTCCACTATGGCTAACAGTATGGAGGCGTCCCCTTCCAATTTGTGTGGATTCAGCTCGCGCAGCATCAGCACTCTGGAGTCTACCCTAGATGATGTAGCCACCTCCAGAGACACTGTATCTAGGCCCTCACAATAGGAGCCACTTCACAGCTTTAATGGAAGCTCAAAAGGCTGCCATTCAGGCTCTGGGTTCCAGCATTGAGAGACAGGTCTCCACGCTGGACTGATTGGTGAACCAAATAGAGAGGGGCTTTGAAAGAACTACTCATCTTCTGCATTCTGCTGTCTCGCTGGGAGTGGCATCTGTTGTCCTCTCCAAGGATGTCAGCATGTTTTCTCCTTCCACACCCTACCTACCAATACCCATCATGGTACCAGCAGGTCAGCTAGGCCAGCAAAGTGCCGCAGCAGCAGCCGAGGAGCAGCAGTCTGCAGCTAGGCCTTTACAGGTACAAGCACCCAGAACTAGCAGGCCACAAACATCTGAAGGGTCACAACATGATGAATAGCAGCTTTCCACCAGCTTTGCTGAAGCCACTATAGGAGAACTTCATTGGGGTAGTAGACTTTGGAAACCATCTTTTAAAAGAATACTCGGGTGAATTCAAGACAATTACTATGTTTGGTTTTAAATTGATTAGCTTTATTAAATTTGGCATTTTCATTTACAGTGTGGTTTCATAGCAGATTCTGAGTTCGCACTCTCAGTATTTCATTGGTACAGGAGTTGTCTAAGTAGGTCATCGAAGTCACTGAGCAATGAGCTGATCCCTCACATCTCTTGCTGCAAGGCATTGAGGTGGCTCTCCTTCTTCTGCTGCTTCCACCTCTTCTCCTCGTCTTCCTAGTCCGATGAGGCCTTTTTTTTTTATTCGTTCACGGGATGTGGGCGTCGCTGGCAAGGCCGGCATTTATTGCCCATCCCTAATTGCCCTCAAGAAGGTGGTGGTGAGCTGCCTTCTTGAACCGCTGCAGTCCGTGTGGTGACGGTTCTCCCACAGTGCTGTTAGGAAGGGAGTTCCAGGATTTTGACCCAGCGACAATGAAGGAACGGCAATATATTTCCAAGTCGGGATGGTGTGTGACTTGGAGGGGAACGTGCAGGTGGTGTTGTTCCCATGCGCCTGCTGCCCTTGTCCTTCTAGGTGGTAGAGGTCGCGGGTTTGGGAGGTGCTGTCGAAGAAGCCTTGGCGAGTTGCTGCAGTGCATCCTGTGGATGGTGCACACTGCAGACACAGTGCGCCGGTGGTGAAGGGAGTGAATGTTTAGGGTGGTGGATGGGGTGCCAATCAAGCGAGCTGCTTTGTCCTGGATGCTGTCGAGCTTCTTGAGTGTTGTTGGAGCTGCACTCATCCAGGCAAGTGGAGAGTATTCCATCACACTCCTGACTTGTGCCTTGTAGATGGTGGAAAGACTTTGGGGAGTCAGGAGGTGAGTCACTCGCCTCAGAATACCCAGCCTCTGACCTGCTCTCGTAGCCACAGTATTTATATGGCTGGTCCAGTTAAGTTTCTGGTCAGTGGTGACCCCCAGGATGTTGATGGTGGGGGATTCGGCGATGGTAATGCCGTTGAATGTCAAGGGGAGGTGGTTAGACTCTCTCTTGTTGGAGATGGTCATTGCCTGGCACTTATCTGGCGCGAATGTTACTTGCCACTTATCAGCCCAAGCCTGGATGTTGTCCAGGTCTTGCTGCATGCAGGCTCGGACTGCTTCATTATCTGAGGGGTTGCGAATGGAACTGAACACTGTGCAGTCATCAGCGAACATCCCCATTTCTGACCTTATGATGGAGGGAAGGTCATTGATGAAGCAGCTGAAGATGGTTGGGCCTAGGACACTGCCCTGAGGAACTCCTGCAGCAATGCTGCTGCTCTGGTTCCTCCACTGGCAGGCCTTGTAAGGCAAGGTTGTGATGTATGCAGCAGACAACAACTATGCGGAAGGCTCTTCATGGGGCATAATGTAGGGACACCCCCAGGCCTGACAAGGCACCTGAACCTTATCTTCCTGGTGATCCCATGGCTTCTACTGTATCATTATTGCTTGGGAGTGCATTCAGTTCTGGGCACTGCACCTCAGACAGGATATATTGGATATATTGGCCTGGAGGGCAGATTCACCAGAATGATACCTCGGCTTGTATTCTCTTGAATATAGAGAAGGGTGATCTAATTGAAGTGTTTAAGATGATTACAGGATTTGGTAGGGTAGATAGAGAGAAACTAATTCCTCTGGTGGGGTAGTCTAGAACAAGGGGGCATAAGCTTAAAATGAGAGCTAGGCCATTCGGGGGTGATGTCAGAATACACATCTTCACACAAAGGGGAGTGGAAATCTGGAACTCTCTCCCCAAAAAGTTGTTGAGGCAATTTCAAAACAGAGATTGATAGATTTTTGTTGGGCAAGAGTATTAAGAGTTATGGAACCAAGGCGGGTAGATGGAGTAAAGATGCAGATCAGCCATAATGTAAAAGGAATGGCAGAACAGTCTTGAGGGGCTGAATGGCCTACTCCTGTTCCTATGTTCCAATGAGTGGTGGCATTGTGAAGGGGTGTCATGAGCCACATGTGTAATGGGTATCCCTTGTCCACAGTAGCCATCCTGCCACGTTCCTGGGAGGGTCAAACTCTGTGTCTCAAGATAAATGCATTATGACAGCTGTCTGGGTACTCTGCAGAAACTTGCATGATCCTGTTTCCATGAGCAGCCACTGATGGAGTGGTGTTACGTAAAATTACATAGATTTTACAGCACAAAATCAGGCCATTCAGCCCAACTGGTCAATGCCAGTGTTTGCACTCTACATGAGCCTCCTTCACCCTACTTCATTTAACCCTATCAGCATATCATTCTATTGCTTTCTCCCTCAAGTACTTATCCAACACCCCATTAACTGCACCTACGCTAGTCGCCTCAACTACTCCAAATTCCACATTCTAACCACACTCTGGGTAAAGAAGTTTCTCCTGAATTCCTTATTGGATTTATTAGTGACTATTTTATATTTACGACCCCAAGTTTTGGACTCCCCCACAAGTGGAAACATCTTCTCTACATCTACCCTATCAAACCTCTTCATAATTTTAAAGAACTCTATTAGGCCACCCCTCAGCCTTCTCTTTTCTAGAGAAAAGAGCCCATCCTGTTCAGTCTTTCCTGAGAGTTATAACCTCTCAGTTCTGATATCATTCTTGGAAATCATTTTTGCACCTTCCCTAGTGTTTCCATACCCTTTTTGTAATAAGAGACCAGAACTGTGCACAGCACTCCAAGTGTGGTCTATCCAAGGTTCCATATAAGTTTAACATAATTTCTCACCGTTTCAATTCTATTCCTCTCGAAATGAACCCAAAGTGCTTTGTTTGCATTTTTCATGGCCTTGTTAACCAGCGTTGCTACTTTTAATGGTCTGTGAATCTGTACCCCGGGATCCCTGTGCTCCTCTACCCCATTTATTTTCTTATTTTCCAAAGACTATGTGGCGTCCTTATTCCTCCTACCATAATGTACCACCTCACACTTACCTATATTGAAATTCGTTCACCATTCACATGCCCATTCTGCAAGTTTATTAATGACTTCTTGTATGTTGTCACAGTCTTCCTCAGTATTGACTATACCCCACAATTTGGTGTCAGCCGCAAATTTTGAAATTGTACTTCCAATTCCCAAGTCCAAATCATTGATGTAAATGATATACAACATCCCTGTGGAACACCACTTCCCACCTTCCGCCAGTCTGAGTAAATACCATTGACCTCCAACTCTCTGCTTTTTGTTTTGTAGCCAGCTTGCTATCCATTCTGCTACTTGTCCCCTGACTCTACATGGTCTGACCTTAGTCATGTGTCTACGCTACTACCTTATCGAAGGCCTTTTGAAAATCCAAGTATATTACATCTACTACATTACCCTTATCTACTCTTTCTGTTACTTCCTCAAAGAATTCAATAAAGTTGGTCAAGCATGACCTTCCCTTTTGGAATCCATGCTGACTACTGTTTATTATATTTTTGGTTTCTAGATGTTTTTCTATTACATTTTTGAGCAAAGATTCCATTATCTTTCCTACCACCAACATTAAACTAATTGGTCTATAGTTCCCTGAACTTGTTCTTTGTTTTTAAATATAGGAGTAACATTAGCTGTCCATCAGTCCTCTGGTGGACAGCTAATGTTATATATAATAATCCCTTTTTTATCTCTTCCCTTGCTTCTTTTTGTATGCGTGGATGCAATCCATCCAGACCAGGGATTTTATCCTCTCTTATTTTGACTATTTTATCAATTATCACCCCCATTCTATCTTTTGTCTGGATATCTTCTTTGATCTCTTCTTCTAATGTCACGTTATAGGAACATAGGAACATAGGAACAGGAGTAAGCCATTCAGTCCCTCGAGCCTGCTCTGCCATTTGATAAGATCATGGTTGATCTGTGATCTAACTCCATATACCTGCCTTTGTCCCATATCCCTTAATACCTTTGGCTGCCAAAAAGCTATCTATCTCAGATTTAAAATTAGCAATTGAGCTAGCATCAATTGCCGTTTGCAGAAGAGAGTTCCAAACTTCTACCACCCTTTGTGTGTAGAAGTGTTTTCTAATCTCACTCTTGAAAGGTCTGGCTCTAATTTTTAGACTGTGCCCTCTAGTCCTAGAATCCCCAACCAGCGAAAATAGTTTCTCTCTATCCACCCTATCTGTTCCCCTTAATATCTTATAAACTTCGATCAGATCACCCCTTAACCTTCGAAACTCCAGAGAATACAACCCCAATTTGTGTAATCTCTCCACGTAACTTAACCCTTGAAGTCCGGGTATAATTCTAGTAAACCTACGCTGCACTCCCTCCAAGGCCAATATGTCCTTCTGAAGGTGCAGTGCCCAGAACTGCTCACAGTACTCCAGGGTGCGGTCTAACCAGGGTTTTGTATAGCTGCAGCATAACTTCTGCCCCCTTGTACTCTAGTCCTCTAGATATAAAGGCCAGCTTTCCATTAGCCTTATTGATTATTTTCTGCACCTGTTCATGACACTTCAATGATCTATGTACCTGAACCCCAAAGTCCCTTTGGACATCCACTGTTTGTAACTTTTTACCATTTAGAAAGTACCCTGTTCTATTCTTTTTTGGTCCAAAGTGGATGACCTCACATTTGCCTGCACTAAATTCCATTTACCACAGTTTTGCCCATTCACCTAATCTATCAGTATCCATTTGTAATTTTATGTTTTCATCTCCACTGCTGACAATGTCACCAATCTTTGTGTCATCGGCAAACTTAGATATGAGACTTTCTATGCCTTCATCTAAGTCGTTAATAAATATTGTGAATAATTGAGGCCCCAAGGCAGATCCCTGCGGGACTCCACTAGTCACATCCTGCCAATGTGAGTACCTACCCATTATCCCAACTCTCGGTCGCCTTTCGCTCAGCCAACTTCCTAACTAAGTCTGTACTTTTCCCTCGATTCCATGGGCTTCTATCTTAGCTAACAGTCTCTTATGTGGGACCTTATAAAATGCCTTCTGGAAGTCCATATAAGTAACATCCATTGACATTCCCCTGTCCACTACTTTAGTCAGCTCTTCAAAAAATTCAATCAGGTTTGACAGGCACAACCTACCTTTCACAAATCCATGCTGGCTCTCTCTGATTAACTGAAAATTTTCGAGGTGTTCAGTCACCCTATCCTTAATTATTGACTCCAGCATTTTCCACACAACAGATGTTAGGCTAACTGGTCGATATAATTCCCTGGTTTCCCTCTCTCCTTTCTTAAAAAGCAGAGTGACGTGCAATTTTCCAATCTAGAGGGACGGTTCCTGAATCTGGAGAACTTTGAAAGATTATAGTTAGGGCATTTGCAATGTGCTCACCTACTTCCTTTAAAAACATGGGATGGAAACCATCTGGTCTTGGGGATTTGTCACTCTTATACCTCTTAGTCTCCCTGGTAAATATTGAGACACAGTCATTATTCAATATTTCTGCAATTTCGCTGTCATTGCCTGTGAGTTTATTTTGTGCATCCCTTAGTGGCTCTATTCCTATCCTGACTTTCCTTTTGTTACTTATCTGTCTGTAGAATACTTTACTATTTGTTTTTATATTTCTTGATAATTTAATTTCATATTTCCTCCTTGCCTCTCCAATTGTTTTTTTTTACTTCTTTCTTAATCTCTTCATATTCCCTTTTGTCATCCTCTCCTTTATTGTCTATGTACTTAGTGTATGCCTTTTTCTTTAGTTTCAATTTGACTCTTATCTCTTTTCTATTGATAAATACTGCTGACTGGTGATCTGGTGCCCTGAGGCCAATATGTGTGCAGTCAATGATACCCTGCATAGGAGATGCTGGCCATTGCTGCAAATCCCTGAGCTCTCGCCTGCTGACTGTTGAGGTCAATGGGGAAGGTAATATTAACCCTAGCCTTTTGTTCCTACATCTGTGGCAGACTGGAAAGTGCTAGTGATGATCAAGTTGAGGGCTATGGTATCTTTGACAGCCACAGGCAAAGCATGGCCCCCTGGTCCAGTGGGCAGCAGGCCCCCTTGCAGCACGTTGCAGATGTCTGAGACAACCTGCCTGGTGAAGCAAAGTGTCCAAAGGCATTGCTCCTCAATCAGGTCCAGGACAGTTACTCAGGGCCTATACACCCTGCGTGCTGAGTATGGCTCCTACAATCAGCTCCCCTCACCTGGTTTCTTCTCAGGGCGCTGCTCCCTGAAACTCCTGACTGGAAATAATAGCATCTATGATGATTGGACAAAGATTTCTGAGGTAAAGTAAGGCAAAAGAAGTATGAAAGAAGTGATCTGATAGCTGGAGACTTTCCTGGAAAGCCATGATGTGGAGATGCCGGTGATGGACTGGGCCGTACAAATGTAAGGAATCTTACAACACCAGGTTATAGTCCAACAGTTTTATTTGAAAATCACAAGCTTTCGGAGGCTTTCTCCTTCGTCAGGTGACGAAGGAGAAAGCCTCTGAAAGCTTGTGATTTTCAAATAAAACTGTTGGACTATAACCTGGTGTTGTAAGATTCCTTACACTGGAAGGCCAGGCAGCAAAGATCCAGCTGCGGGCCCCTTTTATACAGCATCAGTGGGTCTGTGAGGCACCAATTCAGAATGTGGCGTGAATGCCTCTCACCCCGTTCACTCCAAGGCAGGCTGGGTTAAAATTCGGACTGTAATTTGCACTATCCATTCTTAGCAGCACAGCTGAGAAAAGAATTTTCTAAATGTTCCAGCCAAAGCTGAAATTTCAGTCAAAGTTAGTGGAGAGTAAAAGCCTGTGAACTGAATCACTTTCTGGCTCGACAAATCATGCGGCTAACATACCCCTCTTTTCTACAGGCTTAAGTTAAGTCAAGTGCAATTTGACGTAAATGGTGGAATTATTGGGATAACAACTTTTGTCCTCATTATCCTGTCATTTGCTTGATGCACCATTTTCAAGGTGGGTGTATCTTGTTCCAGCACTCAGTTCCACCAGAATTTAGTGTGTATTTTAGAACAGATAAAGCTCTGGCATATATGACTTACACCCTGAATTGAAGATTCTACAGAGGAACTGCACCACCCTTATTACACTGACCCAGCTGCATTTACCACATTTAAAAAAATAACCAGTCACTAATTCAGATATGGATACCAAGAAGTTCTGATTGATAATGAAATGTCGATCAGTACTGATACTCACCCCCTTCTCAATCCTACTAGTTGTTATTCAGGATGTTTGCAGAATTGGGTTATAATTTTAATTGCTGCACGTTTACAGGTGATACAAGCAGAACAGATTTAAGTTTGTAAGTTTTTGTGGTGGATGGAATTGCAGTACAGCCTCCAAAAAGTCTGCAGCAACAAAATTATTTATGTAAAACTACCAGGGCTCAATTCAAATCCATGCCACTAACTTCTCATTGAGTAAATTCATGGGAAAAGTAGTAGCAGGACATTTGGAGACTAATAATACAATCAAGGAGAGTCAACATGGTTTTATGAAGGGGAAATCAGGTCTGACAAATTTATTAAGAGTTCTTTGAGGAAGTAACGGGCAGGGTGGTTAAAGGGGAACCAATGGATGCAGTATATTTGGATTTCCAAAAGGCATTCGATAAGGTGCCACATAAAAGATTACTGTACAAGATAAGAGCTCATGGTGTTGGGGGTAATATACTGGCATGGATAGAGGATTGGCTAACTAACAGAAAACAAAGAGTCGGGATAAGAGGGTAATTTTCAAAATGGCAATCTGTAACTAGTGGGGTGCCGCAGGGATCAGTGCTGGGGCCTCAACTATTTATAACATATATCAGTGACTTGGATGAAGAAACAGAGTGTCTTGTGGCCAAATTTACTGATGATGCAAAGATAGGTGGAAAAGCAAGTTGTGGTGAGGACACAAAGGGCTCGATTTTCGCACCCGCGATAGGGTGCGTTCGCGGCGGGGGGGGGGGGGCGGGGGTTGCGAAAATCGGGGATTCCCGGGGCGGGGCGGGTCGGGAGCCCGGCTCCAACCCGCCCCATTTCCGGGTTCCCCACTGACGTGCTCACATGCGCGCACAGCCCCCGCATGTGGGACTCCCGCCGGCTTTAATTGCAATTAAAGCCGGCGGGGTGCCACTTAAAGTAATTGAACAGGTACTTCAGGTTGTTTACAGACCTGATTGACCCGTTATTTTAGCAGGGATGGGATTTTGCAACTGACTGAGACTGTTTCCCGTACTGGGAGAACACTCCCAGTTCAAATGGAGTGTTGCAGCCATCAGCCTGTGGCAGCTGCAAAGGTCCAGGTGGGGGGGGGAACCCTCACTCATTGCAGGAGGCCACTCTGTCACTTGGGACAAAGTTGGCCTCCATCACCCACCTCCTAACAATTAAATTCACAAACTTGCACACTTACCCCGGTGTCCAGACACATTTACCTACCTTGCGGACCCCCTCAGATGTACATCTTCCGGATGGGGGCTGCCGTAGCTGCAGTCATGACCTCCTCGGAGGGCGAATAGCATCACCAGCCACGCCGTCCACCTCTGACACGTGGAGCTCCACAACAGAGTGCTGTGACACATCCACCTACACAGCTGGAGTGAGGGCAACCACAGAAAGAGAGGGCACTACCCTCGCCACAAAGTCTACAGACCGAGGCTCAGCTTCCTGGACCTCTTTGAGCAGCAGTGCACATGGAGGCTCAGAGTCACTCGACATGTAGTCGTGGACATCTGCAGCCTCCTTCATGTCGAGCTGCTCCCGGCTGGCCCGAGCACCATCTTCTTACCTGTCGCTGTCAAAGTCACCACTGCCCTCAACAACTTCTCCTCCGCATCCTTCCAGGGTGCCATCGGGGACATCACCGACGTCTCTCAGTCGTCTGCACAAAAGAGCCCTGCAAATACACCTACACCCACTCTGCAGTGACACAATGGGTGGCATCAGGTGTGGGTCTTCATTGTGATCCTCAGGAAAGGGCATTATTGCACAAACCAGACAAGATTCGCAAAGACGTGGCAGTAGAGGTGCCAATATAATATGTAATGTGAGTTGATCAGAAATTAAATATAAGTAAAAACCATGACAAACCCTCAGACACCGTTGTGCATCCCCTTCATGCTCACGTCACGTTTGCCTTACGCTTCCTACTGCACATATGTGATGCATGCCCTGTGGCTTCAGCACAGGTAGTGGCAGGTTGAGTGAGGCTGACTGTGAAAGAGATGCATGAGAGGGTGAGTATGAGATAGAGCCATGAGATTGTATGAGGATTGGGTTGAGTGGTAGTGGCGGGATGAGTACCGGCGAGGTGAGTAAGTGCAGGTAAGATGAGGATGAGGTTTGAGTGGGTGTGAGGGGTGATGTGACAGAGTAGTGTTGGCTGCGTAGAAGGAGATGTGGGGTGGGGGCGGTGATGTGGCAGACGGAGTTTAGGGGAATGAGTAAGTGTACTCACTTTGGTGGTACTCTACTTAGGTGATTGCAGCGCCTCCTGCACTGTAAGCAGGTGCGCGATATGTTGGTGGTGCAGGTGACCTCCTCTGCCACCTCGAGCCAGGCCTTCTTGGTGGCCGAGGCAGGCCGCTTCCTCCCGCCCGCCGGGGAGAAGATTTCTGTCCTCCCCCTCCTCCTTACCCCATCCAATAAGAGCTGGAGTGAGGCATCATTAACCTGGGAGCAGCCTTCCCCCTGGGCTGCTCCATGCTGTAATTTTTCCTATTTCTTGCAGCATCAGTCAGTGGAGGACTTTAAATAGAGTTCCTCCAGCTGACAGACCTTACTGATCATGCGCAGTCTGCCCGGCGCACAGCTTAGCAGCGGGGAACCCGGAAGAACAGGTAACTGGATCCAATCAGCCTGCGATTGCGTGTGGAGCAGACTGATTTCACCGGGCGCGTTAGCCACGCTCCCAATCTACCCCCTGCCGCGAACCCGCCACCATGGTAATATCGGGCCCAAAGTGTCTGCAAAGGGATATTGACAGGTTAAGCGAATGGCAAAAATTTGGCAGATGGAATATAATGTGGGAAAATGTGAAGTCATCCTCTTTGGGAGGAAAAATAAAAAAGCAAAATATTATTTGAATGGAGAAATACTACAAAATGCTGCGGTACAGAGGGATCTGGGTGTCCTCGGACATGAAACACAAAAAGTCAACATACAGGTGCAGCAGGTAATCCGGAAGGTAAAACGGAATATTGGCCTTTATTTCTAGGGGGATGGAGTATAAAAGCAGGTAAGTCATGCTACAACTATACAGGGTGCTGGTGAGACCACACCTGGAGTACTGCGTACAGTTCTGGTGCCCTTATTTAAGGAACAATATACTTGCTTTGGAGGCAGTTCAGAGAAGGTTCACCAAGTTGATTCCGGGTATGGAAGGGTTGTCTTATGAGGAAAGATTGAACAGGTTGGGTCTATACTCATTGGAGTTTAGAAGAATGAGAGGAGATCTTATTGAAACATACAAGATTCTGAGGGTTCTCGATAGGGTAGATGCTGAGAGGATGTTATCCCTCATGGGGGAATCTAAAACTAGGGGGCATAGCCTCAGAATAAGGGGTCGCCCGTTTAATTGGAAATGAGGAGGAATTTCTTCTCCCAGAGGGCCGTGAATCTTTGGAATTCTTTACCCCAAAAAGCTGTGGAGGCTGAGTCATTGAATACATTCAAGGCTGAGTTGGACAAATTTTTGATCAGCAAGCAAGTCAAAGGATATGGGGAAAGGGCAGGAAAGTGGAGTTGAGGTAAAAATCAGATCAGCCATGATCTCATTAAATGGCGGAGCAGGCTCGAGGGGCCGAATGGCCTACTCCTGCTCCTATCTCTTATGGCCTCTTATGATCTTATGGAAAAGAATCTTCATAAATTTTCATATGTGGATGTCAACAACACACCAGATAATGTTTGAGAGAGCCAAATCATTACTTTTCCTTGTGGAAGGAGCATTCTTAGCTCAAATTTACTCATACTATAGGAGAGAGTTACCATTGCTTTGTTTTTAAATAGAGAGAATAATTAACTGATTGTGCTGGCATTGCTGGCATGTCACCACAGAAGCATTACACTGAAGAATCTAAAAAGTTTTACTTGCCATTTCTGCATGACATGCGCCAGACGCCACTTGGTATAGGAGTTTGCGCAGGCGCAGATAAGAAACGCTGGAATCATGTAAAGTAGGGAGAAAATGGCTTCAATCAGTGTGCAAGGCTGATTTAAAGTGATAGACACCATTTTGGGACTTAACGCTCAACTCAACGCACAGTCTTAACCCCGACCATCTGAACGTGTGCATGGAGGACCCCCCACCGGCGCTATTTAAAGGGATCATACAGGATTTACAGGTTAGTGGCTGGATTATTGCCTCTGGCTGCCGAGACATTTGTAACCATTTTTGGAGGTCTCCTAGACTTCAATACTAGGACGCGAGGATATAGCCTAACATTTAGAGCCAGGACGTGCAGGAGTGAAGTTAGGAAATGCTTCTACACGCAAAGGGTGGGAGACGTTGGAACACTCTTCTGCAGACGGCAGTTGATGCTAGCTCACTTGTGAAAGTTAAATCTGAGATTGATAGATTTCTGTGAACCAAGGGTATTAAGGGATATGGGGCTAAGGCGGGTCTATGGAGTTAGGTCACAGATCCACTATGATCTCATTGAATGGTTGAACAGGCTCAAGGGGCTAAATGCCACTGCCACTTGCTGCTTCTTGATATGCGCCACCTTCTCCTGCAAGAAAGCGGGACGTGTGCCTGGGTGATGTGCCTGTCATGGTTGAATAGCTGCCAGTGTGAGTTGTGGGCGGGCGGCTCGATACAGTGTTAATGTGTAAGGGCGGGAGGAAGCATCTGATTGGAAGAGTTGAGTACTGATGGAAAGAGTATTTGGTATTTGGTATTTGGGGGATGGGGGGTGTAGTGCGTGGTGCAGTTGGTAGGAGATGCCACTTGACAGTTGACCTCACTCACCTTGAACTTCTTCCTGCACTGTATCCATGTTCATGATGCTGTGCGCCTGGCATTGACTTTGTCCCCCGCTGCCTCCCACTGTCTTTTAAGTATATGTCTGGAGCGCCTCTTGACCCCCCCCCAACCCCTGCAGATATAGGATGTCCCTCCTTCTGTCCAACTCTTGCACCCAAGGCCTCTAGTGCATCAACAGAGAACCTTGGTGCATGCACTCTCGCAGGCCTTGTACCAACTCAGATCAGCAGATTGGTGAGATCTGGTGTGCAGATTGGAGGATGTGGGATTTAGTAATGCGCAACCTTTATTCAATATTTTAATATAACTCATCAGTGTGTAAACATAGGGATGGGACCTGCATCTGTGTTTTACGTGCATGATGTCTGATCTCTGTTCAGACTCCATACAGACAGTAGACTGTTATTTTCAGCAAATAACAGGTACAAGCTACCTTTAAGAGATTTCTAAGAAACATCTTCGTTTTAAGAGATGGAATTCCCTCTCGTGGTGGAAAGTGCGAATTGCATTCATTCCACGTGCAAGGCCTGGAAATGAACGCCGATTGCAGGTAAGTGCTCCCTTGGGACCAAACTTGCGTCTTGCCTGCCCAGGGTCCGTCGGGCACGGGTGTTTTGCGCTAACATCGCCCGGAACGGACCGTTAAACAATTTTTCCCCCTATGATTCTATAATCCCCCATTGTCACAGTGGCACTCAGTTTCTTTGCAAATGGCTCCTTCTAGGGTACAGTGGATAATCTGAGCAGCATAAGTCGGTCTGCTGTTCATAGGTGCATAACCTAGGTCATCAATGCCATTTTGTAAAAAGGTTTCCCCTTATCTCCTCAACAGCAATAGGCTAGAACCCATGGCTTTTTCTGCATAGTAAGATTCCCCAAAGTGCAAGAAATAGTGATTGTGGCCCACAGGAAGATGTGCCTCATCCATGAATTTCAAGGAGTTCTATTTCATCAACACGCAAATAATTTGTGACCATCACCGTCGATTCATGTAGATGAATGTGAGACATTCTGTGTCAGTGCATGATTCATTCATCATGATGCACTCCACGTGCCTTCAACGATTCCTCTATTTTGAAGGACTAACTTTTGTGGTGCATTCATAACCTGACTGATACTCTGCTGTGGAATACTAAAATAGCAGCTCAACCTTATTACAATGAAGCTCGGTCTACAATAAGGGAAATGGCTGGCCAAACAATTGGAGCATTAAAGCAACAGTTCCACAGCCTTGAGCTTTCCAGAGGTGCACTGCAGTACTCTCCAGCCATAGTCTCCTGTATCATTGTTGTTTGCTGCTGTCTTCATAATTTGGCCATGGAGAGAGATGTCAAGCCTCAGGATGTGCAAAAAGAAAACCTTGAGGAGAAGCTGAGGGAAGAGGACCGAGAATCAGAACCTGAGTAGGAGCAGAAACCATGAGGAGCCTTGAGAGCTTCTGTACAGCCCTGATTCTCCTGAGATATAAGCACTTTCCTAACTAATCACTGGGAATACTCCATCCCGCTGACCAATCTGCTACTCCATTCTTCTCTGCAACCATGAAATAGTAAATCCTGCCTTCAATAAAAAAACATCCTGACAGTCAAACCATCACCCTGCGCCTATCCCAACACTGCCATTTTTGAACACACACTTTTGTTTTCTTGTTCCTCCATTTTCAAAGAGCTCTGAAATAATACTGAACGCTTTATTTAAAGTCTGTGGGGGTCATTTTAACTTTGGGCAATAGTGTAAAATGGATGATATTGAATTAGCTGCCCATTGTACACCACTTCTGATTTTCCTTTCAATTGAAGTCAATGGAAGGGAAAATTAGATGGCAAGCATAACGGGCAGTCAATTCGATATTGCCCATTTTACAGTAACGATCGATGTTAAAATTACCCACTGCCTGTGTTGTTTTTTGCTATGGTGCTGCCTTTTCACCAATAACCTCCAAGGCAGATTACTGGAAAGTCCATACTCCTGCTTTGGTTGAAGCTACCAACCCTCCCCTGGCACTAGAACATGCACATAAAGATTGGGAAAATCCCATTTCGTAAGAAGATAGGAACGGCAGTAGGCTATTCAACCCTTTAGGCCTGTTCCACTATTCAATTAGATCATGGCTAATGTGTACCTCATCTCCATTTTCCTGCCTTTGTTCCATATCCCTTGATACCCTTACCTAACAAAAATCTATCGATCTTAGTCTTTAAAATTTCAATTGACCCAGCATCCACAGCTTTTTGGTGCAGAGAGTTTGAGATTTCCACTATCCTTTGTCTGAAACAATTGCTTCCTAGTTTCACTCCTAAATGACCTAGCTCTAATTGTTATAGATTCCCCGACCCAGAGGAAATAATTTCTCTGTATCTACTCTATCGAATTCCTTTATTATTCAAATACATCAACCTTCTAAACTCAAGGGAATACAAACCAAGTTTATGCAACCTGTCCTCATAATTTAACCCTTTAAGCCCGGTATCTTTCTGGTGAGTCTGCGCAGCACCCCCCCCCCACCCCGCCCAAGGCCGATATCTCATTGTTGAGGTGCGATGCCTAAAACTGAACATTGTACTGCAGATGGGGTCTGACCAAGGCTTTATACGACTGAAGCATAGCTTCCTCCCCTGTGTATTTCAACCCTCTTGAGATAGATTCCATGAGCATTTTTGATTTCTTTTTGAATCTGTACGCTAGCTACTCGTGATTTTTGTTCATGGACACCTAAATCACTTAGCTCTTCTAAAGCTCCTAGTCTCTGCCCACTAAGAAAATATTCTGATTTGTCTTTCTTGGATCCAACATGGATCACCTCCTACTTCCACACATTCCCCACTCCATCTGCCACTGTTTTACTCACTCACTTAGTCTGCCTGTGTTCCTAATCACATCTACACAACTTACTATGCCTCCTAACTTAGTGTCATCTGCAAACTTGGATACACAACTCTCTATTTCTTCATCCAAATCATTGATATATATGATGAAAAGTTGAGGCCCCAATACAGATCCCTAAGCAATACCACATATATCCTGCCAATCAGAGAATGATCCCTTTATCCATATTCCTACCTCCCAACCAATTCCCGACCCATGTCACAAGGTTGCCTCCAATTCCATACACTTTCATTTTGGCTAATAATCTCTTATGCGGAACCTTATGAAATGCCTTCAGGAGCTCCATATGGACAACATTCATAGAAACTCCCCTATTTTCAAAGAATTCAACTATATTAGTCAGACATGAACTGGCCTTCACAAATCCATGCCAACTCTCTTGGATCAGCTCACACTTGTTCTGGCCTCGATTTTAACCCTCCAGGATGGACAGTCATTCGACCTGCCCTCAACTCTCCGCGTAAGCGACCGCTGCCATTTTAACAGCAGCAATTATCGGGCTGAGCGAGTCTCCCACTGTGGATAGGCAGGAGGCTCATCAAAATATTTAAATCGGGGTCCTATAATGCAATTTGGAACCCGAATTGAATTTAATGAGTGGAGCGTGGGTTTCCCGAGGGTGGGCAAAGTCGCCAGGGAAACAGAGGCAAGATTGGTCGCTACTTTATCAGCGTGGTTAAAGGTAAGGAGGCCCGATGTGAGTAAAGCTTTAGTACTAACAGGCCCTTCCTCAGATGATAATACTTGTTGTGAGACAGTGATTTGGAACCTTTACAGTTTTTAAGAGAGAAGTTCATGATAGTTGGCACCATGGGTGCTCTCGATTGGACTGAAGAAGAGGAGAAGAGTGAGGATCAACAGCAGCAAGGGCATGCTGTGGAGGGAGCTGTAGATGGCCAGCAGAGAAGGGAGTAACAGAGGGGACAAGCTCGCAGATGGCTCTACCCACCAAACATTGTGTACAGGCAGAGGCTGAGCTTCCTTGGCCTCTCAGAGGAGCAGTGCTTTCAAAGGCTCAGTATGTCACATCAGGTGGTCGCAGACCTCTGCAGCTTCCAACAGGAAGACCTGCTGCCTGCTGGATATGGCGGCCATGCCATGCCAGTGCTATGAAATTAACCACCCGTTCTCAATTTCTTTGCCTCCGGAGATAGAGCCAAGGGATCAACCCTGGTTCAATGAGGAGTGTAGAAGAGCATGCCAGGAACAGCACCAGGCGTACCCAAAAATGTGATGCCAACCTGGTGAAGCTACAACACAGGACTACATGCATGCTAAACAGCAGAAGCAGCATGCTGTAGAAAGATCTAAGCGATCCCACAACAAATAGATTAGATCAAAGCTCTGCAGTCCTGCCACATCCAGTCGTGAATGGTGGTGGACAATTAAACAACTAATGGGAGGAGGAGGCTATGTGAACATTCCCATCCTCAATGATGGCAAAGCCCAACATGTGAGTGCAAAAGACAAGGCTGAAGCGATTGCAACCATCTTCAGCCAGAAGTGCCGAATGGATGATCCATCAGCAAAGTGATGGAAGGTGTCGTCGACAGTGCTATCAAGTGACACTTACTCACCAATAACCTGCTCACTGATGCTTAGTTTGGGTTCCACCAGGATCACTTGGCTCCAGACCTCATTATAGTCATGATCCAAACATGGACAAAAGAGCTGAATTCCAGAGGTGAGGTGTGAGTGACTGCCCTTGACATCAAGGCAACATTTGACTGAGTGTGGCACCAAGGAGTCCGAATAAAATTGAAGTCAATGGAAATCAGGGGGAATACTCTCCAGTGGCTAGAGTCATACCTAACGCAAAGGAAGATGGTAGTGGCTGTGGTAGGCCAATCATCTCAGCCCCAGGACATCGCCGCAGGAGTTCCTTAGGGCAGTGTCCTAGGCCCAACCATCTTCAGCTATTTCATCAATGACCTGCCCCCCATCATAAGGTCAGAAGTGGGGATGTTCGCTTCCATTCCGTTCAGTTCCATTCGCAACCCCTCAGATAATGAAGCAGTCCGTGCCTGCATGCAGCAAGACCTGGACAACATTAAGGCTTCGGCTGATAAGTGGCAAGTAATATTCGCACCAAACAAGTGCCAGGCAATGAGCATCTCCAACAAGAGTGGATCTAACCACTCCCTTTGACATTCAACGGCAAATCCGTTGCCGAATCCCCCACCATCAACATCCTGCGGGTCACCATTGACCAGAAACTTAACTGGACCAGCCACATAAATACTGTGGCTGCAAGAGTAGGTCAGAGGCTGGGTAGTCTGTGGCAAATGACTCGCCTTCTGACTCCCAAAGCCTTTCCACCATCTAAAAAGCACAAGTCAGGGGTGTGATGGAATACTCTCCACTTGCCTGGATGAGTGCAGCTCCACCAACACTCAAGAAGCTCAACACCATCCAGGACAAAGCAGCCCGCCTGATTAGCACCCCATCCACCACATTAAACATTCACTCCCTCCACCACTGGCGCACCATGGCTGCAGTGTATAGCATCTACACGATGCATTGCAGCAACTCATCAAGGCTTCTTCGACAGCACCTCCCCAACCCATGACTTCTACCACCTAGAAAGACAAGAGCAGCAGGCGCATGGGAACACCACCACCTGTATATTGCCCTCCAAGTCACACACCATCCTGACTTGGAAATATATCGCCGTTCTTTCATCTTCGCTGGGTCAAAATTCTGGAACGCCCTACCTAACAGCACTGTGGGAGAACCTTCACCACACGGACTGCAGCGGTTCAAGAAGGTGGCTCACCATCACTTTCTCAAGAGCAATTAGAGATGGGCAATAAATGCTGACCTTGCCAACGATGCCCACATCCCATGAATGAATTAAAAAATATATATTGAGGGTGTGGCAGTCGGCTGCACATAAATGCATCAGGCAGGTGAGTGGCAGATTATTTGCCAGTGGAAGCAGGTATATAAGCTTCCTCTGTGATGACAGCAGCCAGAATGAGGGAGCATTGGGATTCGCATCTCAGACTGGCTTCCCACAGGTGCTGGTTACCAACGACTGCACACACGTGGCAATCCGAGGACCCGCTGACCGACCAGGAACATTTGAGAACCACAAGGGATTTCACTCCATCAATGTTCAGCTCGTGTGCAACCACAAAAAACGGTTTATGCAGGTTTGAGCGAGATTCCCAGGGAGCATCCATGATGCTTTCATTCTGCGGCAATCCACCATCCCCAACATATTCGGACCTAAAGCGAACTTGAAAGGATTACTGCTTGGGGTCAAAGGATAACCCCTTCAAACATTGCTGATGACACCTCTGAGGAACCCCACCAATCAACAACAGGAGAGGTACAACTCCAGCCATTTGATGTGTTAGCGAGCAAACCATCGGCGTGCTGAAGTTGTGCTTAACGTGCCTTGACAGGTCTGGAGGCTCCCTTCAGTACTCACCAGCGAGGGTCTCGAAGATAATCGCGGCATGCTGTGTGCTGCACAACATAGTGCAACAATGAGGACTATCTCTTCCTATCCCTACCACTTCTATGTGGTACTACCCATGTGATTTCAGCAGAGATAGTGGCAGGCTGCTCTGTACCTTGCTCATTCTTATGAGACGCTCGAGGCCGACGACACCTGAGTGTTGGAGCCCGTAGGGGATCCGCCACTGACTACTCCACCTGCACTTGTGCAGGGGCAGACTGGGCCAGCAGGAGATGAGGCAGCATGTCGGGTACTGATTGAGGGGGAGGGCAATGGATGAGATATGCAGACGTTCTGAGAAACGTGTGCATTTTCCTCACCCTGATCACCATCCTCCTTCCTCTGAGCCAGCAGCACATCATTCCTGCCTCTCTGCAGGAGAGCAACTTGGAGGAGATCAGTGAAACCTTGGAAGTCGATGTGTAGTCTATCTGCCAACATACCAGTTCTGGTAAAAATATTGACGGCCAGAGTATTCAAAGCCGCCACCTGTGCTTGCAGGGATTCATTTATGCGCCCTGATACAACTTCCATAGAGGTGGCCAAACGTTCAATGGAACATTACATCATGGAAAATCCCTGCGACATCATTCCACAAATGTTCGAGCTGGACTCTTCCATCCTCTGTGCCGTTGTGGAAAATGCGCCTGCCAGAATTGCCAGCAACTCGCACAGTTGCTGCCGAGCCCCCAGCATTCTCCTTTTAATTGCTGAACCCCCAGGTTCTGCATCTCTGTCCTGCTGGACAGAGCTTGGCGAGGACGTGCGCTCCGATGCGTACTCTCCTCATCAGTCCCTGCCACCACTCTCTGCTTGTAGTGCTGCGCCAATCACCAGGTGACATCCCATCTAACTGCGTTACAGGCCACATCGATGTGTTAGTATCTGTACTGGTGCCTGCAAAGCTTGTTTCCTGTGACGGTGCATTCTCAGCAGATATTAGTTCCTCTGAGGAGTCTTTGTCCTCTCCAGTCAGGGGCTCTTGGTCTTTGTGTGATGGACCTGGAGGAGAGAAGAAAAGGATAATATCTAGTGATGGCACTTTGAGAATGTTGACTACACGTGAAACACCCGATCAGAGTTGCCAATGTTCTGAGGTCTACTGAAGCTGAAGTTGCTCTGTCTGAAAGATGAATGCTGTCACCCTGCTCCGCTTGAATGCCAGTCTCGCCATCTACAACACTGAGGGAGCTGGAAATGCCACTGATCTCCAATGCCTCCTCCTCCGCCAGGGAAACTTCTACTATGTCCTGTGCCCCTCCCCTGGTTCTGGTCCTCTCCCTGGCATTTTGCGCTCTCTTCTCCTGCAAGGGTGGAATGACATACCTATGAGTGGCTCTGAGGAATGTGTATATCTGATAGATGCATTGCATGTGGTGAAAGTGGGAATCAGGCAGATGCATAAAGAATGTGAGTGGCATGTCTTTGAGGATCATGGTCACAGTGCCATTTGTGGATGTGTGATGAGAGTGGGTGGAAGTGAATCAGGTCATATGAGATGAGATGAGACTTGCTTTTATTGGCAGTGGTGGAGGGAAACAGTAGTTGAGCATGTGAAGGGAGTGAGGATGAGAGGAGATGCATTGAACCCATCCGATTGGTCCTGATGAGAGTGATGTGGGGTGAGGAGTGGTGTGAATGGAATAGGACTGACAAGTCAAAGTAAGAGGGGGTGCAATGAAGGAATTGGATATGCTCACCTTTCCTGACCCAGTCAGGTCATTGAACTGTTTGTGGCACTGAATCCAGGACCTATGGGTCACACTAGTGCTAATCACTTCTTCTGCCACCTCCACCCAGGCCTTCTTCATGGTGGCAGTAGGTTTCTTTTTTCCACTGGTGGGAAACAGCTCCTCCCTGCTGGCCCTTAATGCACCCAGCAGAACATCCAGAGAAGTGTCCGTGAACCTGGGGGGCAGCCTTTCCTCTTCTTGCAACCATCTCTCACTTCCTGGTTTTCAGTCACAGTCAAACGTTCCAAATCTCCCCCTCCATTTGACTCTCACATTGGGAAATTGCGACATGTGGATTGGCGTCACACACACTGACGTGCAGTGGAGCCCCAAAACCCAGAACTTTTATTGAAATGACGACTGGCCCTTAAAATCGGCTAGACTTCACTGACTCGTGTGGTTGCGCATCTCTCGCCCGCTACCAACCCCCACCATGCTCCGTTCCCATCTCCGCTTTAATATCAGGGCTTCTGTCCCTGATGATAGATTCCAGTTATTTCCCCACAACTACTGTTAAACTAAAAGGTCTGTAGTTAGCTGGTTTCTCCATCCTTCCCTTCTTAAATAATGGAACGACATTTGCAATTTTACAACCCAGAGGTACAATTTCTGAATCTAGAGAACTGTAGAAAACTATGACTAACACATGTGCAATTTCCTCACCTTTTTCTTTTAATACCTTGGGATGGAAACGATCAGGTCGTGAAGATTTATTTATCTTAAGTCCCATTTAGAGATCGGATAGGAAAGTGGAGTTGAGGTCGAAGATCAGCCATAATCTTATTGAATGGCAGAGCGGGCTTGAGAGGCCATATGGCCTACTCCTGCTCCTATTCCTTATGTTCTTATGTTCATTTACTTGTATTAAATCAATTGAGTTATTATTAGGTTTTATTAAGTTATTTTTAGGTTCCCTTATACCACTGGTATTTTTATTGAAAATAATAAAACTCGCTTTCACAGCCACATCTCTTTCCTCAGCAACTGTCTCTTGATGTTAAAGGGATCAAGGGATATGGGGAAAAAGCGGGAACAGGGTACTGAGTTAGACGAACAGCCATGATCATTTTGAATGGCGGAGCAGGCCCAAAGGGCTGAATGGCCTACTCTTGCTCCTATTTTCTATGTGTCTATGTTTCTCCAGCTCCAACTTATTCCACGTGGATTCCAATTTAAATTCCACCCTTCATGTTTCGGATCCACCCGTGATTACAGATATTCAGCGTTCCTCGAACCACTGCTCTCACCACTTCCTGAGATCCACGCTCAACGCCACGCGCCACCACATGCACGTTCTCAACCTCTCTCTCCCCAGCAGCACCCACTCACTCTATTTCAGAGTTGTCCTTTTCCGCAGTTTCATTTCATCCTTCACCTCATCCGGCGCATTAACAAAAACTTTATTTCTTCATTTCAGGTCGTAAGGACCGCAAACTTCAACAACTCTTAGATACCAAAGCCTCTCCTGATCTTTCTTCCCCTTCACTTTCCTCTGACCCCATCCCTCCCTCTGAACTCACCCTTTGTTGTGTTTTCACTACTCCCTCTGTCCTTTCCCTCTCTGACCACGAGCCTTAGCTTCATCCCCTTACGTCTCCCCTTCAATGAATTTCAGCGTGACGCGATGCTGAGCTCTTCTTCCGTCGCATTTGCCTCCGCGCCCCACTTCTTTGGTCAGGAGTCTTCACCCCGCACAGCGGGCCCTTTCTCCCATCTTCAAAATTCTCGATCCACCTGGACCCCTCCCTCTGGCCTCTTACCCTCTTTTGATCTTTTCATTGCGAACTGCTGGTGTGACGTCGGCCGTTTCAATTTCTCTACTCCCCTCACTCACACTAACCTACCTCGCTTTGAACTTACAGCACTCCGTTCTCTCAGGTCCAACCCTGCCATTGCCATTAAACCTGCTGACAAGGGCGGCGCTGTTGTTGTGTGACGAACAGACCTCTACCTTGTGGAGGCTGAACGCTAATTCTCCGACACTTCCTCCTATCTCCCCCTGGACTATGACCCCACGCCCAAACATCAAGCCATAGTTTCCCAGACTGACATTGACCTCATCTCCTCTGGAGATCTTCCACCCATGGCCTCCAATCTCATAGTCCCCCAACCCCGCACAGCCCACTTCTACACCCTTCCCAAGATCCACAAACAGGATTGCCCCGGTAGACCCATCATTTCAGCCTTTTCGTGCCACTTGCAACTTATTTCCTCATATCTTGACTCTATCTTTTCTTCCCTGGTCCTGTCTCTTCCGACCTACATCCGCGATTCTTCTGACGCCCTCCGCCACTTTAACAGTTTCCAGCTCCCCGACCCTCACCGTCTCCTTTTCACCATGGATGTCCAGTCCCTCTACACCTCCCTCTCCTGCCAGGTGGCCTGCAGGCCATCTGCTTCTTCCTTGAACAGAGGTCCAATTAATCCCCATCCCCCATCACCTTCCTACGCCTTACATTGAACAACTTCTCCTTTGACTCCACTCACTTCCTCCAAATAAAAGGTGTTGCTGTGGGAACCTGTATGGGTCCCAGCTATGCCTGCCTTTTTGTGGGATACGTGGAACATTCCTTGTTCCAATCCTACTCAGGTCCCCGTCCTCACCTCCTTTTTCAGAAATTGATGACTGTATCGATGTTGCGTCCTGATCTCGCTTGAACTGGAAAATTTCATCAACTTTGATTCCAATTTCCACCCTTCTCTCAGCTTCACATGGTCCATCTCCGACTCTTCCCTTCCCTTCCTTGACTTCTCTAACTCCATTTCTGGGGATAGGTTGTCAACCAATATCTACTATAAGCCCACTGACTCCCACAGCTATTTTGATTACACTTCCTCCCACCCCGCTTCCTGTAAGCATTCTATTCCCTTCTCCCAGTTTTTCCGTCTCCGTTGCATCTGTTCTGATTATGCCACCTTCCACACCAGTGCTTCCGATATGTCTTCCTTTTTCCTCAACCAAGGATTCCCCTCCACTGTAATTGACAGGGTCCGCGACCATATCTGACCTATTTCCCGCACTTCTGCTTTCACCCCTTCCCTTCCCTCCCAGAACCATGATTGGGTCCCCTTTGTCCTCATCTTCTACCCACCAGCCTCCACATTCAACGTATCATCCTCCGCCATTTCTGCCACCTCCAGTGCAATCCCACCACCAAACACATCTTCCCCTCTCCTCCCTTCCCCTTTCAGCATCCCAAAGGGACTCCTCCCTCCACGACGCCCTAATCCACTTTTCCATCACCCCCAACACCCGCTCTCCTCCTCACAGCACCTTTCCGTGCGAGCGCAGGAGATGAAACACCTGTCCCTTCACCTCCTGCCTTCCCACCATCCTGGGCCCCAAACACTCCTTCCAGATGAAACAGCGGTTTACTTGTACTTCTTTCAATTTAGTATACTGTATTCACTGCTCACAATGCGGTCTCCTCTACACTGGGGAGACCAAATGCAGATTGGGCGATCGCTTTGCTGAACACCTCTGCTCAGTCCGCAAGCATGACCCTGACCTGCCGGTCACTTGCCATTTTAAATCCCTGTCCCACTCCCACTCTGACTTCTCTGTCCTCGGCCTCTTACATTGTTCCAATGAAGCTCGAGGAACAGCACCTCATCTTTCGTTTAGGCACTTTACAACCTTACGGCTCAACACTGATTTCAATAACTTCAGATCATAACCACTGCTCCCATTTTTTCAGACAGCAATTGCTGGTAATGGTTCTGATGTTGTCATTCACAGCTCCTCTGGACCGATCTTTTGTTTCTTTACTTGTCCCATTACCACCCTCCTTGCCTTGCATCATCATCCCTTTTGTCATTTAATCACTCGTGCCCTCCACCCTATGACAGACCTTCCCTTTTATTCTTTTCTCCCCTCACCTCCTTCCCTCGCTTTCCCTGGCTCTGTACTTGCTTAAAATCTTTAAACTCTTTAACATCTTCCAGTTCTGACGAAAGGTCTTCGACCTGAAACATTAACTCTGTTTCTTTCTCTACAGATGCTGCCTCACTTGCTGAGCTTTTCCAGCATTTTGTGTTTTTATTTCAGATTTCCAGCATCTGCTGTATTTTGCTTTTGACCACTGGTATTTTGTCCTCTAAAAGTAAAGACCACAGAATTGAAAATAATAACTTTTGCTGGCTAGATTTAATTTCCATACTCTCCAAACAACAAAAATGTGCATTTATGTAGCGCTTTTAACATTGAAAAATGTCCCAAGGTGCTTCACAAAAGAGTAATCAGTCAAAACTCATGGGGAAATCTAAAACTAGGGGGCATAGTCTCAGAATAATGGATCACCCATTTAAGACAGAAATGAGGAGGAATTTCTTCTCCCAGAGGGTCGTGAATCTTTGGAATTCTTTACCCCAAAAAGCTGTGAAGGCTGAGTCATTGAATACATTCAAGGCTGAGTTAGACAAATTTTTGATCAGCAAGGGAGTCAAAGGATATGGGGAAAGGGCAGGATAGTGGAGTTGAGGTAAAAATCAGATCAGGCATGATCTCATTAAATGGCGGAGCAGGCTCGAGGGGCCGAATGGCCTACTCCTGCTCCTATCTCTTATGGTCTTATGGTCTTTACACAAAACTGCACAAGTTTGGCTTGATTAACAGCTCTTGTGTTTTTGTGTGGGATAACTCCCATAAATACATTTAAATATTTAAGCATGGGAGGGGAAAAAAACTTATTGCTTTCTACTGGTCTTGCTCACCAATTTACTCACATCAAGTTTTTTATTCAATTTTATCAACAGAGGACAATACACCCCTAAAACTGGTGTAAGTTAATGGCCCAGAAATTACTCATAAAATAATGGCAATGCTAACAGGGCTCACCGTTATTTCAGGGCAAACAGAAGAGCAAGTTCTGGTGAGCGCAAATGCACAGCCAAATGTTGAAATCCAGAAATTGCTCTAACATTTGCCCTGCTCGTTTGAAAGCTGCATGAGAAGGACAGCTCGTCGGCTGAATGAATGGACCAGCGTAAACTTGCTCTCCTGCCCAGGTAGAAACGAACTAATCTCTCCATAAAAAAGATATGCTGGGTTTTTTAGTTCTAAACTAACTTTTAACAGTGTGGTAAGCCTTAATGATTGCCAAGCAACTCTCTGGTACTCAAAATTAACTTTTAAAAATGTGCAGTTTCACTACTTCTGATTTTAATTGTTGGACATTTATAAAAAATATTTTAAAATTACATTTTGTTTACTTTTTCTGCCTGTCTCTTTTACTTTTTTATTTTATTTCAATATTTCTTGCTCTTTCTATTTTGCTTTCTCGAACTGATTTTACATTGAATTTACTGTTGTAGCTTTCACTTCCTGGTTTGACTCTGTGCGGCTTGTCAAGGATGCTTCAAGCTGATTGGTTGAGGGGAGAAAGCGCTCCTTTCCCTGCTCTCTCAGCCAAAGAAGCCCAGGAAAGAACGCTGCATTTTTTTGCAGTTCACCATTAGAGGAAGTTCCCGCACTAAACAATAGTTAGCGGCTGAGTTCATAACTAACAAGCAGCAGGCGACGTTCAGTCGCTGCTCTGTGCAATTTCCGGACCAAGAGTACAAGAATCAGACCTCAGAAATGTACATAAGCATAATTGCTGCTTCCCATAAAAATTAATAGTTAGTGAATTTGTTAGTTTCAGCAGGCTGATGATGTGTTATTACAGAAATGCTGAACTTACAATTCAGGGAGAGCTGCTCAGTTCCATGGCAGAAGTTGTTTATCACTTTGAAACTTTAATTGTTTAATTTCTGCAAAATTTGAGAGAAGGCATTAGTAATTGATAAAGCTTGCTGTGCAGTTTTAATGTTTGATAGCCAAGGCCAGCTGACACACACAAAATAAAAGGAATGGTCTCTGTAGAACAATGCAAATGAATTCTGGAATATTTTTGACAGAACATGGCAGCATATCTAGTTTTAAAATGAATGTGCTGAGATCCTTCTCAGACTCGACATAAATGTCAGTTACCTTCATGAAATTGGGTAACAGAGTTTTATTACATATAGTAGCTATATGACAATATAATCAGTAGCTCTGGAGCCAGAGAAACAGATTCGCCCAAAGTAACCTTTACAGTTTCTTTGGTGCCCATCAATTTAAAAGCTGTCAGAGAGGCTAATTTAAAGAAATCATAAAAGACAGTATGTTATTTTTTTCTATTGTCTGAAGAGTGTGCAGTTTATGTCATTGATGTGATATGACTATGTACTGCTGCTGTATTCATTTGACTAAGCTGGAAAAGAAACAGAAATGAAAACAACCATCACAATATGCCACAAAAGAAAATGTGTTTGTTTTACTATATTCGACTCCCATTTCTGAGGTTTCTGTGCTTGACTGTTGTTCAAAAGGATCAAGTGAGTTTTAGGGTGGATTTGCACTATAACCATAACGTCAGTATGAAATGATTTTGCTTCACACCAATGTTAGAATCATAGAATTATAGAAAGGTTACAGCAAAGAAGGAGGCAATTCAGCTGTGCCGGCTCTATGCAAGAGCAATCCAGCTAGTCCCACTCCCCGTCCTATCCCTGTAGCCCTGCAAATTATTTCCTTTCAAGTACTTATCCAGTTCCCTTTTGAAGGCCATGATTGAATCTGCCTCCACCACCCCCTCAGGCAGTGCATTCCAGATCCTAACCACTCGCTGTGTAAAAAAGTTTTTCCTCATGTCAACTTTGGTTCTTTTGCCAATCACCTTAAATCTATGTCCTCTGGTTCTTGACCCTTCTGCCAATGGGAACAGTTTCTCTCTATCTATTCCGTCTAGAACCTTCATGATTTTAATTACCTCTATCAAATCTCCTCTCAACCTTCTCTGTTCCAAGGTGAACAACCACAGCTTCTCCAGTCTAGCCACATAACTGAAGTCCCTCATCCTTGAAATGATTCTAGTAAATCTCTTCTGCATCCTCTCTAAGGCCTTCACATCTTTCCTAAAGTGTGGTGCCCAGAACTGGACACAATACTCCAGCTGTGGCCGAACCAGTGTTTTATAAAGGTTCATCATGACTTCCTTGCTTTTGTACTCTAGGCCTCTATTTATAAAGCCTTACATCCCGTATGCTTTTTTAACCGCTTTCTCACCCTGCCCTGCCACCTTCAACGATTTGTGTACATATACCCACAGATCTCTCTGTTCCTGTACACCTTTTAGAATTGAGCCCTTTAGTTTATATTGCCTCTCCTCATTCTTTCTACTGAAATGTATCACCTCGCAATTTTCGGAGATAAATTTCATTTGCCACGTGTCCACCCATGCTACCAGCCTGTCTATATCCTTTTGAAGTCTATCACTATCGTCTTCACTGTTCACTACACTTCCAAGTTTTGTCATCTGCAAATTTGGAAATTATGCCCTGTACACCCAGGTCCAAGTCATTAATATCTATCAAGATAAGCAGTGGTCCTAGTTCCAACCCCTGGAGAACACCACTGTACTCCTCCCTCCAGTCCGAAAAACAACCGTTTACCATTACTCTCGGTTTCCTCTTACTTAGCCAATTCTGGATCCATACTGCTACTGCCCCTTTTATTCCATGGGCTTCAATCTTGATGACAAGCCTATAATGTAGCACTTTATCAAACGCCTTTTGAAAGTCCACATACACCATATCAACTGCATTGCCCTCATCTACCCCCTCTGTTATCTTATCAAGAAACTCTATCAAGTTAGTTAAAGATGATTTGCGTTTCCCTAATCAATCCATACTTGTCCAAGTGACTGCTAATTCTTTCCCAGATTATCGTTTCCAAAAGTTTCCCCACCGCCGAGGTTAAACTGACTGGCCTATAGTTGCTGGGTTTATCCTTATACCATTTTTTGAACAAGGGTGTAACATTTGCAATTCTCCAGTTCTCTGGCACCACTCCCGTATCTAAGGATGTTTGGAAGATTATGGCCAATACCTCCACAATTTCCACCCTTATTTCCCTCAGCAACCTAGGATGCACCCCATCCGGACCTGCTGTTTTATCTACTTTAAGTACAGCTAGCCTTTCTAGTACCTCCTCTTTATCAATTTTTAGCCCATGCATTATCTCAATGACATCTTCCTTTACTGAGGCTCTGGCAGCATCTTCTTCCTTGGTAAAGACAGATGCAAGTATTCATTTAGTTCCTCAGCCATGCCCTCTGCCTCCATGAGTAGATCTCCTTTTTCGTTCTGAATCGGCCCTACCCCTCCTCTTACCACCCGTTTACTGTTTACATGCCTATAGTAGTCTTTTGGATTCCCTTTTATGTTGGCCACAGTCTATTCTCATACTCTCTCTTTGCCCCTCTTATTTCCTTTTTCACTTTCCCTCTGAACTTTTTATATTTAGCCTGGTTCTCACTTGTGTTATCAACCTGACATCTGTCATACGCCCCTTTTTTCTGCTTCACCTTTCTCTCTATCTCCTTTGTCATCCAGTGAGCTCTGACTTTAGTTGCCCTACCTTTCTCCCTTGTGGGAATGTAACTAGACTGTACCCGAACCACCTTCTCCTTAAAGGCCGCCCATTGTTCAATTACAGTTCTGCAAGCCAATCTTTCATTCCAATTTACCTGGGCCAGATCTGTTCTCATCCATTGAAATTGGCCCTCCTCCAAATTGAGCATTTTTACTTTAGAGCGGTCCATGTTCTTTTCCATAGCTATTCTAAACGATATGATACTATAATCGCTGTTCCCTAAATGTTTCCCCACTGACACTTGCTCCACTTGGCCTGTCTCATTCTCTTGAACCAAATCCAGCAATGCCTCCTTCTTAGTTGGGCTGGAAATGTGCTGGTCAAGAAAGCTCTCCTCAACACACTTCAAAAATTCCTCCCCCTCTTTGCCCTTTATATTATTATTATCCCAGTCTATATTAGGATAGTTGAAGTCCTCTGTTATCACTACTCTATGACTTTTGCACCTCTCTGTAATTTCCCTGCAAATTTGCTCCTCTATATCCTTCCCACTAGTTGGTGGCCTGTAGAATACACCCAGTGGTGTAATGGCACCTCTATTGTTTCTTTACTCTAAACAAATAGATTCTTTCGTTGACCCCTCCAAGACATCCTCTCTCTCCAGCACTGCAATATTCTCCTTAATCAATACTGTCACCCCTCCCCTCCTTTCTTTCCTTCCCTATCCTTCCTGAACACCTTGAATCCAGGAATATTTAGTAACCAATCCTGCCCTTTTTTGAGCCAGGTCTCTGTTATTGCCATATTCCCATGTGGCTATTTGCGCCTGCAGCTCACCAACCTTGTTTGCCATGCTTCATACGTTTACACACATGCACTGCAAACCAATCTTAGACTTTTTTGTACTTTCTCTTAGTTTGCTGCACAGGGTAATTCATTATATATGAAGCACTCTAGCAGACATAATAAGGTATGAAATATATGCAAGTCCTGAAATATTAACCCTACTTTCATCTCTCCATAGATGCTGCCTGACTTGCTGACTACTTCCAGCAATTGCTGTTGATATTTGCTATATTTCAGAGAGATACCAAGTTTTCAGAATGAAATGGTACAATTTTAAAAAGGGTGCAGGAACAGAGAGACCTGGAGGTTCACATAGGCAAATCTTTTGAAGGTGGCAGGACAAGTTGAGAAGGCCGTTAAAAAGCATACGGGATCCTTGACTTTATAAATAGAGGCTTAGATTACAAAAGCAAGGATGTTATGCTAAACCTTTATACATCACTGGTTAGGCCTCAGCTGGAATATTGTGTCCAATTCTGGGCACCACATTTTAGGAAAGATGTCAAGGCCTTGGAGAGGGTGCAGAGGAGATTTACTAGACTGGTAGTAGGGATGAGGGATTTCAGTTACGTGAAGCGATTAAAGAAACTGGGATTACTCTCCTTACAGCAGACGAGGTTATGGGGAGATTTCGGAACATAGGAGCAGGAGTAGGCCATTCAGCCCCTCGAGCCTGTTCCAACATTCAATTAGATCATGACTGATCCGCATCCTAACTCCATCTACCCACCTTAGTTCCATAACTCTTAATACCCTTGCTTAACAAAAATGAATCAGTCTCAGTTGTGAAATTTTCAATTGACCTAGCCTCAGCAGCTTTTTGAGGGAGGGGGTTCCAGATTTCCATTACCCTATGTGTGAAGAAGTGCTTCCTGATGTCAGCCCTGAATGACCCACCTCTAATTTTAAGGTTTTTCCCCCTTGTTCTGGACTCCCCCAGGAGAGGAAATAGTTTCCCTCTACCTACCTATCAACTCCTTTAAACATCTTAAACACTTCAATTAGATCACCCCTTAATCTTCGATACGCAAAGAAATATAACCCTAGTCTGTGCAACCTGTCTTCATAATTTAATCCTTTTAGCCCCAGTATCATTCTGGTGATCTGCGCTACACCCACTCCAAAGCCAATATATCCTTCCTGAGATGCGGTGCCCAGGACTAACCACAGTACTCTAATTGGGGTCTAACCAGAACTTTATATAACTCGAACATAATTTCCAACCCCCTTGAAATAAAGGCCAACATTCCATTAGCCTTTTAAATTATTTTTTGTACCTGTACCTGTACCTGTCGACTAGAATTAAGTGATTTCTGTACTTGAACTCCTAAATCTCAGTTCCTAACTTCTCACAATTTAGAAAATACTCTGAACTATCTTTCTTAGGGAAAAAGTGAATGACCTCACATTTACCCACATTGAACTCCATCTGCCACAGTTTTGCCCACATACTTAATCTATTAATGTCCCTTTGCAACTTTCTGCTCCCATCTACACTATTTACTGTACTACTTAACTTGGTGACATCAGCAAACTTAGATATACGGCTCTCTATTCCTTCATCTAAGTCATTTATAAATCTAGTGAAAAGCTGAGACCCTAGTACAGAACACTGGGGGACACCACTAGTCACATCCTGCCAATTTAGATACATACCCATTATCTCTACTTTCTGTATCCTACCTCCTAACCAATTCCCTACCCATGTCAATAGGTTGCCTCCAATACCATGCACTCTCATGTGGAACCTTATCAAACGCATTCTGCACGTCAATATGAATCATGTCCATAGACACTCCTTTATCTACCATTTTAATTACATCCTCAAAAAAATCAACTAGGTTCATTAGACATAACTTACCCTTTACAAATCCCTGCATGGGACAGGGGTAGGGTGGATGATTAAGCAAGGGACAAGGGGTGGAGTGGAGACATATTAAGCATTGAACATAAGAACATAAGAAATAGGAACAGGAGTAGGCCAATCGGCCCCTCGAGCCTGCTCCGCCATTCAATAAGATCATGGCTGATCTGATCCTAACCTCAAATCTAAATTCATCTCCAATTTCCTGCCCGCTCCCCGTAACCCCTAATTCCCTTTACTTCTAGGAAACTGTCGATTTCTGTTTTAAATTTATTTAATGATGTAGCTTCCACAGCTTCCTGGGGCAGCAAATTCCACAGACCTACTACCCTCTGAGTGAAGAAGTTTCTCCTCATCTCAGTTTTGAAAGAGCAGCCCCTTATTCTAAGATTATGCCCCCTCGTTCTAGTTTCACCCATCCTTGGGAACATCCTTACCGCATCCACCCGATCAAGCCCTTTCACAATCTTATATGTTTCAATAAGATCGCCTCTCATTCTTCTGAACTCCAATGTGTAGAGTCCCAATCTACTCAACCTCTCCTCATATGTCCGCCCCCTCATCCCCGGGATTAACCGAGTGAACCTTCTTTGTACTGCCTCGAGAGCAAGTATGTCTTTTCTTAAGTATGGAGACCAAAACTGTATGCAGTATTCCAGGTGCGGTCTCACCAATACCTTATATAACTGCAGCAATACCTCCCTGTTTTTATATTCTATCCCCCGAGCAATAAAAGCCAACATTCCATTGGCCTTCTTGATCACCTGCTGCACCTGCATACTAACCTTTTGATTTTCTTGCACTAGGACCCCCAGATCCCTTTGTACTGCAGTACTTTCCAGTTTCTCGCCATTAAGATAATAACTTGCTCTCTGATTTTTCCTGCCAAAGTGCATAACCTCACATTTTCCAATATTGTATTGCATCTGCCAAATCTCCGCCCACTCACCCAGCCTGTCTATATCCCCCTGCAGGTTTTTATGTCCTCCTCACTCTCTACTTTCCCTCCCATCTTTGTATCATCTGCAAACTTTGATATGTTACACTCGGTCCCCTCCTCCAAATCGTTAATATAGATTGTAAAGAGTTGGGGACCCAGCACCGACCCCTGCGGAACACCACTGGCTACTGGTTGCCAGTCCGAGAATGAACCATTTATCCTAACTCTCTGCTTCCAGTTAGATAACCAATCCTCCACCCATGCCAGAATATTACCCCCAATCCAGTGATTCTTTATCTTGAGCAATAATCTTTTATGTGGCACCTTGTCGAATGCCTTCTGGAAGTCTAAATACACTACGTCCACTGGTTCACCTTTATTCACCCTGTACGTTATGTCCTCAAAGAACTCAAGCAAATTTGTCAGACATGACTTCCCCTTCGTAAAGCCATGCTGACTTTGTCCTATTAAATTATGTTTATCCAAATGTTCCGCTACTGTCTCCTTAATAACAGACTCCAAAATTTTACCCACCACAGATGTTAGGCTAACTGGTCTATAATTTCCAGCCTTCTGCCTACTACCCTTTTTAAATAAGGGTGTTACATTGGCAGTTTTCCAATCTGCCGGGACCTTTGCCGAGTCCAGAGAATTTTGGAAAATTATTACCAAAGCATCCACAATCCCTACTGCCACTTCCCTCAAGACCCTAGGATGTAAGCCATCAGGTCCAGGGGATTTATCCGCCTTGAGTCCCATTAATTTACTGAGTACCAATTCCTTAGTGCTCTTAATCGTATTTAGCTCCTCCCCCCCCAGAGTCCCCTGTTTGTCCAGTGTTGGGATATTCTTAGTGATATTGAACAGTGACGGAGCAGGCAGGGTTTTAGCAAGGGACAGAGGTGGAGCGGACAGGAATTTATCATGGGACGGAGTGAAGTGGCTATGGATTTAGCACAGGACAGGGGTGGAGTGGACAGGGTTTTAGCAAGGGACAGAGGTGGAGCGGACAGGAATTTATCATGGGACAGGGTGGAGTGGTAATGGATTTAGCAAGGGACAGGAGTGAAGCGGATGATTTAGCATAGGATAGGGGAGAAGCGGGTATGGATTTATCATGGGACGGGGTGAAGTGGCGATGGATTTAGCACAGGACAGGGGTGGAGCGGACAGGGAATTAGCATGGGACAGGGGTGGAGAGGGGATGGATTTAGTACAGAGCAGGTGTGGAGTGGCGGGTGTTCAAAATGATGACAGGTTTTGATAGAATAAATTGGGAGAAACTGTTTCCACTGGCAGGAGGGTTGGTAACCAGATTATGCAGATTTATGGTAATTGACAAAGGAACCAGAAAGGAGATTCGGTGACATTTTTTTTACGCAGTGAGTTGTAATGATCTGGAATGCACTGCCTGAAAGGGTGGTGGAAGCAGATTCAATAGTAACTTTCAAAAGGGAATTGGATAAATACTTGAAGGGGAAAAATTGCACTGCTATTGTGATAGAGCAGGGTAGTGAGACTAATTGGATAGCTCTTTCAATGACTCGGCACAGACACGATGGGCTGAATGGCCTCCTTCTGTGCTGTGTGATTCTATGAAATCTGGATGCTTTAATTTTCTTGCAGTTTCTGTGAGAAAATTCACAATTGGACCTGGACTGAAACATTTGACATCTCTGTAATAAGCAATCATCTCTGTCCAATTTTTACCAGAACATACATTACAGTTCACTCATCCTTTGTCTACAGAAAAAAATGTTTTATGAATTGCAAATTATCGATTAATCTACAGTATATTCCCTTCACAATGTATTCAGTTTGCAAAGAAAATATTGAGGCCAATTTTCAACTGCCGTCCGCCCTGTTTACACTGGAAAATTGAAAGTTTGGCAGTTGAAAACTGATTTAAAAAATCAGCCGGTCACTTGCTACCCAAGGCCCACTTGACACAATTTTCAGGAGGGCCTTAAAACAGGCGGGAGCCTTAATAAAATATTTAAAATGGAGTCCTACTGGTTGAGATGACTGGAAGCCACTCAGAAAACATCCCCAAAAGATTAAACAAAAATGTGCAGATTTTCTGTCAGCCGCTCAATGGGCTGCCTGTGTGCGTTCATTCAAAATATTTAGAAGAAGCCCAACTATGAAAATTGTTCGGGCCTCTCAATGGAGCCATCGGGTGGGTAGTGCACTCCCTCCCTGCCCATCGTCTGCCTGCTGCACCCCTGGTTTTTAAAAACTGAATATTCCCAGGGTTTTTTTCTGGAGTCCCATCTAGAATCATAGAATCTTAGAATTTTAGAAAATTTATGGCAGAGAAGTAGGCCATTTGGCCCATCTTGTCTGTGTTGGCTAAAAATGAGCCACCCGGCCTAATCCCACTTTCCAGCACTTGGTCCGTAGCTCGTAGGTCACGGCACTTCAGGTGCATGTCCAGGTACTTTTTAAATGAGTTGAGGGTTTCTGCCTCTACCACCCTTTCAGGCAGTGAGTTCCAGACCCCTGCCACCCTCTGGGTGAAAAATTTTTTCATCAGCTCCCCTCTAATCCTTCTACCAATTACTTAAAATTTATGCCCCCTAGTTATTGACCTCTCTGCTAAGGGAAATAGGTCCTTCCTATCCACTCTATCTAGGCCCCTCATAATTTTGTACACCACAATTAAATCACCCTGCAGCCTCCTCTGTTCCAAAGAGAACAACCCCAGCCTATTCAATCTTTCCTCATAGCTAAAAATCTCCAGTCCTGGCAACATCCTCGTAAATCTCCTCTGTATCATCTCTCTACCTTCCTGTAATGTGGTGACCAGAACTGTACACAATACTCTAGCTGTGGCCTAACCAGTGTTTTATATAGTTCCAGCATAACGTCGCTGCTCTTATATTCTATGCCTCGGCTAATAAAGGAAAGTATTCCATATGCCTTCTTAACCACCTTAACCACCTTCTTAACCACCTTATCTACCTGTCCTGCATCATAGAATCATTGGATAGTTACAGCACAGCACAGAAGGGGGCCATTTGGCCCGTCGAGCCCGTGCCGGCTCCCTGCAAGAGCAATCCAGTTAGTCCCACCCACCCCCCGCCCTTTCCCCGTAGCCATGCAAATTTTTTCCCTTCAAATACTTATCCAATTCCCTTTTGAAAGCCATGATTGAATCTGCCTCCACCACCCTTTCAGGCAATGTATGCCAGATTAACCACTCACTGTGTAAAAAAGTTTTTCCTTATGTCGCCTTTGATCTATCTTTCATTTTGTTTGGCGAAGCCTAGAATGATGAAAGTCAGCAGGATCCCCTTGGAGCTCTTCGCTATTGCACTGTTTAGAGACAGATTGTGGGCAGCAGCCTAGGTTTTGTTAAACAAATGAACTAATGAAATTTATTTCTTTTGAAATGTTATTATTTGTTACAACAAATCTCTCCTCCCCACAACCACTTACAATTACAGATAATTCTTGAATTTCTAAACATAACTGAAAGCTTGTTGGAGTTAATATTTAAAGTGTTGTGAAACTAAATTGTCAAAATAAGATAACAAGAATTAATTGTTAACAAGATCAGAAATGCTGTATGTGTGCCACAGTTCATTTATCATTTATGAATTTATTATTTATAGGTGGTTAAAATATAATTCTTTGTAATTCCCTCTCTCCTCCATCCTCTGTAAAAAGGATGTCAGCTAGGGTTGAATATTGGAGATATGAGAATGGATTGACAGTCTGCAGTATGGCTTTATAATGGGGATCAGGAAATTTTTAAGTAGCTACTTTTCTCAACAGATTAGATAGATGGTGTGGAGTTCACAAGAGCGTAGATTACATGTGGTCTCATCTGGAAGTAATAGACTTGCTGGGGCAAGGTTGCCTTTTCTCATTCTCATTCATTTTTCGTATGTTCTTACCCATAAGACTGGCTCCATAGCTATATGAAGAGTAGACCACAATCATTCCCATTTCAGTGGGATTCCACAAGGTTCAATACTAGGTCCCTTGCTTTTTGTGGTGTATATTAATGATTTAGACCTAAATGTAAGGAGCATGATTAAGAAGTTTGCAGATGATACAAAAATTGGCCATGTACTTGATAGTGAGGAGGGAAGCTATAGACTGCAGGAAGATATCAATGGACTGGTCAGGTGGGCAGAAAAGTGGCAAATGGAATTCAATCCGGTGAAATGTGAGGTAATACATTTGGGGAGGGTAAACAAGGAAAGGGAATACCCAATAAATGGGAGGATACTGAGAGGTGTACAGGAACAAAGGGACCTTGAAGTGCATCTCCACAGATCCCTGAAGGTAGCAGGATAGATAGATAAGGTGGTTAAAATGGCATACAGGATACTTTCCTTTATTAGCCAAGGCATAGAATATAAGGGCAGGGACGCTATGCTAGAACTGTATAAAACACTAGTTAGGCCACAGCTAGAGTATTGCATACAATTCTGGTCACCACATTACAGGAAAGATGTGATTGCACTAGAGAGGGTTCAGAGAAGATTTATGAGAATGTTGCCAGGACTGTAGAATTTTAGCTATGAGGAAAGATTGGATAGGTTGGGGTTGTTTTCATTGGAACAGAGGAGGCTGAGGGGTGATTTAATTGAGGTGTATAAAATTATGAGGGGCCTAGATCGAGCGGATAGGGAGGACCTATTTCCCTTGGCAGTGGGATCAGTGACCCGGGGGCGTAGATTTAAAGTAATTGGTAGAAGGATTAGAGGGGAGCTGAGGAGAAATGTTTTCACCCAGAGGGTGGTGGGGATCTGGAACTCATTGCCTGAATTTTAAAAGTATTTGGGTGTGCAGTTGAAGTGCCGTAAACTCCAGGGCTACGGATCAAGTACTGGAAAGTGGGATTAAGCTGGATAGCTCTTTGTTGGCCGGCATGGACACGATGGGCTGAATGGCCTCCTTCTGTGCCGTAACTTTCTAAGATTCTATGATTACCAAGAACAATTTACTGCATCTGCAGATAATTTCTGCTTATATACTGCGTCCTGCTGTTCTTTGGCACAGCTCACAGTGCTTGATTGCAATGCTAAGTGGCCATAAAATTCAGCATCACTCTGATGTCACGGTGCACTGAAAATTCAATGTTACTGCTTAATTTAGGGGAATTCATTTAAAATTAATTGTTTCAAAACTTATCAAAGTATTTTGTATGGAGAACAATAGCAATAATTATTAGCTGTTACAAGCAAACATTAAGGTCAGATACAACAGCTAAGTCCAATTTGGCTCTTGACACTATAAAGGTATACTTCTGTTCAAAACAACTCATCTTCTTCAGTCATGTGGTGATAGCCTCTCTGAACACTTCCTACGTCAATAATAATCTAGAGCACTGCATCCATCACAAAGCATCAAGTGGTTCTATGGAATAGATTTTTAGTAAAATCGTTCAGAATATTGGTGGGATGACTACAGCTTCTTCATACTTTCTCATTTTGATATTTACAAAACTATCAGTTGCAAATTATGTACTGCTATTTGCATGGAGGATAAATAGGCAGATATGTTCCACAACCAGAAAGAATGACTTTGGAATTTAAGAACTGGATTGCACTGAAATATTTGAAAATAACTGGACCAAACAAAAGGTATACAATTAACATAACCTGAAATGCACTAAACTGAAATATTGTCCTCATATCCAGCTAAAAGCAAATAATAGCTTCATACCCAAATTATTCGCAAAGATTCCTCATATGTGGTATATCCATAGTTTAAGATAATCTGGATGTTCTTCCAGCCATAGTCCACAAAACAGTAAAGCATTCATATTCAAATCTATCAACATTCTTGTGTCCTTATTCATTCTATTGATCAAGTATCCTCTCCAGAGAGGAATCTAGTTGTGCCAGTAATTTGTAATGAAAAATCAGATGAAGTTACTCGAAATGAGATGAAAATATATCAATACACAGAAATAACAATATCCAAAGTAAGTTAAAACCAAATACAAACATATTGGGGTTGATTTTGACTTTGTACAATCGGTGATAGTGAATCAACAGCCTGTTTTACATCTCTCCTGATTTTTATTTCCATTCATTTCAATGAAAATAAAAATTAGGAGAGATATAAAACGGGCGGCTGATTCGTTATTACCTGTTTTACAATATCGCACAAAATCAAAATCTACCCCATTGAGTGCAACTATATATCCAACCTAAAAGTCATACAAACTCTCAACATCCTCTTTAACTACCAGTACCATGCTCCCTGCGCTCAATATTTTATCATCCTTTTGGGTTGTTCTAGTTCCTGGCTGACCTTCTACTAATAGAGAAAGAGAAAAAAAAAATCTGTATAAGGAATTTGGAGTCTAAAAAGGAACTATCAGGACAGAAAAATACAAGGGCACAATATTGATCCAAGTCCCATTGGATTTATCAGGCACCATCATTAAACCTAGCACAGCTGCTCTCACAGTCATTGCCACTCAGCAACATTTATTGTAGAAAAAGTCAACACTAAGTTGTGAGGATATTGATATTCTGTGTGATGCCCATATCTTGGCACTTTCACAAAACAATTTTCTCTTCCATTACCACATTGTGTCAGGTTTGTAGTCCTTTTATTCAGCTGCAGTGACACAGTATAAAAATGAGACTGTTGTATTACATGGTGTCAGTGCTATGAAGAACTATTTCATCTGAAGTAACTAAGTGATACTCTGTTTGGAGGGCTTCTAAGTGTCTTTTTCATATTATGGAAATAGTATCTTAAAGAGCAATGCATGAAAAACAATTCTTAAAAATGCCATTCATATTTATAGGACTTCATAAAATGCACTTTCCATTTTGATTTGTCAGATATTTGAAACAGCAAGGTATATAATCAGTGAGTTGCACAATAAGTTACTCTGTCCTTTCACCAATGGGACATGGGAATAAGTATTTTATATTAGATGGTTGTTGAGGCTCATACAAATATGAGCATTGTCATCTCAATCCAGAGACAAATCCACCATGCAGCAAAATGTCCTTGAATTTCAACTAACACATCAAATTTGCTCAAGAGGCCAATATTTGCTTACAAAATAAAGAAAGTGGAAAAATTACGCTGTGGTACTGCTGATGGAATGCTCCTCGGAGTTTAGGTTTCAAACAAATTGTCAGTGTGGCTTTGGGAGAAAGAGGGATGAGAGGAAATGCAATACAAGTGGTTCAAATTGTGTCATGTGTCATGTACTTGAAGCTTTCACATCCATTCCTCATCACTGCTTTCTATCACCTTTATAAATGCACATCTACAAAGAAACTAGAAAACTGCAGATAGGTTAATTTAGAAATCTAAAAACACCCAAAATATACCATCACCACAAAACACGGATTTCAAAAGGGAAGGTCATAATTGATGAACCTCATTGAATTCTTTGATGAAGTAGCAGAAAGGGTAGACAAGGGTAATGTAGTAGATGTAATATATTTGGATTTTCAAAAGGCCTTTGGCGAGGTACAGCATAGTAGACTAACGACTAAGGTCAGAGCATGTGGAGTCAGGGGACAAGTAGCAGAATGGATAGCAAGCTGGCTACAAAACAGAAAACAGAGGATAGGGATAAAGGCTCAGTCTGGCAAAAGTGGTATTCCATAAGAATTGGTGCTGGGACCACTGCTGTTCACCATTTACATAAACGATTTGGACTCAGGAATCAGAAGTGAAATTTCAAAATTTGCGGACGACACCAAATTGGGGGTAAAGTTAATACTGAGGAGGACTGTGACAAAATACAGGAAGAAATTCATAACCTGCAGAATGGGCATGTAATTGGCAAATGAATTTCAATATAGATAAGTATGAGGTATTACATTTTGGTAGGAAGAAACGGGCTTGGATAATAAGAGTCTAAATGGGGTAGGAGAGCAGAGGGATCTGGGGTACAGATACACAAATCACTAAAAGTAGTGATGCAGGTTACTAAGGCCATTAAAAAAGCAAACAAAGCACTGGGATTCATTTCTAAAGGGATGGAATTGAAAAGCAGAGAAGTTATGTTAAACTTATCTAGATCCTTGGTTGGACCACACTTGGAGGACTGTGAACAGTTATGGTCTCCATATTATCAAAAGGATATAGAGGCACTGGGAAAAATGCAAAAAAGATTTACTAGGATGATACCAGAACTGAGAGGATACACTAATCAGGAAAGGTTGAACAGGCTGGCATTCTAATCTCAAGAAAAGAGAAGGCTGGGGGATGACCTGATAGAGGTCTTTAAGATTATGAAAGGGTTTGATAGGGGTAGACGTAGAAAAGATGTTTCCACTTGTGGGGGAATCCAGAACTAGGGGCCATAAATATAAGTTAGTCACTAATAATCCAATAGGGAATTCAGGAGAAACTTCTTTACCCAGAGAGTGGATAGAATGTGGAACTCGCTACCACAAGGAATAGTTGAGGCGACTAGCATTGATGCATTTATCGGGAAGCTAGATAAACACATGCGGGAGAAAGGAATAGAAGGATATGCTGATAGAGTTAGATGACGTAGGGAGGGAGGAGGCTCGTATGCAGCATAAGCACTGGCATGGACCTGTTGGGCCGATTGGCCTGTTTCTGCGCTGTACGTTCTATGTAATTCATGGTGGTGGCCCACCACTAACTTCTCAGGTCTTTAGCAAAAATGTAATCTTGCCATCATTACCCACATTCCAAGAAGATTTTTTGTTAAGAAAAAAATAAAGCATGGCATTTGTATATTTCTAAATAAACTTTGCAAATTTGAAAATTCATTGAGGAAAATGTACTTGCTCAACGTAGCCCAATTTTCCTTCTAAATTGGCACTGTAACATGTCAGAAAATATTAAAAAGTATACAATTTGCTCCCAGGTGACAAGATTATTTTTTATTCCTTCCCTCTACATTTCCTTAATAGTTTCCTTTTATGAACATGCACAAGAAAGAGTACACCAAGAAAATACAGAAGCAATGAAGTGGTTATGATATTTTACTGGATAACTTATAGGGTAGCTCATCAAATGATTAGTGAGTAACTGGCATCCACTTTGAAATTAAACTTCCTGATCCCAGTTAAAGAAAATCTGGAGCAAATTAGACACATCAGATTGATTTCATTCATAATGGTGCTTGTGTGAAATATTTTGCTTTGTTCTATTATAAAGGATGTGATAACAAGATACTTAGAAAATATCAACGGGATTAGACAAAGTCAACATGGATTTATGAAAGGGAAATCGTGTTTGACAAACCTACTGGAGTTTTTTAAGGATGTAACTGGTAGAATAGATAAAGGAGAACCAGTGGATGTGATGTATTTGGATTTTCAGAAGGCCTTTGATAAAGTCCCACATAAGAGGTTAGTGTGCAAAATTAAAGCACATGGGATTGGGGGTAATATACTGGCATGGATTGAAAACTGGTTAACAGACGGGAAACAGAGAGTAGGAATAAATGGGTCTTTTTGCGGGTGGCAGGCAGTGACTAGTGGAGTACCACAGGGATCAGTGCTTGGGCCCCAGCTATTCACAATATATATCAATGATTTGGATGGGGGAACCAAATGCAATATTTCCAAGTTTGCTGATGACACAAAACTATTTGTGAGTTGTGAGGAGGATGCAAAGAGGTTTCAAGGCGATTTAGACAAGTTGAGTGGGCAAATACATGGCAGATCCTGTATAACATGGATGAATGCGAAGTTATCCACTTCGGAAGGAAAAACAGAAAGGCAGAGTATTATTTAAATGGTGATAGATTGGGAAATGTTGATGTACAAAGGGACTTGGGTGCCCTTGTACACCAGTCACTGAAAGCAAACATGCAGGTGCAGCAAGCAGATAGGAAGGCAAATGATATGTTGGCCTTCATTGCAAGAGGATTTAAGTACAGGAGCAAGAATGTCTTACTGCAGTTATACAGGGCCTTGGTGAGACCACACCTGGAGTATTGTGTGCAGTTTTGGTCTCCTTACCTAAGAAAGGATATAGTTGCCATGGAGGGAGTACAGCGAAGTGTAGAAATGCATAAAGAGATAGTGTAGTGTATAGTGTTAAGTTTCGACAGAAGGTTCACCTGATTCCTGGGATGGCAGGACTGTCGTATGAGGAGAGATTATGTCGATTAGGCCTGTATTCACTAGAGTTTAGAAGAATGAGAGGGGATCTCATTGAAATGTATAAAATTCTGACAGGGCCAGACAGACTGGATACAGGGAGGATGTTTCCCCTGGCTGGGGGATCCAGAATGAGGGGGGTCACAGTCTCAGGATATGGGGTAGGACATTTAGGGCTGAGATGAGAAGAAATTTCTTCATCCAGAGGGTGGTGAACCCATGGAATTCTCTACCACAGAAGGCTGTGGAGGCCAAGGCACTGAATATATTTAAGAAGGAGATAGATAGATTTCTAGACACAGAAAGCATCAAGGGGTATGGGGAGAGAGCGGGAATATGGTTTTGAGATAGAGGATCAGCCATGATCATATTGAATGGCGGAACAGGCTCGAAGGACCAAATGGCATACTTCTGCTTCTATTTTCTATGTTTCTATGTTCTTATTTGTGGGAGTAAAATCTATATCTTCAATATAATCAGATTAAGTCCTAATGCTAAGTTTGGAAACTGATTTTGGAAAGTTAAATTTAATTTCACAAAAAATAAAAAGTTATTCAAAGAAAACAATTGAGAGGTTAATTTTAAGAAGTTTTGATTTACTTTAACTCCACCAACTTTTGTTGGTCATCCCATCACTTTAACGATAATTTGTCTGATTTTAGAGAGGAAAAAATCAGTTGGATAAATTCAACTAAGCTGGAAGCTCATAAAATGGACTCCCAGATTATTATACACTATCTCAGAATCTTTGACAGTGATCATTTCAGTTTCTAGTCTAGCTGAACTGGCTCTCACCTCTTTGAAAAGATGTAGGAAAATCAGAAGTTCAAGACCTTGTAGAATGATTTGTTGCTTTCTCTTTTACATAAATATGGGGTTGATTTCTTCATTTTAAATATTGGAAATTAAATATGAAATATTAATTCTTATCTGGTCCAGGTTACCATTAAAACTCCTACAAAGTTAGGGATATATTGAGAGAAAATGATAGCTTTCACAACTTGGTTGTTATTGGAATCATGGAATCATACAGCGTGGAAAGAGGCCATTCGGCCCATCGTGCCTGTGCTGGCTCTCTGAAAAAAGATACCAATTAATCCCACTCCCCTGCTCTTTTCCCATAGCCCTGCAAATGTTTCCATTTTCAGTATTTATCCAATACCCTTTTTGAAAGTTACTATTAAATCTGCTTCCACCATCCTTTCAGGTGGTGCATTCCAGATCATAACAACTCATTCTTTAGAAAAATGTCACCTCATCACCCCCCTGGCTTTTTTGTCAATTATCTTAAATCTGTATTCTCTGGTTACCTTCCTCCTGCCAGTGGAAACAATTTCTCCCTGTCTACTTGATCAAAACCCCATATAATTTTGAACATCACAATTAAAACTCCCATTAACGTTCTTCACTCTGAGGAGAACAATCCCAGGTTCTCTAGTCTCTCCATGTATCTGAATTCCCTCATCCCTGGTACCATATTAGTAAATCTACTCAGCGCCCTCTCCAAGGCCTTGACATCCTTTCTAAAGTGTGGTGCCCAGAATTGGACACAATACACCAGCTGAGGCCTAACCAGTGATCTACAATGGTTTAGCATAACTTCCTTACTTTTAGACATGCCTCTATTTATAAAGCCATGGATCCCATATGCTTTTTTAACAGCCTTCTCAACTTGTCCTGCAACCTTCAAAGATTTGTGTATGTGCACCCCCAGGTCTCTATTACTGCACCCCCTTTAAAATTGTACCATTTAGTTTATATTGCCTCTGCTCATTTTTTCTTCCAAAATGTGTCACTTCACAATTTCATCTGCCATGTGTCTGCCCATTTCATTGCTCTGCTATGTCCTCCTGAAGTCTGCTACTATCCTCCTCACTGTTTACTATAATTCCAAGCTTTGTGTGATCCGCAAACTTTGAAATTATGCCCAGGTCATTAATATATATTGTTACTTAGAGTATTTTTTTGTAAAAGTGAAGATAATAACAGAGACGTTATGCAATTCATAATAAGCAGCAAATTGAAAATTCAATTGTGGGATCCTTTAAGAAACAAAAGTTCAAAAACACTGTTTGTTGTACAACGTCCACTAACCAGCAGTTAGGACTGTATAACCCAGCACATAATTGCATTTTCTGTCCAAGTAGTGTTTTCGAAGGAGCACTGTTTGGAAATGCTCTTGATGTGGCTTTTAAAAGTTTAATAGGAGTGGAAGCAAAGACGATGAAGGGAGAAAGAATTGTCATTGTTATTCTTTGTTTACAAACAAGACTACTGTCCAAAAGTAACAGTGCAACAACATTAGAGGAAGCAAGTGGAAGGTACATAAATTCCAAACAAAATTAAGAAATAAGAAAAATCACACTGTGAATGAAACAGATTTTTGAAAAATCAAAGGGATGTGAAACCTACTATTCCTTTTAAATCAAACAAATGTGCGAGATGGGTCTCTGTATGTGTGTTACTGATATTGAACTGTTTGTCATATCTGAATAATCTTGGTATGCTGGTAATGAATAAATAATCTATGTAATCAAATATTAGTCTGTTAGCTCTGTTGCTCCTTCTCTCTAAAGTATCACATTCTTTAAACATTTATTCCATTAATGTTAATTTTACTTAGCAGAAATTAGATATTTCACCGTGAATTTAAAAGGCCATTTGTTGCAATGAATTTAATAGAGGATAGTGGATACTTATAAGTGAACCACAAAGCAGTCATCCAATCGAGGGGTTCAGATCCCATAAAGAGTGACGCTCAACCACTTTATGAGACTAGTGTACTGCCTTCCATTTGCTTCCTGCTATCTGTTAACATAGTAATTTTTTTTATTAAAGGTTATTTTTTACCGTTATGACATATTGAGATATCAACCCGAAGATCACATGACAGGTCAATGGTATTACCAGTAAATCCCCCCCCCCCCCTGCCCACTTCCTAACGTTAGATTACTAGAAAATATGCCATCTGGTATACATAAAAAGATAATTTGGTTACAGTGAATTAATCACTTAATGTTATGATTAGCTAGGAAGGTTAATTGTGTTCACTGAAACATATGCGATCAATGAAATCATTTAATAACTGATGAGCTTCTTCTTTTGAAAAAGATCATTGTTATATAACTTATGAGTTTTTTTTAAGACTCAAAAATCTTCTTATTAATGATAGTTACTGCATGCATTATTTATTTCATACAACCTTGGAAGTACACGTAAGAAATATTCTGGATCAAATTGGTCTTCAACGATAGCGCAAAACAGACGTTAGTGAACAGCAGCCCATTTACATTTCGCCCAATTTTATTTTCCGTTGTCATTAAGATAAGCAAATGGCCTAAGGCCTGATTAAGATGACTGCCTGGGTACAGTGAATATCATCAGAGGCCAATGTGGCGTCAAGACGTATTTCAGGAATCCATAGCCCCATAAAACTGGTCCTTTTTGTCCCTGTTTTCTGCCTGGAAAACAGGCACATCGAGGATCAATTTCTCTCCCAACATAGTTTTGCACCAGAATTTAATTGAATTGCAGCCAGTGAAGAACCCAAATGGTGTGGGACTACTAATCAAAGGTAGTCTCCTTTTAGATTTGCTTCCTGAGTTATAGTATGACTTGTGTGTCCAGGCACATTTGAAAACACTTTTGCATTGATGTGAAATTGTAGGATATCATGCTAAAACGACCAGATTGTGTTTTAATAAAGTTTTAATTAATTTGCAAAGAAAATCTGTGCCATAACAGCACCAGTCCAATTTGTCCACAATTGTAATAACTAAGTTTAAGAGAAACATGGGAAAACTTACCTCTAACCTCCACACCCGCCCCCCCGCCAGACTCCTTGGAATTTGACGGCAGCAATAATCATTATAGGATTTTCCTTAGTGTCAGCTGCTCAGCAATCTTTTCAATATAACAATTTTAAAAATTAATGGTTCCATTCATGAAAATAAGTACAGTGGAGAGCACTTGAGATCATTACAAAATCCTGCCCCTTAAACATCAGAGACTTTCTACAATTTAAAAAAAATGTTTAAAATTAAACAGTAACCAGGACCCTATAGGTAAGCATTTCTCATCGATAATGCTTACTTGTTAGAAAATAAAGAAACTATCATTTACATAGCGCCTTGTCACTTCTCACAAATATCTTAAAACGCTTCACATCCAATAAATTAACTGGAGAAATGTGTGGCATGCATGGTTTTGAAACATGCAATTTCATTAGTGGTTCAATAATTACGGAGATAAACAGAATCGTTTGACCTTTCTTACTGGTAACAAATGAATACTTAATTTCCCATTCTTGTAAAGAAAAGTTATCAAAAGCAAGAGGAGATTGGTTACCAGCCTTTTTGGCTATAATTTTAGAAAGAGTCTGAATCCTTCAATTTTCCTGGTACTGCTCCACGTGATAGAAATTAGACTCATTGTGCCGGAAAACGGAGACAAAAATAACCAATTTTGCCGGCAAGGCAGATAGCCCAATTAAAGTGGCTGCTATGCAAGATATGAAAGCATACTCGTTCTTAAAATTATAATCATCTGGTGAACGGATATTTTTCTGACTGGAAAGAATTATATGGTATTGAAGGAACAGTGGTAACTTGGGTACGTAATTGGCTAACAGATAGGAGGCAGAGAGTAACAGTGAATGGATGTTCTACTGACTGGAGAGAAGTACTCAGTGGTGTCTGCCGGGAATCGGTATTAGGACCATCGCTTTTCTTGTTATATATAAATGACCTGGATTTAGGTATAGGGATACAGTTTCTAAGTTTACAAATGATACAAAATTTGGTACGTAGTAAATAGTGAGGAGAATAGTGGCAGACTTCAGGAGGACATAGACAGACTGGTGAAATGGGCAGACACAAGGCAGATGCAAATTAATGTGGATAATAAGTGTGAATTGATGCACTTTGGGAGGAACAACATGGAGAGACAGTATAATGTAAATCATAGAATCACAGAATCATAGCAAGGTTACAGCACGGAAGGAGGCCTAGCACGTCCATGCCGGCTCTATGCAAGAGCAGTCCAGCTAGTGCCACTCCCCTGCCCTATCCCTGTAGCCCTGCAAATGTTTTCCCTTCAAGTACTTATCCAATTCCCTTTTTGAAAGCCACGATTGAATCTGCCTCCACCACCCACTCAGGCAGTGCATTCTAGATCATAAAAAAGTTTTCCTCGTGTCATCTTTGGTTCTTTTGCCAATCACCGTAAATCTATATCCTCTAGTTCTTGAACCTTTTGCCAATGGGAACAGTTTCTCTCTATCTACTCCGACTTGACCCTTCATAATTTTGAATACCTCTATCAAGTCTCCTCTCAATCTTCTCTGTTCCAAGAAGAACAACCCCAGCTTCTCCAATCCATTCATGTAACTAAAATCCCTCTTCCCTGGAATCATTCTAGTAAATCTCTTCTGTACCCTCTCTAAGGCCTTCACATCTTTCCCAAAGTGCGGTGCCCAGAACTGAACACAATACTCCAGTTGTGGAGGAACCAGTGTTTTTCAAAGGTTCATCATGATATCCTTGCTTTTGTACCCTATGCCTCTATTTATAAAGCCCAGGATCCCATATGCTTTTTTAATCGTTTTCTCAACCTGCCCTGCCACCTTCAACGATTTGTGCACATATACCCCTAGATCTCTCTGTTCCTGCATGCCTTTCAGAATTGTTCCCTTTAGTTTATGGTGCCTTTCCTCGTTCTTCCAAATTAAATGTATCACTTTGCATTTCTCTGCGTTAAATTTCATTTGCCACGTGTCCGCCCATTCCACTAGCCTGTCTATATCCTCTTGAAGTCTGTCACTATCCTCCTCACTGTTCACTACATTTCCAAATTTTGTGTCACCTGCAAATTTAGAACTTGAGCCCTGACCCAAATCTAAGTCATTAATATATATATATATCAAGAAAAGCAGCGGTCCTAGTACCAGCACCTGGGGAACACCACTGTATGCTTCCCTCCAGTCCGAAAAACAACCATTCACCATTACTCTCTGTTTCTTGTTACTTAGCCAGTTCTGCATACATGCTGCCATTGCCTCTTTTATTTCATGGGCTTCAACCATGATGACAGGCCTATTATGCTGCACTTTATCAAGTGCCTTTTGAAAATCCATATACCCCACATCAACTGCATTGCCCTCATCGAACCTCTCTGTTACCTCATCAAATAACATTTGCAATTCTCCAGTCCTCTGGTACCACCCCTGTATCTAAGGATGATTGGAAGATTATGGCCAGTACTTCCACAATTTCCACCCTTACTTCCCTCAGCAACCTAGGATGAGACCGGGTGACTTATCTATTTTAAGTACAGCTAACCTTTCTAGGACCTCCTCTTTATCAATTTTTAGCCCATCGAGTATCTCAACTACCTCTTCCTTTACTGAGACTCTGGCAGCATCTTCTTCCTTGGTAAAGACAGATGCAAAGTATTCATTTAGTACCTCGGTCATGCCCTCTGCCTCCATAAGTAAATCTCCTTTTTGGTCCTGAATCAGCCCCACCCCTCCTCTTATTATCTGTTTACTGTTTACATGCCTATAGAGGACTTTTGGACTTTTATGGACACCACACTTTAGGAAGAATGTCCAGGCCTTGGAAAAGGTACAGAGGAGGTTTACCGGGATGATACCAGGGATGAAGGACTTCAGTTATGTGGAGAGATTGGAGAAGCTGGGATTGTCCTCCATAGAGCAGAGGGGAGACCTGATAGAGGTATTCAAAATAATGGCACAATTTTGAGAGTGGTGCAAGAGCAGAGGGACCTGAGAGTACATATTCACAAACCTTTGTAGGTGGCAGAGCAAGTTGATAAGGAAGTTAAGAAAGCATATGGGATACTTGGCTTTGTAAATGGGGGCATTGAATACAAAAACAAGGAAATCACTGGTTAGGCCTCAGCTGGAGTATTGTGTACAATTCTGGACACCACACTTTAGGAAGAATGCCTAGGCCTTGGAGAAATGACAGAGGAGTTTACCAGGATGATACCAGGGATGAGGGATTTCAGTTATGTGGAGAGATTAGAGAAGCTGGGATTGTTCTCCTTAGAGAAGAGAAGGGGAGATCTGATAGAGGTATTCCAAATAATGAGGGGGTTTTGATAGAGCAAATAGGGAGAAACTGTTTCCTCTGGCAAATGGGTCCGTAACCAAAGGTATTAGATTTAAAATAATTGGCAAAAGAACTAGAGGGGAAACGAGGAGAACTTTTTTCGAACAGAGGGTTGTTAAGATCTGGAACGCACTACCTGAAAGGGTGGTGGATGCAGATTCTATCGGAATTTTCAGAAGGTAATTGGACATGTATTTGAAGGTGACTAATTTGCAGGGCTATGGGGAAAAAGCTGGGGTTTGGGACTAAATTGGACAGCTCTTTCAAAGAGTTAGCACATGCACAATGGGCGGAATGGCCTCCTTCTGTGCTGTAAGGTTCTGTGGTTCTATGATTCTATCTACTTATAATCTGGTGCTGTTACACACATTGGCACCGCAACACTCATAGGGTAAGCAACTGAGTGTATATGGAGCAACATTGGCAAGGCTGCATTTATTGCCTATCCCTAGCTTCCCTGACAAGGTGGTGGTGGGTCTTCTTCTTGAATCATTGCAGTCCCTGTGATGATTGTGCTTTTACAATGTTGTTTGATGGAGAATTCCAGGATATTGACCCAGTGATGATGAAGATATGGTGATTATATATGCTAACAGATTGTGTGTGACTTGGAGGTGATGGTGTTCTCACAACATTGCTGCTCTTGGCCTTCTCAGTGGTAGAGTTTGCAGGGTGGTAATGTACTGTTGAAGTAACCTTAGTGCATTATGTGCATTGTACATATTGCAACTACAGTGCACTGGTGATAGAGAGGGTGGATATTGAGTTAAGTGGTAGGTGAGCTGATCAAACAGACTGCTCTGTCCTGCATAGTGCTAAGCTTCCTGAGTGTTGTTGCAGCTACACCCGTTCAGATGAGTGATGAGTATTCCATCACACTGCTAACTTCAGCACTGTAGATGGTGGAGAGGCTTTGAGGGGTCTGGAAGTGGCCACTCGTTGCAGAGTACCTTGTTCTTTTAGCCACAGTGTTGACATGAATGGTCCTTTTCAGCTTCTGGTCAATGAGATGTTGATGGTGGGGGACTCAGTGATGGTGGTGTCATTGTTGTTCAGCGGTGGAGGGCTGAGCTTTCTTTCATTCGAGATGGTCATTACCTGCCACTTATGTCGTGAGAATGTTAGCTGCCACTTGTCATCACAAAGCTAAATTTTAGCCAAGTCCTGCTTCATTATCAAAGGAGTTGTGAATAGAGCTGAGCACTGAATATTGAATTGATAGTGAGGAAAGCCAGCATGGATTTGTTAAAGGCAAATCGTATTTATCTAACTTAATTGAGTTTTTTGATGAGGTAACAGAGAGAGTTGATGAGTACAATTCGGTTGATGTGTATATGGACTTTCAATAGGCGTTTGATAAAGTGCTACATAATAGGCTTGTTAGCAAAATTGAAGCTCATAGAATAAATGGGGCAGTGGCAGCATGGATATGAAATTGGCTAAGTGACAGGAAACAGAGAGGAGTGGTGAACGGTTGTTTTTTGGACTGGAGGAAGGACAGTTGTGTTCTCCAGGGGTCAGTACTAGGACCACTGCTTTTATGATCTATATTAATGACTTAGACTTGGGTATACAGGGACAATTTCAAAATTTGCAGATGATACAAAACTTGGAGGTGTAGTAAACAGTGAGGAGGATAGTGATAGACTTCAAGAGGACACAGACAGGCTGGTGGAATGGATGGACACATGGCTGATGAAATTTAACGCAGAGAAGTACAAAGTGATACATTTTGGCAGGAAGAATGAGGAGAGACAATGTAATCTAAATGGTACAATTTTAAAGGAGGTGCAGGAACATTAAGACCTGGAGGTATATGTGTACAAATCTTTGACCGTGGCAGGACAGGTTGAGAAAGTGGTCAAAAAAGCATACAGGATCCTGGGCTTTATAATTAGAGGCATAGAGAACAAAAGCAAGGAAGTCATGTTGAACCTTTATAAAACACTGGTTCGGCCACAACTGGAGTATTGTGTCCATTTCTGGGCACCGCACTTTAGGAAGGATGTGAAGGCCTTAGCGAGGGTGCAGAAAAGATCTACTAGAATGGTTAAAGGGATCTGGGACTTCAGTTACTTGGACAGACTGGAGAAGCTGGGGTTGATTTTCTTAGAGCAGAGAAGGTTAAGGGGAGATTTGATAGAAGTGATCAAAATCATGAAGGATTTAGATAAAGTAAATAAACAGAAACTGTTCTCATTGTTGAACCAGAGGACACAGATTTAAAGCGATTGGCAAAAGAACCAATGGTGACATGAGGAAAAACTTTTTTATGCAGCGAGTGGTTAGGATCTGGTGTGCACTGCCTGAAAGGGTGGTGGAAGTCGATTCAATCATGGCATTCAAAAAGGAATTGGATAAATACTTGAAAGGAAAAAATTTGCAGAGCTACGGGGAAAGAGCGGGGAAATGGGAGTAACTGGATTGTTCTTACAAAGAGCCGGCACGGGCTTAATGGGCTGAATGGCCTCCTTCTGTGCTGTAACTATTCTATGATTCTTTGATTCTATGAGGCCTGCTACTGTCATCTCTCCTCTGGCATTCAGCTCTTGCATCTATGCTTGGCTCAAGGCTAAAATGAGTTCTGGAGCCGAGCAGTTCTGGCAGAACAAAAACCAAGGGGGGGATTTTCCTGATATTGTTGGTAAAATGCAAGGCAGGACTTTCTCCTGTGATGCCACCGACACTTGATCATATTTGCTTGGGGAGGGACCTCATTGAGAATGCAGGGTAGGATTGCAGCAAGAATCCCACTCATGACTGATTTTCCGCCATTGAAGGGAGAAAAATCAGTGCAGGCTGCAGCAACTGAAATGAGCACAAGCACAGTAGGTCACTCAGAATGGATAGAGAGAGACAGTGAAAACTGGTGCTGCACTTGCTCATTAAAAATCTGGGGTGTATGCAATAACCGAATTACCAAGATTCTCAGAAGCTGTGGTGGAAATAATGACGGCAAAGATAAGGACCATAAGACACTAACTCTTTAGCGCCAGAGAGTTATCATAGTATCGTGGTAGGTACAGTGCAGGAGGATGCCATTTGGTCCATTGTGCCTGACCCCACTCTTTGAAAAAGCTATCCAATTAGTCCCATTCCCCTGCTCCTTCCCCCTGGACCTGTAATTTTTTTCCCTTCAAGTATTTATCTAATACCCTTTTGAAAATTACCATTGAATCTACTTCCACCATCCTTTCAGGCAGTGCATTTCAGATCATTACAACTCGCTGCATAAAAAAATATTTCCTCATGTCACCTCTGGCTCTTTGGCCGATCACCTTAAATCTGTGTCCTCTAGTTGCTGACCCATATGCTTTTTTAACAGCCTTCTCAACTTGTCCTGCCACCTTCAAAGATTTGTGTATGTGCACCCCCTTTAATATTGTACCATTTAGTTTATATTGTCTCTCCTTATTCTTCCTACCAAAATGTATCACTTCACACTTCTCTGCATTAAATTTCATCTACCACGTGTCTGCCCATTTCACCAGTTTGTTAATGTCCTCCTGAAGTTTGTTGTTATCCTCCACATTGTTTATTACATTTCTGAGTTTCGTGTCATCTGCAAACTTTGAAATTATATCTTCTATACCCAAGTCCAGGTCATTAGTACCTATCAAAAACAGTAGTAGTCCTAATACTGACCCCTGGGGAACACCACTGTATACTCCCCTCCAGTCTGAAAAACAACCATTCACCACTACTCTCTGCTTTCTATCTCTTAGCCAATTTTGTATCCATGCTGCAACTATCTCTTTAATCCTATGGGCTTTAATTTTGCAAACAAGTCTATTATGTGGTTCTTTATCAATTATTATGTGGCCTTTTGAAAGTCCATATATTTAACATCAACCGCACTACCCTCATCCACTTGCTCCATTACTTCATCAAAGAACTCAATCAAGTTAGTTAAACATGACGCACCCATTCCTGCAGCCTACTGTATTTCAAACAATAGTGTTCCCAGAGGTCAGTATTAGGGCCACTGTTCTTTTTAATATATATTAATGACTTAGATTTGGGTATACAGGATATAATTTCAAAGTTTGCAGATGACACGAAACTCAGAAATGTACTGAACAATGTGAAGGATAGTAATGGACTTCAGAAAGACATAGACAGACAGGTGAAATGGGCAGACACACGGCAGATGAAATTTAACACAGAGAAGTGTTTTGGTGGGAAGAATGAGAAGAGGCAATATAAACTAAATGGTACAATTTTAAAGGAGGTGCAGGAACAGAGAGACCTGGGGGTGCACATACAAAAATCTTTGAAGGTGGCAGGACAAGTTGAGAAGGCTGTTAAAAAAGCATATGGGATCCTGGGCTTTATTAATGGTCATATAGAGTACAAAAGCAAGGAAGTTATGCTAAACCTTTATAAAACACTGGTTAGGCCTCAGCTGGAGTATTGTTTTCAGTTCTGGGCACCACACTTTGGAAAGGATGTCAGGGTCTTGACAACAAGGGAGAGGGTGCAAAAGAGATTTACTAGAATGGTGCCAGGGATGAGGGACTTCAGTTATTTGGAGAGACTGGAGAAGCTGGGGTTGTTCTCCTTAGAACAGGGAAGGTTAAGGGGAGATTTTATTGAGGTGTTCAAAATCATGAATCATTTTAACAGAGTAAATAAGGAGAAACTGTTTCCAGTGGCAGAAGTGTCAGTAAGCAGAGGAGACAGATTTAAGGTGATTGGCAAAAGAGCCAGAGGTGACATGAGGAAACATTCTTTTACGCAGCGAGTTGTAATGATCTGAAATGCACTGCCTGAAAGAGTGGTGGAAGTAGATTCAATAGTAGCTTTCAAAAGGGAATTGGCTTTGTTGTATCTTTATTGTATTGGAGGGGAAAAAAATACAGGTCTATAAGGAAAGAGCAGGGGTATGGGACTAATTGGATAGCTCTTTCAAAAAGCTGGCACAGGCAGGATGGGCCAAATGGCCTCCTCCTGTGCTGTAACTATTAGGATTCTATGATACTATGAATGAGCTACTTTTAATTGGCTGTGACAATGCATATGCATCAGTGCAGCCCCCTTCAAAGCAGCACAGGAGGGAGCTTCTGATATGGGCCATTTAGCATTAGACATGGAAGTACCATGACATTGGTAGCAGGTCCTTAAAGGACATCAGCTTCACTGGGACACCTTAGTCCTCAAGGGCTCCATCAATACAGTCCTAGTCATAAACCTCACAACCTCCGAATACTAAGGTAGTACCAAGCATGAGAAGAGGTTTTGGCCCAAAGGGTAATTTCAGTGATAAGAGATAGCAATAGCAGTTGGGCACAATAAAAAGACAAGATGGTAATAAACATATACATTTCTGTGTTTGTGTATTTTTATATGGTGATTAATGTTTGTAACTGTTCTCTTCCGGATAGGATATTGAAAGTATTAAAGATTACAGATTAGCTGAATGGTTATCTAAGAGCAAGTTAAGGGATCATAAAAGGCTTTATTATAACTTGCATTCTCTTTATTGGAAGATGTTGGTGATTATCTTCTTCCTGATGCCATGTGCTGCTTTCAATGTCCATCTATCTCTCTTTCCCGGGATTCCATGTCATGAGCAGAGGATTGGTTTCTTCAATCTTTATCCTCTTTGAAAGGCCCAATCCATTTGTATTGGCCACATTATGGAGGATGCAGCAAGCCGCTATACTGGAAACACTTACTGGACTATACTGCATGGCTCTCCCTGACCTCTCCAAGCACAGGAAAGCGGACTTGAGAATTCTGGTGGTGTGTTCCACAAAGATCCTCATAACTCCAAAGACCTCATTAAACTTATTTTTGGCCTCTGTCCTTAAATTCCAAAAAGGTGTTATCAGCCTAGGCTGAAAAGGGTACCCCAACCTCTAATCTCCAATCAACCACCCTGTCATCTTGGTGTGACTGAACAGCACAGGTATCCTGCATTAACTAAGAATAAATGCATCATGGCTACTCCCTGGGTGGCAAATATTGATTGATGTGCACAATGAGGTGACTAGTATCACTCACTATCTGGACATTAAGTTAATTAAGTTCATGGGGCTTTCAGATGGGACTTTATAACCACATGGTGGCATCAATAGGACCCTGCCGTTATGGGAATCCAGTCACTCAGAAGAAGCTAATGGCTTTCTCTCTCTACTTTGCTAGGTCCATGTGGAACTGAGTGAACTTGGAGGCGAGTTTGAAAAGTGCATCTATGGCATGTGTAATGCAGTGATGAACTGCTGACTGACTGATGTGACTATTATCCCTAGTGGCCTCCCGAGAGCATCAGGATGCCTAAAAGTTAAATGCTGATATCAGCTACATAGCCACAGACAAGGCAGAGGCCTTGGCAGAATGATGCTGCAATTCAATTTGCAACAGCTGATATTAGGAACTGGGTCTATATACTTTAGAGAAGCGTAGTCTCAGGGGCAATTTGATTGAGGTGTATAAAATAATGAAGGGACTAGATTGTATAAACGCTCACAAATGATTTCAATTTGATCAGTGGGGGAGGACCAGGGGTCATGCGTATAAATTACACAAGGGAAGAAATAGGTTAGATATTAAGCAGTCCTTCTTTTCCCAGAGAATAGTAGAACTGTGGAACAAGCTGTCGAGCTGTGTGGTGAGTAGTGATTCACTGTGTATCTTCGAGAGAGCTGGACCAGTTCCTGGCTGGGGTGGAGATCACATCATAGCAGCTAGGTACCAATTAATATAAGTCATGGTATATGTGGTCTCCTGGACTAGTTTTGATCGCCCAGAAGGATTGGATAGGAATATTCAAGACTTTTTCCCATAATTGGATCTGGTTTTTGATCTGGTTTTTCACCTTCCCACATGGCACATAGGGGATAGGGAGCTTTCACCTCATTTTACTTGCTAGACTGGCTCTACACCATTTGAAAACGGCCAGTTTCTTTATGAAAAATCTATGCCCATGTGTCTGTGAGCATATTATGTTCCCCTGTTCAAAAAAGGGGAGAGGGATAAACCCGGCAACTAATGGTAGGTCAGCCTAACGTTGGTGGTGGGGAGACTTTTAGACACAATAATCCGAGGCAAAATTAATTGTCACTTGGAAAAATATGGGTTAATAAGTGACAGCCAGCATGGATTTGTTAAAGGTAAATTGTGTTTGACTAACTTGATTGGGTTCTTTGATGAAGTAATGGAGAGGGTTGATGAGGGTAGTGCGGTTGATGTTGTGGATCTGGACTTTCAAAAAGCATTTGATGAAGTACCACATAATAGACATGGTAGCAAATTTAAAGCCCATGGGATTAAAGGGGCAGTGGCAGTGTGGATACAAAACTGGCTAAGGGGAAGAAAGCAGAGGGTAGTGGTGAACGGGTGTTCTTCAGACTGGAGAGAAGTGTGTAGTGGTGTCCTCCAGGGGTCGGTATTAGGACCACTGCTCTTTTTGATATACATTAATGACCTGGATTTGGGTATAAAGGGCATAATTTCAAAGTTTGCAGACGACACGAAACTCGGAAATGTAGTAGACAGTGAGAAGGATAGTAGCAGTCAAGTTGATAAGGCTATTAAAAAAGCATATGGGACCATTGGCTTTATAAATAGATGGTAGCCATGATGTGGCCATCCTACAACTCATCCGCTTCATCCTGGATCACAATGTCTTCACCTTCGATAACCAGTTCTTTACCCAAACACACGGAACAGCCATGGGGACCAAATTCGCACCCCAATACGCCAACATTTTCATGCACAAGTTTGAGCAGGACTTCTTCACTGCACAGGACCTCCAACCAACATTATACACCAGATACATCGACGACATTTTCTTTCTATGGACCCACGGCAAGGAATCACTAAAGAGACTGCACGATAACATCAACAAGTTCCATCCCACCATCAAGCTCACCATGGACTACTACTCAGAATCAGTTTCTTTCTTGGACACACGAATCTCCATCAAAGACGGGCACCTCAGCACCTCACTCTACCGCAAGCCCACGGACAACCTCACGATGCTCCACTTTTCCAGCTTCCACCCTAACCATGTCAAAGAGGCCATCCCCTATGGACAGGCCCTGCGAATACACAGGGTCTGCTCAGACGAGGAGGAACGCGATGGACACCTACAGACGCTGAAAGACGCCCTCGTAAGAACGGGATATGACGCTCGACTCATCGATCGACAGTTCCGACGGGCCACAGCGAAAAATCGCATAGACCTCCTCAGGAGACTAACACGGGACGCAACAAACAGAGTATCCTTAGTCGTCCAGTACTTCCCCGGAGCTGAGAAACTACGCCATGTTCTCTGCAGCCTTCAACATGTCATCAATGACGACGAACACCTCGCTATGGCCATCCCCACACCTCCACTACTCGCCTTTAAACAGCCACCCAACCTCAAACAGACCATCGTTCGCAGCAAATTACCCAGCTTTCAGGAGAACAGCGTCCACGACACCACACAACCCTGCCACGGTAACCTCTGCAAGACATGCCAGATCATCGACACAGATACCACCATCACACGAGAGGACACCACCCACCAGGTGCATGGTTCATACTCCTGTGACTCGGCCAACGTTGTCTACCTCATACGTTGCAGGAAAGGATGCCCCAGAGCAAGGTACATTGGCGAGACCATGCAGACGCTGCGACAACGGATGAACGGACACCGCGCAACAATCGCCAGACAGGAGGGTTCCCTCCCAGTCGGGGAACACTTCAGCAGTCAAGGACATTCAGCCACCGACCTTCGGGTAAGCGTACTCCAAGGCGGCGTTCGAGACACACGACAACGCAAAATCGTCGAGCAGAAATTGATAGCCAAGTTCCGCACCCATGAGGACGGCCTCAACCGGGATCTTGGGTTCATGTCACGCTGCACGTTACCCCACCAATGAACAAATGTTATCTGTCTTTAATATAACGGGTCATTTCCTGTCTTTTCCATGTTTCTGCCTCTCTATCTCTGTTTTTTTTTTGGTGGTTTGTATATTCGGATACCTTGTAGGTAACACCTGTCTGTCTGCACACTGATTGCCTTGGCAACGGGCAGTTGGAAAGAATGTCTGTAATCACCAGGTATTGTTCTGTGATTTATAAATGCGAGAGGTTCGAAGATTTCATTTCCACAGCATTCACCTGAGGAAGGAAGAAGCCTCCGAAAGCTTGTGAATTTCAAATAAAATTGCTGGACTATAACTTGGTGTTGTAAAATTGTTTACAATTTATAAATAGAGGCATACAATACATTGAGTTACATTCAGTCACATTGAGTCTACAGCACAGAAACAGGCCACTTGGCTCAACTAGTCTATGCCAGTGTTTATGCTCCACACGAGCCTCGTCCCTCCCGACTTCATCTACGCCTATCAGCATACACTTCTATTCCTTTCTTCTTCATGTGCTTATTTAGCTTCCCCTTAAATGCATCTATGCTAGTTGCCTCAACTACTCCTTGTTCCATGCGCATTCCACATTCTTACCACTCTTTGGGTAAAGAAGTTTCTCCTCAATTCCCTATTGGATTTGTTAGTGACTATCTTACATTACTCTAGTTTTGGACTCCGTGACAAGTGGAAACATTTTCTCTATGTCTACCCTATCAAACTTTTTCATTATCTTAAAGACCTCTATCAGGTCACCTCTCAGTCTTCTCTTTTCTAGAGAAAAGAGCCCCAGCCTGTTTAGTCTTTCCTGGTAAGTATACCCTCTCAAATCTGGTATCATGCTTGTGAATTTTTTTTGCACCTTCTCCAAAGCCTCTATATCCTTTTCATAATGTGGAGACCAGAACTGTGCACACTACTCCAAGTGTGGTCTAACCAAGGTTCTATACAAGTTTAACATAACTTCTCTTCTTTTCAATTCTATCCCCCTAGAAATGAACCCCAGTGCTCGGTTTGCCTTTTTTATGGCCTTATTGACCTGCGTCGTGACTTTTAGTGATTAGTGTATCTGTACCCTGAGACCCCTTTGTTCCTCTACCGCATTTAGACTCTTATTATCCAAGCAATATTCTTCCTACTAAAATGCACCACCTCATACTTATCTATATTTATATTCATTTGCCAATTACATTCACCATTCTGCAACTTTATTAATGTCTTCTTGCATTTTAACTCATGCTTTCTTTGTATTAACTACACCTCCAATTTTATATCGTCTGCAAATTTTGAAATTGTACTTCTGATTCCTGAGTCCAAATCGTTTATGTAAATTGTGAACAACAGTGGTCCCAGCACCAATCCCTGCGGAACACCACTTCCCACGTTTTGCCAAGGAAGTAATGCTAAACCTTTATAAATCACTGGTTAGGCTCCAGCTGGAGTACTGTGTCCAATTCTGGGCACCACACTTTAGGAAGGATGTCAAGGCCTTAGAGAGGACGCAAAGAATATTTACTAGAATGGTATCAGGGATGCGGGACTTCAGATACCTGGAGCGTCTAGAGAAGCTGGGTTTGTTGTTCTTAGAGCAGAGAAGGTTAAGGGGAGATTAAATAGAAATGTTCAAAATAATGAAGGGTTTTGATAGAGTAAACAAGGAGAAACTGTTTCCAGTGGCAGAAGGGTCGGTAACCAGAGGACACAGATTTAAGGTAATTGGCAAAAGAACCAGAGGTGAGTTGAGGAGAATTTTTTTTACGCAGCGAGTTGTTATGATTTGAATGCACTGCCTGAAAGGGTGGTGGAAGCAGCTTCAATAATAACTTTCAAAAGGAAATTGGATAAATACTTGAAGGGGAAACATTTGCAGGGCTATGGGGAAAGGGCAGAGAAATGGGACTAATTGGATTTCTATTTCAAAGAGTTGTCACAGGCACAATGGACCAAATGGCCTCCTTCTGTGCTGTATTATTCTGTGATTCTATGATTATGGAACAGCTTGGCTAGGGGAGTGGGTAGCTCTGATGCACAAGCCTTCAGCACCACAGCTAACTTGTTGTCAGGCCTTTGCTGCATCCAGTGTATTCAGATGCCTTTTATTGTCACATGGAGTGAACTGAACTTGCTGGACACTGGCATCTGTGATGGGGGATGCCCTTGGGAGGTGGATGGATAGGATTGTGTACCTTTGTCTTGCCTCTTGCACTCACTTGCTGGGCTCCACCATGGCGGCAGATGGTGATGTTCATAGAGCTTCCTTCTCAAAGCAACAATGCCTCAGTGGCAAGTGCTGATTAAAGGTCACAGCAACACAAGCACAAATAGCACTTTAGTGGGATATTATGGGAAAGAAGGTTCCCTGTGGACCAAAGGAATTGGTGCCTACAAATTACTTTTAAAGTCTCAGAAAGTTTTAAGCTGGCAAGTCCATATGAAAGGAAAAAAAACCTTTTACATTCATTGCTTTAACCTTTGAATACATTTTTAATGGCAGAAAAGTTTACTTGGATCCAATTTATCCAAGCCTTTCATAATTTTAAACACTTCTATCAAATCCCCTCTCAGTCTTCTCTTTTCAAGAGATAAAGAACCCAGGATAGTCCATCTTTCCTCATATATCATTCCCTTAACTTCTGGGATCAGCTATGTGGCCCTCCTCTGTACCCCTCCAAGAAATGAAAATCCTTTTTGAAAAAGGGAGAATAAAACTGCACACAGTACTCTGGATGTGGCCTCACCAGGGCCAAATGCAGTTTTAAAAAAGGCCTATCTGAATATATGTGTTGTATCCCTTGCTATGCAATATTCTGTTTGCTTTTTCTAACAGACTGGGAACATTGTGCGGATAGTATTAGTGAACTGTGCACTGAAACCCTCAAGATCTCTCTTTGCTCCAATACCTCAAGTACATCCCCATTTAGCACATAACCCACATTAACCTTGTCTCGGCCAAATCTCATAACATTACATTTCCCTGTATTAAATTGCATCTGCCATTTCTCCATTCACTGATTGAGTTTGTCAAGATCCTTTAGAATTTGTACACATTGATATTTATCATTTGCTACTGCTCCCAATTTGGTATTGTCTGTAAATCTGGACACTTTAGACATTATTTCTTCCTCTACATCATTCATAAAAAATATAAACAACAGCAGCCTTAACCCTAAACAACCTCCACTGGTAATCAGCTGCCAACCAGATACATGCCCAGACACTACCACTCGTTATTGTCTACCAATCAACCATTTGCCAATCCATTTTAATACATTTCCATCTAGCCCATGGGCTTGGACCTTGTGTAGTAGCCTATAATGTGGAACAGTATCAAGTGCTTTCCAGGTAGATAACATGGTGGAGGTTAAATTCAATAAGGCCCTCTTAAAGGGGAGGTGCACTGTCAATGGAAGCAGTGCAGCATGGCAGGCAGAATGGCTGGAGCGGCAAGAGAGCATGCCCTGAGGTTCTCCGCCTGCGCACTGGAGGCCTTAGTGCAGGCAGAGTAGGAACGGAGAGCCATTCTGTACCCGTGGGGTGGCAGGAGACTCTCCACACACCAGCTGCAGAGGCAGTGGGAGGAAGTGGCCGTGGAAGTGAATGGCAGGAGTATAGCACCACGCACGTGGGTACAGTGCCGAAAAAAGTTCAATGATTTGACACGAGTGGTCAAGGAGAGTGAATGCAGGTGGTGAGTGGCACATCCTACCAACCGCAACACTGCTCACCCCCCTTCACCCACCCACCAACAAACGCTGCATATCCGTACGCAATGCTGCACTTCGGATGCTGCATCTCACCCTCACATAGTAGCACACGTGCAATCCACACACCCACCACTCACAGGTCACACAAAGTGGCTGCTATTCTACCATGACAGGCACATCACTCAAACACATTGCAGGATACTCACTGACACTCTTGCCTTTGTCTTGCAGGAGAAGGTGGCGCATAACAGCCGACAGACCGAAAGACCCGCGGGAGGACAGGCACGTCTACATGTCCTCACGTCGCTGTGGCCGTGGCCACTGGAGGTGCTGGAGGTCCCAACGAAAGGCCAGGCTAAAGAAGACGGCTAATGGGCGTACACCACTGGTGCACTGGTAAATCTGTCAGAAAGCCTGCTGCATACCTAATCCCCCTTCTCGTTTCCCACAACTCCCTCGTCCCACAATCTTTTCTGATGCGTGTGCTGCAGATGGTGACAGCACGCACCTCTTACTCACTCCTATCCTCGCTCCACAACTCAAAACATCTCCCTTTGTCATTGCAGGTACCCAAGAACTGGAGCGGCACCGTCCGAGGAGGAGGAGGAGGAGGAGGAGGACACCGATAACGAAGCCGCACAATCACTTGATCTGACACTCGCATCCACCAGCTCAGAGACTGACACTGTGCATAGTGTGGAGGCTAAGTTAGAGGGATCTGCACGTGGTGAGACACCGGGCACAAGTGTACAGGAGCCGGGGCGGGGGAACAGATAGCACAATGGCTCTGCTGCCGAGGCGTCAAATTGTAACGTCGATGGGCCAGGCTACAGAAGACGGCTGATGGGCGTACACCACTGGTGCACTGGAAAGCCTGCCAGAAATCCTGCACATAATGTCAAGGGGCATGGAGGAGTCCACCTCAAATCTGGCACAGGGCTTTGCGCAGAGCTTGGAGCCCATCCTTACCCGCATGGAACAGGTGGTCACATCCATTTGCACATCTGTGGAACCCACCATGATGCAATGTCTGATGACTGATGTTATGGATTCCATTGCAGCACAGACCAACGTCATCAAAGGTCTGCATGCTTCAGTTGAAGCTCAGACAGCTGCTATGGCAACTCAGACTGATGCTTTGGAAGCGCAGACTGCCGCTATCGTGGCTCTGAGTACCACCATGGAATAGGGCTTCCAGGGTGTCACAGCACTCCAGCAATCCGTTCTCAAGCTGATCACCAGGAGTGTTGAGGTGCTGCCCCATGCAAGTGGCAGTGGCGCCATGGCAGTTGAACCTGCCGTCCTCTTTCCAGAAGACAGCATTCCTGCTTGCTGTTGCCTGTCAGCCAGCCAGGCCAGACTGCTGTAGACCATGCCGAGATGGTGCAGTCTGAAGCTGGGTCCTCCTGGCCGAGAGCTGCTCAACGTTGCCCTCCAAGTCCATCTGCTCCTCAATTGAAGACTAGCAGCCTTCCATCACCCATGCTCCAGCCACTGGGGATGCACCTCATAGGAGCACTAGGAAAGGCAAAGCACGTGAATGACAGGCACTGAGGGAATGCACAATGGTGAATTGCCTAATGTTTGATACTACAGTTACTGTGTTATGTTACAAATTTGGATTTGAAATCACAGTTGGTGGTGGTTTTTATTTATGCGATGAGTTGCAGGAGGAGGCAATGTGTAATCACATGGAGGGCGATGTGATGGTCATGCGGGAGAGGACAAGTGGGGAGTGTAGGACTGTTGTTGACTTGGGACGTGTTGTTGAGGTTAGCCATATCGCTCACGAATAAGGTGAACACGCAGAGACCTGGCAGACAGCGCCTGTGCACCTTGTTGCCTCCCTACATCTTCCTCCACTTCCTCCTCCATCTCCTCCTCCTCTTCAGGCTCTTCCTCCTCCTCTTCCTCCTCAGCTTCTTCCTCCTCGTCCTCCTCCTCTTCTGCCTCTGGCTCAGGGTCTTGGTGGATAGGTGGTGGCAAGGGCTGTGCCTTCATAAGGGCGAGGTTGTGCAGCATGTAGCATACCACGACGAATCTTGACTCCAGCTCAGCGGAGTACTGCAAGGTTCCACCAGAACGGTCCAGGCACTGGAAGCACTGCTTTTGGAGACCTACAGTGTGGCGATGATGTTCCGTGTGGCTCTCGTTGCATGCCTGCTCTGCACATGTGTGTGCATGCTTCCCTGACCGGAGTCATGAGCCACTTCATGAGGGCATAGTCCTTGTCACCCAAAAGCCAGCCTTCGACTTGCCGAGCCAGTGCAAAGATAGTTGGGATGTTGGACTGCCGCATAATGAAGGTGTCGTGACTGCTGCCAGGGTAGCGAGCATTGACCTGCATGATGCGCTTCCTGTGGTCGCACACCAGCTGCACGTTGAGGGAGTGGAACACATTTCTGATCATAAAGATGGCCGAGTTGAGATGTGGAGCGCACATGGCTATATGTGTGCAGTCAATGGCACCCTGCACCACGTCAAAAGTATGTTAACCAGGGTTCAGGGTAAGCACATTCCTTATAAAGTGAAGGGCAAGGCTGGTAGAAGTAGGGAACCTTGGATGACTCGGGAGATTGAGGCACTAGTCAAAAAGAAGAAGGAGGCATATGACATGCATAGGCAGCTGGGATCAAGTGGATCCCTTGAAGAGTATAGAGATTGCCGGAGTAGAGTTAAGAGAGAAATCAGGAGGGCAAAAAGGGGATATGAGATTGCTTTGGCAGATCAGGCAAAGGTGAATCCAAAGAGCTTCTACAAATACATAAAGGGCAAAAGGGTAACTAGGGAGAGAGTAGGGCCTCTTAAGGATCAACAAGGTCATCTATGTGCGGAACCACAAGAAATGGGTGAGATCCTGAATGAATATTTCACATCGGTATTTACGGTTGAGAAAGGCATGGATGTTAGGGAACTTGGGGAAATAAATAGTGATGTCTTGAGGAGTGTACATATTACAAAGAGGGAGGTGCTGGAAGTCTTAACGCGCATCAAGGTAGATAAATCTCCGGGACCGGATGAAATGTATCCCAGGACGTTATGGGAGGTTAGGGAGGAAATTGCGGGTCCCCTAGCAGAGATATTTGAATCATCCACCGCTACAGGTGAGGTGCCTGAAGATTGGAGGGTAGCAAATGTTGTGCCTTTGTTTAAGAAGGGCGGCAGGGAAAAGCCTGGGAACTACAGACCAGTGAGCCTGACATCTGTAGTGGGTAAGTTGTTAGAGGGTATTCTGAGGGACAGGATCTACAGGCATTTGGAGAGGCAGGGACTAATTAGGAACAGTCAGCATGGTTTTGTGAGAGGAAAATCATGTCTCACGAATTTGATTGAGTTTTTTGAAGGGGTAACCAAGAAGATAGATGAGGGCTGTGCAGTAGACGTGGTCTACATGGACTTCAGCAAAGCATTTGACAAGGTACCGCATGGTAGGTTGTTACATAAGGTTATATCTCATGGGATCCAAGGTGAGGTAGCCAATTGGATACAAAATTGGCTTGACGACAGAAGACAGAGGGTGGTTGTAGAGGGTTGTTTTTTAAACTGGATGCCTGTGTCCAGCGGTGTGCCTCAGGGATCGGTGCTGGGTCCGCTGTTATTTGTTATTTATATTAATGATTTGGATGAGAATTTAGGAGGCATGGTTAGTAAGTTTGCAGATGACACCAAGATTGGTGGCATTGTGGACAGTGAAGAAGGTTATCTGGGATTGCAACGGGATCTTGATCAATTGGGCCAGTGGGCCGATGAATGGCAGATGGAGTTTAATTTAGATAAATGTGAGGTGATGCATTTTGCTAGATCGAATCGGGCCAGGACCTACTCCATTAATGGTAGGGCGTTGGGGAGAGTTATAGAACAAAGAGATCTGGGAGTACAGATTCATAGCTCCTTGAAAGTGGAGTCACAGGTGGATAGGGTGGTGAAGAAGGCATTCGGCATGCTTGGTTTCATTGGTCAGAACATTGAATGCAGGAGTTGGGATGTCTTGTTGAAGTTGTACAGGGCATTGGTGAGGCCACACTTGGAGTACTGTGTACAGTTCTGGTCACCCTATTATAGAAAGGATATTATTAAACTAGAAAGAGTGCAGAAAAGATTTACTAGGATGCTACCGGGACTTGATGGTTTGACTTACAGGGAGAGGTTAGACAGACTGTGACTTTTTTCCCTGGAGAGTAGGAGGTTAAGGGGTGATCTTATAGAAGTCTATAAAATAATGAGGGGCATAGATAAGGTCGATAGTCAAAATCTTTTCCCAAAGGTAGGGGAGTCTATAACGAGGGGGCATAGATTTAAGGTGAGAGGGGAGAGATACAAAAGGGTCCAGAGGGGCAATTTTTTCACTCAAAGGGTGGTGAGTGTCTGGAACGAGCTGCCAGAGGCAGTAGTAGAGGCGGGTACGATTTTGTCTTTTAAAAAGCATTTGGACAGTTACATGGGTAAGATGGGTATAGAGGGATATGGGCCAAGTGCAGGCAATTGGGACTAGCTTAGTGGTATAAACTGGGCGACATGGACATGTTGGGCCGAAGGGCCTGTTTCCATGTTGTAACTTCTATGATTCTACGATTCTATGATTCAAACCCTCATGCTCCTTCGTTCAGCTTCTCTCTGTCAAGAGGAAACATGATGAACCTGTTGCGCAGCTCGTACAGTGCCTCTGTGCTCTCCCTTATGCAGCAGTGCACTGCAAACTGCAAGATGTTGTACATGTTGCTAGCAGAGGCTTGAAAGGATCCAGAGACATAAAAGTCCAGCGCCATAGTTACCTTGACAGCCACAGGCAATGCTGTCCTTGCCCCACTCTGAGGCTGCAGTTATGGCTGCAGCAGTTGGCATACCTCCATTATAATCTCTTTCGTGAACCGCAGCTGTCGAATGCACTGATCTGCACTCATGTTGAGATAAGAGTACTGTTCCCTGAAGGCCCTCATGGTATATGGCCTCCTGCTCAGTACCCTGCGTCTCCTCCTTTTCCCTCTCCTCGAAGCTTGACCTGCTCTACGTGGCTTCTCTGCATGCTCCCAGTCATGTTCTATGCCCATCAGGAGCCCTAGCAGGCCACCCATGGTTGCCAGGAATCTTGTTCAGCACACCATTGTAAATAACACCAACAGTAATGCAGGACCTGCCTAACCACTGTTTTCTTTTATTCATTCATGGGATGTGGGCGTCGCTGGCAAGGCCAGCATTTATTGCCCATTCCTATTTGATCCTTGAGAAGGTGGTGGTGAGCCACGTTCTTGAACCGCTGCAGTCCATGTGGTGAAGCTTCTCCAACAGTGCTGTTAGGTAGGGAATGCCAGGATTTTGACCCAGTGACGATGAAGGAATGGCGATATATTTCCAAGTCGGGATGGTGTGTGACTTGGAGGGGAAATTGCAGGTGGCGTTGTTCCCATGTGCCTGCTGCCCTTGTCCTTCTAGGTGGTAGAGGTCACGGGTTTGGGAGGTGCTGTCGAAGAAGCCTTGGCGAGTCATGGCAGTGCATCCTGTGGATGGTACACACAGCAGCCACAGTGCGCTGGTGGTGAAGGGAGTGAAGGGTGTTTAGAGTGGTGGATGGGGTACCAATCAAGCGGGCTGCTTTGTCCTGGATGGTGTCGAGCTTCTTGAGTGTTGTTGGAGCTGCAGTCATCCAGGCTAGTGGAAAGTATTCCATCACACTCCTGACTTGTGCCTTGTAGAAAGGCTTTGGGGAGTCAGGAGGTGAGTCACATGCCACAGAATACCCAGCCTCTGACCTGCTCTTGTAGTCACAGGCTGGTCCAGTTAAGTTTCTGGTTAATGGTGACCCCCAGGATGTTGATGGTGGGGGATTTGGCAATGGTAATGCCATTGAATGTCAAGGGGAGCTGGTTAGACTCTCTTGTTGGAGATGGTCGTTGCCTGGCACTTGTCTGACACGAATGTTACTTGCTACTTATCAGCCCAAGCCTGGATGTTGTCCAGGTCTTGCTGCATGCAGGCAAAGACTGCTTCATCATCTGAGTGGTTGCGAATGGCACTGAACACTGTGCAATCATCAGCAAATATCCCCATTTCTGACCTTATGATGGAGGGAAGGTCATTGATGAAGCAGCTGAAGATGGTTGGGCTGAGGACACTGCCCTGAGGAACTCCTGCAGCACACTCACAACTATTACAACCCTCTGTTACCAACAACTAATATCTCACACACAGACTGCCAGCTATTCCACCATGACAGCTACATTTTCCAAATACGTCACAAGACTCGCACTAACACACTTCCTTCTTTCTTGCAGGAGAAGGTCGCACACAATACAAGGCAACAGGCTGCCTCTGGAGGAGGGACAGCCCGCCTGCACACCCCCAACCCCCTTTGAAGAGAGCATGCTGGCCATCATGGGTAGTGGTCCGTGGTCACTGGCGATGCTGGAGGAGATGTCATGCAGGGTTTCTTTATACCTAATCCTCTTTGTCTCTTCTGACTTCTCCTTCACCCCACACATTCTACATGACAAACTGTAGATTCTTTCATCACTCTCTTCGTGCTCTCTACTCTCCCTCACACCACAAGCTAACCTTTGTCTCTCTTTTTCACAGCTGCTGAGACCGTTGATGCCTCTCAGCCAGTGAAGGAAGAGCAGCCCAGCCTTCTGGAACATCACACTCACTTGATATGACTCTCACAAGCACCAGCTTAGATAGTGACACCACGTGGACTTTAAAGCCTCAAATAGAGGAGGTTTCTGCATGTGAGGGTGAGATCACATACTAGTTTTGCTGCAGTGGACTCAAATGCTCACTTTGAGGGCCCAGGCTACCGAAGAAGACTCATGAGCATACATCAGGAAATGCTAGGTGCAATGGACAGTCTGCCACAAAGCTGGCACACAATGTCGCAGAGCATGGAGGAATCCAGCTCCAACTTGTCTCAAGGCTTTGTACAGAGCATGGAGACCATTCTGGCCAGCAGTGGTCAGATTCATCAACATTGCGGTGAAATCTACCATGATGGAGTGTCTTATGACAGCTTCCATGGCAGCACAAACTTCTGCCATGGAAGCTCATAGGGCTACTATGGCAGCTCACACTGCTGGCATGAAACCCCAGACAGCTGTCATCTTGGTTTTGGGGGCCACTGTTGAAAGGTGCTTCCAGGGCGTCACATCACTCCTGCACTCTGTTCCCATGCAGAGCTGTAGGAGTGCTGAGGCGCAGTCCCAGGAGAGTGGCTTTGGCTCAATTGGAGAGGCACCTGCCGTCCTCTTTCAGAATTATAGCATGCCTGCTCCCCCGCCAGACGTTCCGGCAGTGCCCTTGCTAGTGCCACACAGCCAGGCGGCTTAGACTACTACAGCCAACACCCACTCACATCTCGCCCTCACATGAGATGCCATAGTATGCAGCCGGGCCCTCTAGGCCTAGAATTGCTCGAGGTGCTTCTTTAAGTTGTGATTTGTAACCAATCAATAGTGTTTAGTGCATGACTTGTGGTCTGGTTTCTTCTTTTTTGTTTTGACAAGAAAGAGTTAATAAACTCACTCAGCAGCTTGAGGGTAACCTAACCCAAGGGTTAGTAAACTAAATTAATTTTGATCTGAACTTGTTAAACGTAAGACAGTTCAGGAGCTGAGTCAGGCATCATTCATCCCTAGATCTATGTTGGGAGCTAAGATTCTAGACAATTCATTCGTAAAGAGTTAAAGGAGGGCAGTAAGAATTTATCTGGTTCCTCGGCATAAATTTGTCAGGACACCAAAATTCAGTTTTCTTACATACCACAAAACTGCAACAGCCTCCCTTAGACATTGGGTGGAAAAACTTTTGAAAAGGGAGGGAGTGCAGCCAGAAGTCACGGTCCGTGTAAGAACTAATGACATAGGAAAGAGTAGTAGTGAAATCTTGTGGAGGTAGTATGAGGAGTTGGGGTCAAACCTGAAGAGCAAGTCCTCAAGGGTGGATAATCTAAGGATTACTTCCTGTGCCATGCGTTGGGCAGATTAGACCAACTAATGAGAGATGGTTCAGGAGGAAGAGTGCCTAGGACATTGGGCCAGTTCTGGGAGAGAGCGAAGCTGTTCAGGAGGGATGGACATCATCTGAACTGGAGGGCTACCAATGTGCTTGCAGAAAGGGTAAGTAAGGCAGTGAGGTGGATATAAACTAGCAGAACAGACTAAAAATAATTAGGAAAGTGGGAGGCAATGCACCATTTAAAATTAATACTGTTGACTTCCTTATTATATTTTAAGTTGCTACTTACCACTGTGCTAAATTTGTTTGTTTCATCAAAACTATAGTCCAAGTGAAGAGAGTTAAAAAATCATCACAAGGCAATACAGCATTGAAACAACACAATCTTAATAGAATACTGTTCAATTTCTGAAGTGGTTGCAAGAACTCTCACAATGTTCTATTCTCATTGTTTAGTACATTTAGACCTGTTGCTTATGCATTACACACCCTAATTCTGCTAACTATTTATACTAAAGTGGCGTGGAAAGGAGGGATTCCATTTTATGGGACACAGGCACCAGCACTGGGACAGGAAGGAGCTGCACACTGGGACAGGTTCCATTTAAACCAGAATGGGATCAAGGTCTCAGCAGGAAAGATAAATAGGGCTGTAGATAAGACTTTAAACTAATAAGACAGGAGGTGGGATCTGGTAGAAATGACAGTAGTCCCAAGATAAAACAAATAGGAGATGAGAATAAAAGTCAGATCATGTAAAGGAATAACAGTGACATAAACGGTCAGAGAACAGATAAGGTTATAGAACATAAAGCGGGTGGAACAATTTATAAAAATAAATTAAATTGCCAGTACAGCAATGTACACAGCATCTGAAACAATATGGGGGAACTGGAGGAAATAATTCATAGAGAGGAACCAGATATAGTAGGAGTAACTGAAACTTGGCTGAGAAAGAACAGGATTGGCAGTTAAATATTGCAGATTATAACACATTTATAAAGGATACGGAAGGAAGCAGGGGGTAAGGTAGCTGTACTAAATATAGATAACATAATGGCAGTAGAAAAAAAGGACATGACTAATATGAAGATAGAAACAGGATCCATATGAATCGAGATAAAGGGTGAGAAGGAGTATATCACACCAATAGAGGTATACTACAGACCACCTAATAGTGGAAGAGAATTGGAGGGTGACACATGTCGGCAAATATATGGTATGAGTAAAAGATATAGAATAATAATCATGGGAGATTTCAACTATCCCCAAATAAACTGGCAAGAAGAGGTAGTGAAAGGGGAAAAGGAAATGGAATTTTTACAGTGTACAGTGCTCCTTCCTTACTCAGTACATAGAATCCCAACAAGAGATAAATCTCTGCTGTATCTAGTAATGGGAAGTGAACCAGAGCAGATAAGAGAAGGGTAGTCCAAACAACAGTGATCACAATATAATAAGTTTTAAGATAATGATTGGCAGAGACATAAGTAAGACCAATGTAATAAATTGGAATAACACTAATTATGAGGGGATGAGGATGGGACTAGGGAAGGTAAATTGAAAACAAAATGACAAACAAAGGGATAAACAGCACTGAGAAATATTTTAAAAAGTGACCAATAAAGTTCAGGAGAAATATATTCCACTAAATAACAAGGACAAACTAGCCAATAATGAAACACCATGAATAAATGAAGAGATATGAGTAACATTGAAACTAAAGAAAAAGACTACATTAAGTACATAGATAATAAATGAGAGGTTAGAAAAGAACTCAAAGAAACAATTAGGGAGGCAAAGAGAAAATACAAAATGAAATTATCAAATAATATAAAAAGAAATAGTAAAGTATTCTATAGGCACATAAATAACAACAGGAAAATTAATATAGGGATACGGCCACTAAGGGTAGCACAAGATAAGCTCATAGAAAATGATAGTGAAATGGCAGACATATTGAATAGCTGCTTTGCCTTAGTTTTTTACCAGGGAGACTAACAAGGTGGACATGACATTAGAAGAAGTGATCAAAAAGGATTTCAAGACATTTAAGATAGGAGGGAGATAATTGACAAAATAGACAAACTTAGAGAGGATAAAACTTCAGATCAGGATGGACTACATCCGTGCATTCCCAAAGAAGCTAAGGAAGAGATAACAGAGGCACTATTACATATATATATATAAATTCAATAGGAAAAGGAATAGTGGCAGAGGACTGGCAGACCGTTAATGTTATTCCTATATTCAAAAAGGGAGCTTGAACAAATCCAGGCAAACCACAGATCAGTTAGCTTAACGTCGGTGGTAGGAAAGCTATTTGGAATCTTTACTCAAAGATGTAATAGAACAACATCTAGAAACCAAAAATATAATAAAGAATAGTCAGCATGAATTTCAAAAGGGAAGGTCATGCTTCACCAACCTTACTGAATTCTTTGAAGAAGTAACAAAGAGTAGACGAGGGTGATGCAGGGGATGTAATGTACATGGACTTTCAAAAGGCCTTCAATAAGGTACTGTATGTAGACTCATGACGAAGGTTAGAGCATGTGGAGTCATGGGACAAGTAGCAGATAGCAAACGGGCTACAAAACAGAAAACAAAGAGTAGGGGTTAAAGTTAGTTACTCAGACTGGTGGAAAATGGGAAGTGTTGCTCCACAGGGATCGGTGATGGAACCACTGTTGTTCAGCATTTAACATAAATGATTTGGACTCGGGAATCAGAAGTACAATATCAAAATTTGTGAACAACACCAATAGTCAATAGTCAATAGTATAGTCAATACTGTGGAAGTCTGAGACAAAATACAAGGAGACATTAGCAAACTTGCCATGGGGCTGTGTAATTGGCAAATGAATTTCAATATAGATAAGCGTGAGGTGGTGAATTTTGGTAGGAGGAATAAGAACACCATCTATTCTTTGTAAAATAAGAGTCTAAATGGAGTAAAGCGCAAAGGGATCAAAGGGTACAGATTCACAAATCGTTAAAATTAGCAATGCAGGTTAACAAAGCAATAAAAAGTGCAAAGCACTGGGGTTCATTTCTAGAGGAATAGAATTCAAAAGCAGAGAAGTTATGTTAAACTTACATAGAACCTTGGTTAGTCCACACTTAGAATATTCTGCACAGTTCTGGGGCAGCATTTTAGCACCCGCTATCGGGTGCGTTCCGGGCGGGGGGGGGGGGGGCCCCGAAAATCGTGAAATCCCGGAGCGGGACCGGAGCCCGCCTCAAACCCGCGCACTTCCGGGTTCCCCGCTGACGCGCCGGCCTGCGCGCGCAGCCGCCGCTGGTGGGAATCTCGCAGGCAATTAAAGCCAGCGGGATGCCACTTGAAAGTATTTATTTGGCTTGTTCAGGTCATTACCTGACCTGATGAAGGGATTATGTGAGGAGGGGTGGGATTTTACAGCAACCTGGGACTGTTTCCCACACTGGGGGAAACACTCCCAGTTCAAATGGACGTGTTGCAGCCATCAGCCTGTGGCAGCTGCAGAGGTCCATTTGACAGGTGGGGGGGGAGACCATCACTCATTGCAGGAGGCCATTCTGTCACTTGGGACAAAGTTTGGCCTCCACCACCCTCCTCCTGACAATCAAAGTCACCAACTTGCACACTTACCCCGGTGTCCAGACACATGTACCTACCTTGCGGACCCCCTCAGATGTACATCTTCCGGTGGGGGCCGCCGTAGCTGCAGTCATGACCTCCTCGGAGGGCGAACAGCATCACCAGCCTCGCCATCCATGCCGTCCACCTCTGACATGTGGAGCTCCACAACAGAGTGCTGTGACACATCCACCTGCACAGCAGGAGGGAGGGCAACCGCAGAGAGAGATGCGTCGCAGAGGGCACTACCCTCGCCACAGGGTCCACAGACCGAGGCTCAGCTTCCTGGACCTCTCTGAGCAGCAGTGCACACGGAGGCTCAGAGTCACTCGACATGTAGTCGTGGACATCTGCAGCCTCCTTCATGCCAAGCTGCTCCTGGCTGGCCCAAGCACCATCTTCTTACCTGTCGCTGTCAAAGTCACCACTGCCCTCAACAACCTCTCCTCCGCATCCTTCCAGGGTGCAACCGGGGACATCGCCGATGTCTCTCAGCCGTCTGCACAAAAGAGCCCTGCAAATACATCTACACCACTCTGCAGTGACACAATGGGTGGCATCAGTTGTGGGTCTTCATTGTGATCCTCAGGAAAGGGCATTATTGCACAGACCAGACAAGATTCGCGAAGACATGGCAGTAGTGGTGCCAATATAATATGTGATGTGAGTTGGTCAGAAATTCAATATATAAGTAACAACCATGACAAACCCTCAAACACACTTGTGCATCCCTTCATGCTCACGACACGTTTGCCTTACGCTGCCTACTGCACATATGTGATGCATGCCCTGTGGCTGCAGCACAGGTAGTGGCAGGTTGATTGAGGCTGGCCATGAAGGAGATGCATGAGAGGGTGAGTACGAGATAGAGCCATGAGATTGTATGAGGATTGGGTTGAGTGGTAGTGGCCGGATGAGTACTGGCGAGGCGAGTAGGTGCAGGTACGATGAGGATGAGGTTTGAGTGGGTATGAGGGGTGATGTGACAGAGTAGTGTTGGCAGTGCAGAAGGAGATGTGGGTTGGGGGCGGTGATGTGGCAGACGGAGTGTAGGGGAAAGAGTAAGTGTACTCACTTTGGCTGACCTACTGAGGTAATTGGAGCGCCTCCTGCACTGTATGCAGGTGGGCGATATGTTGGTGGTGCTGGTGACCTCCTCTGCCACCTCGAGCCAGGCCTTCCTGGTGGCAGAGGCAGGCCGCTTCCTCCCGCCCACCGGGAGGAAGATCTCTGTCCTCCCCCTCCTCCTCACCCCATGTATTGATACCTGGAGTGAGGCATCATTAAACTGGAAGCAGCCTTCCCCCTGGGCTGCTCCATGCTGTGATTTTTTCTATTTGTTGCAGCATCTGTCAGTGGAGGACTGCCCCTTTAAATAGAGCTCCTCCAGCTGACAGATCTTACTGCGCATGCGCAGCCCGCCCGACGCGCAGATCAGCAGTGGGGAACCCGGAGGACAAGGTAAGTGAATCCAATTAGCGGATTGTCTGCTACAATCGCACGGGGAGCTGACTAATTTCACCCCGCCAAGAACCCGCAGCCCTGCTAACATCGGGCCCCTGGTCTCTAGAATTACAAAAATTATATAGAGGCACTGGATAAGGCGCAAAAAAGATTTACAAGAATGGTACCAGAACTGAAAGGGTTTAAGTATCAAGAAATACTGAACAGGCTGGAGCACCTTTTTCTAGAAAAGAGAAGACTGAGAGGTGACCTGCTAGAGGTCTTTAAAATTATTAAAGGGTATGATAGGGTAGACATAGAGAAGATGTTTCCACTTGTGGGGGAGTCCAAAACAAGGACGATAACTATAAAATAGTCACTAATGAATCCAATAAGTAATTCAGGAGAAACTTCCTCACTCAGAGAGTGGTGCAAATGTGGAACTTGCTACTATATGGAACGGTTGAGCGTAGATTAGCATAATTGAATTTAAGGGGAGGCTAGATAAGTGCATGAGCGGGAACAGAATAGAAGGATATGTTGATAGGGTGAGATGAAGTCAGGTGGGAGGATCCTCGTGCGGAACGTAAACATCAGCATAGACCTGTTGGGCTGAATGGCCTGTTTCTGTGATGTAAGACTGTTCACCAGAATGATACTGGGGCTAATAGGGTTAAATTATGAGAACGGGTTGCATCGACTAGGCTTGTAATCCCTTGAGTATAGATGATTAAGGGTTGATCTAATTGAGGTGTTTAAAATGATTAACAGATTTGATAGGGTAGATAGAGAGAAAATAATAAGCCAGAATTTGCTGTGAAAATAATGGTGAGGCTCATGGCACTCTCCGTAAATGTTACAGCAGCTTCAGGTGAGGAGCAGATGTGCAGTTAAATGCAAATAGCCAAAAGATTCTGTCTGAGTTGCGCTGCCCTGTCTCGAAAATGGCATTTCACTGTGTGCCTCGCCATTGACATGCATTGAATGTCATGAATTTGCTGCATTTGTGTGGTAGACACAAACTAAATCCGCTGCAGATATTTAGGGCTAGTAATTAGTAATTTAAACTACTTTTAACAATGTGATAATTGTTAATTACTGCCAATCAAACTCTCTGGCACAGAAAATTCACCATGACAAGTGTGGAGTATCATTCCTTCAGGTTTTGAATTTTTCAGGGATATTTTTTAAATTTCAAATTTTAAATTTTAAATTATTTTCTTATTTTTGCTTTCTGTCCCTTTTTTTCTCTCTTTCTTAATCCAATCTTTGTTTCCTCTCTTTATTTCTCTTTCTGTACCTGACTTTACATTGAATTCACCTGCTTTAATTTGATTTAATTTAAATCCTTCTCAGTACTTTCTGTGTTTATTTCCCAATCCTTAAATCTCACTGGTTAAGGAGATACCCTGTTGTTTGCCCTGTTCACTCAGGTCCCAGACGCTCTGTTTCTCTCGCTGCGCTATTATCAGCTCGCATTTTCAGCAACTTTGTGGACAAAATTGTTTGGAGCTGAAGGGTGCAGGAGCAAGTCTAACTAATGGCAGATGCCGTTAGATGTCCTGCGACAGCAAATTCTGGCTCATTTCCTCTGGTGGGGGAGTCCAGAACAAAGGGGCATAACCTTAAAATTAGAGCTAGGCCGTTCAGGTGTGGTGTCAGGAAGTACTTCTTCACACAAAGGGACAAAGGGTAGTGGAAATCTGGAACTCTCTCCCCCAAAAAACTGTTGAGGCTAAGTCAATTGAAAATTTCAAAACTGAGAATGATGGATTTTTGTTAGCAAGGGTATAAAGGGTTACAGAACCAAGCCAGGTAAATGGAGTTAAAGTACAGATCAGCCGTGATCTAATTGAATGGTGGTGCAGGCTCGAGGGGCTGAATGGCCTACTCCTGTTCCTATGCTTCTATGTTTCTGAATTCTTGATAATTCTATGTAATTAATTTTCTGTCAAGAACTTGCAGCACACATTTACCAAAAATGTAATTCATGTCAAGCTTCAGGAGGCATTTCATTCTGACATTATCTGGACACAGTAACAACGGAAAATACTCCACTGGGACCTTTGAATTATGACCTACACTTGAGTGGGTTTGACTTTTGATGTTATGCCAGAGCCTTCTCACAAAATATGGCAGTATTCACCATTTCACCTTGAAACTTGTAAAGATTGAATAGGTCCACTAGGTTCCTGTGGGGTCAGTTTGACTTTTCCAGTGAATATCAATAAAGCTAACAATAAAACTTTCAGCCCTTGGCCATTTCCTTACCTGAAAATTAATTATGGAAGACTTAATTAACAGAATCTATTACTTTACTGCTTACCACATTGAACAATTATATTGGAATTCAAGGCGTGTGATGTTGTGGTTCATTGTAACAGTCGGTGATTCAATACTAAAAGAAGGAAAGTAGAAGATATAGTTCTTTGTCCCTTATACATACATTATAAAAGGTTGCTATTAATTTATCTTAAATCTATGGAAGTTGTAATGGAATAACTCCAGTTAAAAGGAAAATCACAATAGGAATTAATTAACAATGTTGCATACAAGATAATAAATCATATCCCAAAAGAAAAGAAAATCTTTCAGAACTTGACTCTTCATTTCTATTAAGCATTGCCTGCTTCATAGTTCCTTATGTAAAATAAAAAGTTTAAACACAAAATGTAAATATCAAACAAGGATTTTTTTGGAAAGAAATACCTTTTTTAAAAATACCTTTGCGCTGAAACAGTGCTGATAGTTTTTTTTATCCATTGATGGGATGTGGGCATCGCTGGCAAGACCAGCATTTATTGCCCATCCCTAATTGGCCTTGAGAAGGTGGTGGTGAGCCGCCATCTTGAACCGCTGCAGTCCGTGTGGTGAAGGTTCTCCCACAGTGCTGTTAGGTAGGGAGTTCCAGGATTTTGACCCAGTGACGATGAAGGAACAGCGATATATTTCCAAGTCAGGATGGTGTGTGACTTGGAGGGGAACGTGCAGGTGGTGGTGTTCCCATGTGCCTGCTGCCCTTGTCCTTCTAGGTGGTAGAGGTCGTGGGTTTGGGAGGTTCGAGAAGCCTTGGCGAGTTGCTGCAGTGCATCCTGTGGATGGTACACACTGCAGCCATGGGGGTGCGCCGGTGGTGGAGGGAGTGCCAAGCAAGCGGGCTGCTTTGACCTAGATGGTGTTGAGCTTCTTGAGTGTTGTTGGAGCTGCACACATCCAGGCAAGTGGAGAGTATTCCATCACACTCCTGACTTGTGCCTTGTAGATGGTGGAAAGACTTTGGGGAGTCAGGAAGGGTGAGTCACTCACCACAGAATAACCAGCCTCTGACCTGTTCTTGTAGCCACAATATTTATGTGGCTGGGCCAGTTAAGTTTCTGGTCAATGGTGACCCCAGGTTGTTGATGGTGGCGGATTCGGTGATGGTGTAGGACTACAAATATGGAAAATACTGCAAAAACACTGTAAAACTGCGAGACATGAAACAGGCTGCGAGACATGAAACAGGCTGCGAGATATGAAACAGTTAACCTCAGGTGCCAGTCAAAGAGACTCCAGTCCATGATCAGTTTTGGAGACTCATTTATATCAAATAATGATTCCCTGACGAAGACACATTAACTTAAAGACAATGTATAATCAAACTGAGCCGCTGAGCCATGCTCAGTCTCAGACAAGAAGGCCTTTCACACCTAAACAATGCTGTGAGCCAAGGGCCCATCACAGTGAGGAATACCACATTGTCCTGATGCTGTGCAGGTAGCGGGGGAGGAGATAAGGAGTTGTCTCTCAATCTCACAGCTCTGCACAACGAAGGAGTTTTGAATCACAGAGATGCCCAGATGAAGAGGTGTGCATGTCAAGCAATCCAACAGATTGATAGCTGAAACCACAGATGAGGCCCAGGTGGGGGTTTGCATGACTGGAACACTATAAGAAGGTACAACAGCAGCACGTGGAGGATGCAGTCAGGTGAAGATGGACGGAGATCAGTCACCTCCAGATCCAGGCCTACAATCAACATTGGTAAGACCAGCCACGTGGATGATTATAAGTTCCAGGCAAACCACTAAGGGGTTTGCACTGCGGAGACTGCAGTCAAGGGAAGAAGGACGGAAACCGGTCATTTACAGGTCCAAGCCTACGATCAGCATCGGTAACAATTAGCCACATGGGTGATTGTAAGTATCAGTCAAATCATAGAAGGATTTGTACTAGGGTTTTGTTGGTCTAATAAACTAACAAGTTTGGGTTGAGCCAAAGCCTGTTTTGCAATTTTGTTCTTGTAATTCCGAGGTCCAAGAACCGGTGGAAGGTGGAAGGGAACAGAAGACCTTACAATGGTAATGCCATTGAATGTCATGGGGAAGTGGTTCGACTCTCATATTAAAGATGGTCATTGCCTGGCACTTGTCTGGCACGAATGTTACTTGCTACTTATCAGCCCAAGCCTGAATGTTGTCCGGGTCTTGCTGCACGCGGGCACGGACTGCTTCATTATGAGGGGTTGCGAGTGGAACTGAACACTGTGCAATCATCAGCGAACATCCCCATTTCTGACCTTATGATGTAGGGAAAGTCATTGATGAAGCAGCTGAAGATGGTTGGTTCTAGGACACTGCCCTGAGAAACTCCTGCATCAATGTCCTGGGGCTGAGATGATTGGCCTCCAACAACCACTACCATCTTCCTTTGTGCTAGGAATGACTCCAGCCAATGGAGAATTTTCCTCCTGATATCGGGAGTGGCTAGCACTACTTAAAGGCAGCCTGCACCCCTTAAAGGGGAGGTGCACTGTGACTGCAGGATGGCCTTTGGGAAGTAACTCTGTGCTGGAAGATAGTGTAGAATGACTGCACCTGTGAGAGAGCATGCACCAAGGTTCTTGGGGATGACACACTAGTGACCTTGGTGCAAGAGATGGATGCAAGAAGGAGCATCCTTTACCCGCAGGGGGGCAGGAGGCCCTCTGGACACATGCTGAGGAGGCAGTGGGAGGAAGTGGCGCAAGAAGTGAATGTCATTAGCATCGCACCACGCGCATGGATGCAGGAAGAAGTTCAATGATTTGACACGAGTAGTCAAGGTTAGTGACTTCAAATATCAAGTGGCATTTCCACCAACTGCACTAGTAGCCTCACCAACTGCACTAGTAGCCTCATCCACTGATCCCTGCAATACACCCCCTGTCACCCACCTACCACCAAGTCTTCGGGCTCAATTTTAGTAGGGCGGCGGGATGGTAGCGGGGGGGGGGGAATAATAAACCTTACCTTTCCCCACACGATCGTGACTTAATTGGAGGCCATTATTCTTATTTCCGGGTTTGCCGTCCGAAAGCTGTGCAGTGGGCACATTGCGCACCCGCATGAAAGGCTGTCAGCTGAAGTGTCTAGATTTAAAGGGTCATTATTCCAATGGATTTTGCTGGAGCAAGGAGCCTGAAGGCCCAATGGAGCAGCGCAGGGGCAAGGCTGCTCCAAGATTCAGTGATGTCTCACTTCAGCTGCTACTGGCCGGAGTGAGGAGGAGGTGGGAACTATTTTACCCGGCCGACAGGAGGAAGTGCCCTGCCTCTGCCACCAAGAATGCCTGGCTTGAGATGGCAGAGGAGGTCACCAGCAGGAGCAACATATCCCGCACTTGGGTCCAGCGCAGGAAGCGTTTCAATGACCTAATTAGGTCAGTAAAAGTGAGTACACTTACTGATTCTCCTGCATTCCGTGTTGCACATCACCCCTACCTCTCCCCCCCCGCATCATTCTGCACTGCCAAGACTACTCCATCACATCACTCCTCACACTCACTTAAGGCTCATCCTCAACTCACCTGCACTTCCTGAGCACTTCCTCACCCCCCCATTTGTGACCCCACCACTACCACTCACCCCAATCCTGATCCAATGTGATGTCTCTGTCTCATACTCATCCTCTGATGCGTCTCTTTTTCAGTCAGCCTCGCCCAAAGCAATGCATTCATCGGTTGGCCACTTCACCATCACTCACTCACACGTCTGTTCTTTCTCCCCTGCTAGGAGAAGAGAGCGCAAAATGCACGGGAGGCCTTCACAAATAGTGGTCCTCACAGACGCGGAGGAAGAGGCCCTGGATATCAGCCACACCCTTGAGTGGCAGTCCGTCGGGGACGCCAAGACTGGCACCCCACAAATGTCTGGTGACACAAATTTAACATTCATCACACACATGAATGGATGTTAACAATGCTTGGCATGTTGACCACCTCAGAATGCTCATTGCAACATGACACATCTGTGATGATGCTTAATATTGCCTTCTGTTCTCTTACAGGCCCTTCAACAACCGCAATGATGGCAGAGAGCGATTCCTCAGAGGACCTGCCGGCCTCTGAGAGTGCACTGTCACATCTTAGCGCACCATCCACCAGCACATTTGCGAAGAACTGGAACAGGTGCCACGCACACTCTCCACAATAGCGCAGAGGATGGAGGAGTCCAACTCCTGCATTAATGGAATGGTGGCACAGGTACAGGAGGGAATCTCTGAGATAGTGTCACAGGGACGTGAGCAACTGTCTGAGATAGTGTCGCATGTAACTGCTGAAATGTCTGAGATAGTGTCGCATGTAACTACGGAAATGTCTGCGATGGAGAGAAGGCTAGCCTCCATTGGGCTTCAAGCACGGCTCACAAATGAGTCCATTCAGGCCCTGACACCGCCTTAAACAGGCTGACAGATACTTTAGAAGTAGCCTGACAAGGCATCAAACGTCCTGCAAACTGTTGTCCAGCAGGGTGGTAGGAGTGATGTGGGCCTGGCCCAGGAGAGGGATGATGGAAAAAGGGGACATGGAAGTGGGGACGCCACTCAATGCGGTCCCACGTCTCACCCGTTGCCCCCCTCTCAACCAGTACCCGCAATGCTGCCTCCTTTCCAAGTAGCCGAGTCTGCCCCGGTACAGGTCCAGGTGGAGCAGTCTTTAGAGAAACCGTCACGGGCTCCAAAACCCAGAGGGCGTAGGCTGAAAGCATCTAAGCAGTCCGGCCATGGACATGAGCAACCTGCCACTACCTCTGCTGCAGCCACAGGGGATGCACCACGTAGAAGCAGTAGGAAGAGAAAGGCTAAGGATTTGTGATCACAAAGGGAATGCACAAGGGTGTCTGATAGACTGACATATTTTTCATTTATATTTGGTTTATGTTAAAGTCACATTAAATGTTATCATTCTCACCACTACTGCCACGTCTTGCCCATTCTTGACTGGCTTTTGTGATAGGGCCCTTTCATGTGTTTCACCATGAATGGCGACACTTGCGGGGGTGGGGGGGGGGGGGTGCTGGTGTTGGTGCTGGCCTTTCCAGGTTGTGTGACTGTTCTCACTTTCTGATCTTATGAGAACCGTTCACATATGAATGACTCCCTGGCCTTACGAGCAGTCAGGTGAGCCGTTGCTCTGCCCATGGGTTCGTCCTCCTCCTCCTCCTCAATGTGGATGGTGGATGAGGGGATGGGGCCTCCTCAACCGGTACCCCTCTCTGTTGAGCCATGTTGTGCAGGACACAACACACTACTATAATGCGACCGACTCTTGCTGATGCATATTGAAGCGATATCCCAGCACGATCGAGGTACTGAAATCGCATCTTGAGCAGCCCTATTGCATCTTCAATTATAGACCTGGTGGCGATGTCGCTGTCATTGTATCGACGCTGTTGCTCACTGATGGGGTCCCTCAGAGGTGTCATGAGCCATGTTTGCAGGGGGTATCCCTTGTCCCCAAGGAGCCAGCTCTTAAGGGTGGTCAGTGCATGGAAGAGGCCCGGGTTGTTGAATTCTCTCAGAATGAAAGAATCATGGCAGCTGCCAGGGAATCTCACACACACCTTTCGAATCGGATGCAGCATCTCACCCTCACACATTATCACTGTTGCAAGCCGCACACCCACAACTCACAGGTCACATATACTGGCAGCTATTCAACCATGACAGCCACATCACCCAAACATCTTGCAGGACACTCACTGACACACTTCCCGCTTTCTTGCAGGAGAAGGAGAAGGTAGCACACAACAGTAGGCAGCAGGAAAGAACTGGGGGAGGACAGGCATACCTACACATCCTCACCCCCATGGAGGACACAGTGCTGTCCATTATTGGACAGGCCATCGCTGCAGCCGTGGCCACTGGCGGTACTGGAGGTATCGATGACTAGGGTCTCTGTATATCTAATCCTCCTTCTCATTCCCCGCTTCTCCCTCAGTCCACAATCTTTTCTGACTCACGTGCTGCAGATGGTGTAAGCACTTACTTTCTTACTTTCTCCTCTCCCCTCACCACAATTTAACCCGTGTCCCTTTGTCATTGCAGATATCCAAGAACTGGAACTGGCACAGTCAGAGGAGGCAGAGGAAGATGACAATGGTGATGCAGACACACCATCACTCGATCTTACACTCGCAGACACCAGTTCAGATATTGACACTGCGCGTAGTTTAGAGGCTAAGATAGAGGAGGGATCTGCATGTGGTGAGACACTGGGGACAAGTGTGCCAGAGCCGGGGTGGGAGGAACGGATACCACAGGTGTCAGCTCACCGGAGGGCGAGGTCACACACTAGTTCTGCTGCAGAGGAGTCAGATGAAGACTTCGATGGCCCAGGCTTCAGAAGAAGGCTGAACGTACACAACCAAATACTTGGTGCACTTGAAAGCCTGCCAGAAAGCCTACGCACAATGTCAAGGAGCATGGAGGGGTCCAGCTCCAACCTGGCACAGGGCTTTGCACAGAGCTTGAAGCCCATCCTTTTCTACATAGATTGGGTGGTCACCTCCATCAGGAGACCTGTGGAACCCAACATGATGCAGTGGCTGATGACCGATGTCACAGCTTCCACTGCAACACAAACAGCTGCCATCCAAGGTTTGGCAGCTGCATTTGGAACTCAGACTGCTGCTATCGTGGCTCTGGGTTCCACTATGGAACGGGGCTTCCAGAGCATCACAGCAGTCCAGCAATCTGTTCTCCAACAGATCACCAGCATTGCTGAGGCGCCGCCCCGGGCGAGTGGCGCCATGGAAGAGGAACCTGCTGTCCTCTCTCAGGATGACAGCATTCCTGCTCCCACCCCTGCCACTCCACCAGTGCCCTTCCTGTTGCCTGTCAACCAGCCAGCCCAGGCCGAGATGGTTAAGTCTGAAGCCGGGCCCTCCCGGCCCACAGACGCTCGAGGTCGTCCTCCACGGCCAAATGCAGTCTCCTCCATTGAAGGTCAGCAGCCTTCCACCACCCGTGCTCCAGCCACTGGGAATGCACCTCGTGGGAGCACTAGGAAAGGTAAAGACACACGAATGACAGGCACTGAGGGAATGCACAAGGGTGAATAGTATCAGTTTGTTTGAATCATTTCATGTGTAAATCTATAAATGTGGTTATGAATTTGTATTTGGTGTTGGTTTTCATTTCTGCAATAAGCTGAGGGAGGAAGCATTGTGTAATCATAAGGAGGATGATTACGGTCATGTGGGAGTGGAAAGGTAAGCAGTGCGGGACTGTTGGTGAATGGGGAGGTGTCATTGTGGTTACTGGTATCGCTCATTAATCATCTGTTCATGCAGAGCCCTGGCAGACAGGACCTGTCTACCTTGTTGCCTCCCTTCCTCTTCCTCCACTTCCTCATCTTCCTCCTCCACTTCCTCCTTCTCCTGGTCCTCCTCCACTTCCTCCTCCATCTCTTCCTCCTCCTCCTCCTCCATCTCTTCTTCCTCTTCCTCTGGTTCTCGCCAGATAGGCGGTGGCAAGGGCTGTTCCCTCATAATGGCGAGTACAACATAGCTTGATACCCACTCAGCTGAGTACTGCAAGGCTCCTCCAGAGCGGTCAAGGCAGCGGAAGCGTTGCTTGACGGTGCCTATGGTGTGCTCGATGATGTTCTGTGTACATTTGTGTGCATTCTGGACCGGAGTCATGAGCCACTTCATGACGGGATAACATGGTCACCAAGTAGCCAGCCTTGCCATGCTGGTTGAAATATAGATGGCATGTTGGACTGCCACAGAAAGAAGGAATTAAAACTGCTGCCTGGATAACGGTCATTGATCTGCATGATGCATTGCGTGTGGTCGCTCACCAGTTGCACATTGAAGGAGTGGAATCCCTTTCTGTTCATGAATATGGCTGAGTTCTGATATGGAGCACGCACGGCAATTTGCATGCAACCAATGGAACCCAGTACTATGGGGAAGTCTGCAATGCGTGCAAACCATCATGCTCACTCATGCTGCTTGTCCCTGGCAAGGGAGGACGAGACAAATCAGTTTCTGAGTGCATACAGAGCATCTGTGACCTCCTTTATACAGCAGTGCATTGCAAACTGCGAGATGTTGCTTATATCTCCAGCAGCAGCATGAAAGGAGCAAGAGCCGTAAAAAATAAGCGCCACGGTTACCTTGCCCTGCTCTGAGGCTGCAGTTGTGGCTGCAGCAGCTGACAAATTTCAGTCACGACCCCTTTAGTGAACCGCAGCCATCGGGTGCACTGGTCGTCGCTGAAGTTGAGGTAAAAGAATTGGTCCCTGAAGGGGGCCTCGATGGATATGAGCTCCTGCTGAATGCCTTGTGTCTTCTCCTCCTCCCTCTTCTGGCAGCTTGTCCTGCTCTGTGTGGCCTCACTGCATGCTTCCAGTCATGTTCAATTATCAGAGGAAGCCATAGCAGGCCACCCATGTTTGGAAACGACTTTGGTCAGCACACTATTTTAAATGCCATTAACAGTACTGCAAGACCAGCCAGACAACACTCTGTAGAAGATTGCAACTTTTGCCAAGTATAGGAAACTTCCACACACACGCAGAATTGTACCAACAGTGAGACACAGTTAATAAAATCAATACCAGGCACTTGTTAAAATATAACTTTTTAAGAGAAAAGCCTCGTCTAATCCAGCACCTAACCTGTAACTCCTGCATGATCCCTTTAAATAGCACTGGTGGAGGGTCCTCCATGCTGTTTAAGTCCTGTTCAGCTGTGCGAGGTTAAGACAGTGCGTTGGCTGGAGCGTGAGTTCCAAAATGTCGCCGACTGCTTCAAATTAGCGTTGCACACTGATTTACATCATAATCTCCCTACTCTACATGTTGCCGATGTTCGTTAGGAGCGTGAGCACAACCACCTTTACCAAGATGGCGTCCTGCGCACTTCACGCCGGAAAGATGTGAAGGCCTTAGAGAGGGTGCAGAAAAGATTTACTAGAATGATTCCAGGGATGAGGGACTTTAGTTACGCGGATAGACTGGAGAAGCTGGGGTTGTTCTCCTTGGAACAGTGAAGGTTGAGAGGAGATTTTATAGAGGTATTTAAAGTCATGAAGGGTCTAGACAGAATAGATAGAAACTGTTCTCAAGAACCAGAGGACACAGATTTAAGGTGATTGGCAAAAGAACCAAAGGTGACATGAGGAAAAACTTTTTTACACAGCAAGTGGTTAGGACCTGGAATGCACTGCCCGAGGGGGTAGTGGAGGCAGATTCAATCGTGGCTTTTAAAAGGGAACTGGATAAGTGCTTGAAAGGAAAAAACTTGCAGGGCTATGGGGATAGGGCGGGGGAGTGGGACTAACTGGATTGCTCTTGCTTACAGCCGGCACAAACTCAATGGGCCGAATGGCCTCCTTCCGTACTGTAACATAGAAACATAGAAAATAGGAGCAGGAGTAGGCCATTCAGCCCTTCAAGCCTGTTCCGCCATTCAATGTGATCATGGCTGATCCTCTATCTCAATACCATATTCCTGCTCTCTCCCAATAACCCTTAATGCCTTTTGTGCCTAGAAATCTATCTAGCTCCTTCTTAAATATAGTGACTTGGCCTCCACTGCCTTCTGTGGTAGAGAATTCCACAGGTTCACCACCCTCTGAGTGAACCTTTGAACCTTTCTATGATTCTAAATTTATGTGCGCATCCCGAACATCATTTTTGGGGCTTGGGAGTCCACGTAGTGCCTACAAAACGGGCCCAAATTTGACCCCAATGTGCCCAGGATTGGAGCCGATGGTTTTGTGTCAGATGGGAATGAAGAAAGAGATGTCAGAGCAATTGGAAAGTAGGTTTTTTTTTGTATTAATTATGTGATTTTCTTGCTGGGCTTAAAGGGTGGGGTTAGTGAGAAATTTTCATGGCACGTGATGTGATATTTTGCTTCAGTCAAATTGGACAGCAAGTTTTTATTGCGAAGAGGGCATTGCAGAATATGATTAGTGCAGAAACATTCAAAATTTCCAATTGGAAAGAAATAAAACACAGACACTTAACCAACAGAATCATAGAATCAAAGAATCTTACAACACAGAAGGAGGCCATTAGGCCCATTGTACCTGTGCCGGCTCTTTGAAAGAGCTGTCCAATTTAGCCCCACACCATAACCCTGAAAATTAGTCCGCTTCAAGTACACGTCCAATTGCCTTTTGAAATTTCCTATGGAATCTGCTACCACCACTCTTTCAGGTAGTGCGTTCCAGGTCTGAACAATCCTCTGTGTGAAAAAAATTCTCCTTATTTCCCCTCTAGTTCTTTTGCCAATTATTTTAAATCTATGACCTCTGGTTACCAACCCACTTGCCAGAGGAAACAGTTTATTCCTATTTGCTCTCTCAAAACCCCTCATTATTTTGAATACCTCTATCAGGTTTCCCCTTAACCTTCTCTGCTCTAAGGTGAACAATCTCAGCTTCTCCAATTTCTCCACATAACTGAAGTCCCTCATCCCTGGTGTCATCCTGATAAACCTCCTCTGTACCCTCTCCAAGGCCTTGACATCCTTCCTAAAGTGTGGTGCCCAGAATTGTACACAATATTCCAACTGAGGCCTAACCAGTGACTACCTTGTTTTTGTATTCAATGCCCCTATTTACAAAGCCAAGTATCCCTATGCTTTCTTAACCGCCTTATCAACTTGCCCTGCTACCTTCAAAGATTTATGAATATGTACCCCCAGGTCCCTCTGCTCTTGCACCCTCCTCAAAACAGTACCATTTAGATTATACTGCCTCTCCATGTTGTTCCTCTCAAAGTGCATCACTTCACACTTAGCTACATTAAATTGCAACTGCCGTGTGTCTGCCCATTTCACCAGTCTGTCTATGTCCCCCTGAATTCTGCTACTATTCTCCTCACTATTTACTACATTGCCAAGTGTTGTATCATCTGAAAACTTCAAAATTGTACTCCCTATACCCAAGTCGAGGTCATTTATATACAACAAGAAAAGCAATGGTTCTAATATTGATCCCTGGGGTGCCCCGCTGCATACTTCTCTCCAGTCAGTAAAACATCCATTCACCGCTACTCTCTGCCTCCTATCCCTTAGCCAATTACGTATCCAAGTTACCACCTTCCATTAAATACCATGTGCTTCTATTTTCCGAATACGTCTGTTATGTGGTACTTTATCAAATTCCTTTTGAAAATCCATGTATTCAAAATCTACTGTACTACCTTCATCAACCCTTTCTGATACTTCATCAAAGAACTCAATCAGGTTAGTCAGACACGATTTGCTTTTAACAAATCCATGCTGGCTGTGTCTTATTAACCCATACTTCTCCAACTGAGATTTAATTTTGTCCTTGACAATGGTCTCTAGTAGTTTTCCCACCACTGACACTAGATTGATTGGCCTGTAGTTCCCAGGTTTATCCCTCTCCCCTTTTTTGAATAGGGGTGTAATATTTGCAAAACTCCAGTTCTCTGGCACCATTCCCATATCCAAGGAAGATTGAAAGGTCGTGATCAGAGCTTCTGTTATCTCCACCCTTGCTTCCCTCAGCAACCTAGGATGCATCCCATCTGGACCAGGTTACTTGCTAACTTTGAGTGATTCCAACCTATTTAGCATCCTCTTTGTATCTATTTTTAACCTATCCAATATCTCTACTCCCTCCTCCTCTACTGTTACATTAACTTCATCCTCTTCTTTTGTGAAGACAGGTGTTGATTCAATACCTCGGTTATGCCCTCTGCCTCCACAAGATTTCCTTTTTTGTCCTTCATCTGCCCCACCATTCCTTTAACTATCCTTTTACTTTTTACATGTTTATAAAAGATTTTTTGGGTTCCGCTAACCTTTTCTCATATTCTCTCTTTGCCCTTCTTATACGCTTTTTCAATTTCCTCCTACACTCTCTGTATTCTGTGTGGTTTTCTACTCTATTCTGTACCTGACATTTGTTATAAACCTCCCTTTTCTGCTTTATTTTAACCTCTATTTCCTTTGTCATTCAGGGAGCTCTAGCTTTGGATGCCCATCTTTCCTCCGTATGGGAATATGCTTGGTTTGTACCCGAACTAATACAGCCTTGAAGGCCTGCCAAGTCCCAGTGCTGAAGAAATTGATGGGCATTTATAACAGACAGAAATTTTTGAAGGATTGTTTTTAATTAACTGGATCACACACAGAAACCCATTATCATGCTTAATAGTCTCCGAATTAAGCTATTGAGAAATCAACAGATGAAGCTTGTTTGTCTGATATGGACCGCACACACACATACATACACACACATCATGTAGAGGCACACCCCATTTACACAAGCCCACAGTACTTAGGTGCAGGTGGGCAAGGGCCAAGCACTAGAGCATTCGTGTGCAGGGCAGTCCTGGAGTTTAACTAACCCATAAAACCTACCAGCATAGAACACTCCTAAATCTCTCACCAGTTCTCCAGCAGGAACGATTTGCCTATTAGGGCATTGGCTTGCAGAGTTATTGGGAGCCAAGTGGGAAAAATCCCAGTGTAAGATCTCAAAAAGATCCTGCCGACTACGCCAAATTGTAAGATCTCATAAAAAGATTCAGAGTCCGGTGGTATGGTAATTTTAGGAGAACTTTATTACAGCACGTCAGTTATGGTGACAGTCATCAACGAACTAACTAACAAAAATTTTGAATAGTGTTCTCCATACAGTACACATACCATTGGCTTACCGACATCAGGTGATCTGAGTTGTAATGCTGTGATTGGTCCCCTGGGTTTTACAACAGACTTTTGCCGAATTCAAGAGAGTTCTGCACATCCACAGAATGACTGACAATGGCACTGCTGACAATGGTGTCTCCTACTGCTGCCCCCTGGTGCCACATTGTGCAATAGCCTAACATCTAGTCTAGCAACAATTAGCTTTATTATTACACATCTCTATCAGTCCCAGTGACAGTTAATAATTCTCTATCACCCAGCTTCTAGTGACAGGTCTACCCCTCCAAGTCCCATCAAGTGAATCAGTTTGCCAGATCAATCAATAAATCAATAACACTGCTCTGGAGTACTGTGGACCTGCTGGAGGCAATTAATATGGTTCCGATCTTTCACTGCCTGATGTGTTATCTTGGAGCTAGCTATACCCTAAGTAGACCCCATTTAACTCTCCGTCTTCCCTCAAAGAGGATAGTCAATAGTTGGTCATTAGATTGTTTACAAGCATGAATTTACATGGAATTACATAGAATTTACAGCACAGAAACAGGCCATTCAGCCCAACAGGTCTACGCTGGTGCACCACATGAGGCTCCTCCCACCACACTTCATCTAAACCTATCAACATATCCTTTTATTCCTTTCTCCCTCATGTACTAGGTGGATAGAAGGTGAGGAACACCTCACAGGTAGCTTGGTGAGTAGTATATTCACTAGAAAAAGTGCCAAGTATTATCACCATCCACCTGATTACAGCATGGAACTTAGGATCAGGAGTAGGTCATTCAGCTCCGCAAGCCTTTTCCACCATTCAATTAGATCATGGCTGATCTATACCTCAACACCATTTACCCGCCTTTGCTCCATATCCCTTGATACCCTTACCTAACAAAAATCTCTTGATCTCAGTCTTGAAAATTGTAATTGACCCAGCATCTACAGCCTTTTGGGGGAGAGAATTGCAGATTTCCACTACACATGAACACACACCACTGAGTGCAGATGCAAACCTTCAGCAGCAGCTGCATGCCTCACTGCAAACCATTCATACGCACTGAACTTTGAATTTATAAGTGCCTGTTCTCATACCCTGCATCCAGTAACACCTTCCAGTAGCTGCTGTCCCAGAGAAGAAAGAAAGACTTGCATTTATATGGCACCTTTCATGACTTCAGGATATCCCAAAGCACTTTTGAGTGTAGTCACTGTTAATAGATAGATAGATAGATAGATAGATGGATAGATAGACAGCCCCAGAACAGCTTTGCTCAGGTAATAATTACACTCTTTAAATCAGCAATTTGCGAAATAAAACAATTTTATAAGCATTGAAAAAAATCTTAATTGTATTTAAATTGAAGTGTCTAGCCATATTGTGATGGAATTTCTCTCGACAAAAAATATTGTCTGAAAGTACATGAATTAATGGTGCTTTTGAAGAAATCGTAAGTGATTCAATCAATGTGCTAGCATGTACTGAAATTATGACTTTTATGGCCATCAAAGAGTTCATCCATTTAGTGGCAAATCATTCAGTGTCTATGGAAAGTTATTACATTCAATATTGACGTTACTTTAAGTGTATGCAGGTTCATAAATCATTTTTGAGTTGTCTGAATACTTCACGTGAGCAAATTATTAATCAGCAAAGCAGGTACGAATATGGTGGAGATTAACGAAGCAGTTCAATATTCTTCCAATTAGCATTAGCATTAACAATTTAACTGTTGGAAAGTACACATAAATTAAATCCCTCCAAAATGGGAATAAATAATAGTACATTCAGGCTTTTGCAATCATTTTCATTTCTATGTAATCAATGATACAACCACTGAGTGTGGCAATGTTATAGTCTCACAACACACTCTGAAGGTTCTTTTTTTTCATTCGTTCATGGGATGTGGGCGCCGCTGGCGAGGCCGGCATTTATTGCCCATCCCTAATTGCCCTTGAGAAGGTGGTGGTGAGCCGCCGCCTTGAACCGCTGCAGTCCGTGTGGTGACGGTTCTCCCACAGTGCTGTTAGGAAGGGAGTTCCAGGATTTTGACCCAGCGACAATGAAGGAACAGCGATATATTTCCAAGTCAGGATGGTGTGTGACTTGGAGGGGAACATGCAGGTGGTGTTGTTCCCATGTGCCTGCTGCTCTTGTCCTTCTAGGTGGTAGAGGTCGCGGGTTTGGGAGGTGCTGTCGAAGAAGCATTGGCGAGTTGCTGCAGTGCATCCTGTGGATGGTATACACTGCAGCCACAGTGCACTGGTGGTGAAGGCAGTGAATGTTTAGGATGGCGGATGGGGTGCCAATCAAACGGGCTGCTTTGTCCTGGATGGTGTCGAGCTTCTTGAGTGTTGTTGGAGCTGCACTCATCCAGGCAAGTGGAGAGTGTTCCATCACACTCCTGATTTGTGCCTTGTAGATGGTGGAAAGACTTTGGGGAGTCAGGTGGTGAGTCACTCACCGCAGAATACCCAGCCTCTGACCTGCTCTTGTAGCCACAGTATTTATATGGCTGGTCCAGTTAAGTTTCTGGTCAATGGTGACCCCCAGGATGTTGATGGTGGGGGATTCGGCGATGGTAATGCTGTTGAATGTCAAGGGGAGGTGGTTAGACCCTCTCTTGTTGGAGATGGTCACTGCCTGGCACTTGTCTGGCGAGAATGTTACTTGCCACATATCAGCCCAATCCTGGATGTTGTCCAGGTCTTGCTGCATGCGGGCTTGGACTGCTTCATTATCTGAGTGGTTGCGAATGGAACTGAACACTGTGCAATCATCAGCAAACATCCCCATTTCTGACCTTATGATGGAGGGAAGGTCATTGATGAAGCAGCTGAAGATGGTTGGGCCTGGGACACTGCCCTGAGCAACTCCTGCAGCAATGTCCTGGGGCTGAGATGATTGGCCTCCAACAACTACTACCCTCTTCCTTTGTGCTAGGTATGACTCCAGCCACTGGAGAGTTTTCCCCCTGATTCCCATTGACTTCAATTTTACTAGGGCTCCTTGGTGCCACACTCCGTCAAATGCTGCCTTAATGTCAAGGGCAGTCACTCTCACCTCACCTCTGGAATTCAGCTCTTTTGTCCATGTTTGGACCAAGGCTGTAATGAGTTCTGGAGCCGAGAGGTCCTGGCGGAACCCAAACTGAGCAGTGCTTCCTCCAAGTGGTGTTCAACATGGAGGAGGACTGATTCATCAGCTGAGGGAGGGCGGTAGGTGGTAATCAGTAGGAGGTTTCCTTGCCCATGTTTGACCTGATGCCATGAGATTTCATGGGGTCCAGAGTCAATGTTGAGGATTCCCAGGGCCACTCCCTCCTGACTGTATATCACTGTACTGCCACCTCTGGTGGGTCTGTCCTGCCGGTGGGACAGGACATACCCAGGGATGGTGATGGAAGAGTCTGGGACGTTGGCTGAAAAGTATGATTCTGTGAGTATGGCTATGTCAGACTGTTCTTAGGCTATCAGAAACTTCAAGAGAGAAGCTGGAATAGTTTTATATTATCACTCGAGCCAAATTCAGCGCTGGGTCTCATTTGAATAGAAGCAGCTATGGGAAATGTACCGTGTAAATTGCCTGAAGGGTGCCTTCAAGATTTGTGGGGAAGTCCCTTGTAAGCTGCCTGAAATGTGCTCAAAATAGAATTTTAGCTTAAAAGCTGCCCACTCAATATGGAGTTCAGTTGTTGAACTTAATGCTGGTAAATGGTTGGAGACCAAGTTCTCAGGTAGTCAACACAGCCATAAAGCTTCTAAGTTATTAACACCATCAAGGGTTGTGTATACACACAAGACATTCCTTACTAGTATTAAAGCCATTTGGAAGGTTTAGGCCTCGGTAAGTGCTCCAAAGGTTGACACAAACATATCACACCTTATCTGTTCCAGTGTGGAAATCTTTGTTAAAACAAAAGGCTGGAAAGTAAGGGAGAATCATGAAATGGAGACACAAGGCTCGATTTTAACTCAGGATGTATTTGGGGCAGGTGGGAAATCTCCATGGACAGCTAAGCATGGGGTCTGAGCTATTTTAACTCAGAGGCCTCTTACAATATCATGGCTGGGTTGCCCTCCCAGTTGTCTGCAGAATCGGGCAGTCCAACCCCCATGCCGAGCAGAATTTTCTGGTACTACTCCCGAGTGTACTTAAAGCGGGAATGCCTGTTGTACCAATTACCTGTTATAGCAAGGTTGCATCTACCGCTTTCATTTGCTGAGTTCAAACTGCTTTTCAAGTGATGCAAATAGTTCGAAAACGCTTTCTGGCAGCCAGGATGAGCAGAAAAGCTGGCCCGCAATTCTCTGATGCCTCCCTGGAGGTTTTTATTGAGGAAGCGAGGGGAAGGAGGGAGCAACCCTTCCCCACAAGCCACAAGGGAATGTCCAAGGCCAGGATGATGCAGGCATGGATAGAGGTATCTGAAAGGGTCAGTGCCTCCAACGTCATCCCCAGGACTTGGCTTCATGGTAGGAAGAGGTTCCATGACCTCACAATTCTTTTCTCACATACTATCACTTGCACAACCACCAACCCCTCCCACCACTTTCCTCACTTCACATTACACACACTTTCCTTACATTCAGCACCTCCTCATCCTCATTACAACTTGCTGCTTCTCCATGTCTCACCACATCATGTATGCACAAGTCCCACACATATCCACGTACCTTTTCAACAACCCATTCACTAACTTACACCCTCTCTTTCTGCAGGACAAGGCAGCGCACAATGCAAAGCAGAGAGTCAAGGAGGAGTACCTAACATCATTGCCCTCATCTAAGCACAGCAAGACGCCCTGGAGATCAATGAATGAGGCAGAGCCAGCACCATCGGGGAAGGTGACTTACTAGAGCAGGGTGTCTGCATATTACATACGACCATTCCTCACTTCAGCAAAGATGCAAATGTGCAGCTTCTATTTTCCATCCTAGTTCTTGTTCCTTTTCTCTTTCCTCTGGGTCCTTCTCAGCAGCAAGAGCCCCCTGCACAAGAAGATACTTCGGAGGAGCACAATTCCTCTGAGGATGCACTGTCAAGAGCTCCATCCCTCTCAGGCACCAACTTAGACATTGGCACATTTGCACTCTGCGTGGGTTAGATAGCGTGTTTGAATTATCTGCCAGCAGAGTGCTGCGGTAACAGCTGAGGAACTGTAGTCTGCATCTGGGCCTTCACAGGCTCGAGTACCCAGAAGTGCTAAGTAACAATGCATTTGCTGTTTGCTGTTCAAACTATTATATGACCCTGACTACATCTATTTACATCTATTAATTGTTCATATACTCAATGTTTAACTTTAAGTTGTGATTTTGTAGTCAATAAATAGTTGCTATTGCATGACTTGTTGCCTGACCAGTTAATGAAAGACAGTTTGGTGGGCCACTTAGATAACATTCAGTCCTAGACCCAAAACTGGGCAGTAAACCCCAGATAGGTCCTTAACGAGGAATTAAGCAAGGGATTTAAGGATTCGTCTGGTTTCTTGACAGGGCGCCAAACAGACTTCCGGATGCAGCTCTCTGGATGCAGCCTGATGAATTCTGGCTGGTTCCAATGCCAAGCTGGCCCACAGGTAAATCGTGTGAGGGGGGAAGAGAAACTGAGGGGCACTGGCAGTGGCTGGCAATACTTTAGTAGGGCTGGGAGAAGCACTCCTGTTCCATTTTGTTCCACAAAAGTATAACTTTGTAAATATTTTGTGGTGGTTTTGTGAGCGGCCTTCAATGGTCCCTTTAAGGACTGTTGGTTAGGCCGCTCAAGCGATGGTATAGAATCATAGAATCATAGAAAGGTTGCAGCACAGAATTAGGCCATTCAGCCCATCGAGTCCATGCCGGCTCTATGCAAGAGCAATCCAGCCTATCCCTGTAGCCCTGCATGTTTTTTCCCTTCAAGTACTTATCCAGTTCCCTTTTGAAGGCCACGATTGAATCTGCCTCCACCATGCCCTCGGACAGTGCATTCCAGATCCTAACCACTCGCTGCATAAAAAAGTTTTTCCTCATGTCACCTTTTGTCAATCACCTTAAATCTATGCCTCTGGTTCTTGACCCTTCTGCCTATGGGAAAAGTTTCTATCTATCTATTCTGTCTAGACCCTTCATGATTTTAAATACCTCTATCAAATCTCCTCTCAACCTTCTCTGATCCATGGAGAACAACTCCAGCTTCTCCAGTCTATCCACGTAAGTAAAGTCCCTCATCCCTGGAATCATTCTTGTAAATCTTTTCTGCATCCTCTCTAAGGCCTTTACATCTTTCCTAAGGTGTGGTGCCCAGAATTGGACACAATACTCCAGTTGTGGCCAAACCAGTATTTTATGGAGGTTCATCATGACTTGCTTCCTTTTGTACTCTATGCCTCTATTTATAAAGCCCAGGATCCCGTCTGATTTTTTAACCGCTTTCTTAACCTGCCCTGCTACTTTCAACATTTGTATACATATACCCCCAAATCTCTCTGATCCTGTACCCCTTTTAGAATTGTGCCCTTTGAGTAATATTGCCTCTCCTTGTTCTTCCTACCGAAATGTATCACTTCGCATTTTCCTGCGTTAAATTTCATCTGCCACGTGTCCGTCCATGCCACCAGCCTATCTCTATCCTCTTGAAGTCTATCACTATCCTCACTGTTCACTATACTTCCAGGTTTTGTGTCACCTGCAAATTTTGAAATTGTGCCCTGTATGCCCAAGTCCAAGTCATTAATATATATCAAGAAAAGCAGTGGTCCTAGTACCAACCCCTGGGGAGCACCACTGTACACCTCCCTCCAATCTGAAAAACAACCATTCACCACTACTCTCTGCTTCCTGTTACTTAGCCAATTTTGTATCCATGCTGCTACTGACTCCTTTATTCCATGGGCTTCAATCTTGATGAAAAGCCTATAATGTGGCAATATATTAAACGTCTTTCGAAAGTCCATATACACCACATCAACTGCATTGCCCTCATCCATCCTTTTTGTTACCTCATCAAAAAACTCTATCAAGTTAGTTAAACACAATTTGCCTTTAACAAATCCGTGCTGGCTTTCCCTAATCAATCCACACCTGTCCATGTGACTGTTAATTCTGTCCCGGATTATCTTTTCTAAAAGTTTCCCCACCCCACCAAGGTTAAACTGACTGGCCTGTAGTTGCTGGGTTTTTGAACAAGGGTGTAACATTTGCAATTCTCCAGTCCCCTGGCACCATCCGGACGGGGTGACTTATCTACTTGATGTACAGCTAGCCTTTCTAGTACCTCCTTTTTATCAATAATTAGCCCACCAGTATCTCAACTACATCTTCCTTTGCATGCTACTCTACCTTCTTCCTTGGTAAAGACAGATGCAAAGTATTCATTTAGTACATCAGCTGTGCCCTCTGCCTTTATGAATGGATCTTCTTTTTGGTCCCTGATCAGCCTCACCGCTCCTCTTACTACCCGTTTACTGTTTACATGCCTACAGAAGACTTTTGGCTTTCCTTTTATATTGGTCGCTAGTCTATTCTCATACTCTCTCTTTGCCCCTCCTATTTCCTTTTTCATTTCCCTTCTGAACTTTCTATATTCAGCCTGGTTCTCACTTGTGTTATCAACCTGACATCTGTCATATGCCCCTTTTTACTGCTTTATCTTACTCTCTATATCTTTTGTCATCCAGGGAGCTCTGGCTTTAATTGCCCTACCTTTCTCCCTCTTGGGAATGTACCTAGACTGTACCTGAACCATCTCCTCCTTAAAGGCCGCCCATTGTCTTTGATTCCAATTTACCCGGGCCAGATCAGTTCTCATCCCATTGAAAGTGGACTCCTCCAATTATTTTTACTTTAGAGTGGTCCATGTCCTTTTCCATCGCTAATCTAAACCTTATGATACAATGATCACTGTTCTGTAAATGTTCCCCCACTGACACATGCTCCACTTGGCCCACCTCAATCCCCACAATGAGCTACAACTAAGACAAAATTATGTGACATATTTGTACTTGAATTTTGCATCTGGGTCCTACAACCAGAGTAGAACCCAGTTTTGATAGAAATGCAGCTTTATGCACGTTTCAGGCAGGCAGGCTGTTGACACATTTACAGGCCCATCTGAATATCACAGAAAGCAGGCCTTGGGAGTCAATGGGATAGCTGAGGTGCCCACCAACCAACCCCCATTCCCCCCAACCCCTATTTTCAAATACTGGCCATCCACTTTTCAGGCAAAAAACGGAAATCCCGAGTTCAATTTCTCCTCCAATAACTTCTATAACACCAGATATCTGGAGGATAGGATTTTGTTCTCTAACAAACAGCCTCAAGAGTGGAAATGGAACAAAAAACATGCAAACAACAAATCTCCATGAAATGTTATGGTTGAATACTTACTTAATACTGTGGGGAGATTTAATTGAGGTGTATAAAATTATGAGCAGCCTAGATGGAGTGGATAGGAAGAACCTATTTCCCTTAGCAGAGAGGTCAATAACCAGAGGGCATAGATTTAAAGTAATTGGTAGAAGAATTAGAGAGGAGCTGAGGAGAAATGTTTTCACCTAGAGGGTGGTAGGGGTCTGGAACTCACTGCCTGAAAGGGTGGTAGATGCAGAAACCCTCATCACATTTAAAAAGTACTTGGAAATGCAGTTGAAGTTCCATAACCTACAAGGCTACGGACCAAGAGCTGGAAAGTGGGATTAGGCTGGATATCTCTTTTTCGGCCGGCGCAGACACGATGGGCCGAATGGCCTCCTTCTGTGCCGTAAATTTCTATGATTCTACACCTTCTATCTGTTCCAACCATTCATCAATGGTCAAAGGCACTATACTCATTTACCCTGGATCTCAACAAATATATTCAAAGAAGCATACAGTTTATTACTATTGGGAGTCACAGAATTAATGTCCTTTCAATTCAGGAGAAGATGGTTTTTAAATGCATTGTGTTGCTTAAATAATCGAGTCCCCTATCACTATAGCTCTGCCACTCTTTTTCCTGCCCTCCTGTGCAGCAGAGCCAGCCACGGTGCCATGAACCTGGCCACTGTCACCGTCCCCTGGTGAGCCATCTCCCCCAACAGTATCCAGGCATTTGGAGAGGCAGGGACTGATTAGGAACAGTCAGCATGGTTTTGTGAGAGGAAAATCATGTCTCACAAATTTAATTGAGTTTTTTGAAGGGGTAACCAAGAAGATAGATGAGGGCTGTGCAATAGACATGGTCTACATGGACTTTAGCAAAGCCTTTGACAAGGTACCGCATGGTAGGTTGTTACATAAGGTTAAATCTCACGGGATCCAAGGTGAGGTAGCCAATTGGATACAAAATTGGATTGACGACAGAAGACAGAGGGTGGTTGTAGAGGGTTGTTTTTCAAACTGGAGGCCTGTGACCAGCGGTGTGCCTCAGGGATCGGTGCTGGGTCCGCTGTTATTTGTTATTTATATTAATGATTTGGATGAGAATTTAGGAGGCATGGTTAGTAAGTTTGCAGATGACACCAAGATTGGTGGCATTGTGGACAGTGAAGAAGGTTATCTAGGATTGCAACAGGATCTTGATAAATTAGGCCAGTGGGCCGATGAATGGCAGATGGAGTTTAATTTAGATAAATGTGAGGTGATGCATTTTGGTAGATCGAATCGGGCCAGGACCTACTCCGTTAATGGTAGGGCGTTGGGGAGAGTTATAGAACAAAGAGATCTAGGAGTACAGGTTCATAGCTCCTTGAAAGTGGAGTCACAGGTGGATAGGGTGGTGAAGAAGGCATTCAGCATGCTTGGTTTCATTGGTCAGAACATTGAATACAGGAGTTGGGATGTCTTGTTGAAGTTGTACAAGACATTAGTAAGGCAACACTTGGAATACTGTGTACAGTTCTGGTCACCCTATTATAGAAAGGATATTATTAAACTAGAAAGAGTGCAGAAAAGATTTACTAGGATGCTACCGGGACTTGATGGTTTGACTTATAGGGAGAGGTTAGACAGACTGGGACTTTTTTCCCTGGAGAGTAGGAGGTTTAGGGGTGATCTTATAGAAATCTATAAAATAATGAGGGGCATAGATAAGGTAGATAGTCAAAATCTTTTCCCAAAGGTAGGGGAGTCTATAACAAGGGGGCATAGATTTAAGGTGAGAGGGGAGAGATACAAAAGGGTCCAGAGGGGCAATTTTTTCACTCAAAGGGTGGTGAGTGTCTGGAACGAGCTGCCAGAGGCAGTAGTAGAGGCGGGTACAATTTTGTCTTTTAAAAAGCATTTGGACAGTTACATGGGTGAGATGGGTATAGAGGGATATGGGCCAAGTGCAGGCAATTGGGACTAGCTTAGTGGTATAAACTGGGCGGCATGGACATGTTGGGCCGAAGGGCCTGTTTCCATGTTGTAAACTTCTATGACTCTATTCTATAAGGCATGGATGTGGGTTTCAACAGCAGATGAGTTGAGGCAGAGGTGGAGGCAGAGGCGAACAATGTTACAGAGGTGGAAGTAAGAGGTGTTTGTAATGGAGAGTATATGGGGTCAGAAGCTCAGCTTGGAGTTGAATAGGATGCAAGATTGCAAACAGTCTGGTTCAGCCTGAGACAATAGACTGAGAAGGGTATAGAATCAATAGCAAGGGTACGGAATTTATGGAAGGAGGCCAAAGACAATGGCTTCAGACTTCGCAATGTTTAATGGGAGGAAATTGTGGCTCATCAGACAAGCAGGCTGACAATACAGAGGCAGTAAACGGATCAAGAGAGGTGATGGTGAGGTAAAGCTGGATGTCGTCAGTGTACACGTGGAAGCTGACCCCGTGTATACTGATCATGTTGCCAAGAGGCAGCATATAGGTGAGGAATGGGAGAGGGCCAAGGATCGATCTTTGAGGGACTCCAGAGGCAACATTGCAAGGGTAGGAAGAGAAGCTGTTGCTGGAGATGCTCTACTTATGATTGGATAGGAACCAAGTGAGGACAATCGCACTGGGGAAGGGTGAAAGTGATGGAAGGGAATGGTGCGGTCGACTGTGTCAAAGACTGCAGAGAGGTCAAGGAGGGTAATGTACCATAGTCACAGTCATAGAGAATGTCATTTGAGACTTTGCTTAGGGCTGTTTCAGTGCTTTGGCAGGGACAGAAACCTGGTTGGAGAGATTCAAACAGAAATTCAAGTCAGAGGATCGAGGATAGGTTTTTGAGGACGGTGTGATGACGGCAGTTGTGAAAGCAAGAGGGACAGCTCCTGAGGAGAGGGAACCATTTATAATGTCAGATCGCCAGAAATGGAAGTTGGGTGGTCAGCAGTTTAGTGGGAATGGGATCAAGGAAGCAGGAAGTGGGTTTCAGGAGAGGTCAAGAGGGGAGATAGGAGAGAAACTGGAGAAAGATGCGGGTTCAGAGCTAGGGCAGAGTGGAGCTTCAGAGGAGGCTTTGCTTGATGGGCATGGGGAAGTGGGAGAAGCAACATCTTAATGATAAATAAATTCCATTAGCTCCTCACATTTCTTGTTGTAGGTGAAAGTGAAGGGGGCAGGAGCGGGGTTTAAGGAGATGATTGTGGTGGAGAAAAGAAGCCAGCAGTTATTGGTGTTGTCCAGGATGATCATGGAGTAGTGTGCAGTTTTGGTAGAGGAAAGTGAGGCCTGATAGTGCTTGATGTGGTCCAGCCAGATCTGACCATGGATGACTAAACAGATGTGCACCACATAAGCACAGGTCTGCAGCCCTTGGATTGGAGGAAACAAAGATGGGAGTCATACAGGGGGGATCAGCTTGGATGGGAGAGAGTAAAGGTTTTGCTGGGGAAAAGGGCATCAAAGGTAGACATGAACGAGTGGTTAAGCAGATCGATGGCTGAAAAAATATTGTGGCAAATGGAGGGCCAAAGGCTGGGCAGTTGGGATTTACAAAGTGCAGGTGTAAATGACAGGGATGAACACAGAAGGAAGGGGCTAGAGGGATGTGGGTAATGAGGGATACAAGGAAGTGCTCGGAGATGGCCTTGTCTCTGATAGAGACTATGGCAGTAGAGAGACCATGGGAGATGACAAGGTCCATGAATATGGGTAAGAGAGTTTATGTGAAGGGAGAGGTTTAGGGAGAACAGAAGGTCAGCGAATTCAGAGGAAAGAGGACTAGGAAGCTGAGATGAAGATTAAAGTTACTGAAGATGAGGAGTCACAGAAGCTGAGGGAGAAAAGGAGGGAAAATATCTCAGTGAGAAACTTGGGGTGGGCTTCAGGTATGGTAGACTACAAGGAATTAGAGAGGTGAGAGGGGCGGAGAGCGGTGAGGTGCTCAAAGGAGGAGAAAATACCAGAGGAGTAAGGAGAAATACCAAAGTATGATTAGGTGATAACGGCCACACTGCTACCGTAATACTTTGGGTGGGTTACTTGGTAGAAAGTAAAGTAAGACAGGGAGATTTCCATAAGGAGCAAAATGTCACCATCCATGAGCTTTCAGTCAAAGCTGGGATGTCAATGCAATTATCCAAAATAAGGTCATGGATGGCAAGGGCCTTGTTCATTCTGGAAGGAAAACATTCTGGAAGGAAATGCTGAGGGCAGCAGAGAGTGTTGACCCACTGGAAGATCCAAGACCACAATGGTGAATGGGGTAAATGGGACAGGAAGGGGATTGGCGAGCGCGCTGGGCGGGAAGTTCAGTGAGAGAGAAGGATGGCAGTTGAGATTGTTACTCATAAGGAGACTTATGCCTCAAGGGCCATCTGGAAAATGCCCACAGAGGTACAGTAGGTAGTTGTGGGCTTATCCAAGGGGAATTCAAGCCTGGAACCACAGCAGGACAGTAGGAAGGCAGAGGTGTCATGATAGGTTGGGGTAGGGATTATGCAAAGTACTCAAGAGGGGATAAAACAAAGGTGGCGTAACCAGGGAGGGGAGGAGACTGGAGAGAAGGGCCCAAGTGGGGACAGGAGAGAAAAAAAAGGGATATAGAAGTAAAGGGCTAATTTGGTCAAATTTTTTGAAGAAGTTGCTTAGTGGAAGAGAACAACCTGGTAGACACTGTCTACCTGGACTTTCAGAAAGCTTTCGATAAAGTACCTCATAAGAGACTACACTTCAAGACAGAATCTTGTGGAATTAATGGTAATCTACTGTAGTGGATTAAGAATTGGCTGAATGCCCATAGACTGAAAGCTGTTGTCAATGGATTTGAATCTGTTTGGAGACCAGTTACGAGTGGTGTCCCTTAGGGATCAGTGTTAGGATGTTTGCTCTGTTGGGGGAATGATCCACAAGTTTGCAGGTGATAGAAAGCTATGTGTGAATATTAGGGCTGGAGGGGATAGGCCAAATCCTGCTGAAGCGAGGCATCTCGCAGCAAACGTCATCAAGTAGACTTCTTCCTGCACCCTTCAACTCGAGAATTTTTTGCACCGTGACTTGCTAGAAGTACAAGCTGACAACGGCGTGGTGAGGGACCTTAGTGAATGGCAGGACCGACAGTGTACCTTCTTAACCAATGAGATTTAAGGATTGAGAAAGAAACAGAGGAACGATGGAGAAGGAGAGTGAATTAGAGTCAAATCAGTACAGGAAGAAAAATAAAGAGAGGAAAGGAAAGATTGGATTAAGAAAAGGGGCCAGAAAGGAAAAGTAAGAAAAAAATTTGAAATATGAAATTTTTAAAATCAGGAATGGGAACAGTTTAAATTGTTCCCTTTCTGGGCCAGAGAGGTTGATTGGCATAGCATTAACAATTATCATGCCGTTAAAAAGGTACTTACGCTCTTAATCACCAGCCATAACTTTCTGTGGCAAGTTTAATGGGCAGTTAATGTGCAAATCCAGCACGTTCTTAAAAATATGGGAAGACTAAGGATGAGATGCCGTTTGTGTGAAGCAGCATGTATCAATCAGCAAGTTCTGGGGATTCCCACTCACGGCGTATCTCTTAATCCCCTGAACTTGCTGGCCGATTTGCACATTAGTAACGGGGTGTGTCGTTAACACGCATTATTTTTCCAGCAAGATTTGACCTGATGTGTTGGGGAATGGGCCCATGTTTGGCAAATTATGTTTAACTTAGGAAAGTGCAGTGTTATGGGCAGACCTAGTGTTAAATATACGTACACCTTACAGGGAATAGAACTGAAGGAAAAGAAAACTGAAGTGAAAGAAAGATATCTTGGTGTTATACTACCTCACTCTCTAAAGGTTCTTGATCCATGTTGCGAATCTGTATCTAAGGCAAACAGTGTACTAGGTTGCATATGCAGGACAATTCACTGCAGAACAAAACATACAATGTTGTCCCTGTACAAGATTTTGATTAGGCCTAATTTGGAATACAGTTTTGATCCAATCACACGGTGGGGTATATTAAGGCCTTGGAAAAGGTACAGAGGAAGACCATTCCACAAGATTGATTCCTAGTTTTAAATACCTTAACTGCCCACAAAGGCTTAAAGAGCTATACTTTAGAGAAGCATAGACTTGGACAATTTCATCAAGGTTTACAACATAACAATCATGTTTGCATAAAAAAGTTATTTCAACTAGATAGGTTAGAGAGGACCAGGTCATGAGTAATAACATGGCTCATACAAAAAATAGGAACAGCATTTTGGGAAAGTACCAATAATATTTCAAGTAAGTACTGAATAGTGACATCATACCAGATTATAAATGAGCAAGTTTGGGTACATGACTGATTCTAATTGATGTCAAAAGGCTGCTTCAATATCTTGGAAGAACTTGTCATTCTTTAACAACAGAACTTTACCGAGAGTTGAGATATGAGCCATTGATGAAGCTGCTATAAAATAGATGTAAAAATATCATGTAATGTGACATGATATTTTTGTCATGTCTCACACATCAGGGGCCCGATTTTAGCAGGCCTGCGGGTTCCCAGCGGGTGGTCCTTCGGGAGCGTGGAAAACGCGGACGGCTAATTGAGTGCGCCCCCTGCGCGATCACGGGATAATTGATCACATTAAGCCCTGGTTCCGGGTTCTCCGTTCCCCAGCTGTGCGCCGGCGGGCTGCGCATGCGCACTAACGTTATCGCGATGGAGGAGCTCCACTTAAAGGGGCAGTCCCCCAAAGCCCCTCCTGCTGCAAGCAAGAGGCAACACAGGATGGCGCAACCCAGGGGCAAGGCTGCGCCACGCTTCTCCGACCTCGCGCTGCAGCTGCTGCTGGAGGGTGTGAGGAGGAGGAGGGACACACTGTTCCCGGCGGACGGACGCAAGTGCCCTGGCTCCGTCACCAGGAAGGCATGGGCAGAGTTGGCGGCGGAGGTCAGCAGCAGGGCCAACACCCCCAGGACATGGGAGCAGTGCCACAAGCGGTTCAATGACCTCACTCGGTCCGGCAAGGTGAGTACACCAACGCACCCTCCCACAACCCGTCCCCACCATCACGCCAAACATATCACAACCCCTCCTGCAGAACCACCACAGCGCTCCCGCAGCAATCCTCACAGCCACTCACTCACCATCCTCGCCGTGCCCGCAAGTACCCACCGTCCCTGTCCCCACCCGAACACTACCACACACCCCAATCCCCATGCAATGGGATGGGCATGTGGCACATGCATCCTCCCATCCATCTGCCCCACGCTCAACCCACCCACACCGATGCTTGATGCGTCTCACTATGCAATATGCACTCACGCACGCATCTGTGTTTTGCCTTGACAGGAGAAGAGATGCAAGAATGACCGAGAAAGGGCCCGCACCGGAGGGGGCCCGCCGCACGTGGTTGAACTGACGGATGCAGAGGTGGAGGCGCTCGACCTCGCCGGCACGCAACATTGTCTCTCCGTGGCGGATGGCGAGTCTGGCGCTGCAGAAACGGCCGGTAAGGGAAAGCTGACACTCAACACTCATGATCGCGAGTGACCGTATCATCACCTGGCATCAGGCGCACCGTAACGTTTGTGCACATGCCTCATAGTGCCCTCTGTTCTCTTGCAGGGCCGTCTGCGAGCGCTGTGTGTGAGGAGGGCGATTCCTCAGAGGACATGCCGGTCTCTGAGGGTGCATCGTCACATATCAGCCAACCATCCACCAGCGCAGAGACACGCACCTCGGTGGGTCCCCCTCGCCAACTAGTTGGGCGTGCACATGGTGATTCACCGCGCACGTGTGAGCATGAGCAGATCCTGGTGGCAGGGGCAGCTGCAGAGGGTCCGCGTCGGAGGGAGCACTCATCTCCAGGCTCTGCTCAGCCGGACCCAGATGCTGAACCCCGGGGGCCACCAGTCAAAAGGAGAGTCATCGAGGGGCACCAGCACATTGCCAAGGTACTGGGAGAGGTGCCACGCGCATTGTCCACGATCGCGCAGGTGATGGAGGAGTCCAACTCCTGCATGCGGGCATTGGTGGCGCAGATACAGGAGGGTATCGGCGACATAGTGTCGCGGGTAGGTGCGGGAACGTCTGCGGTGGAGGACAGGCTAGCCTCCCTCGAGCGTCACACACAGCTGAACATCAAGTCCATGCGGGCCCTGACAACGGCTGTACGGATTCAGGCTGAGCAACATTCCGCCGCCATAAACAGGCTGACTGATACACGCTAGGGGTGGCGTTGCAAGGCCTCACACATGCCATCCAAACTGTGGTCCAGCAGGGTGGAAGGGGTGATGTGGGCCGACGCCACGAGAGGGATGATGGTGAACGGGGACATGGAAGCGGGGACGCCACTCAAGGTGCCACCACGTCCCACCCGTTGCCCCCCTCGCAACCAGTACCCGCAATGGTGCCTCCTCTCCAGGTGGCCGAGTCTGCCCCTGCACAGGTGCAGGAGGAGCAGTCTATGGAGGTGCCCTCACGGGCACCGAAACCCAGGGGCCGTCAGCCCAAAGCATCTAAACGGTCAGGGCAAGATCAGGAGCAACCTGCCACTACCTCTGCTGGAGCCACAGGGGTAGCACCACGTAGGGGTTCCCGTAAACAAAAGCCAAGGGCGTTATAAGCACAAAGGGAATGCACCAGGGTGTCTGTTCATTTGTACACTTTTTTGTTTATAGTCGTTCACCATGCACATATTAAACACAATCGTTCTCACCACTCCTGCCACCTCTCGTCCATTCTTCTGCGGCTTGTGCAATAGGTGCGTTCCGTGCGGCCCATCATGACGACGAACACCTGCTGGCGCCCATTGGCCACACTACTGTGGGTGCAGGAGTACTGGCGAGACTCTTCTGTGGAGGGGGCTGGTATGGCCCCTCGTATGTGCAGGTGATGGGATGTGAACGCCTCAGACTGTCTGACTCTAGGAGAACCGTTGACGTATGAGTGCCTCCCTGGCCTGGCGACCATCCCGGTGAGCCAGTGTTCGGCGCATGGGTCGTACATCCTCCTCTCGCGTGGCCTCCTCCTCATCCCCCTCCTTCTCCACCTCCTCCTCCTCCTCCACCTCCTCCTCCTCCTCATTGTCATCCTCAATGTGGGTGGCGGGTGTGGATGGGGCCTCCTCCAGCGGCGCCCCTCTCTGTTGGGCCATGTTGTGCAGGGCACAGCAGACAACTATGATTCGTCCCACTCTGAATGGTGTGTATTGGAGCGCTCCCCCAGAACGATCGAGGCACCTGAAGCGCATCTTGAGCAGCCCTATGGTCTGCTCAATTGTAGACCTGGTAGCAGTGTGGCTGTCATTGTATCGATGCTGCGGCTCGGTGATGGGGTTCCTCAGAGGTGTCATGAGCCACGTGTGCAGGGGATACCCCTTGTCGCCTAGGAGCCAGCCGTTGCCGGTGTTGTGTGCGTGGAAGAGGGGTGGGACGGTGGACTCCCTGAGGACGAAGGCATCGTGGCAGCTGCCGGGGTATCTGGCACACACGTGTAGGAATCTCTGGCGGTGGTCACAGATGAGCTGGGCGTTCATGGAGTGATACCCCTTCCTGTTGATGAACAGCCCTGGCTCATGCGGAGGTGCCCGTATTGCGATGTGGGTGCAGTCGATTACACCCTGCACCCGTGGGAAGCCAGCCATGGCATGGAATCCAACCGCCCTCTCCATCTGGCTGCGCTCCTCCATGGCGAAGTTGATGTAGTGCGAGGCCCTGTGGAACAACCCATCGGTGACCTGCCTTATGCACTTGTGTGCAGAGGACTGACAGACCCCGGTGATGTCCCCCGTGGCACCCTGGAAGGATCCGGATGCGAAGAAGTTGAGGGCAGTGGTGACCTTGACGGCGACGGGTAGGAAGATGCTGCTTGGTCCATCCGGGAGCAGCTCGTCATTAAGGAGGCTGCAGATGTCGGCGACTACCTGGCGATTGACTCTGAGCCTCCGTATGCACTGCTCCTCGGAGAGGTCCATGAAGCTGAGCCTCGTTCTGTACACCCTCTGCGGAGGGAAGTGCCTCCTGCAACGCATCTCTCTCTGCGGTTGCCCACCCTCCTGCTGTGCAGGTGGGTGTGCCGCAGCAACGTGTTGGGGGGCTCCACGTCGATGAGGCGGACGGCGTGGACTGCGAGGCTGCTGGGGCTGGTGATGCTGTTCGTCCTCCGAGGATGTCGAAGCGGCCCCCATCTGGCAGGTGTTGGTCTGAGGGGTTGTGCACGGTAGGTAGGTGTTTCCTCGCACTGGGGCTGCAGTTCCACGTCGGGGTTTCCTCTGGCTTGGCGGGGGGAGGTGGAGGGCAGGCGTTGCCCTATGTGACGCGGTGGCCTCCTGCGTGGGTGAGGGGTCTCCCCCCTCCCCCTGTGGAGTGCACCTTGGCAGCTGCCACAGGCTGCTGGCTGCAACACGTCCGGTTGGAGTGAGACTGTTTCCCCCAGTATGTGAAACAGTCTGAGTTGAAGGTAAAATCCCACACTTCCTAATAAGACAGCTGAATCAGGTCATTTAATGACCTGAACAAGCAAAGTAAATACACTCAAGTGGCATCCTGCTGGCTTTAATTGCCTGCGGGATTCCCACCAGCGGGGCCTGCGCTCGCAGCCCCGCACGTCAGCGTGGAACCCGGAAGTGGCCGGGATCGCGGCGCGTTCCGGTCCCGCACCTGGGGATCGGGATTATCGAGGCCCCCCCGCCGAGAACACACACGAAACCCGATGCTAAAATCGGGCCCCAGGTGTAAGATTCATTCATCTCAACCCTTTCTCATGCCATAACACCACCTTTCAAGCCAGAACTTTGTGGAAAACGTGTTTAATAGTATATTACCATTATAGTTTGTGTTGGGTTGAACAGAAATACTAATTCCTAATATAGCAAGTGAATATCTGTATCCCAAGATGACAATGGACTTAAGGATTACTGCAATCTTTTCTATAGCCGCAGACACTGAAAATGTTGAATTGTGTAAACTTCACGAACAGACATACGTTCAAGAGCCAAAGTGATGAACAAAAAGGCAAATGTACAGCAAATACTTTAAATACACAAGCATTGGGAAGATTTCAGAATCCATTGGTTTCAAAGAGCTTTAAATTATGAAGTTAGACTAATTTGGTCTATTTACTAAAAGTGTTTCATTTCTGGCAATCAGGCTCATAACTACCATAATCCCTCACATATATATTAATTATACTTGCAGAAGGCCATAGGCAAGTTAACAGGGTGGGCAGATAGGTGGCTAAAGCAGTTTAATAGAGTTAAGTAATGTATTTTTGGAAAAACACTGAAAATAAGTATACCCTACATGATAAGATTCTTAACAGAATGGTGGAACAGAGACATCTAAGGTTACAGATGTACAAATTTTTAAAGGCGGGAGTGCAGATAGAAAAGCCTATAAAAGGTAAATGAAATTCTGAGTTTTATTTATAGATGTACAGAATACAAAAATAAGAAAGTGATGTTGAATTTGTACACGGCATTAGTTAGCCTAAAATTGGAGTATTATTTGCCGTTCTGAGCACTCCATTATAGGAAAGAACTTAAAGCCATGGAAAGGATACAATAAATAATCATTAGAACTATACTAGAAAAGATTATAATTAAGAAAAAAAAACTTGAAAAATTGGGGCTTTTTCACTGGAACCCACTGTGAGAACCCAATGAATGCTTTCAAATCTATGAAAGGTTTTCAGGTGGTAAATAATGTCAAATTGTTCTCAAATTCACTGCAATAGCGATACTGGTGACAAATGTCATAAGTTAGACCATTGTGCTCACCAATCCTCCAGTGGCGAATTTATGCCGCAATTTGCTAAAAAAAATTAGAAGATAAGGCTATTAAAAAGGCTTCTAAATAGAGGCATACAGTACAAAAGCAAGGGAGTAATGCTGAACCTTTATAAAGTACTGGTTAGGCCTCAGCTAGAGTATGGAGTCCAATTCTGGGCACCATACTTTAGGAAGGATGTCAAGGCCTTGGAGAGGGTGCAGAGGAGATTTACCAGAATGGTACCAGGGATGAGGGGATTCAGTTATGTGGAGAGACTAGAGAAGCTGGGAATGTCCTCCTTAGAGCAGAGAAGGTTAAGGGGAGATTTAATAAGGGTGTTCAAAATTATGAGGGTTTTGATAGAGTAAATGAGGAGAAACTGTTTCCACAATCAGGAGGGTCAGTAACAGAGGACATAGATTTAAGATAATTTTCATAGAACCAGTCAGAAGATGAGGAGAAATTTTTTTACACAGCGAGTTGTTATGATCTGGAATGTACTGCCTGATAGGGTGGTGGAAGCAGATTCAACCTTTTCAAATGGTAATTGGATATATACTTGAAAAGGAAAAATTTGCAGGGCTATGGGGAAAGAGCAGAGGAGTAGGACTAATTGGAAAGCTCTTTCAGAGACACGATGGGTCGAGTGCCCTCCTTCTGTGTTGTGATTCTATGATTCTACTTCCTCCAACCCTATCAACATATCCTTCTATTCCTTTCTCACTCATGTGTTTATCTGGCTTCCCCTTAAATGCATCTATGCTATTCGCTTCAAGTACTCTTTGTGGTAGCTAGTTCACATTCTCACCACTCTCTGGGTAAAGAAGTTTCTCCTGAATTCCCCATTGGATTTATTAGTGATTATCTTATATTTATGGCCCCTAGATTTGGTCTTCCCCACAAGAGGGAACATCTTCTCTACCTCTACCCTATCAAACCCTTCCATAATCTTAAAGACCTCAATCAGGTCACCCCTCAGTCTTCTCTTTTCTAGATAGGTTCAATCTTTTTTGATAGGTATAACCTCTCAGTTCTGGTATCATCCTTGCAAATCTTTTTTGCACCTTCTCCAGTATCCTTTTTGGAGACCAGAACTGTGCACAGTACTCTAAGTGTGGTCTAACAAAGGTTCTATACAAGTTTAACATAACTTCCCTGCTTTCCAACTGAATAGTTAGGAACACAGGAACAGGAGTAGACCGTTCAGCCCCTCGTGCCTGCTCCGCCATTTGATAAGATCATGGCTGATCTGTGATCTAACTCCATATACCCACCGTTGGCCCATATCCCTTAATACCTTTGGTTGCCAAAAAGCTATCTATCTCAGATTTAAATTTAGCAATTGAGCTAGTATCAATTGCCGTTTGTGGAAGAGAGTTCCAAACTTCTACCACCCTTTGTGTGTAGAAATGTTTTCTAATCTCACTCCTGAAAGGTCTGGCTCTAATTTTTAGACTGTGTCCCCTACTCCTAGAATCCCCAACAAGCGGAAATAGTTTCTCTCTATCCACCCTATCTGTTCCCCTTAATATCTTATAAACTTCGATCAGATCACCCCTTAACCTTCGAAACTCCAGAGAATACAACTCCAATTTGTGTAATCTCTCCTCGTAACTTAACCCTTGACGTCCGGGTATCATTCTCGTAAACCTACGCTGCACTCCCTCCAAGGCCAATATGTCCTTCTGAAGGTGTGGTGCCCAGAACTGCTCACAGTACTCCAGGTGCGGTCTAACCAGGGTTTTGTATAGCTGCAGCATAACTTCTGCCCCCTTGTACTCTAGTCCTCTAGATATAAAGGCCAGCTTTCCATTAGCCTTATTGATTATTTTCTGCACCAGTTCATGACACTTCAATGATCTATGTACCTGAACCCCTAGGTCCCTTTGGACATCCACTATTTTTAACTTTTTACCATTTAGAAAGTACGCTGTTCTATCCTTTTTTGATCCAAAGTGGATGACCTCACATTTGTCTACATTGAATTCCATTTGCCACAGTTTTGCCCATTCACCTAATCTATCCATATCCCTTTGTAATTTTATGTTTTCATCTACACTGCTTACAATGCCACCAATCTTTGTGTCATTGACAAACTTACATATGAGACTTTCTATGCCTTCATCTAAGTCGTTAATAAATATTGTGAATAATTGAGGCCCCAAGACAGAAGCCTACCGGACTCCACTAGTCACATCCTGCCAATGTGAGTACCTACCCATTATCCCTACTCTCTGTCGCCTTTCGCTCAGCCAACTTCCTAACCTAGTCCGTACTTTTCCCTCGATTCCATGGGCTTTTATCTTAGCTAACAGTCTCTTATGTGGGACCTTATCAAATGCCTTCTGGAAGTCCATATAAATAACATCCATTGACATTCCCCTGTCCACTACTTTAGTCACCTCTTCAAAAAATTCAATCAGGTTTGTCAGGCAGGACCTACCTTTCACAAATCCATGCTGGCTCTCTCTGATTAACTGAAAATTCTCGAGGTGTTCAGTCACCCTATCCTTAATTATAGACTCCAGCATTTTACCCACAATAGATGTTAGGCTAACTGGTCTATAATTCCCTGGTTTCCCTCTCTCTCCTTTCTTAAAAAGCGGAGTGACATGTGCAATTTTCCAATCCAGAGGGACGGTTTCTGAATCTGGAGAACTTTGAAAGATTATAGTTAGGGCATCTGCAATGTGCTCACCTACTTCCTTTAAAACCTTAGTTACTTTGCCTTCATATTTACCAGGGAGATTAACAAGATGGGCATGACATTTAAGATAGAAAGGGGAAAATAATTGATAGACTAATCAAACTTAGAGAGGATAAAACCACTGGTCTGGATGGATTGCATCCGTGCTTATTAAAAGAAGTTAGGGAAGAGATAGGAGTGGCACTTCTACAAATATATAAAAAATCATTAGAAAAGGGAATAGTGCCACAGGACTTGTGGACACCTAATGTTATTCCTATATTTAAAAAAGGTAGATAGAACAAATCCAGGTTCTATAGATCAGTTAGCTTAACGTCACACTAGGAAAGATAATGGAATCTTTACTCAAAGATGTAATAGAAAAAAAATATATAATAAAGAGTAGTCAGCATTTATTCTAAAAGGGAAGGTCATGCTTGACCAACCTTACTACATTCTTTGAAGAAGTAACAGAAAGAGTAGACAAGGGTAATGTAGTAGATGTAATATTTTTGGATTTTCAAAAGGCCTTCAATAAGGTACCGCATAGTAGACTCATAACTAAGGTCAGAGCATGCTGAGTCAGGGGACAGATAGCAAAATGGATAGCAAGCTGGCTACAAAACAGAAAACAGAGAGTATAAGATAGCTACTCAGACTGGCAAAAGGTGGGAAGTGGTGGTCCACAGGGTGCTGAGACCACTGTTGTTCACAATTTACATTAACGATTTGGACTCGGAAATCGGAAGTATAATTTCAAAATTTGCAGACCACACCAAATTGGGGGGGTGTAGTTAATACAAAGGAAGCATGCTTCAAAATGCAAAAAGACATTGGGGGTGATTTTAGGAGGCAAATGCAGGAGCGTGGGTGTGGGGGGGGGCACTGAAAATCACGCAAATCCCATTCGGGTTCAGAAGCCAGCTCCAACCCGCCAGCTTCCGAGTTTCCCAGGGACCCATCTGTGGGCGACCCGAAATCGGAAGTCCTACCGGTGATTAAAGATGACAGTTAAAGAGCCGAATGTATCTCATTGAGGTACTTAAGGCACTTTATCTGTGACAGAGTAAATGATTAGAAAGATTTTTAACTTACCTGGGCGGCTTGCCCATCGCTTCTGATTCACACTTGGTGAAACCAGGCATGAAGAGCCGGATCAGGGAACAAGAAACTAAATAAATTAAATAAAAAAACATGCAATGAAGTGAAAACACTGAATGCACCTACCTTTGAAACCTGCTCCAATTCCGATGTGTCCAACTCCAATGTCACCCTGATCTCACCCTCCCGATCTCCCCCCAATGTCTTCCCGATGTCCCCCTGATCTTCCCCTCTCCCCCCCACTGATCTTTCCTCTCCTCCCCCCGGTCTTCCAGTCCAGCGCCGGATCTTCCATTCTCCCCACCCCCGTCTTCTGTTCCAGCGTCTGGCTCTCACTCTTTCCCGCCCCCCACCTCGCGTTGCAGCTCCTGATGGCAGCCAGCCTGTCAATCAAGCCAGCTGCTGGGCGTGAAACCCGGAGAGGAAGTTAACCACTATCAATCAATCAGGACGGTGAGTTATTTCCCATCATTTTCAGGGTGCTTTTCACCAGGCAGCAAACCTCAAAATCATCCCCAAGATGTTTTTCACAATACTAGGATTAAAATGTGTAATTAAAGCTGCTAAGGTTTCAGATTCAAAAAAATAACAACTTTATGTTTCCAGGTTCAATAGAGTAACAGTTCTATTAAAGTAAAACAATCGGTGGCCAAGTTATGCTGGTTTGCTCTCACATTACAAAGGTTAACTGCACTTCAAAAGTACTTAATTGGCTGTAAAGCATTTTGGGACATCCTGAGATTGTGAAAGGCGATATATAAATGCAAGTCTTTATTTTTTTCTTTTTATACATTCTAATAGCCAGTTAGAGGGCAGGGATAGACTGTTCACCTCCTGTGCATGGTACCTGATGTTAAGGAATATAAAGTGAAGAAGGGAAGAAAAACTGAAACAAGTTGTAAATGTTGCAAGCCAAACTTAAAAGGACTGTTAATTACTGTTAGTGTAACACTTTTTGCAAATATCAGCACCTTATGGATCCATGCAAAATTTATTTCAAGCTGAAAGGAGGTCACAAGTAGGATACCTCTGAACACTTGATTTTGATGAATTGATTAAATGTACACTAAATAAACACTCCAAGTTTGCATATGATACTAAAATGGAAGGCAAGGCAAATAATGAAGGGGCAAAGAGAAAGTATGAGAATAGATTAGCAGCTAACATAAAATGGAAACCAAAAGCATTTATAAATATATAAAAAGTAAAAGGGTAGTTTTAGGAAGCGTGGGAAAAATTAGGGACAAAAAAGATCATCTTGTGGAGGCAGAAGGCATGGCTGAGGTACTAAATGAATACTTCACATCCGTCTTCACTAGAGAAAAGGATGCTGCCATTGTAGCAGTAAAGGAGGAGGTAGTAGCAATATTGGATAGGATAAAAATAGATAAAGAGGAGGTACTTAAAAGATTGGCAGTACTCAAAGTAGAAAAGTCACTCAGTCCAGATGGGATGCATCCGAGGTTACTGAGGGAAGTAAGGGTGGAATTTGCGGACGATCTGGCCACAATCTTCCAATCCTCCTTAGATATGGGGATAGTGCTGGAGGACTGGAGGATTGCAAATGTTACACCCCTGTTCAAAAAAGGGGCGAGGAATAAACCTGGCAATTACAGGCCAGCCAGCCTAACATCAGTGTTGGGGAAACTTTTAGAGACAATAATCCAGGACAAAATAAAATGGTAATTGGAAAAGTATGGGTTAATAAAGTCAGCACAGATTTGTTAAAAGAAAATGCTTGATTGAATTCTTTGATGAAGGAACGAAGAGGGTTGATGAGGATAGTGCGGTTGATGTTTTGTATATAGACTTTGAAAAGGCATTTGATAAAGTTCACATAATAGACCTGTTAGCAAAATTAAAGGCGATGGGATTAAAGGGACAGTGGCAACATGGATACAAAATTGGCTAGGGGACAGAAAGCAGAGAGTAGTGGTGAACGATTGTTTTTCAGACTGGAGTTACAGTGGTGATTCCCAGGGGTCAGTATTAGGACCATTGCTCTTTTTGATATATATTAATGACCTGAACTTGGACATAGAGAGTATAATTTCAAAGTTTGCAGATGACATGAAAATTGGAACTGTAGTAAACAATGTGGAGGATTGCAACAGACTTCAGTAGGACACACAGACTGGTGAAATGGGCAGACATGGGCAGATGAAATTTAATGCAGAGAAGTATGAAGCGATGCATTTTGGTAGGAAGAATGGGGTGAGGCAATATAAACTAAATGGTACAATTTTAAAGGGAGTGCAGGAACAGAGAGACCTGGGGGTGTATGTACACAAATCTTTGAAGGTGGCAGGACAAGTTGAGAAGGCTGTTAAAAAAGAAAATGGTATCCTGGGCTTTATTAATACAGGCAAAGAGTTCAAAAGCAAGGAAGTCACGCTAAACCTTTATAAAACACTGTTTAGGCCTCAGCTGGAGTATTGTGTTCAATTCTGTGCACCACACTTTAGGAAGAATGTCATGGGCTTAGAGAGGGTGCAGAAGAGGTTTACTAGAATGGCACCAGGGATGAGGGACTTCAGTTATGTGATAAAACTGGAGAAGCTGGAGTTGTTCTCCTTAGAACAGAGAAGGTTAAGGGGAGATTTGATAGAGGTGTTCAAAATCATGAATGGTTTTGGCAGAGTAAATAAGGAGAAACTGTTTCTAGTGGCAGAAGGGTCGGTCACCAGAGGACACAGATTTAAGGTGATCGGCAAAAGAGCCAGAGGCGACGTAAGGAAACATTTTTCTAAGCAGCGAGTTGTAATGATCTGGAATGCACTGCCTGAAATGGTGGTGGAAGCAAATTCAATAGTAACTTTCAAAAAGGAATTGGATAAATATTTGAAAAGAAAAAATTTACAGGGCTATGTGGAAAGCGCGGGGGATTGGACTAATTGGATAGCTCTTTCAAAGAATCGGCACAGGCCGAATGGCCTCCTCCTCATCTACTATGATACTATGATAATATGATGTCAGGCATGTCTTCTTTAGAAGTACTTCAAGGTACTGTGATTTAAGTTTTCAAGATTATGAAGGAAATTGACAAACTAGATCTAGGCAAATTATTCACTATAGTGCAGGATTCACGGTTCAAATACCATGGGGACTGAGCTAAAAGTTCAGAAATCAGGTGCAGTGGGGTGAGGTGGGGCAGGGCAGAGTCAGAAAGAAATTCATGTGGAAATGTTGCTATCCAAAGTATAATAGAAGTGTGAAATAATTTATCAGGAAAGGCCATTGAAGCATCTGTTATAAATGGGTTCGGGAAACAAGTAGATGCATTTCAAGAAACCATATAAATGCTTGTGCTGGTCAAAGCAAAGGATGTAAATGCTGGGGAATGGAATAGTTTTCCATTTTAATTCCCTGGTGCATGCATTTAGTAAAGCTTCATCTACTCTACCCTAACAATGTGGCTCAGCCCAAACCTGAGAATAGTATCCTTTAAAACACCATTTTAATAATTCATTTCTTATACCACTCATCTATTTGTCATCTTTAAGGGAGACAGCCAATTTGATGCCAAATTCTGGACAGTTGTGTACTGTAGACTTCTGCCAACTAAGAACTGAATAGAATTTGCCCAAGTTTATTTTTACAAGACTGTAATAGCTGTCAGAGTTTGTCTTTCCATCAGATTGGGGTACAATTAAATAAGGATCCCAGGGTTGTAAAAAATATGTTCTAAACCCTAATGATATCACTCATATTACTAGGTCCATCTGTGGATGCAGATACCAGTGGGAGGTTGTCCTGTATTTTATTTACATCCTCTTACGGCTTAGTTTAATAGAATGTGAGCCTTGTATGTCTGTTCATTACCAAAAAGACAGAACAATGTTGCCAATTTAGGAATAAAAATGAATGGTGATTTTAATAGATGAAACATCAAGAATGCCCATTAGCAAAGACAACGCTCAGTGAAATACTTAAATTGAAAAAGTGCACTTTTTAATCAAGAAATCTCAAACATGTGGTGGAGTTTAGGATTTTCAGGGGCATTCCTCAATGCTGTAACCTAATCACAAAATTAAACTTAAAAATCAACTAGAATAAGAAAGGAAAACGGTGATTACCCACAACAATATTTTGGTATTGCTATTTGCTCAAGTTTGTTATCTGCCCTTGATGGTAAAACTCTCTGCAACCCAATGAGCTATTTATTATTCAGAATTAATGCAGGCATTGGGGGAAAAATTGGATAAGGGTCCGTTTTGGGCGGGGGTAGCGCATGCGTTAGAATCCCACGCCCGATGGACCCGACGCAGGCAGGACGCAAATTTGGACGCACCTGAGGACTTACCTGCAATCAGCCTTCCTTTCCAGGCCTTGTACGTGGAGTCAATGCAATTTGCACTTTCCACCACCAGAGGGAGCACAATCTCTTAAAGGGAGGATGTTTCTTAGAAATCTCTAAAAGGTAGTTGGTATCTGTTATTTGCTGAAAATAACAGTCTACTGTCTGCACGGAATCTGAACAGAGATCAGACATCACACACGTAAAACACAGATGCAGGTCCCATCCCTATGTTTACACACTGATGAATTATGTTAAAACATTCAATAAAGGTTGCGCACTTCTAAATCATACATCCTCCAATCTGCACACCAGACCTCACCAATCTGCCAATCTGAGTTGGTACAAGGCCTGCGAGAGTGCGTGCACCAAGGATCTCTGCTGATCCACTAGAGACCTTGGGTGCAAGAGGTGGACAGAAGGAGGGACATCCTATATCTGCGGTGGGGTGGGGGGCAAGTGGCCCTCCAGACATATACTCAAAAGGCAGTGGGAGGCAGCAGGTGACAAAGTCAATGCCAGGCCCACAGCATCATGAACATGGATGCAGTGCAGAAAGAAGTTCAATGCTTTGATATGAGTGGACAAAGTGAGTGAGGTCAACTGTAAAGTGGCGTCTCCTACCAACTGTACCACGCACTGCACCCCCCATCACCCACATACCAATAAACTCTTTCCATCAGTACTCAACTCTTCCAATCAGATGCTTCCTCTCACCCTTACACATTATCTCTGTTTCAAGCCGCCCACCCGCAACTTACAGGCCGCACACAGGCAGCTATTCAACCATGACAGGCACATCACCCAGACACACGTCCCGCTTTCTTGCAGGAGAAGGTGGCACATATCAAGAGGCAGCAAGTGGCAGTGGCATTTAGCCCCTCGAGCCTGTTCCACCATTCAATGAGATCATGGTTGACCTGTGACCTAACTCCATATACCCGCCTTAGCCTCATATCCCTTAATACCTTTGGTTCACAGAATTCTACCAATCTCAGATTTAACTTTCACAAGCGAGCTAGCATCAACTGCTGTCTACAGAAGAGCATTCCAAACGACTCCCACCCTTTGCGTGTAGAAGCATTTCCTAACTTCACTCCTGCACGTCCTGGCTCTAAATGTTAGGCTATGTCCCCGCGTCCTAGTATTCAAGTCTAGGAGACCTCCAAAAACAGTTACAAATGTCTCTGCAGCCAGAAGCAATAATCCAGCAACTAACCTGTAAATCCTGCATGGTCCCTTTAAATAGTGCTGGTGGTGGGGGGGGGGGGGGGGGGGCCTCCTGGCATTTTAAGACATGTTGAGATGGTCGGGGTTAAGACTGTGCGTTGAGTTGAGCGTTAAGTCCCAAAATGTTGTCTATCACTTTAAATCAGTGTTTGAAGCAATCTTCTCCCTACTTTACATGATTCCAGCGTGCCTTATCTGCGCCTGCGCTAACTCCTATACCAAGATGGCGCCTGGCGCACGTCATGCTGGAAACGTGCGTGCGCATCCAAGATGCCATCTTGGCTGTCGGAGAGGTTGTGTAGCACCGAAACAATGGGCACTACACGGGCCAATTTAACACCCATCGAGTTTTGCCTGAGATCTGCACTAATCTAACATACATAGTCCTAAAGCCCACATTAAACTAGCATAGATTAATCACCAATTAAAATGCAATTTATTCTTTTTCCTTCCATTATCACTTTGTTTTAAAAGGATTTTATAAAATCCAAAGAATATTTACACTATTCACTGAAGACACCAAAGGAGATTTAGTAACCAAATGGTTACAGTCGAGTATCAGCATGAAAGTTCTATACTGGACCTGTGACATCAGTACTGAGCATTATATCTATGCAACTGTTAATATCTCAAACAGGACCATTTTTAAGGCTGTCATTCCATCTTGTAATTTACTGCAATCCAATACATGCAGGTCATGTAGACACCCCAAATAACAACCTTTAACTACACAGTTGTACACTATAATGTATTAACCAAAATTGCATCGCTACTCACACTGCACTTAATTGCAATCCTCCATTCATAACTTTGGGTGTCTATACTCTTGTGCAAATTGGCACACATATTTGAGCCAAATGGAACTAACATAAGGATTTTGTAATGTTTTAAAGGTAGTAGGAAATGCCACCTAGTGGCTCTGGTGAGAATGAAGCAACTTTTCACACATGGTTTGGTCAGGGACAAGGTGTATTGGCCACTGCCAGGACTCAAATAAATGACTGCAGATAAGTGGGTACATGTACATTTGAATTATAAATCAGGCCATCCTGAAAACTTCATTCACATACTAAAGAAGAGAGGTTCAAAGTAATTAAGTTTGTAGCTGCATTTAGCTACTCCTTTTTTAAAAAAACTAGAGTAGCTACGTGTAGAAATTTTAAAGATGAGAATCGATTATATCTAAATAACTACACGCATCAGACCCACAATAATCTGCTGGTGTGGTATTCTGTGATTCCAAAAACTCCATAGATACAACAGGATAAAAAGTTTGACAGAATACAAAGCAAAGATGTTTTATTGGAAATCAAAGTTATATTTAAAAGATGTTGAGTGTTAAAAATTAATGGCAATGTGTGCTCTACCTTTTTGAAATAAATGGAATGAAATCTACTCCAAAGACACTATTGGTTCTGGATATTAAATTAGAAAATAGCAATTTGTCACAGAATATTCATAGAATTCATTTGTATAAAGATTGGCCAGCCCTTTTAATGCAAAACAAATGGCAAAATGAGTTGCTTTGCACAGGGCTCTAATCATTGCAAAATTTGTTAATGATTATTGCATAATCAAGTAAGCCAAGGGTTTATTATATAACAGGCACACAGTTTTAATCACATCTGTTTTGCTTAGATGCTTTTATTTTCTTTAAAAACAAGATCGACTGCAGTTCAGACTTACAATTCTTCAGCTGCTGATTGCTCTTTTACATTAACTGCAGACTGACTCTTCTCCAGTTTCACTGTCCTTACGGGAGGAAGAGCCTTTTCCACAAAACATCTTATTTTGGTGAACTGACTGGGAACATTAATCTTGTAATAAATGTATTTTTCTAAATAACAAAAGCATTTATGACTTCTAACATTTATGACGTTTGCACTGAGAAGCACTGATAGCCTCTATGAAATAAGAGTGGAGACTACAGTTACGCTAGCTGCTTGCACCGACTGCTGTGGAGTGGATGCTGGCAGAGCTTTGTGCAGGTACAAAAGTGCTGAGCTGAATACTTCCTTGGCTGTATCAGCTAGCTTTTTACTGAAGAAAAGAATGAACAGGCCAGATATTACTTCATCATCCCTTAGCAGAGAGGTCAATAACCAGGAGGCATAGATTTAAAGTGATTGGTAGGGGGATTAGAGGGGAGCTGAGGAAAAAACTTTTCACCCAGAAGATGGTAGTGGTCTGGAACTCACTGCCTGAAAGGGTGGTGGAGGCAGAAACCCTCATCACATTTACAAAGTACTTGGGTATGCACTTGAAGTGCCGTAACCTACAGGGCTACGAACCAAGTGCTGGAAAGTGGGATTAGGCTGGGTGGCTCATTTTTGGCTGGCGCGGACACGATGGGCCGAATGGCCTCCTTCTGTGCCGTAAATTTTCTACGATTCTACGATCGGTTGAAAAAATGTGATTGGTTTCAAAGTCACTGTGGTTTCAATTTAAAAGGTTAAACAAAGGTCAAAATGAACCTGAGCTTTATTCTTTGACTTGGCACTGGCATGTCCGAAATCTTGGTGCAGCACAATGAAACAACACTTCACATCACAGTTGCAAGATTCTTCATTCCTGTTCAGATATTTATTCAATGCATTCCTTGCAGATTCAAGCAGCTGTATGTATCAGTAAGAGCTCCACCTAGAGGTCTCACAGACTTGTACACTGCATTACAATCACATTTAGGAGTTTCTTATACTTTTGGGTTTTCGTCTTTTTCCAGCATTACCATCATAGCAGCCAGTGACAGACCGAAGGCTACCACAATCGAATCATGATTTGAAAAATAACAATATGGTATCATGATTTCACAAGCAATTAATTAGGATTAATTCAGGGATGGGAGGAAATATCCTACTTTCTGCAAGTTTAGTGTAATCCACAGCAACAGTTTTACTTTGAACGTCACCAGAGTCTCAGATAAAGAAATAGAGCTCCCAAAAGTTTTTAAACATGGCAAGAAAGTTTCACTTCAAATAATGTAAAATTTAAACTGCTGCATAGTTAACAAAATTAGAAACAAAAATCAATCAACTATTGGAATGGTCTAAGACCATTTTTGATGACTCACTTAATTGAATTAACTCTAAATCTAGGATGGAAATATTATTCACATGGAATATTGGCATAGAAGGGGTTGAGTTACAGACTTCCAAGAATCACAGGTTGACAAATTTTGAAGTAATCCACCATTTCCAATTTCACAAAAGCAAACTCAGTGTTAAAGACTTCTTTATTTACAATTATTTTTTCCAACTTTACATAAATTGAAGATTTTAAATCCAAATTCTTGGACAATTTAATGTGCGTGAATGGACAATTGAACTGCAATGCACAGGTAACATTTGCACTACACCTCAAACATTGAAACAACTAAACTCACCAAGATCAAATTCTAGGTTCTAAAACAAAGATAATATTTGTTAAAAAAAGGGCAAATCCCTCAAATTCATTTTAATACAGTTCTGTTATTTTATAGTAAGCCCTAAAGAGGGGGCATAAGTTCATATCGCAGGCATCAGGAACAAATTTTAAATGTATCAGTTGAGAAATAAACTGAGCATTTTTTAAACATATTACAAAATCACTTATTTTTCACTAATCAGCAACTTGTGAGCAATATCTCAGTTCATCTGCTGTCTCGATTCAAGATGTTTAACACAAATATCAAAACACCAAGTGGTGGAAATTGGACTTTGTTGCACCCATTTCCGGGGATAAAAGGAATAATTTCGTGGGGTTATGACCCACGCCCCAAAGATGCCTGAAATACATCCAACATGGGCTGCCTTGAGTAGAGCAGGTGCTGGGCCCGCTATACTCAGATTTTCCTGCCGTGGATATAATTTAACAAGCAGCCGCCAACAAAAAGGTAAACATTTTTTTAAAAATACTTTCACGTGAGAGGGTCGGTAACCAGAGGACACAGATTGGTAATTGCCAAAAGAACCAGAGGGGAGATGAGGAAACATTTTTTCACGAAGCGAGTTGTAATGATCTGGAATGCACTGCCTGAAAGGATGGTTGAAGCAGATTCAGTCGTAACTTTCAATAGGGAATTAGATAAATACTTGAAGGGGAGAAATTTGCAGGGCTATGGGGAAAGAGCAGGGAAATGGAACTAATTATATAGCTCTTTCAAAAAGCTGGCACATGCACGAAGGGCCGAATGGCCTACTTCTGTGCTGCACAATTCTATGTGGAACCAGGAGGAGCAGGTATGCTCCACCCAGTTCGACAGCACTTCTGAGGACCACTGCTGGCCCATGATCGCCCCCCCACTGACTTGATCTTCCCTTCCCTTCCCCCCCGTCCCCCAGCATTGATCTAAGGGCCTCTGCCAGTGAGGCAGGCATCCCAAATTGGATCTGTCAACATAGGTAAGCTACACCTGAAGTGCAACAGGCACTGGCAACTCAATTATTCAGCTGAGGCCGAAGTTCAATTTTGATCGGGCCTTGGGCCTACCTGTTCAGGTGCAAGGATTGGTTCATGCTGGCCCAGTAATGTAAGCAAGTTTCTACTCCCAAAATTTCTAAATTAGCACTTACAATAAATGCAATATCAAGTCACAACCTAAAGTACACATTGTGCTGTAACACAGGACAGCCAGTCTCAACGTTAGTTAACCTTTCCAGGAACATAATTTTAAAAAAGGCTTTAATGTTTTTTACAATATTTGAAAATGTCTATGAATGAAATGTTCCATAGATCTAGACAGCTCTAGAATTCAACTTTTCTTTAATATTCATTCTCAGGATATGAGCGTCGCTAGCAAGGCCAGCATTTATTGCCCATCCCTAGTTGCCCTTGAGAAGTTGGTGGTGAGCCTTCCTCTTGAGCCGCTGCAGTGAAGGTTCTCCCACAGTGCTGTTGGTAGTGAGTTCCGGGATTTTGACCCAGTGACGATTAAGGAATGGCGATATACGTCGGGATAGTGTGTGGCTTTATAAAATTAATAATTAAAATTATTAGGCAGTCATTGTGCAATCATTATGTAAACAACAAATTGTTCACATTTTGTAGGCTGTAAACTCCAATATCCAAAATACTGTATCAGGAACTGAGTATCTGAACAGTGCAAGTTTATTTCTATGGACTAGATGGTGCCTTTACCCACAATAAGCACCTTTTTCTGCAAGAGGTGGTGCCCAATGCTAAAACATAGGCCAGAGAACTTTAAACCAATTAACTTAACGCCAGCAGCAGGAAAGATAATGGAATCTTTACTCAACAATGTAATAGAAAAACATGTAGAAAATGAAAATATAATAAAGAATAGTCAGCACGGATTTCAGAAAGGAAAGTCATGCCTGACCAACCTTATTGAATTCTTTTAAGAAGTAATATATTTGATGTAATATATTTGAATTTTTGAAAGGCCTTCGATATGGTACCGCATTATAGACTCATGACTAAGGGCAGAGCATGTGGAGTCAGGGGACATGTAGCAGAATAGAGTTAAAGGTAGCTACTAAGACTGGTAAAAGATAAGAAGTGGTGTTCCTCAGGGTCCTGTTACTCACTGTTGTTCACAATTTACATTAACGATTTAGATTTGGGAATTGGAAGTACAATTTCAAAATTTGCGAACAACATCAAATTGGGGGGGTATAGTTAATACAAAGGAGGAATGTGTCAAAATGCAAGAGGACATTAATAAACTTGCAGAATGAGTGTGTAATTGGCAAATAAATTTCAATATAGATAAGTGTGAGGTGGTGCATTTTGGTAGGAAGAATAAGGAGGCCACATATTGCTTGAATAATTAGAGTCTGAATGGGATAGAGGAGCAAAGGGATCTAGGGGTACACAAATCACTAAAAGTAGAGATGCAGGTTAATAAAAGCAAAAAAGGCATATCAAGCACTCGGTTTCATTTCTAGAGAGATAGAATTGAAAAGCAAAGAAGCTATGTTAAACTTGTATAGAACCTTGGTTAGACCACACTTAGAGTATTATGCACAGTTCTGGTCTTCATACTATAGAAACAATATAGAGGCACTGGAGAGGGTGCAAAAAAGATTCACAAGGATGATACCAGAACTGAGAGGATATACTTATCAGGAAAGGCTGAACAGACTGGGGATCTTTTCTCCAGAAAAGGGAAAGCTGAGGGGTGACCTGATAGAGGACTTCAAGGTAATGAAAGGGTTTGATAAGGTAGACATAGAGAAAATGTTTCCACTTGTGGGAGAGTCTAAAACTAGAAGTCATAAATATAAAATAGTTGCTATTAAATCCAATAGGGAATTCTGGAGAAACTTCTTTATTCAAAGAGTGGTAAGAACGCAGAACGCGCTACCACAAGGAGTAGGTGAGGCAAATAGCATAGATACATTTAAGGGGAAGCTAGATAAACACATGTGGGAGAAAGGAATAAAAGGGTATGCTGACAGGGTTAGATGAAGTAGAGAGGGAGGAGGCTCTTGTGGAGCATAGACCAGTTGGGCAGAATGGCCTGTTTCTGTGCTGTAATTTCAATGTAACTCTATGTAACTCGATAAAGTAGTGTGCTGTAATCTAGATCCTAAGGCTATCTTCTAACTCATGTTGGTTAAGGGAATTTGGCATTTTGTGGTCACAAGATGGTGTATCATACGGAAAGTAAGAGCATTATTTCAATAAAGACAAATAATGGACCAATTTACTCCATTGAATCAGGCCTCCTGTGGAACAATTTACTCCATTGAATCAGGCCTCCTGTTGACCAATCATAAAGCAATGGAGTCAATTCTTGTCTTCACTGCCTGGCAGTAATCAATGGGATAAAAATCAGGTCAGTTCTACAATGAGCGGACGATCCACTCCACCAGATTACCGCCCAGGTGGTGAAGGTGAGAATTATCCTAATATTGAGAAGACTGGACAGGAGTTTATATTTCAAGTCATTCTACACTCCGAGATGCAGGGATTTACATGGTTGACAAGTCACATAGTTGGGAAGGAACAAAGATGTACAAATAATCTATAGATGCAAGGGTCCCCATACCCATACTAGATAATTTCCATGTCTTCAACCCATATGCCCTATTAATTGCAAATTTGAGAGTTTAGCAAATATGTTTGAAAAATGTATTTGTGTAAAAATTCACAGTGGTACACATGGTACAATTTTAGCCTTCCACTCTTAAGTTCGAATAACTCCAGCTACAAAGAAAAATTAATTCAATTTATCTACTCAATCTTTAACACTTGTGCTAAATTTTCATGTTAAAATATGTAATCCATTGTATTTACTTGCTAACCCCTGTGGTGAATTGAAGCAGTTGCTTTGCTGAGACCATAAAGCTTATTGGAAAACAAAAAAAAAATCAAAAATATTTATAAAAAGTTAAAACTTGATTTATAAAACATACTAAAAGCAATATCTTCCATTTTAACAGGTAGAAGATATATATTTTTCTCTTTTTATTTCCACAATCACGCTACTTCCTGTTCCTAGCGAGGATAGGCATGCATACAGCTCTCAGACCTCATCTTACACGGCTGTGTAAGTGGCTGCTTAATGATGCACAAGGGCACTCAGGGTGACTCGCCTGCCAATTTTCATTCTTTGAAAGGACTGAGCTACCACTTAACAGTAGCTTCAATGACATAGCTGAGATCACAAACTTAGCATGTGGGAGCTGAAAAAAATGATAAACACATGTCCTTTCAATCATGGCACCAAGTGCTGGTACACCAGCTCAATGCATCACCAAACTACCTAATCACAAAGACATCTAAACACTCCTCATTGTTGCAAGAGTTTATGTTGCTAATTCTGCAAGTACTTGAGCAATCAGGACCAACAACTTTTTTTTTTATTCGTTCATGGGATGTCATCGTCACTGGCAAGGCCAGCATTTATTGCCCATCCCTAATTGCCCTTGAGAAGGTGGTGGTGAGCCGCCTTCTTGAACCGCTGCAGGCCGTATGGTGAAGGTTCTCCCACAGTGCTGTTAGGTAGGGAGTTCCAGGATTTTGACCCAGCGACGATGAAGGAACGAAAATATATTTCCAAGTCGGGATGGTTTGTGGCTTGGATGGGAACGTGCAGGTGGTGTAGTTCCCATGTGCCTGCTGGCCTTGTCCTTCTAGGTGGCCGAGGTCACGGGTTTGGCAGGTGCTGTCGAAGAAGCCTTGGCGAGTTGCTGCAGTGCATCCTATGGATGGTACACACTGCAGCCACGGTGCGCTGGTGGTGAAGGGAGTGAACGTTTGGGGTGCTGGATGGGGTGTCAATTAAGCGGGCTGCTTTGTCCTGGATGGTGTCGAGCTTCTTGAGTGTTGTTGGAGCTGCAGTCATCCAGGCAAGTGGACAATATTCCATCACACTCCTGACTTGTGCCTTGTAGATGGTGGAAAGGCTTTGGGGAGTCAGGAGGTGAGTCACTCGCTGCAGAATACCCAGCCTCTGACCTGCTCTTGTAGCCACAGTATTTATGTGGCTGGTCCAGTTAAGCTTTTGGTCAATGGTGACCTCCAGAATGTTGATTGTGGGGGAATCGGCGATGGTAATGCCATTGACTGTCAAGGGGACGTGGTTAGACTCTCTTGTTGGAGATGGTCATTGCCTGGCACTTGTCCGGCGCGAATGTTACTTGCCACATATCAGCCCAAGCCTGGATGTTGTTCAGGTCTTGCTGCATGCGGGCATGGACTGCTTCATTATCTGAGGGGTTGCGAATGGAACGGAACACTGTGCAATCATCAGAAAACATCCCCATTTCTGACCTTATGATGGAGGGAAGGTCATTGATGAAGCAGCTGAAGGTGGTTGGGCCTAGGACAATGCCCTGAGGAACTCCTGCAGCAATGTCCTGGGGCTGAGGTGATTGGCCTCCAACAACCACTACCATCTTCCTTTGTGCTAGGTATGACTCCAGCCACTGGAGCGTTTTCCCTCTGATTCCCATTGACTTCAATTTTACTAGGGCTCCTTGGTGTCACACTTGGTCAAAAGCTGCCTTGATGTCAAGGGCAGTCACTCTCACCTCACCTCTGGCATTCAGCTCTTTAGTCCATGTTTGGACCACGGCTGTAATGAAGTCTGGAGCTGAGTGGTCCTGGTGGAACCCAAACTGAGCATCGGTGAGCAGGTTATTGGTGAGTAAGTGCCGCTTGATAGCACTGTCGACGACACCTTCCATCACTTTGCTGATGATTGAGAATAGACTGATGGGGCGGTAATTGGCCGGATTGGATTTGTCCTGCTTTTTGTGGACAGGACATACTGGGCAATTTTCCACATTGTCAGGTAGATGCCAGTGTTGTAGCTGTACTGGAACAGCTTGGCTAGAGGTGCGGCTAGTTCTGGAGCACAAGTCTTCAGCACTACAGGCGGGATGTTCTTGGGGCCCATAGCCTTTGCTGTATCCATTGCGCTCAGCTGTTTCTTGATATCACGTGGAGTGAATTGAGTTGGCTGAAGACTGGCTTCTGTGAAGGTGGGGATATCGGGAGGAGGTCGAGATGGATCATCCACTCGGCACTTCTGGCTGAAGATGGTTGCAAACGCTTCAGCCTTGTCTTTTGCTCTCATGTGCTGGACTCCGCCATCATTGAGGATGGGGTTGTTTACAGAGCCTCCTCCTCCCATTAGTTGATTAATTGTCCACCACCATTCATGACTGGATATGGCAGGACTGCAGAGCTTTGATCTGATCCATTGGTTGTGGAATCACTTAGGTCTGTCTATAGCATGTTGCTTCCGCTGTTTAGCATGCATGTAGTCCTGAGTTGTAGCTTCACCAGGTTGGCACCTCATTTTTAGGTATGCCTGGTGCTGGTCCTGTACACTTCTCATTGAACCAAGGTTGATCCCCTGGCTTGTTGGTAATGGTAGAGTGAGGAATATGCCAGGCCATGAGGTTACAGATTGTGGTTGAATACAATTCTGCTGCTGGTGATGGCCCACAGCACCTCATGGATGCCCAGTTTTGAGCTGCTAGATCTGTTCTGAATCTATCCCATTTAGCATTATGGTAGTGCCAAACAACACGTTGGATGGTGTCCTCAGTATGAAGACAGGACTTTGTCTCCATGAGAACTGTGCGGTGTCACTCCTACCAATACTGTCATGGACAGATGCATCTGTGACAGGTGGATTGGTGAGGATGAGGTCAAATAGGTTTTTCCCTTGCTCACCACCTGCCGCAGGCCCAGTCTGGCAGCTATATCCTTCAGGACTCAGCCACCTCGGTCAGTAGTGGTGCTACCGAGCCGCTCCTGGTGATGGACATTGAAGTCCCCCACCCACCGTACATTCTGTGCCCTTGCTACCCTCAGTGCTTCCTCCAAGTGGTGTTCAACATGGAGGAGGACTGATTCATCAGCTGAGGGAGGGCGGTAGGTGGTAATCAGCAGGAGGTTTCCTTGCCCATGTTTGACCTAATACCATGAGATTTCATGGGGTCCGGAGTCAATGTTGAGGACTCCCAGGGCCACTCCCTCCTGACTGTATATCACTGTACCGCCACCTCTGGTCGGTCTGTCCTGCCGGTGGGACAGGACATACCCAGGGATGGTAATGGAAGAGTCTGCGACGTTGGCTCTAAGGTATGATTCTGTGAGGATGGCTATGTCAGACTGTTGCTTGACTAGTCTGTTGGACAGTTCTCCCAATTTTGGCACAAGTCCCCAGATGTTAGTGAGAAGGGCTTTGCATGGTCGACTGGGCTTGGTTTGCCTTTGTCCTGTCCGGTTGGTCCGTCCGGTTTTATTCTTATTATGACTTTTTTTTAAGCAAGATTGTACAACTGAGCGTCTTGCTAGGCCATTTCAGAGGGTGTTTGCTGTGGGCCTGGAGTCACATAGATGTCAGACCGGATAAGGACGGCAGGTTTCCTTCCCTAAAGGGCATTAGTGAACCAGATGGGTTTTAAGTGACCATCCAGTATTTTCATGGCCACCACTACTAATTCTAGTTTTTTTTTAAATTCCAGATTTTATTTAATTAATTGAATGTAAATTCCCCAGCTGCCACGGTGGGATTTGAACTCATGACTCTGGATCACTAGTCCGGTAACATAACCACTGTGCTACCGTACCCATTTTATTAACTACTAAGCTTTTTACCACCACCACCACTGTGGTAGAATCAACAATACCTTCAGCAAATAAATTTATGTATTTTATATATGGAGTTATTCAAAAATGTTCCCTTCCAGCTTACATAAACTAAAATGGCTTGACTGCTGTAGTCAAATCAACCCTGTGCTGAAATTGTATTACTCTGGTACTAGAGTACCTGAATATTCTGGGCAAATCAAGTAGGACCCCTGCATCATAATGTTAAAAATGTACTATGCAATTCACTTAAATTGTTTGTACCATCCACTGAGAGTCTTTATACACCGCTATAATATGAAAAGCAGCATGAAACCACTTATTAGTTGTAGGCAGCAGAAACCATACATCATTAGTGATGAGTGGCCATTATTTCTATATGGGGTTTACATGCAAAATGAACTCATCATGTTCACTGAGGAGTGGGTGCAGTATATTTACAACCAATTATTCTGCACAGTTCCTACATAAGTTGGATATTAGCAAAATCTACATGAATTGGACTCCCAATAGAACAGATAAATTGAACTTGGGACTCCATCTTTAGAATGTTGCTTTTTCTTTGTATAGTTACCTGGGATGCAATTCAAAACAGACTCAAATCTCAGGTCTTCTGCACATTTTCAAATGCTTCCAGAAACATTCCAAACAACTTTTGTATAAATTGAGTTTTTGCAAAGTAGAAACGTTATCAGTAAAGGAAATAGTGAATAATTTAAAGTAGTACAGTTTTCATCTGCTCAGACTGATCTTACTATAAAGCTGTATATTTGAAATATTTTCAGAGTTAAAACTGTGCTGCAGCACCGATTACATCATCAGTCTGCAACTTTTGAATGTAAAGTAGGCCCCCATGTGCCTGAGGTAGGCAGCCCTCTCATGCCTGCCTGTTTATTGATGAGTTACAGTGGGCGTCAGCCGGTCACCTGTTGCAAACCCAGCTGAACCCTCCCACCCGTTTGCATGAGGTAGGCTGGGTTAAAATCCAGGCTATAATGTACAGATTGTTTCCAACAATACGCAAAGAATCTTCCATGTCAACACTTAATCCGCTTGAAGTTGCCACTAAGTATGCAGCCTTCGGAATTCAGCCTGCCTTGAACTCTTCAAGGAGAAAATCATGTAAATGGATGACTCGTGAGTGGCAAGAATGACACCCCATTACCATGGATAATGATGCCTCAAAAGGGGTTGCACGAATAGCACAACAGAAAAGAAACACTACAATGAAGCACAAGCCTCTACCAGAGTGGTTATTGAGAAGATCATTGTGGTCTTAAAGAGATGTTCATGATGCCCTGACAGGTAAGCAGGAGTTCTTCTGGCAAGTTCCATGTAGCTGTAGCTTGCTGTGATGTGCACAAATTTACCGTCCAAAAAAACCTGGGCATATAAATTCCTAGGGAATGGCTCTAGCTGCTTTGGAGGCAAGACCACATGGCGGAAAGCATAAGGATGACCATCACTCAGAGGACTCCTCAGTCACTGTTGCAAGGGGCTTCATCTGCTTAATAAAGTCCACCTTTATCATCACTGCCATAACTCCATAGAAATTTACAGCATGGGAGGAGGCCATTTGGCCCATTGTGTCTGTGCCGGCCCAAAAGAGCTATCCAGCCTAATTCCACTTTCCAGCTCTAGGTATCTAGCCTTGTAGGTTATGGTACCTCAAGTGCACATCCAAGTACCTTTAAATGTGATGAGGGTTTCTGCCTCTACCACCCTTTCAGGCAGTGAGTTCCAGACCCCTACCACCCGCTGGGTGAAAAAAATTATCCTCAACTCCCATCTAATCCTTCTACCAATCACTTTAAATCTATGCTCCCTGTTTATAAACCTCTGTGCTAAGGGAAATAGGCCCTTCCTATCCACTCTATCTAGGCCCCTCATAATTTTATACACCTCAATTAAATCTCCTCTCAGCCTCCTCTGTTCCAAAGAAAACAACCCCAGCCTTTCCAATCTTTTCTCATGGCTACAATTCTCCAGTCCTGGCAACATTCTTGTAAATCTCCTCTGTACCTTCTCTAGTGCAATCACATCTTTCGTGTAAGGTAGTGACTAGAACTGTACCCAGTACTCAAGCTGAGGCCTAACTAGTGTTTTATACAGTTCTAGAATAAACTCCTTGCTTTTATATTCTATGCCTCGGCTAATAAAGGGAAGTAGCCCATATGCCTTCTTTACCACCTTACCTACCTGTCCTGCTACCTTCAGGGATCCGTGGACATGCACTCCAAGTTCCCTCACTTCCTCGACACCTCTCAGTATCCTCCCATTTATTGTGTACTCCCTTGCCTTGTTTGCCCTCCCCAAATGAGTTACCTCACTTTTCTCCGGATTGAATTCCGTTTGTCACTTTTCTGCCCACCTAACCAATCCATTTATATCTTCCTGCAGTCTACAGCTTTCTTCCTCATTACCAACCACACGGACAATTTTTGCATCAACTGCAAACTTCTTAATCATGCCCCCTACATTTAAGTCCAAATTAATATGTACCACAAAAAGCAAGTGACCTGGTACTGAGCCTTCTCCCCCATTTTCAAATAAAGGACAATTCTTCAATCTATTATACATCCTAGAACATCACAATCCATCAGACCTCTTTGCCCCTGTAATGGCCATGCCAATAATAAACATCCGATTGAATAAAGGAACATGAAATAAGCACACCCTTTCCTTTATGTAATCTCCATGAACAACAAGGTACAGCATAAGTGCACATTCTCCTTTAATACAGCAAACTCCAAAGTGAACGAAAGCCAAACTACTCTTTCCTCACACGGTGCTCCCCTAGGTCCCTTTCTTTCTCCTATTCTAGTACAACCCGAGGACTAGTATCGTAAGCTGGTTGGTTGGATGTTTCTGTGCGACAAAAGGCTCACGGACTGAGGTGGCCCTGCTCTTATGGCAGCTCGCTCCTACATCTGACTACATCTCTGGAGCCAGTGTCCTGGCCAATATTTATCCTTCAACCAACGTCACGAAAACAGATTATCTGGCCATTATCACATTGCTGTTTGTGGGATCTTGCTGTGCTCAAATTGGCTGCCACCTTTCCTACAGTACAACAGTGACTACACCTCAAAAATACTTTGTTAGTTATAAAGCGCTTTGGGACGTCCAGAACGCGTGAAAGGTGCTATATAAATGCAAGTCTTTCTTTCTTTATGTCTGGGCAGCCTGGTGTCACCTTGTATGTGCCACTAGTGTGGTGCTCTGAAGAGCAAGGCTGGATTGCAGCAATGTGCTGCTGTCCTGAGAAATGACAGCTTCAGGCAGTACTATTTGAGCTGAAACCATTCCACTGGATCTGTGATCACACTGATCAGTGAGATGCACGAGTGTAATCATAGAATCATAGAAAATTTACAGCACGGAAGGAGGCCATTCAGCCCATCATGTCCACACTGGCCGAAAATGAGCCACCCAGCCAATCCCACTTTCCAGCACTTGGTCCATCGCCTTGTAGGTCACAGCACTTCAGGTGTACATCCAGGTACTTTTTAAATGAGTTGAGGGTTTCTGCCTCTACCACCCTTTCAGGCAGTGAGTTCCGGACCCCCACCACCCTCTAGGTGAAAAAAAATTTCCTCAGCTCCCCTCGAATCCTTCTACCAATCACTTTAAATCTATGCCCCCCCCCCCCACCCCGGTTATTGACCTCTCTGCTAAGGGAAATAGGTCCTTCCTATCCACTTTATCTAGGCCCCTCATAATTTTGTATACCTCAATTAAATTACCCCTCAGCCTTCTTTGTTCCAAAGAGAACAGCCCCAGCCTATCCAATCTTTCCTCATAGCTAAAATTCTCCAGTCCTGGCAACATCCTCATAAATCTCCACTGTGCCCTCTCTAGTGCAATTACATCCTTCCTCTAATGTGGTGACCAGAACTGTACACAATACTCAAGTGGTGACCTAACCGTGTTTTATACAGTTCCAGCATAACCTCCCTGCTCTTATATTCTATGTCTCTGCTAATAAAGGAAAGTATTCCATATGCCTTCTTTACCACCTTATCTACCTGTCCTGCTACCTTCAGGGATCTGTGGACATGCACTCCAAGGTCCCTAACTTCCTCTACACCTTTCAGTATCCTCCCATTTATTGTGTACTACTTTACCTTGTTTGCCCTCCCAAAACGCATTACCTCACACTTCTCCGGATTGAATTCCATTTGCCACTTTCTGCCCACCTGACCAGTCCATTGATATCTTCCTGCAGCTTACAGCTTTTCTCCTCTCTGTCAACCACACGGCCAATTTTTGTATCATCTGCAAACTTCTTAATCAGGCCCCCTACATTTAAGTCCAAATCATTAATATATATCACAAAAAACAAAGGTCCTAGTACTGAGCCCTGCGGAACCCCACTGGAAACAGCCTTCCAATCACAAAAACACCGGTCGACCATTACCCTTTGCTTCCTGCCACTGAGCCAATTTTGGATCCACCTTGCCACTCTCCCTTGGATCTCATGGGCTTGTACTTTTTTGTCCAGTCTGCCATGTGGGACCTTGTCAAAAGCCTTATTAAAATCCATGTAGACCACATCAAATGCACTACCCTATTCGACCCTCCTTGTTACCTCCTCAAAAAATTCAATTAATTAGTCAGACATAACCTTCCCTTAACAAATCCATCCTTGATTACTCTGTGCCTTTCTAAGTGATGGTTTATCCTGTCCCTCAGAATTGATTTCAATAATTTGCTCACCACCGAGGTTAGACTGACTGGCCTGTAATTACTTGGTCTATCCCTCGCTCCCTTTTTAAACAATGGTACAATGTTAGCAGTCCTCCAATCCTCTGGCACCACGCCTGTATCCAGTGAGGATTGGAAAATGATGGTCAGAGCCTCCACTATTTCCTCCCTTGCTTCTTAACGGCCAGGGATACATTTCATTCAGCCCTGGTGATTTATCTACTTTCAAAGATGCTAATCTCCTTAATACTTCCTCTCCCACTAAGTTTACCCCATCCAATATTTCACATTCCTCCTCCTTAACTACAATGCCTGCATCATAATGGTAGCTATCAGATCCTGAAAGACCCTGGGACACAGCAACCTGCATCCTGGCCCCTGGGATCTGGATACCCATATGCAGAGTGTTGACTAATCAGTCCCCCAGAGAAGTTTATGCTTCTGCATAGGGAGAAGCACTGACTGCTGCAGATTCCAATGAAACAATCCAAGCTGTAGCAACTAGCCACCTCGTAGGAGCACTAGGGTAGGGAAAGGAACACACAAAACAGGCACTAAGGGAATGCACAAGGGTAAAAAGTGATTTTTTTTCTGTAAATGATGACACTATTTATTTGGTAAATTTGTTTTAGCATCTGGATTTCATGTTGGTATTTATCTTTGTAGTGGTGAGGGTAAGACCAATAAGTGCGGAGTGAGGGAAGGCAATCTGATAGTGGTTGTAAGAAGAAAGGTGAGGATTGTGGGTCTGTTGGTGAATGGGAGATCTGACTTAGTTGAATCGTTCCTCGATGAACTTGTCTCAGAGATCTCGTGCAGTTAGGGGCTCCCTTGGTCGCTGCTTCTCCACCTCCTCCTCTTCCTGCTCCTCCTCCTGTACTTGTTGGTTTATAGGTGGTGGTAAGGGCTGGTCCCTCATGATGGGCAAAGATGTGGAGCATGAAGTAGACGATGATAAATCTAGATACCCGCTCGGGTGTTCTGCAAAGCTCTTACAGAACGGTCCAGGCAGCGGAAGTGTGGCATGAGAATGCTGATTGTTTGCTCAATGATGTTGCTTGCAGCAGAATGGCTCTCATTCTAGACCAGCTCTGTATCAGTGTGTGGTTTCTAACTGGAGTCAGGAGCCGTGTCAGGAGGGGACAGCCCTTGTCACTCAATAGCCAGCCTGAAATTTGGCGGCCTGGTTGCAATAAAGGTGGCACAAAGGACTGGCGGAGAATGAAAGAATCATGACTACAGCCAGGATACCGGGCACAGACCTGTATGATGCGCTGCCTCTGGTCACAAATCAGTTGTACGGTGAGGGATTGGAATCCTTTTCGATTGGTAAATATTCCAGGGTGCTGATGTGGAGCACGCAAGGCAATGTATGTGCAGTCAATGGTGCCTTGCACCATGAGGAAGCCTGCAATGCAGGCAAAACGTTGTGCTCTCTCATCCTGCTTCTCTTTGTCAATAGGGGAGGATATGTAAGTGTAGAGAGCCTCGCAGACCTTCCTGATACATCAGTGTACTGCAAGCTGTGAGATGTTGCTGATGTCACCTGTTGCAGCCTGAAAGGAGCCTATGGCATAAAAGTTGAGGGTGACGGTTGACCTTGACAGCCACAGGCAGTGCTGTCCATGCCCTGATTTGAGGCTTGAGTTGTGGCTGCAGCAGTTGACATAGCTCGGTGACAGCCTCCTTGGTAAAGCGAAGGCGCCTCAGTCAAGTTGAGGTAGGAGAAGTGCTCCCTGAAGACCACCTGTGGATTTGGCCTCCTTTTGAGTGCCCTCCTCCCTCTTCTGGCAGCTTCCCCTGCTCTGTGGTTTTCCTTACTGCTCCCAATCGTGCTCTGTTCCCACCTCCTAGAATGACTCCTGCTCCTCAATGAACTTGTCTCAGATGGGGAAAGGAAGGGCATCCAAAGCTAGACGTCCCTGGATGACTGAAGATGTAGAGATTCAAATGAAATATAAAAAAGGAGGCTTATGATAAATGTAAGGTTCATAATACAGTAGAGAAACAGGCTGAATACAGGAAGTACAGAGGAGATCTAAAAAAGGGAATAAATGGGGCAAAGAGAGAGTAAAAATAGATTATTGGCTAACATAAAAGGGAACCCAAAAGTCTTTTATAAACATATAAATAGTAAAAAGATATTCAAAGGAAGCGTGGACCGATTAGCGTAGAAAGTAGAAAAGTCACCGGGTCTGGATGAGATACATCCTAGGTTACTAAGGGAAGTAAGGGTGGAAATTGCAGAGGCTTTGACTACAATCTTCCAATCCTCCTTAGTTATGGGGATGGTGCCAGAGGACTGGAGGATTGCAAATGTTACATCTCTGTTCAAAAAAGGGGAGAGGGATAAACCCAGCAATTACAGGCTAGTCAGGCCTAACGTTGGTGGTGGGGAAACTTCCAGAGACAATAATCTGGGATAAAATAAATTGGCACTTGGAAAAGTAGGGGCTAATGAATGAAAGTCATCATGGATTTGTTAAAGGAAAATTGTGTTTGACTAGCTTGATTGAGTTCTTTGATGAAGTAACGGAGAGGGTTGATGAGGTTAGCATGGTTGATATTGTGTATATGGACAGAGTAGATCGAGAGAAACTGTTCCCATTGGTGGAAGGGTCAAGAACCAGAGGACATAGATTTAAGGTGATTGGCAAAAGAACCAAAGGTGACATGAGGAAAAACTTTTTTACACAGTGAGTGGTTAGGATCTGGAATGCACTGCCAGAGGGGGTGGTGGAGGCAGATTCAATCATGGCCTTTAAAGGGGAACTGGATAAGTACTTCAAAGGAAAAAATGTGTAGGGCTACGGGGATAGGGCGGGGGAGTGGGACTAGCTGGATTGCTCTTGCATAGAGCCGGCGCGAATGGCCTCCTTCCGTGCTGCAACCTTTCTATGATTCTATGGTAGGAAGAATGAGAAGAGGCAATATAAACTAAGTGGTACAATTTTAAATGGGGTGCAGGAACACAAATCTTTGAAGGTGGCAGGACCAGTTGAGAAGGCTGTTCAAAAGCATATGCGATCCTGCGCATTATTAATAGAGGCATAGAATACAAAAGCAAGGATATTATGCTAAACGCTTATAAAACACTGGTTAGGCCTCAGATGGAGTACTGTGTTCAATTCTGGGCACCACAATTTAGGAAGGGTATCAAGGCCTTAGAAAGGGTGAAGGAGAGATTTACTAGAACGGTGCCAGGGATGACGGACTTCCACTATGTAGAGAGACTGGGGAAGTTTTGGTTGTTCTGCTTGGAACAGAGAAGGTTAAGGGGAGATTTGATAGACATGTTCAAAATCGTGAATGGTTTTGACAGAATAAAAAAGGAGAAACAGTTTCCAGTGGCAGACGGGTCGGTAACCAAAGGACACAGATTTAAGGTGTTCGGCCAAAGAGCCAGAGGTGACATAAGGAAACATTTTTTATGTAGCGAGTTGTAATGATCTCGAATGTAATGCCTGAAAAGGGTGGTGGAAGCAGATTCAATAGTAACTTTTAAAAGGGAATTGAAGGGAAAAATGACAGGGCTATGGGGAAAGAGCAGGGGAATGGGACTAATTGGATAGCTCAGTCAAAGCGCCGGCATAGGCATGATGGGCTGAATGGCCTTCTCCTCTGCTGTACCTACTATGATACCTCCAAGTTCTCCTCCAAGTCACACACCATCATGACACGGACATATATTTCCATTCCTTCATTGTTGCTGGCACTCCCTTCCTAACAGCATTGCGGGAGCACCTTCAGCACACGGACTTCAGTGGTTCAAGAATGAGGCCTACCACCACCTTCTGAAGGGCAACTAGGGATGGGCAATAAATGTTGGCCTTGCCAGTGATGCCCACATCCTGAGAATGAATAACTTTTTTTAAAAAATTGAACTGCATCTCCCAGGTGGCACTGGGCAGCTGATGTAAGAGATTTGGTAGTATCACTTTATTAAAGTTCTTGCTCTTAGGAACATGGCAACACATACGATATGATCCTGAGTTGGTGCTTCCCCTTAGTCACAATGCAATGTTTAGGCTTAGTTTTGCAGATCTTCAGTTTTTAGAGCATGAAGAACACACTAGTGTCCAGGGTGCCAAAGGAAGAAAACAAAAATGTCCTGCTCATTGAACTTCTTCCGACACCTGGTCTGAAATTCAGGCAGTGAGAGCGGTGGCACTCATTGGTAGTTTCAGCTCCCTCTTGCATAACAGACGTTTTTTTGCAGTTTCCTCCCATGAAGACCCAGCAGTCTTCTTTGCTGAATTGCTTTGAGGATGGTTGGAGATCTGTCTCAATGAAATTGAGTGATTTTCTTTAGTACCCCTTTGCAATGCCCTTCTTCCTTCTTTGACTGTCTCTGCCAAATTGTTCAATGGAATACATTCTTAAAACATGGGACAAAAATCACGAGGCACAAGAGTGTCAGGGGGGTTAAAAATTAAAAATTGCGTAACGTGATCCCAACCAACCGTGTTTACAGCATTTTTATGGTGGCGGGTTACGTGGCATGTCTGTGTCCCGCTCTCGAAAGGCGGGATACTTCATTAACATATTTAAATCAGGCTCCATTAGTGCAGTTGGGAGCCTGACTTAAATTTAACGCTGGTCGGCCGGGTTTCCCATGGCTCGGGAAACCCGGCAGCTAAATGGAGACGGGAACAGCCGGATCAAACAGCTAAGTGCTTTTCATAACACTGCTGGTGAGCCAGGAGAAGCAGGAGTGCTCCCCCTGTCTGACCCTCCCATCCAAAACCCGCAATCCCAAGCCTTATGCCCCGCGATCATTCCCTCCCTCCCGATTGCCGTCTGACACCCCCCCATTATGCCCGATGATTTTGTCGACCCCCCCTTATGTCCCCCATCTTTGCCAACCCCCCATTATGCCCCACGATCTTTGCCGACCCCCTCCGTATGCCCCAACGGTCCCCAGCTGTGGCCTTCTACTGCAGGATTTCCAGCCTGGCAGCCGATCAGCCTGTTAATCTGGCCGGCTGCCGGGCAGGAAGCAGAATGAAAAAATGATATTGGGGTCCTCCCGTTAAATTCGGCATGATCTCCGCCTTCCCAGCATTTCCAGGTTTCCCCACCCCTCCCAAACACGATCCCTCGCTCCCTCCCCGCCTCCTCGCAAATATTGAGGCCCAAGATTCAGGATGCCAAATCAGGCCCATTTAAATTGAGTTTGAAACCCCGGTTTGGAGCTTTATAAGCCAACTTCTTCATTATGATAATTGAAAGACCAATTTTAGCAAAGTTATTTTTGCGCACTATTTTATTAGCTTGAACATTTCTGAAGATTAGAAGTGGGGAACATTTTGTTTCACATCGTTTTCTGACCGAGTAAGTTCCACTGTGAAATTCTGTCCCCTTAAAGCTCACCTTAAAGTCCCCTTAAAGTTCCAGGAAGGAACATAGCACCAGGAGTAGGCCATTCAACCCCTCGAGCCTGTTATGCCATTCAATTAGATCATGGGTGATCTGTATCTCAGCTCCATCAAACCGCCTTGGTTCTGTAACCCTTAATACCCTTGCCTAACAAGAACCTATCAATCGCAGTTTGCTAAAATTGATCTTTTACTTATCGTAATAAGTTTTAAAATTTTCAATTGACCCCCAGCCTCAACAGCTTTCCAGATTTCCACTAACCTTTGTCTGAAGAAGTGTTTTCTAACATCACCGCTGAACGGCCTAGCTTAATTTAATGAGTCCTGCCCTCCACCCTATCACACACCTTCGCTTTTGTTCTTTCCTCCCTTCCTACCCCCTCCCCCCTTCATTCCCTGGTTCTGTACTTGCTTATAAACTGTTAAATCTCTAACTTCTTCCAGTTCTTGATGAAAGGTCATCAGCCTGTTGGTAAGAATTTTAATCCCACAGGACAGGCGGGACAGTGACCGGGGTTGGGGGGTTAAATTGCTAAAAATGGGAAACCCAACCCCAACCTGCCATGAACACGCCTACTTCCAGTTTAACCAGGGCGGGTAGGGAGGGGCAGGCCAGTAACCTGTTCTCGAAAGGCAGGTCAGTAATGATAATATGTTAATGGGACTCCATGAGTCAGATTTTAACAGCCATTTGAGTTTAATGGCTGTGGGCCGGGTTTCACAGGGCTCCGAAAAATCCAGCAACTGAAGGGAGGGGAGAACTGCCGGATCCAGCAGGTAAGTGCTTTTCCAACACTACTTGTGGGCCAGGGGGAGCAGTAGTGCTTCTCCCCAGTCCTTCAAGCAAACCTGCCACGATGTGCCTCCCCCCTCGCGATTTCTCACCCCCAATCTCTCCTTTGATAGGTCCTATTATTGGGCTATTAGCCCACGCCCAATGGCCCCTGCGCAGCACCACTAGCTGCATCTACAGCTCTGTGCACTACACCCCCCATCACCCACATACCAACAAACTCTTTCCATCATTACTCAATTCTTCAAATCAGATGCTTCCTCTCACCCTTACACATTACCACTGTTGCAAGCTGCCCACCCACAACTCACAGGTCACACACACTGGCAGCTATTCAACCATGACAGGAACATCACCCAGACACAAGTTCCGCTTTCTTGCAGAAGAAGGTGGCACATAACAGGTGGTAGCAAGTGGCAGCGGCATTTAGCCCCTCGAGCCTGTTCCACCATTTAATGAGATCATGCTGGACCTATGACCTAACTCCATACACCCGTCTTAGCCCTATATCCCTTAATACCCTTGGTTCACAGAAATCTATCAATCTCAGATTTAGAATTCATAATTGAGCTAGCATCAACTGCCATTTGCAGAAGAGTGTTCCAAACTTCTCCCACCCTTTGCATGTAGAAGCGTTTCCTAACTTCACTCCTGCACATCCTGGCTCTAAATAAGAACAAAAGAACATAAGAAATAGGACCAGGTGTAGGCCATCCGGTCCCTCAAGCCTGCTCCTCCATTCAACAAGATCATGGCTGATCTTCAACCTCAACGCCATTTTCCTGCACTATCCCCATATCCCTCGAAGCCTTTAATATCTGGAAATCTATCGATCTCCGTTTTGAATGTACTTAATGACTGTAACTTCACAGACCTCTGGGGTAGAGAATTCCAAAGATTCATCACTCTCTGAGTGAAGAAATGTCTCCTCATCTCAGCCTAAATGACCTACCCCTTATTCTGAGACTGTGACCCCTGGTTCTAGACTCCCCAGCCAGGGGAAACATCTTCCGAGCATCTACCCTGTCGAGCCCTGTAAGAATTTTGTATGTTTCAATGAGATCACTTCTCATTCTTCTAAACTCTAGAGAATACAAGCCTAGTCTACTCAATCTCTCCTCATATGACAATCCCGCCATCCCAGGAATCAGTCTGGTGAACCTTCGTTGCACTCCCTCTATGGCAAGTATATCCTTCCTTAGGTAAGGAGACCAAAATTGTACACAATACTCCAGGCTATGTCCCCGCATCCTAGTATTCAAGTATAGAAGACCTCCAAAAATGTTTGCAAATGTCTGGGCAGCCAGAAGCAATAATCCTGCCACTAACCTGTGAATCCTGCATGGTCTCTTTAAGTAGTCCTGGTGGGGGTCCTCCAGGCACTCAAAGACATGTTCAGATGGTCGTGGTTAAGACTATATGTTGAGTTGAACGTTAAGTGCCAAAATGATGTCTATCACTTTAAATCAGCGTTGCCCACTGATTGCATCAATTTTCTCCTTACTTTACATGCTTCCAGCGTTCAGTATTTACACATGCGCTAACTCCTTTACAAAGATGGCGTCCGGCGCACATCACGCTGGAAACGTGCATGCGCAGCAAAGACGCCATCTTTGATGTTTGAGAGGCCGCGTAGCGCCGTAACAACAGGTGCTACACGGCTCAATTTAGCGCCCCATGTCCCTAATAACAAATTCTAGTAATTTTCCCACAACTGATGTTAGACTAATAGGCCTATAATTTGCTTGTTTATCTCTCCTACTCTTCTTAAATAATGGAGTAACATTGGCAGTTTTCCAATCCAAGGGGACAACCCCGGAATCCTCCAATAATTATGGGTGGAGTGTCACAATGGATCTGCTTAGTGAAAAACAGAAGGACTGAGGATTTTCTGCAGCAACTCTCACTTTTTCCCTCTGCTGCTGGCACTTGAAACCGGGTCTAGTGTGGTTCTACCTAACATTTCATGATGGCCCCAAAGCTAACAAACAGGAAAAACCTTTAGACTTCAGAGGTAAAAATCGACCCTTCCAACTGTGCAAGATTTTAACTCCAAACTCTCCACCTCGTCGGCTGCATTTCACATTCCAACCCGCCCGCTGACGTCCAATCACTTTCCTCCAATCCGCTCATTGGCTATAGTTGTCCTCACAGGCCACCCCACCCTGCTTATTTTCCCTTCTACACCCCTCCCCCTCCTGACTCCATTTCCCATTCAAGGTACCTCCCTGCATTTCTCCTCTATATCATTCTGTATTTGAAAACATTGATATTTTGTAATCTAATAGCTGGGTGCTCCCTACCTCAATCCCACTAATCTGAATTTCCTGTTGTTGGCACTCCCTTCTTCCCACCCTTACTTCCACCCCCACCTCTCCCATTGTCTTTTCCCTCCTCTTCTTGTCTGTTCTGCCCTACCCTTCTCTCCTGCCTCCCCTCTTTCATCTCCCCTTCTCTAGGTCTCCCTCTGCCTCCTATTTGCCTGAGCTAAAAACTTCAAATTAGTCATGACTACTCATGTGCAACACCATGGGAGATTGACTAGTATTTCAAAAAACTGCATTTAAACTCCTATCCTGGTTAAATCAGGAATTGAGTACCATATTAAAAGAGAAAAAAAAACTTTATTTTGAAACTAACCGAGCCATAAAATTAGAACATGATGCTCTGACCTTTGATCTGCAGTTGTGCCTGTCATCCCAACAGGTATTCTGCAAAGTAGAATAGCTCAGCTTCTTTGCCACCACCTGATTAACACATTACAATTTCCAATAGTACTGGGTGGAAAAGGTAAATTGACTCATAAGCATCTATACAAAGCATTTATGCACTTAACAGTCCTATCATCAATTTAGCTGGTGTGATTTAATCCTGGTCTCAGAGCAGCAGCTCTTCCCCATCCCTAACCCCCAACTGTATCAGTGTGGCATTTCCATTTCCACTTCCATTTATCCTGAGGGTACTTATGAGTGAAACTGCCCAATTAGTGCTGGACCCTGGGCAGTGTTATAATTTGTGTTGAGATCAGCAAAGTAATCTTGCCTTAGAAGCCATCAAAACATATGTCCCATCTATCCAGAACAGGCAGAATTAATGCATTTTATGGTAAATTCTCATTTCTCACTTCCTTCCACATGCCCAAATATCCTTTCTTTTTGATTTATTTTATTGTTGACCACTGATAAAACTCTGCTATCCGTATCCTAACCCGCACCAATTCTCGGTCACCCACCAACCCCGTGCTTGCTGACCTACATTGGCTCCCGGTCCACCATGCCTCAATTTTAAAATTCTCATCCTCATGTTCAAATCCATGCATGGCCTCACTCCTTTGTAACCTCCCCAAGCCCTACAGCCCTCCAAGAGCTCTGCATTCCTCCAACTCTGGCCTCTTGTGCATCTCCCACTCCCTTTGTCCCACCAGTAACAACCAAGCCTTCCAGCTGCCTAGGACGTAAGCTCTGGAATTCTATCCCTAAACCTCTTCGCCTCTCTACCTCTCTCTCCTAAGATCCACCTTAAAACCAACATCTTTGACCAAGCTTTTAGTCACTCGTTCTAATGAACCAGATTTTGCTGTCAAATTAACAGTGAGGCTAATGGCACTCAATTATTAATACGTAAATGGTCCTACAGCTTCAGGTGAGGAGCAGATGCACGGTTAAATGCGAATATCCAAAATTTACTGTTCAGATTGTGCCTCTCCGCCTTTAGCTTCATGAAAATGGCATTTCGCTGTCAGCCTCACCAGTGACATGCATTGAATGACACGCAGTTGCTGTATTTGCATGGTAGATACGAACTAAACCTGCCGCAGATATTTAGAGTAGTAATTACAAGTGTAAGTACCCTTTTAACGACATGATAAATGTTAATGACTGCCAATCAACCTCTCTGGGACTGAAAATTAACTATTACAAGTGCAGAGTCTCATTCTTTCGGGTTTTGAATTTTTCAGGGAGATTTTAAAAAAGTGAAATTATCAATTTTATATTATTTTTTTATTACTTTTCCTTTCTGTCTCTTTTTTTTCTCTCTCTCTCAATCCAATCTATCTTTCCCTCTCTTTATTTCTCTTTCCATACCTGATTTGACACTGAATTCACCCCCTTTAATTCACCCTCCTTCTCAGTCTATCCGCTGTTTATTTCCCAATCCTTTAATCTCATTTGTTAAGGAAATACCCTGTTGATTGCCCTGTTCACTCAGATCCCAGATACCCTGTTTTCCTCACTGCACCGTTATCAGCTCGCACTTTCAGCAATTTTGAGCCAAAGGGTGCAGGGGCAAGTCTAACGAATGGCAGACACCATTAGGTGCCCTGCTACAGCAAAATCTGGCCCATCATTTCCTTCTTTGGCTCAGTGTCAATTTTTGTTTGATTACACTCCTGTGAAGTGCCATGGGATGTTTTCCTACGTTAGAGGCACTGTAAAAATGCAGTTGTTATTGTTGTTGCAGATAGTGAGGGTTAAATTGGATAACCCTTGAAAACCGGCGTTGGGATCAGGGTAGACAATTAACTCGCGCCCGTTCATAGAGTTAAATCCGTGCTGCCTGCTGATTTAAATGATTACAGCTTGTAGCCAGTACTGTTGATAAGCTGCACGCATGAGGATGGGGCCTGATATGGGGGTGCTATTTAAAGGCAGCCAGCACCTTTTAAAGGGTAGGTGCATTGTGGCTGCAATTCAAACTGAAGGCAATTTTTACTTATATCTTGAAGAATGACAGAAGGTGTCAGAGAGTGTGCACCAAGGTTCTCTGATACTGCTCAGGGAGCCTTGGTGCAGGGAGCCTTGGTGCAGGAGGTGGAAAGAAGGACATTCTGTACCCTCCAGGGGGCAGGAAGCTTTCAGGCTACATGATGAAGAGGCATTCAGGTAAGTGGAGTATGGCTCCACTTATCAGGCTGCAATGTCACAAGAAGTTCAATGATCTAACAAGAGTTGTCAAGGTAAGATCAATCTTCAAAATGGCATCTCATAACAGCTGCAGCAGTAGCATCATCAACTGTTGAATTTACCCCAGCCCCATCCGCCACCTACCAAAAATCTCTATCAATCAGTACTGAACACTAAACTAAAAATAAACCAGGTCAACTAATCACATAAAAACTTTGATTAATTAAATATATCAAACAAGGTTAGATAGGGATGGCAGGGCAGGTGGTGTGTCGTAACTGCAGCATGTGGGAGTTGGTGGTGACCAGCGAGATCCCAAGCAACCATATCTGCAGTAAGTGCCTGCAACTCGAGGAACTTCGGCTCAAAGTTGTTGAGCTGGAGTCCAAGCTGCAGACATTGCGATGCATCAGGGAAGGGGAGAGTTATCTGGACACTTTGATCCAGGAGGCAGTCACACCGCTTAGGTAAGGTAGCAGTTTAAATTTGGTCAGTGGTCAGGGACAGGAGGATGTGACTGCGAGTCAGGCAGTTATGGGGACCCAAGATGGAGTGATGGAGGAGCCTTAGCCTTTGACCTTGTCCAACAGGTACGAGTTACTTGCTCCCTGTATGGATGAGAACAAAGACTGCAGGGAGAATGGGCCATTTGACCACGGTACTGTGGTACAGGGGGCCATTCAAGTGGAGGGAATAAAAAGGAATGTGGTAGTGGTAGGGGATAGTATAGTCAGGGGGATAGATACTGTTCTCTGCAGCCACGACCGAGAGTTCCAAAGGCTGTGTTGCCTGCCCGTTGCCAGGGTTAAGGATATCTCCTTGTGGCTGGAGAAGAACTTAGAGCATAAGGGGGAGGATCCAGTTGCCGTGGTCCATGTAGAAACCAACAACATAGGTAGAACTAGGAATGAAGTTCTGCTTAGGGAGTTTGAGGAGCTAGGGTCCAAAGTAATAAGCAGAACCTCAAAGGTAATAATCTCTGGATTACTACCTGAGCCACGCACAAATTGACATAGGGACAAACAGATCAGAGAGTTAAATGTGTGGCTGAAAGGGTGGTGTGGGAGCCAGGGGGTTCGACTCATGGGGCACTGGCACCAGTACTGGAGAATTAGGGAGCTGTTCCATTGGGACAGGCTCCACTTAAACCGGGCTGGAACCAGTGTCCTGGCGAATTGAATAACTAGGGCGGTAGATAGGGCTTTAAAGTAATAAGTGGGGGGAGGGTTCAGGTAAGGGTAAAGTTATAGCTCTAAAGAGAAAAGACAAGGCTATAGAGCAGTGCAACAATTTGGGTAAAGATAAGCAGAGTGAGTCAGGAAGAAATTTAACGGTAATAGTGCATAAAGTCAAATCTGGGAAAAATAGTAAAAGGTTAAAATTAAAGGCGCTTTATCTGAATGTACAAAGCATTCATAACAAGATTGATGAATTTATGGCATAAATAGAGATAAACGGGTTTTATCTAGTAGCCATTACTGAGATGTGCTTGCAAGGTGACTTTTCAAAAAAACATTCAAAATGGAAAAGGTTGTGGGGGGGGGCGGGGAGCCCCGATAATAAAGGATGACATAAAGACAGTAGTGGGAAAGGATCTTGGCTCAGAAGATCAGGATGTAGAATCAGTATGGGTGGAGATAAGAAATAACAAAGGGCAGAAAACACTGGTGGGAGTGGTTTATAGGCCCCCTAATAGTAGTTATACTGTTGGACAGAGTATTAATCAACAAAAAAGAGGAACTTGTAACAAAAGTAATGCAATAATCATGGGGGACTTTAATCATCATATAGACTGGACAAATCAAATTGGTAAAAGTAGTCTGGAGGACGAGTTCATGGAATGCATTCGAGACAGTTTCCTAGAATAATACATCATGGAACCAATCAGGGAACAGATTATTTTAGATCTTGTCTTGTATAATGAGTCAGGGTTAATTAGTAATCTCATAGTAAGGGATCCTCTGGGTAAGAGTGATCATAATATGATAGAATTTCACATTGAGTTTGAGAGTGATGTACTTAAGTCAGAAACTAGAATCTTAAACTTAAACAAAGCCAATTACATAGGTATGAGGGGCGAGAAGGCTAGGGTTGATTGGGAAATTAGATTAAAAGATATGACAGTTGATAAACAGTGGCGAACATTTAAAGAAATATTTCATGATTCTCATCGAATATACATTCCATTAAGAAATAAAAACTCCATGGCAAAAGTGATCCATCTGTGGCTAACTAAAGAAGTTAAGGATAGCATTAGATTAAAAGAAGAGGATTATAATGTTGCCAAGAAGATTAGTAAGCCTGAGGATCGGGAGAGTTTTAGAAACCAGCAAAGGATGACCAAAAATTGATAAAGTGGGAGAAAATAGGATATGAGAGTAAACTAGCAAGAAATACAAAAAAAGATTTTTTAAAAATTCATTCATGGGATGTGGGCGTCTCTGGCAAGGAGCATTTATTGCCCATCCCTAATTGCCCTCAAGAAGGTGGTGGTGAGCTGCCTTCTTGAACCGCTGCAATCTGTGTGGTGAAGGTTCTCCCACAGTGCCCAGGATTTTGACCCAGCGATGATGAAGGAACGGCAACATATTTCCAAGTCGGGATGGTGTGTGACTTGGAGGGGAACGTGCAGGTGGTGTTGTTCCCATGTGCCTGTTGCCCTTGTCCTTCTAGGTGGTAGAGGTCGCGGGTTTGGGAGGTGCCATCAAAGAAGCGTTGGTGAGTTGCTGCAGTGCATCCTGTGACTGGTACATACTGCAGCCACGGTGTACTAGTAGTGAAGGGAGTGAATGTTTAGGCTGGTGGATGGGGTGCCAATCCAGCGGGCTGCTTTGTCCTGGATGGTGTCAAGCTTGTTGAGTGTTGTTGGAGCTGCACTCATCCAGGCAAGTGAAGAGTATTCCATCACACTCTTGACTTGTGCCTTGTAGATGGTGGAAAGGCTTTGGGAAGTCAGGAGGTGAGTCACTCGCTGCAGGATACCCAGCCTCTGACCTGCTTTTTTAGCCACAGTATTTATGTAGCTGGTCTAGTTAAGATTCTAAGTGCTTCTACAAGTATGTAAAAAGGAAGAGAGACAAGTATGTAAAAAGGAAAAGCGAAAGTAAACGTTGGTCCCTCAGAGTCTGATCAGGAGAAATTATAATGGGGAATATAAAATGGCAGAGACGTTAAACAAATATTTGGTATCGAGCTTTAAAGTAGAGGAGACAAAAAACATACCAGAAATAGTGGAGAACCAAGGGTCTACTGAGAGAGAGGAATTTAAAGTAATTAATATTAGTAAAGAAAAAGTACTGGAGAAATTAATGGGACTAAAAGCCAACAAATCCCCTGGACCTGATGGTCAAAATCCTAGGGTTCTAAAAGTGGTGGCTGCAGAGATAGTGGATGTATTGGTTGTGATCTTCCAAAATTCCCTAGATTCTAGAATGGTTCCAGTGGATTGGAAGGTGGCAAATGTAACACCGTTATTCAAGAAAGAAGGGAGAGAGAAAACAGGGAACTACAGGCCAGTTAGTTTGACATCAGTCATCGGGAAAATGTTGGAATCCACTATTTAGGATGTTGTAATGGGGCATTAAAAAAATTATAATATGAGTAGGCAGAGTCAGCCTGGTTTTATGAAAGGGAAATAGTGTTTGACAAATCTCTTTTGAGGATGTAACTTGTAAACAATTTTACAACACCAAGTTATAGTCCAGCAATTTTATTTTAAATTCACAAGCTTTCGGAGGCTACCTCCTTCCTCAGGTGAACGATGTGGACGATGATCGTTCACCTGAGGAAGGAGGTAGCCTCCGAAAGCTTGTGAATTTAAAATAAAATTGCTGGACTATAATTTGGTGTTGTAAAATTGTTTACAATTGTCAACCCCAGTCCATCACCGGCATCTCCACATCATGACTACCGAGGATGTAACTAGCAGAGTAGATAAAAGGGAACCAGTGGATGTAATATATTTTGATATTAAAAGGCATTCGATAAGGTGCCACATCAAAGGTTGTTACACAAGATTAAAGCTCACAGGATTGGGGCTAATGTATTAGCATGGATAGAGGATTGGTTAATGGGCAGAAAACAGAGAGTAGGAATGAACGGGTCATTTTCGGGTTGGCAGGCTGTAACTAGTGGGGTGCCATAAGGATCAGTGCTTGGGCCTCAGCTATTTACAATCTATATCAATGATTTAGATGAAGGGACTGAGTGTAAGGTATCCAAGTTTGCTGATGACACAAAGCTAGGTAAGAAAGTAAATTGTCAGGAGGACACAAAGAATCAGCAAAGGGATATAGACAGGTTGAGTGAGTGGGCAAGAAGGTGGTTGATGGAGTATAATGTGGGGAAATGTGAGGTTATTCATTTTGGTAGGAAGAATAGAAAGATAGAATATTTTTTAAAAGGTGAGAAATTATTAAATGTTGGTGTTCAGAGAGATTTGGGTGTCCTTGTGCACAAAGCACAGAAATTTAACTTGCAGGTACAGCAAGCAATCAAGAAGGCAAATGGTATGTTGGCCTTTATTGCAAGGGGGTTGGAGTACAAGAGTAAGGAAGTCTTGCTGCAATTGTACAGGGCTTTGGTGAGACCACATCTGTACAGTTTTGGTCTCCTTACGAAGGATAAACTTACCTTAGAGGCGGTGCAACAAAGATTCACTAGATTGACTTCTGGGAAGAGATGGTTGTTCCATGAGGACAGATTGAATAGAATGGGCCTATACTCTCTGGAGTTTAGAAGACAGAGAGGTGATCTCATTGAAACATAAGATTTTGAGAGGGCTTGACAGGGTAGATGCTGAAAGGTTTTTTCCCCTGGCTGGAGAGCCTAGAACTAGGGGCCATAGTCTCAGGGTTAAGAGTTGGCCATTTAGGACTGAGTTGAGGAGAAATTTCTTCACTCAGAGGGTTGTGAATCTTTGGAATTCTCAACTCCAGAGGGCTGTGCATGCTTAGTCGTTGAGTATATTCAAGGCTGAGATAGATAGATTTTTGGATTCTATGGGAATCAAGGGATATGGGGATCAGACAGGAAAGTGGAGTTGAGGTCGAAGATCAGCCATGACCTTATTGAATGTCGGAGCAGGCTCGAGGGGCCGTATGGCCTACTCCTGCTTCTATTTCTTATGTTCTTATGTTGTCAACATTTTAATTCATATGCTTAATCTCATACTCACACACTCAGCATTATTGCAGACTTAACACCCAAAACTCAGCTCACACACACACATGCTAGCAGCTATTCAACTAAGACAGCCACATCATAGTATCATAGTAGGTACAGCACAAGAGGAGGCAATTCGGGCCATCATGCCTGGGCCGGCTCTTTGAAACAGCATTTAGTCCCATTCCCCTGCTCTTTCGCCATAGCCCTGTAAATTTTTTCCCTTCAAGTATTTATTCAATTCCCTTTTAAACGATACTATTTGATCTGCTTCCAATACCCCTTCAGGCAGTGCATTCCAGATCATTACAACTTGCTGCGTAAAAATTGTTTCCTCATGTCACTTCTGGCTCTTTTGCCGAATACCTTAAATCTGTGTCCTCTGGTTACCGATCCTTCTGCCACTGGAAACAGTTTCTCCTTATTTATTCTGTCAAAACAGTTCATGATTTTGAACATCTCGATCAAATCTTCTCTTATCCTTCTCTCGTTCTAAGGAGAGCAACCCCAGCTTCTCCAGTCTTTCCACATAACTGAAGTCCCTCATTCCTGGCACCATTCTAGTAAATCTCTTCTGCACCCGCTCTAAGGCCTTAACATCCTTCCTAAAGTGTGGTGTCCAGAATTGGACACAATTCTACAGCTGAGGCCTAACCAGTAGCTTTCACATAACTTCCTTGCTTTTGTACTCTATTCCTCTATTAATAAAGCCTAGGATCGCGTATGCTGTTTTAGCAGCCTTCTCAACTTGTCCTGCTAACTTCAAAAATTTGTGTATGTGCAGCCCGTTTGTGCACTCCCTTTAAAATTGTACCATTTAGTTTATATTGCCTCTCCTCATTCTTCCTATCAAAATTAATCACTTCACACTTCTCTGTGTTAAATTTGATCTGCCTTGTGTCTGCTCATTTCACCAGTCTGTCTATGTCCTCCTGAAGTCAGTTATTATCCTCCACATTGTTAATTACATTTCTGAGTTTCGTGTCATCTGCAAACTTTGAAATTATACCCTCTACACCCAGGTCTAGGTCATTAACATATAGCAAAAAGAGCAGTAGTCCAATTCTGACCCCTGGGGGACACCACTGTAGACTTCTCTCCAGTCTGACAAACAACCGTTCAACACTACTCTCTGCTTTCTGTTCCTTAGCCAATTTTGTATCCACGCTGCCACTGTCCCTTTAATCACATGGGCTTTAGTTTTGCTAGCAAGTCTATTATGTAGCACTTTATCAAATGCTTTTTGAAAGTCCATATACGAAACATCAACCACACTACCCTCATCAATCCTTTCTGTTATTTCATCAACGAAATTGATCAAGTTAGTCAAGCATGATTTTCCTTTAACAAATTCATGCTGACTTTCATTTACTAGCCCATACTTTTCCAAGTGCCAATTAATTTTTCCCAGATTATTGTCTCTAAAAGTTTCCCCTCCACTGATGTTAGGCTGACTGGCCTATAATTGCCAGGTTTATCCCTCTCCCCTTTTTTGAGCAGGGGTATATTATTTGCAATCCTCCAGTCCTCTGACACTATCCCATATCTAAGGAGGACTGTAAGATTGTGGCCTGAGACTCTGCAATTTCCACCCTTACTTCCCTCAGTAACCTAGAACACATCCCACCTGGACTGGGTGACTTTTCTACTTTGAACACTAACAGCCTTTTAAGTACCTCCTCTTTATCTATTTTTATCCTATCCAATATCACTACTACCTCCTCCTTTACTGCTACAATGGCAGCATCCTCTTCTCTAGTGAGGACGGATACAAATTTTTCATTTAACACCTCAGCCAAGCCCTCTGCCTCCACAAAAAGATCCATTTTTTATCCCTAACTGGACCACGCTTCCTTTGACTATCCTTTTACTATTTATATGTTTATAAAAGACTTTTGGGTTCCCTTTTATGGTAGCCAATAATCTATTCTCATACTCTCTCTTTGCCCCTCTTATTCCCTTTTTTAGATCTCAGCCTGGTTTTCTACTGTATTATGAACCTTACATTCGTTATAAGCCTCCTTTTTCTGTTTCATTTTAATCTCTATGGGGGTCATTTTTTAGATCTCCTCTGCATTCAGTCTGGTTTCTTACTGTGTTATGAACCTTACTTTTGACATAAGCCTTTTTTATTTCATTTTAATCTCTATTTCTTTAGCCACCCAGCAACATCTAGCTTTGGATGCCCTTCCTTTCCCCCTTGTAGGGATGTGTCAACTCTGTACCCAAACCAACCCGTTCTCGGAGGCCTACCATTGTTCAATTACTGTTTTGCCGACCAATTTTTGATTCAAATCCTCCTGGACAATATCCCTTTTTAACTCATTGAAATTAGCCCACCTCCAGTTAAGTATTTTCATATTTGATTGTTTCTTGCCCTTTTCCATTACTATTCTAAACCAAATGATATTATGATCACTGTTCCCCAAATGCTCCCCCACTGAAACATGCTCCACCTGCCCCACTTCACTTCCTCGAAATAGATCCAGCACTGTTTCCTTCCTCATTGTGCTTGAAATGCATTGTTCCAGAAAGTGCCCTTGTACACATTTCAGGAATTTCTCCCCCTGTCCCAGTCTATATTGGGATAATTGAAATCCCCCATTATCAGTACTCTATAGTTCTTGCACCTTCCTGTAACTTGCCTGCAAATTTGCTCCTCTATCTCCTTCCCACTATTTGGTGGCCTATAGTGTACATCCAGTAGTATAATTGCTCCTCTATTGATCCTTAATTTCAACCAAATAGTTTCTGTCTTTGGCCCCCTCAACTACAACATTCCATCCCAGTGATATAATAGTTTCTTTAATCAATACTGCCACCATCCCCCCGCCTTTCTTTCCATCCCTATCTTTCCTGAATACCTTGTAGCCAGGAATAGTAAGTACCCCATCCTCCCCTTCTTTGAGCCAGGTCTCTGTTATTGTATATCCATTATATCACAATTGGTGACTAGAGCCTGCATTTTGCCAACCTTATTTACCATGCTACGTGCATTTTCACACATGCACACCAAACTCATCTTAGTCTCCCTGGCATTTGCCCCCTGCCCGATCCCTCCTATTTCTGAACGAGGCATATTGCAGCACACTCACTAACACATTTCCCGCTTTCTTGCAGAAGGTGGCGCATAACAGGAGGAGCAGACTGCAAGGGATGGAGTAACAACATCCCTTCACATACTCACTCCCATGGAGGAGACAGTCCTGGCCATCATGGGAAGCGGCAGTGCGGAAGCCATGGCCGCTGAAGAAATCACTAATCAGGAACATAGGAACAGGAGTAGGCCATTCAGCCCCTCAAACCTATTCCATCATTCAATTAGGTCATGGCTGATCTGTACTATAACTTCATCTACCTATCTTAGTTCTATAATCCTTAATACCATGGATTTGTTAAAGGAAAATCATGTTTGACTAATTTGATTGAGTTCTTTAATGAAGTAACGGAAAGGTTGATGAAGGTTGTGCGGTTGATGTTGTGTGTATGGACTTTCAAAAGGCATTTGACAAAGTACCATGTAATAGACTTGTTAGCAAAATTAAAGCCCTTGGGATTAAAGGGACAGTAGCGGCGTGAATACAAAATTGGCTCGGGACAGAAAGCAGAGAGTAGTGATGAACGGTTGTTTTTGGAGGGAAATGTACAGTGGTGTTCCCCGGGGGTCAGTATTGGAATCACTGCTCTTTTTTTGATGTATATTAATGACCTGGACTTGAGTGTGGAGAGTATAATTTCAAAGTTTACACAGGACACAAAACTCAGAAATGTAGTAAACATTGTGGAGGATAGTAATAGGCTTCAGGAGGACATAGATAAACTGGTGAAATGGGCAGACACGTGGTAGATGAAATTTAACGTGGTTAAAGTATGGAAGTGTGAAGTGATACATTTTGGTAGGAAAAATGGTACAATTTTAAAGGGGGTGCAGGAACAGAAAGACCTGGGGGTGCACATACACAAATCTTTGAAGGTAGCAGGACAAGTTGAGAAGGCTGTTAAAAAAGCATATGGAATCCTGGGCTTTATTAATAGAGGAATAGAGTACAAAAGCAAGGAAGTCATGCTAAAGCTTTATAAATGACTGGTAAGGCCTCAGCTGGAGTATTGTATTCAATTCTGGGCACTGCTCTTTAGGAAGGATGTCAAGACCTTAGAGAGGGTGCAGAAGAGATTTACTAGAATGATGCCAGGGATGAGGGACTTCAGTTATGTGGAGAGACTGGAGAAGCTGGGATTGTTCTCCTTAGAACAGGGAAAGATAAGGGGAGATTTGATAGAGGTGTTCAAAATCATGAACAGTTTTGACAGAATAAATAAGGAGAAACTGTTTCCAGTAGCAAAAGGGTCAGTAACCAAAGGACACAGATTTAAATTGACATGAGGAAATATTTTTTTTTACACAGCGAGTTGTAATAATCTGGAATGCGCTGCCTGAAAAGGTATTGGAAGCAGATTAAATAGTAACTTTCAAAAGCGAATTGGATAAATACTTGAACGGAAAAAATTTACAGGGCCATGAGGAAAGAACAGGGGAATGGGATTAATTGGATAGCTCTTTCAAAGAGCTGGCACAGGCACGATGGGCTGACTGGCCTCCTCCTGTGCTGTACTTACTATGACACTATGATACCCTTGCCTAACAAAAATTTAACAACCTAAGTTTTGAAATTTTCAATTGACCTAGCTGCAACAGCTTTTTGTGGAGAGAGTTCCAGATTTCCATTATCCTTTGTGTGACGAAGTGCTTCCTGACATCACCCCTGAACGGCCTAATTTTAAGCTTATTAAGGTTTCTGCGTACCTAATCCTTCTTCTTTCTCTTTCCTTCTCTCTTCTAACTTCTCTCTTCTCCCTCACCCCACACACTCTGAATGAGAAGCTGCAGATGGTGTCAGGACACACTTGTTCCTCTCCCCTCTCCTCACACGACAACCTAACCCTTGTCCCTTTGTCATTTCAGCTCCCCAAAAGGTGGAAGCTCCTCAGCCAGTGCAGAAAAAGAGAGAGCGACGATGAAGATACACTGTTATTTGATCTTACTCTCGTAGCCACCAGCTCAGGGATTGTCACTGCACAGACTTTAGAGGCTAGGATACGGGAGGGATCTGCATGTGGTGATTCACCGGGCACAAGTGCACAGGACCCAGGGCACAGGGAAAGGACGCCACTGGTGGGCGAGGTTGCACACTAGTTCTGCACCTGAGGACTCAGGTGGTGACTTCAATGGGCCAGACTACAGAAGACCCTTGTTACACCTATGTTCAAAAAAGGATGTAAGGATAAACCCAGCAACTATAGGCCAGTCAGTTAAACCTCAGTGGTGGGGAAACTATTAGAACTGATAATCTGGCACAGAATTAACAGTCACTTGGACGAGGGTGGATTGATTAGGGAAAGCCAGCATGGATTTGTTAAAGGAGGGGACGAGGTCAGAGCCAGAAGCGTAGTACCACAAACATGGATATAGTTCAATGATTTGACATGAGTAGTCAAGGTGAGTGAGTTCAACTGTCTAGTGGTATATCCTACCAACTGCACCACTAGCCGCATCCACTGCTGCACGCACTACACTCCCATATGCAAGGTGGAGTGAAAAATTGTGGCTAGAGCCTCTGTTACTTCCAACCTTACTTCCCTCAGAATGCTAGGATGCATCCCATCTGGACTGGACTGCCTAGAAGTTGAGCAGCAGCCAAAAGTAATAATCCAGCAATTTATTTTGATCTCTTTAAATAGGGGGGTCCTTCATGCAGTTTAACATCATGTTTTGATGAGCAGGGCATCTGATTTACCGAGGCCTTGCAAAATGGTAATGGCAGCCTCAGTGTTGCATGCCAATCTATGTCATGATCTTCCTCCTCTGCATGTTGCCGGCGTTCGGTAGGCGCGCACGATAAGCCCTTTACCAAGATGTCCCGTCAGAAGTGTGCATGCATCTTGGACCCATTTTTGACCCTTAGGTGACTGCATAGTGCCTAAAAAACAAATGCTACATGACCCAATTTAACCCCCAATGTCTACGCAAGAGGGATCTTCAGTTATTTTTTATTCATATCAACTTTTCTGTTCTAATATTTCCCCTTCTCCGTCTTGAGGCAGTAGAGGCAATTTTTAGCTGCTGCCCACGTTGTTTACTTGAGGGCTGCCAGCCACGATTTTCAAGCAGGCTTCGAAATGGGAGGCTAATACTCCCGTATGAAACAAGCAAGAGCCCTATTAAAAAATTTATATCTGGGCCCTATTGGGTTGTAGGACACAATGTTATGTTCATGTAGCAATGGACCACTGGGGGCTACTCAGAAAATTACTCTAAAGGATTTTTTGTTTACAGTGACTTTTGTGGGACCAGGAGAAGCATGCACGATGCTCCTGGTCCCATAAAAATCTACAGGCCCACTGCCGATCACTCAGTGTCCCACCCCACAGATTGCCTCCACGTCTTCAGGGTCTGATTTTTGAAATTGACTCCAGCGAGATTGAACCATCACCTGGTATGGCATACGCTCTGCCCACTGCCCCTCTGATGTACGCTGCAGTTGAAAATCACCCGATTCACTCCTTGATACGATGAGCACTAAATTGGGCCTTCTAGCGCCCGTTGTTTCGGTGCTAGAAGGCCTTCCGAACATCCAAGATGGCGTCTTAAATGCACCCACACGCTTCTAGCATGACATGTGCCGGACGCCATCTTGGTAAAGGGTTTAGCGCATGTGCAAATAACGAACGCCGGCAGCATGTAAAGTAAGGAGATAATGCGTATAATGGCAGTAGAAGGGACCAGACTAAGAGAGAGTACAAGAAAGTCTAAGATAGGTTTGCAGTGCATGTGTGTAAATGCATGAAGCGTGTTAAACAAGGTTGGAGAGCTGCAGGTGCAAATAGCCAGATGGGAATATGATGTTGTGGCGATAACGGAGACCTGGCTCAAAAAAGGGCAGGATCAGGTACTAAATATTCCTGGGTACAAGGTGCTCAGGGAAGATAGGGAAGGGACGAAAGTTGGGGGTTGGTGGCAGTATTGATTAAGAAGAATATTGCAGTGCTGGAGAGAGAAGTTGTCCTGGAGGGGTCAAGGACAGAATCTATTTGGTTAGAGTTAAGAAACAATAGAGGTGCCATTACAATACAAGGTGTATACTATAGGCCACCAACTAGTGGGAAGGAGATAGAGGAGCAAATTTGCAGGGAAATTATAGAGAGGTGCAAAAGCCATAGATTAGTGAAAATGTGAGACTTCAACTATCCTAATATAGACTGGGATAGTAATAATATAAGGGGCACAGAGGGGGAGAAATTTTTGAAGTGTGTTCAGGAGAACTTTCTTGACCAGTACGTTTCTGGCCCAACGAGGAAGGAGGCATTGCTGGACTTGATCCTGGGGAATGAGGTGGGCCAAGTGGAGCAAGTTTCAGTGGGGGAACATTTAGGGATCAGCGATCATAGTATCATAAGGTTTAGAATAGCTATGGAAAAGGATATGGACCACTCAAGTAAAAATACTCAATTGGAAGAGGGTTAATTTCAGTGGGATGAGAACAGATCTGGCCCGGGTAAATTGGAATCAAAGATTGGCAGGCAAAATTGTAATTGAACAATGGACGGCCTTTAAGGAGATGGTTTGGGTACAGTCTAGGTACATTCCCACGAGGGAGAAAGGTAGGGCAACCAAAGCCAGAGCTCCCTGGATGACAAAAGAGATAGAGAGTAAGCTGAAGCAGAAAAAAGGGGCTTATGACAGATGTGAGGTTGATAACACAAGTGAGAACCAGGCTAAATAAAGAAAGTTCAGAGGGGAAATGAAAAAGGAAATAAGAGGGGCAAAGAGAGAGTATGAGAATAGACTGGCGGCCAACATAAACGGGAATCCAAAAGTCTTCTATTGGCATGTAAACAGGTAGTAAGAGGAGGGATGGGGCCGAACAGGGACCAAAAGGGAGAGCTACTCATGGAGGCAGAGGGGATGGCCTAGATACTAAATGAGTACTTTGCATTTGTCTTTATCAAGGAAGAAGATATTGCTAGAGACTCAGTAAAGGAAGATGTAGTTGAGATACTGGATGGGCTAATAATTGATAAAGAGGAGGTCCTAGAAAGGCTGGCTGTACTTAAAGTAGATAAGACACCCGGTCAGAATGGGATGCATCCTAGGTTGCTGAGGGAAGTAAGGATGGAAATTGCGGCGGTACTGGCCATAATCTTCCAATCATCCTTAGATACAGGGGTGGTGCTAGAGGACTGAAGAATTGCAAATGTTACACCCTTGTTCAAAAAAGGGTATAAAGAGAAACCCGGCAACTACAGACCAGTCTGTTTAACGTAAGTGGGGGAGGGAAACTTTTAGAAACGATAATCCGGGAGAGAATTAACAGTCACTTGGACAAGTGTGGATTGATTAGGGAAAGCCAGCATGGATTTGTTAAACGCAAATTGTGTTTAGCTAACTTGATAGAGTTTTTTGATGAGGTAACAGAGAGAGTAGATGAGGGCAATGCAGTTGACGTGGTGTATATGAACTTCCAAAAGGCATTTGATAAAGTGCCGCATAATAGGCTTGTCGTCAAGATTGAAGTCATGGAATAAAGGGGGCAGTAGCAGCATGGATACAAAATTGGCTAAGTAACAGGAAGCAGAGAGTAGTGGTGAACGGGTGTTTTTTGGACTGGGGGTGGGTGCACAGTGGTGTTCCCCCAGGGGTCGGTAATAGGACCATTGCATTTCTTGATATATATTAATGACTTGGACTTGGGTGCACAGGGCACAATTTCCATATTTGCAGATGACACAAAACTTGGAAGTGTAGTGAATAGTGAGGAGGATAGTGATAGACTTCAAGTGGATAGACACAGGCTGGTGGGATGGGCAGACATTTGGCAGATGAAGTTTAATGCAGAAAAATGCAGTGATACATTTCGGTAGGAAGAACAAGGAGAGGCAATATAAACTAGAAGGCACAATACTAAAAGGGGTACAGGAACAGAGAGATCTGGTGGTATATGTGCACAAATCGTTAGAAGTGGCAGAGCAGGTTGAGAAAGCAGTTAAAAAAGCGTACGGGATCCTGGGTTTTATAAATAGAGGCATAGAGTACAAAAGCAAGGAAGTCATGATCATGAAATCATAGAATCATAGAAAGTCACGGCACAGAAGGAGGTCATTCGGCACATCGTGTCCGTGCTGGCCGAAAAAGAGCTATCCAGCTCAATCCCACTTTCCAGCACTTGGTCCGTAGCCCTGTAGGTAACAGCACTTCAAGTGCACATCCAAGTACGTTTTAAATGAGTTGGGGGTTTCTGCCTCTACCACCCTTTCAGACAGTAAGTTCCAGACCCCCACCACCCTCTGGGTGAAAAAAATTCTCCTCAGCTCCCGTTTAATCCTTGTACCAATTACTTTAATTCTATGCTCCCTGGTCACTGACCCCTCTGCTAAAGGAAATAGGTCCTCCCAATCCACTTTATCTAGTCCAGTCATAATTTTATATACCTCAATTAGATCTCCCCTCAGCCTCCTTTGTTCCAATGAAAACAATTCCAGCCTATCCAATCTTTTCTCATAGCTAAAATTCTACAGCCCTGGCAGCATCCTCGTAAATCTCCTCTGTACCCTCTCTAGTGCAATCTCATCTTTCCTGTAATGTGGTGACCAGAACTGTATGCACTATTTAAGCTGTGGCCTAACCAATGTTTTGTACAGTTCTGGCATAACCTCCCTGCTCTTATATTCTATGCCTTGGCTAATAATGGAAAGTATCCCGTATGCCTTCTTAACCACCTTACCTTCCTGTCCTGCTACCTTCAGGGAACTGTGGACATGCACTCCAAGGTCCTTTTGTTCTTCTACACCTCTCAGTATCCTCCCATTTGTTGTTTACTCCCTTGCCTTGTTTGCCCTCCCCAAGTGCATTACCTCACACTTCTCTGAATTGAGTTTCATTTGCTATTTTTCTGCCCACCTGACCAGTACAGTGATATCTTCCTGCAGTCTACAGCTTTACTCCTCACTATCAACTACACGGCCAATTATTGTATCATCTGCAAACTTCTTGATCAAGCCCCCCACATTCAAATCATTAATATATATCACAAAAAGTACTGAGCCTGGAAACAGCCATCCAGTCGCAAAAACACCTGTCAACCATTACACTTTGTTTCCTGCCACAGAGCCAATTATGGATCCAACTTGCCACTTTCCCTTGGATCCCATCGGCTTTTACTTTTTTGACCTGTCTGCCATGTGGGACGTTGTCAAAAGCCTTCCTAAAATCCATGTACACTATATCAACCCTCCTTGTTACCTGCTCAAAAAATTCAATCAAGTTAGTCAGACATGATTTCCTTAACAAATCCATGCTGACTGTCCTTGATTAAACTGTGTCTTTCTAAATGATGATTTATGCTGCCCCTCAGAATCGATTCCACTAATATGCCCACCACCGAGGTTAGACTAACTGGTCTATAATTATTCGGTCTATCTCTTTCTCCCTTTTTAAACAACGGTACAACATTAGCAGTCCTCCAATCCTCCGGCACCACGCCTGTAGCCAGGGACGATCAGAAAATGATGGTCAGAGCCTCCGCTATTTGCTCCCTTACTTCTTTTAACGGCCTGGGATACATTTCATCCAGCCTGGGATACATTTCATCTGGCCCTAGTGATTTATCCACTTTCAAAGATGTTAATCCCCTTAATACTTCCTCTCTCACTACATTTATCCCAACCAGTATCTCACACTCCTCCTCCTTAACTACAATGTCTGCATCGTCCCCCTCTTTTGTGAAGACAGATGCAAAGTATTCATTAAGAACCATACCCACATCTTCTGTCTTCACACGTAGGTTATCTTCTTGGTCTCTAATAGGCCCTACTCTTTTATTAGTTATCCTCTTGCTCTTTATATATTTAAAAAACATTTTTGGGTATTCCTTCATTTTACTTGCAAATATTTTTTCATGCCCTCTCTTTGCTTTCCTAATTTCCTTTCTAATTTTTTTTCAACCCTGCACTTTTTATATTCCTCTAGGCTTTCTGCAGCATTGAGCTGTCTGACATAAGCTTTCCTTTTTTGCCTTATCTTACCTTGTATGCTCCTTGACATCCAGGGGGCTCGAGATTTGGCAGTCCCACCCTTTTTCTTTGTGGGAACATGTTTACTCTGAACCCTTTGAATCTCCCCCTTGAATGATGAACCTTTATAAAACACTGATTGGATCACAACTGGAGTATTGTGTCCAGTTCTGGGCGCCACACTTTAGGAAAGATGTGAAGGCCTTAGAGATGGTGCAGAAAAGACTTACTAGAATGATTCCAGGGATGAGGGACTTTAGTTAAATGGATAGGCTGGAGAAGTTGGGGTGGTTCTCCTTGGAACAGAGAAGATTGAGAGAAGATTTGATAGAGGTATTCAAAATCATGAAGGTTCTAGACAGAATAGAGAGAAACTGCTCCCATTGGCGGAAGGGTCAAAAACCAGATGACAAAGATTTAATGTGATTGGCAAAAAAAAAGGTAACGAGGATAAACTTTTTTATGCAGCGATTGGTTAGGATCTGGAATGCACTGCTGGGGGGGGGTGGTGGAGGCAGATTCATTTGTGGCTTTCAAAAGGGAACTGGATAAGTACTTGAAAGGAACAAATTTGCAGGGCTACGGGGATAGGGCGGGGGAGTGGGACTAGCTGGATTGCTCTTGCATAGAGCCAGCACGGACTTGATGGGCCCAATGGCCTCCTTTCGTGCGGTAACCTTTTTATGATTCTATCAATGTGCAATGCTGATTTAAAGTGATAGACAGTATTTTGGGACTTAACGTTCCACTCAACCACGACCATGTCTTAGAGTGCCTGGAGGTCCCCCTCAACAGTGTTATTTAAAGGGACCATGCAGGATTTACAGGTTAGTTGCTGGATTATTGCTTCTGGCTGCTGATGCATTTGTACCTGTTGTTGGAGGTCTCCTGTACTTGAATACTAGGATGAGGGAACATAGCCTAACATTCAGAGCCAGGACATGCAGGAGTGAAGTTAGGAAACGCTTCTACACGCAAAGGGTGGGAGAAGTTTGGAACACTGTTCTGCAAACGGCAGTTGATGCTAGTTCACTTGTGACTGTTAAATCTGAGATTGATAGATTTTTGTTAACCAAAGGTATTAAGGAATATGGGGCTAAAGCGGGTATATGGAGTTAGGTCACAGGTCAACCGTGATCTCATTGACACGCTCGAGATGCGAAATGCCACTGCCACTTGCTGCCTCCTGATATGCGCCACCTTCTCCTGCAAGAAAGCGGGACGTGTGTCTGGGTGATGTGCCTGTCATGGTTGAATAGCTGCCAGTGTGTGTGGCCTGTGAGTTGTGGGTGGGCAGCTTGCAACAGTGGTAATGTTTAAGGGTGAGAGGAAGCATCTGATTGGCAGAGTTGAGTACTGATGGTAAGAGTTTGTTGGTATGTAGGTGATAGGGTTTGTAGTGCGTGGAGCAGTGGATGCAACTCGTGGTGCAGTTGGTAGGAGATGCCACTTGACAGTTGACCTCACTCACCTTGACCACTTGTGTCAAAGCATTGAACTTCTTCCTACGCGGCATCCACATTCATGGCGCTATGCGCCTGGCATTGACTGAGCCCACTGCTAACTCCCACTGCCTTTCGGGCGTATGTCTGGAGGGCCTCTTGCCACCCCCTCCCCTCCGCTGTGGATATAGAATGTCCCTCCTTCTGTCCACCTCTTGCACCAAGGCCTCTAGTGCATCAGCAGAGAACCTTGGTGCACGCACTCTCACAGGCCTGGTACAAACTCAGATCGGCAGATTAGTGAGGTCTGGCACGCAGATTGGAGGATATGGGATTTAGTAGTGTGCAACCTTTAATCAATATTTTAACATAACTCATCAGTTTGTTAACATAGGGATGGGACCTGCATCTGTGTTTTACGTGTGCGATGTCTGATCTCCGGTCAGACTCCGTGCAGACAGCAGACTGTTATTTTTAGCAAATAACAGCTACCAACTGCCTTTAAGAGATTGGGGCTGCTCCTGTTGGTGAAAAGTGTGAATGTCATTGAATCCTCGTGGCAGTACCCTTTCAGGCAGTGCATTCCAGATCCTAACCACTCGATGCGTAAATAAGTTTCTCATCATGTCGCCTTTGGTTCTTTTGCCAATTATCTTAAATCTGTGTCCTCTGGTTCTCGACCCTTCTGCCAATGGGAATAGTTTCTCTCTATCTATTCTGTCTAGACTCTTCATGATTTTGAACACCTCTATCAAATCTCCTCCCAACCTTCTCTGCTCTAAGGAAAACAACCCCAGCTTCTCCAGCCTATCCACATAATTGAAGTCCTTCATCACTGGAACCATTCTAATAAATCTAGTGATCAAGGGATATGGGGAAAAAGCGGGAACAGGGTACTGTGTTAGACAATCAGCCATGATCATATTGAATGGTGGAGCAGGGCCAAATGGCCTACTGTTGCTCCTATTTTCTATATTTCTATGTAAATCTTTTCTGTACCCTCTCTAAGGCCTTCACATCCTTCCTAAAGTGCAGTGCCCAGAATTGGACACAATACTCCAGTTGCGGCCGAACCAGTGTTTTATAAAGGTTCATCATAACTTCCTTGCTTTTGTACACTATGACTCTATTTATAAAGCCCAGGATCATGTATGTTTTTTTAACCGCTTTCTCAACCTGCCCTGCCACCTTCAACGATTTGTGCACATATACCCCCAGATCTCTTTGTTCCTGCACCCCTTTTAGAATTGCACCCTCTAGTTTATATTGCCTCTCCTCGTTCTTCCTACCAAAATGTATCACTTCACACTTCTCAGCGTTAAATTTCATCAGCCATGTGTCCACCCATGCTACCAGCCTATCCATATCCTCTTGAAGTCTATCACTATCCTCCTCACTGTTCACTACACTTCCAAGTTTTGTGTCATCTATAAATTTGGAAATTGTGCCCTGTACACCCAAGTCCAAGTCATTAATATATATCAAGAAAAGCAGTGGTCCTTGTACTGATCCCTGGGGAACACCACTGTTTACCTCCCTCCAGTCTGAAAAACAACCAACCATTCACCACTACTCTCTGTTTCCTTTCACTTAGCCAATTTCAAATCCATGCTGCCACTGCCCCTTTTATTCCATGGGCTTTAACTTTGCTGACAAGCCTCTTATGTGGCACTTTATCAAATCCCATAAGTCCAAGTACACCACATCAACCGCATTGCCCTCATCAACCCTCCCTGTTACCTCATCAAAACACTCAGTCAAGTTAGTTAAACATGATTTGCCTTTAACAAATCTGTGCTGGCTTTCCTTAATTATTCCACACTTGTCCAATATCCCCGCTATGTTTCCACATTCAAGTCACTCCCTCAAATGGCTATCATATATGTGTGAACCTGCATAGCAAACTTCAGAAGGCTATTTGAGCTGAGGAGGCATCTCAGCTGATCCTGAACCCATCCTTGCTTGCCAGATGTACTTTCAACAGAGGTCTCTAGACAGTGATCAAACAGTACAAACCTTAACTAATTTTCTCATCCCTTGCCCAACGGGACTAACTCTTAATTGTAGCACCCTTGCTACTATTCTATTTGAGATCAGCTAATACAGCATAGAGTGGGGACTGAACCTGATATTTTCCTGGTTTATAGAGCTCAGCCACTCAATGGTTAAATATTCTGGGATAACAGGAGACCTTTTAATGCACTCCAATTATTTGTTATTGAATGCAAAAGCTAACAAGTTGGGCCAAATTTCAATTGGTCATGTTTGCAAGGAATGTGCCAAGCTTCACATTCAGTAACCATATCAAAAGCCAAAGGCCATAGGCTATATTCTGTTCAGATACTGCGATATATATGCAATGAAAGAAAAACGATAAATGGCCAAGTGTTGCTGAAGGAGTTGCATCTGGTGACCATCATGGCTCCAGCTGAGGCATCCAAAGCACAATAGAAGCAATTTTTTTTGAAACAGCCAAAAAGCCACACAGTAAATTAGATGTGACTGTGTAACTGGTGTCCTTACATTGTTTAAATCTACACTAATTACTAAATTTATCAGCACATGTGCATATTAATGAGCCACGATACTCACTGTAATCTCCAGGGGATCCTCCTTTGTCTTACGCATCCTCATTTACCCTCACATCAAACAGCAATATCAATGCAACACATTTTCCAATACTCTAAGGGTTGGTTGAAGACTAAAAGATCTCCAACATCCTTTGATAGCTGCCCCTCTTGGGACATTTTCTGCCCCACTTTAAACATCTGTTCGAGGTTTGATGCAGCAAGAATTTATAACCCTGCTCTAACAATGTAGCTTTGGCTAACATGCAAATTGTCCAGCCATTCTGAAGCCAGGTGGTGGGAAACAAACAGAATATGCTACTTGTTTTGGTTACATGACTAAAGTGCTGCCCTGACAAAGTCCTCATTAAATGCATTTCAGCTCAGACATGGCTCTCATTAAATAATACATCTTCAAATTGTTTTAATTAATTGCTACTGGTTCACCTTGTCTGCTGCCATTTTTCTTGTGAAGCTGGCAGGCTGCACTTTTCAGCAGTGCTATACAACTTATAATTATCAATCAAGTGTACACAATGGCAGGAGGGCTGCTCTTTGAAGGCCTTACTCCTGCTCCATTGGTTTCAGAAAGGGCATTAAATGGAAGCATCATGAATAATTCTGTAATTAGTTTCTAAATGCTGGAGGATAAGAACACACAGGCTAGAGCTACAGCACAAAGCTTTGTACAGATATCTACTATGTATAGAAAGCAGCAGAAAAAGTAATTCACTTAATAAAAATGAACCATCACGGCTAAATTATTTCTATTTCAATTGCCATCCATTCATAGTTTATTAGTAGAGTGCCAGTCTGCAGTAAGTCTATATGCATGTACTTTACGGTTTACTGTTACAGCAATCTCCAGGGGCTCGATTTTAAAACCGAGCCGGGAAGGGGGCGGGGGGTCAAATTGAGGACGGGAAACCCATCAGTACGGATTTCCTGGATGTCCTTACGATTTTGACGTAAGAACGTCTTTTATTTTTTTTTGTCGGCTTCCCGTCCGACTGACCGGCTTGAGTGACAGGCTGGTCTTAGTCGGACAGGAGAGCAGCCACGGAGAAGACGTCTGCAGCTAAGTCTTTGTATGTATGGATGGGGGGGGAGGCTGGTGGGCACGGGGGCATGGGTGGGTATAGGGGGCATGGGTGGGCATAGATTGGCATGCAGGTAGTGAGTCATGGGGGAGAGATTGGGGGTCAGGGATCAGGGTTCATCGTGGGGGTCCGCGATCGTTAAGGGGGAGGATCGGGGGGGGGGGGATCAGGGTTGGGGGGGATCGGGATGGGGGTCAGAGGATCGGGGTCGGGGATCAGGGGTCCGCGATCTGGGGGGGGGGTCCGCGATCGGAGGTCAGGTGTCCGCGACCGTTGGGGGGGGTCGGTGCAGATAGGCTTGTTGGGCCTGGGGGAAGCACTCTTGCTCCTCCGGGCCCACAAGCTATGCCTTTCTAGGCACCTACCTGTTAGTCTTGGGCCATCTCGCCTCCTTTCACGAGGTGTAAAACAGAAGGCCCGGGAATCCTGGCCTCCCGGGGTTGAAATCGGGAAGTCCGGAAAAATGGAGGCCCAGAGCCTCCTTGAAAGGTTTTAAGGCCTGACCCGCCTCCTGGGAGTGGGTTGGTCGCCCGCCCCCCTTCCCACCCCGGCGAAAACCGGAAGTGGGTGGGTTGGAGGCCCGTTGGGGGCAGGTGTGAAATAGTGGCAATTTTCAATGCCCACCCCGTCTCCAAGCCACCCGTTTTTCAATGTTAAAATTGAGCCCCTACCTAACAGCACTGTGGGAGAACCTTCACCACACGGACTGCAGCGGTTCAAGAAGGCGGCTCACCATCACCTTCTCAAGGGTAATTAGGGATGGGCAATAAATGCCGGCCTCGCCAGCGACGCCCACATCCCATGAACAAATAAAAGAAAATGTGCTGAGCAGTCATTAAACTACTGCGTGCTTCTGGAGACTTTGATTTCTCATTGACAGAAGACAGTTATTGATGGGACCGATGATGTGGAGATGCCGGTGATGGACTGGGGTGGACAAATGTAAGGAATCTTACAACACCAGGTTATAGTCCAACAGTTTTATTTGAAAATCACAAGCTTTCGGAGGCTTTCTCCTTCATCAGAAAGCCTCCGAAAGCTTGTGATTTTCAAATAAAACTGTTGGACTATAACCTGGTGTTGTAAGATTCCTTACATTGATGGGAGCGGTCACTCGTGGAGTCCTGCAAGGATCGGTGTGAGGGTTGTGCTCTTCGTCATCTTTATCAATGATCTAAATGAGGGCATCGGGGGAACTGTCCTTAAGATTTGTATTGGCGTTAGGACCTTTGATGAGAAAAATAAATTACAAGAAGATCTAGATGCGATCGGGGAATGAATCAGCAACTGACAGAAGTTGTATAGATAAATGTAATGTTATGCACATGGGTAGAGGCAGTGCCAAGCAAGTGTATACCATTCAGGGTTGTGTGCTTAATGCTGTTGAATGGGAGAAAGACTTAGTCATTATAATACATGAATCTCTGATGGGCCACGACTAGTACTGAAGGCTATCGCAGAAGGAAATAAAGTATTAGGATGCATTGCCAGGACAATCAAATATAAAACAAGAAACATTTCTATAAGACCTTGGTTAGGCTTCATTTAGAATACTGTTTCCAGTTCTGGTCCGCTCACATGGTGGGTGATATAGAGCCAATAGAAAAGTTTCAAAGGAAAGCCACAGTGTAAAGATTTGTGTATGTGAAGCCACAGGTCTCTCTAGTCCTGCATCCCCTTTAAAATGGTACCATTCACTTTATATTGCCTCTCTTCATTCTTCCCACCGAAATCATAGAATCGTTACAGCACAGGAGGCCATTCAGCCCATCTAGCCTGTGCTGGCTCTTTGTAAGAGCAATCCAGTTAGTCCCATTCCCCCACTCTGTCCCCGTAGCCCTGCAAATATTTTCCCTTCAAATATTTATCCAACTCCTTTTGAAAGCCACGACTGAATCTGCATCCACCATTCTTTCAGGCAGTGTATTCCAGATCATAACTACTCGCTGCGTAAAAAAGTTTTTCCTCACGTCGCCTTTGGTTCTTTTGCCAATTGCCTTAACTCTGTGTCCTCTGGTTCTCAACCCTTCCGCCAATGGGAACAGTTTCTCTTTATGATAAAAAAGGAAATAAGGAAAGCAAAGAGAGAGCATGAAAAAATATTAGCTAGTAAGATTAAAGAAAACCCAAAGATGTTTTATCAGTACATTAAGAACAAGAGGATAGGTTCCATCTTTTCCTTAGCTATCAGGGATGATAAGGGTAACTTGTTTGTAGAAGCAGAGGATGTGGGTAGGGTTTTAAATGAATATTTTGTCTCCTTATTCACAAAGGAAAGGGATGATCCGGACGTAGTATTAAAGAGGAGAGGTGAGAAATATTGAATAAGGTAAACATTACGAGAGAGGAAGTACTAGAGGTTCTGGAATCCTTGAAAGTTGATAAGTCACTAGGGCCGGATGGATTGTTTCCTAGGCTATTGAAGGAAGCCAGGGAGGAAATAACGGATGCTCTGAGAATCATTTTCCAATCCTCACTAGATACAGGGGAGGTACCGGAGGACTGGAAGACTGCAAACGTAGTACCGTTATTTAAAAAGGGTACAACGGCAAGGCCGAACAATTATAGGCTGGTCAGTCTTACCTCGGTGGTGGGTAAACTATTAGAATCAATACTGAGAGATAGGATAAACTGTCACTTGGAGAGGCATGGTTTAATCAGGGATGTTGTCTACATGGATTTTAGTAAGTCATTTGACAAGGTCCCACATGGCAGACTGGTCAGAAAGGTAAAAGCCCCTGGGATATGGGGAAATATGGTGAATTGGATCCAAAATTGGCTCAGTAACAAGAAACAAAGGGTAAAAGTCGATGGATGTCTTTGCGAATGGAAATCCATTTCCAGTAGTGTGCCACAGGGCTCAGTGTTGGGTCCCTTGCTGTTTGTGGTATATATTAATGATTTGGACTTGAATGTAGGGGGCATGATTGGCAAATTTGCAGACGACACAAAAATTGGCCGTGTAGTTGAAATTGAAAAGAATAGCTGTAGACTCCAAGGAGATATCAATGTGTTGGTGGAGTGGGCGGAAAAGTGGCAAATGGAGTTCAACCCAGAGAAATGTGAGGGTGATGCACTTAGAGAGGGCAAACAGTAAAAGGGAATACGCAGTAAATGGGAATATATTGAGAGGGGTAGAGGAAGTGAGAGACCTTGGAGTGCATGTGCACAGGTCCCTGAAGGTGGCAGTACAGGTAGATAAGGTTGTGAAGAAGGCATACAGAATGCTCTCCGTTATTAGCCGAGGTATAGAATACAAAAGCAGGGATGTAATAATGGAACAGTATAAAACGCTGGTAAGGCCACAGCTGGAGTATTGTGTGCAGTTCTGGTCACAACATTACAGGAAGGATGTAATTGATCTGGAGAGAGGGTGCAGAGAAGATTTACAAGGATTTTGCCAGGGCTTGAAAATTGCAGCTACAAGGAGAGATTGGATAGCCTGGGGTTGTTTTCCTTGGAACAGAGGAGGCTGAGGGGTGACTTGATTGAGGTGTACAAAATTAGGAGGGCCCCAGATGGAGTAGACAGGAAGTACCTGTTTCCTCTAGTGGAGAGTTCAAGAACTATAGGACATAGATTTAAGCTGATTGGCGGAAGGATTCAAGGGGACATGAGGAAAATCTTTTTTACCCAGAGGGTGGTGGGTGTATGGAATTCACTGCCCGAATTGGTGGTAGAGGCAGGGACCCTCAACTTTTTAAAAAACTATCTGGACCTGCACCTAAAGTGCTGTAAGCTGCAGGGCTACGGACCAGGTGCTGGAAGGTGGGATTAGAATGGGCACCTGGTTGTTCTTCGAGCCAGAGCGGACATGATAGGCCGAATGGCCCCCTACTATGCTGTATCTTTTCTATGGTTCTATGGTTTATTTACTTTATCTAAACCCGTCATGATTTTGAATATTTCTATCAAATCTCCTCTCAAACTTTTCTGATCTAAGGAGAACAACCCCAGCTTCTCCAGTCTATCCATGTAACTGAAGTCCCTCATCTCTGGAATCATTCTAGTAAATCTTTTCTGCACCCTCTCTAAGGCCTTCACATCCTTCCTAAAGTGCGGTGGCCAGAATTGGACACAATACTCCAGTTGTTGTCAAACTAGTGTTTTATAAAGGTTCAACATAACTTCCTTGCTTTTGTACTCTATTTATAAAGCCCAGGATCCCATATGCTTTTTTAACTGCTTTCTCAACCTGTCCTTCCACTTTCAAAAATTTGTGCAAAGATTTGTCTCTCTGTTCCTGGACCCTCTTTATACTCGTGTTGAGTTGTTTTAGCAAGTCTCCCCCACACCATCACTTACATCACCAAGGGGTCTATGATATGGTGGCAATAACTATGATATGGTGGCTCAAAGAAGAGGAAGATTGGGTACTTAATATTCCTGGCTACAGGATATTCAGGAAAGATAGGGAAGAAAAGAAAGGGGGGGGGTGGCAGTACTGATCAAAGAAACTATTATAGCACTGGAAAGGGATGATGTAGTTGAGGGGTCAAAGACAGAAACTATTTGGTTAGAATTAAGGATCAATAGAGGAGCTATTACTCCACTATGTGAATACTATAGACCACCAAATAGGGGGAAGGAGATAGAGGAGCAAGTTTGCAAGCAAATTACAGAAAGATGCAAGAACTATAGAGTAATAATAATGGGGGACTTTGATTATCCCAATATGGACTGGGACAGTAAAAATTTAAAGGGCAAAGAGGGAGGGATTCATGTGTTCAAGAGAGCTTTCTGGAACAGTGTGTTTCCAGCCCAACCAGGAAAGAAACAGTGCTGGATCTAATTCTGGAAAATGAAGTGGGGCAGGTGGAGCATGTTTCAGTGGGGGAGCATTTGGGGAATAGTGATCATAATTTCATTAGGTTTAGGATAGTTATGGAAAAGGAAAAAGAACAATCAAACGTGAAAATGCTTAACTGGAGGTGGGCTAATTTCAGTGAGTTAAAAAGGGATCTTGCCCAGGTGTATTGGATTCAAAAATTGGCAGGCAAAACATTAATTAAACAATGGCAGGGCTTCAAGGAGGAGTTGGTTCGGGTATAGAGTATCATAGGATCATAATTGGTACACCACAGGAGGAGGCCATTCGGACCATCGCGCCTGTGCCGGTTCTTTGAAAGAGCTATCAATTTAGTCCCGTTTCCCTGCTCTTTCCCTATAGTCCTGTAATTTTTTTTCCCTTCAAGTATTTATCGAATTCCCTCTGAAAGTTACGATTGAATCTGCTTCCAGTACCCTTTCAGGCAGTGCATTCCAGATCAATACAACTCGCTGCGTATAAAAATGATTACTTTTGTCATCTCTGGCTCTTTTGCCGATCACCTTAAATCTCTATCCCCTGGTTACCGACCTTTCTGCCACAGGAAACAGTTTCTCCTTATTTACTCTGTCAAAACTGTTCATGATTTTGAATACCTCTATCAAATCTCCCCTTAACCTTTTCTGTTCTAAGGAGAACAACCTCAGTCTTTCCACATTACTGAAGTCCCTCATCCCTGGTATCATTCTAGTAACTCTCTTCTGCACCTTCTCTGAGGTCTTGACATCTTTCCTAAAGTGTGGTGCTAAGAATTGAACACAATACTCCATCTGAGGCCGAACCAGTGTTTTATAAAGCTTTAGCATAACTTTTTGTATGCCTATGCCTCTATTAATAATGCCCAGGATCCCATATGCTTTTTTAATAGGCTTCTCAATTTGGCTCTGGGGAGAGAGCAGGGCTGGGGAATTCGTTTTGGATTGTCCTTGCAATGAGGCAGTACAAACACATTTACCAGCATGGTCTTGTTTTATGCTGTGAACTTCTATGGTTTTATGAAGATGGCAAAAGATGATTTCGCAATCAATGCCTCAAAAACAGGAAACCAGCGAAGCCAGTGATGAAGATTGCAATACTGAACGAATGGGGCGTAATAAGAAAGAAAGAACTTGCATTTATGTAGCATCTTTCATGACCTCAGGATGTCCCATAGAGACTCAAAACCAATAAATTATTTTTTGAATTACAGTCAGTGTTGTAATGTAAAGGAACACGTCAGCCAATTTGAGCACAGAAAGGTCCCACAAACAGTAATGAGATAATTGACCAATTTAGCTGTTTTGGTGGTGTTGGTTGGGAGATAAATGTTGGTCAGGACCCACGGAGACCTCCTCTGCACTTCTTTGTATAGTGCCATGGGATCTTTTATGTCCACCTGAGGGCAGTCGGGGTTTAACATCTCATATGAAAGACAGTATCTCCAACTCTCAGTACTGCACCAGAGTATCACCCAAGATTATATGTTCATGCCGTGGAATGGGGCTTTTAACCGTAGCCTTCTGACTCAGAGGCAAGAGTATAACCACTGAGACAAGGTTGACACACTAGTATAGGAAAGTATGTAGGTGTTGGGAATTCTAGATGACGGACTGGATGCGGGATTTGAAGCTCAGCTAAGAGTCAAACACTGTCAAGTATAAGTTAAGTGAGCATCCATGATGATGGATGAAATTAAGCCAGATGGTATGGAGTTTCTGGATGATCCAAACAGGATTGCTTTGGTTGTGCCAGTGGAAAACATTCCAATTTACCCATGATTTGTTGGCAGTCAATTCAACAGCACAGCACAGCACAACACAGCAACAGTTACTAAATATGGTCAGTAAAAACAAAGGAACAAATTTACATTTATAGAGCACATTTCACATCCTCAGGATATCTTTGAGTGCTTCACAGTCAATTAAGTACTTTTGAAGTGTAGTCGCTGTTGTAGGTAAATGTGGCAGCCAATTTGCTCGCAGCAAGGTCCCACAAACAGCAATGAGATAAATGACAAATGAATCTTCTTTTTGGAGGTGCTGGTTGAGGAATAAATGTTGTCCAGGACACCAGGACAACTCCTTTGCTCTTCTTTGAATAATGCCATTAGATATTTTATGTCCACCTGAATAAGCAGACAGGGCCTATGGAGTGGGAACTGTCAGGGCAATGCTCGCCCGGGAACAGTGAATGGATAAAGGAATGTACTTGAAACCCTAGATTAGCAAAGTGAACACTTTGTAAAAGAGCATAAAAGAGTATGAACAGCAAATGAAGGATGACTCGTGTGCAGTCAATGTAATTGATGGGTAGACTAATTTGGGATTAATAGCCTACTGAGGAACAGATTCATTGTATTGAAACACCGCTGCAGTAAAGGACTATGTGAAATTTGGCCAAGATCGAAAGGTATCATGGGCTTGTTATTGCTCCAGATTGCCTTGAGAAAAACTATGTACTTTTGAAGGACACTAGTTACTAACAGTAGGAGATAAAAACAAGGTTAAAGATAAGACAGCTATGTGCAGAGCCATGAGAAGGAGAGAGGAAAAACACCAGCAAGCTGTTCTCACAGTAACAAAAAAAATATAAAAACACAGGCTTACAATGATTTTTAGTGGATCACAAAAAGCAGTCGTCAACGAATAATTAACCCCTCCTTCTTCCGAAACAGAGGCCCAGGTTTTAACTCCCCCTGCCTGGCGGAGGGGGGGGGGGGTTCAGTTAAAATGAGGGCAATCACTTATCCCCTCTGATCCCATTGCCTTCCCGCCGTGACCTGATGTTAACCTGCTCTTTCGAGCAGGCAAGCAGGACACCCGAAGGAAGGCAGCAGGGTTCTGTTTAAATATGTAGATTGGGGAGCAATAATGGCTTCCCCGTTGTGCCAGTCATGCCAGAAGAGGGATCGTAGACCAGAACACGAACTCCATGGGTCTGCCAGCTGCTTCTGGCCTTATGCTTTAAAATTGGGACCAAAGGAACTGATCACTCTGAGTTTCGAGTTGCACTCCCTGGTTACGGTTGTATGGCATCTTTATCTGGAAAACTATCATTTCTTAATGTCAATAAAATTATTTAGTGCGTTTAAAACCATTCTAAAATGTTTCAGTCTAGATTGATTCTTACCCTAAAGAGTTAAAAATCCTACAACATTCAGACTGATGGGATGCTCTCCACATGCCTGGATGAGTGCAGCTCCAACTCAAGAAGCTCGACACCATCCAGGACAAAGCAGCCCGCTTGATTGGCACCCCTTCCACCACCCTAAACATTCACTCCCTTCACCACCGGCGCACTGTGGCTGCAGTGTGTACCATCCACAGGATGCACTGCAGCAACTCGCCAAGGCTTCTTCGACAGCACCTCCCAAACCCGCGACCTCTACCACCTAGAAGGACAAGGGCAACAGGCACATAGGAACAACACCACCTGCACGTTCCCCTCCAAGTCACACACCAACCCGACTTGGAATTATATCGCCATTTCTTCATCGTCACTGGGTCAAAATCCTGGAACTCCCTTCCTAACAGCACTGTGGGAGAACCTTCACCACACGGACTGCAGCGGTTCAAGAAGGCGGCTCACCACCACCTTCTCAAGGGCAATTAGGGATGGGCAATAAATGCCGGCCTTGCCAGCGACGTCCACATCCCATGAACAAATAAAAGAAAAATTTATAAACATATAAATAGTAAAAGGATAGTCAAAAGAAGGGATTGTCCAGTTAATGTATATATGGACTTTCAAAAGGTATTTGATAAAGTACCACATAATAGACTTGTTAGCAAAACTGAAGCACATGGGATTAAAGGGGCAGTGACAGCGTGGATACAAAATTTACAAAACTGGCTAAGGGATAGAAAACAGAAAGTAGTGGTGAACGGTTGTCCTGGATTATTGTCTCTAACCGACATTAGGCTGACTGGCCAGTAATTGCCGGGTTTATCCCTCACCTCTTTTTTTAGCAGGGTTGTAACATTTGCAATCCTCCAGTCCTCCAGCACCATCCCCATATCTAAGGAGGATTGGAAGATTGTGGCCTGAGCCTCTGCAATTTCCACCCTTACTTCCCTCGGTAACCTAGGATGCATCCCAGCTGGACCAGGTGACTTTTCTACTTTGAGTGCTGCCAATATTTTAAGTACCTTCTCTTTAATCTATTTTTACCCTATGTATTCAGCCTGGTTCTTTACTGTATTAAGAACCTTACATTTCACATAAGCGTTCTTTTTCTGTTTCATTTTAATCTCTATATCTTTAGTCATCCAGGGAGCTGTAGCTTTGGATGCCCTTCCTTTCCCCCTTGTAAGGATATGTCTACTCTGCACCCAAGCCAACTCCTCTTTGAAGGCCTCTCATTGTTCAATTACTGTTCGGCCTACCAATTTTTGATTCCAATCCACCTGGGCAAGATCTCTTTTTAAATCACTGAAATTTGCCCTCCTCCAGTTAAGCATTTTCACATTTGATCTTTCTTTGTCTTTTTCCATAACTATTCAAAACCTAATCATATTATGATTATATTCTGACCACTCTAAAGTAAAAATACTCAATTGAAGGAGGGCTAATTTCAGTGGGATGAGAACAGATCTGGCCCGGGTAAATTGGAATCACAGATTGGCAGGAGAAACTGTAATTGAACAGTGGGCGGCCTTTAAAGAGGAGATGATTCAGGTACAGACAAGGTACATTCCAATGAGGGAGAAAGGTAGGGCAACTAAAGCCAGAGCTCCCTGGATGATAAAGGAGTTGGAGAATAAGATAAAGTGGAAAAAAGCGGCATGTGACAGATGTCAGATTGATAAAATAAATGAGAACCAGGCAGAATATAGAAAGTTCAGAGGAGAAGTGAAAAACAAAATAAAAGGGGCAAAGAGAGAGTGTGAGAATAGACTAGCAGCCAACATAAACGGGAATCCAAAAGTCTTCTACAGACATGTTAACAGTAAACGGGTAGTAAGAGGAGGGGTGGGACCGATTAGGGACCATAAAGAAGATCTGCTCTTGGAGGCAGTGGGCATGGCTGAGCTATTAAATGAGCACTTTGCATCGGTCTTTACCAAGGAAGAAGATGCTGCCAGAGTCTCGGTAAAGGAAGATATAGTTAAGATACTGGATGGGCTAAAAATTGAGAAAGAAGAGGTACTAGAAAGGTTAGCTGTACTTAAAATAGATAAGTCGCCCGGTCTGGATGGGATGCATCCTAGGATACTGAGGGAGGTAAAGGAGGAAATTGCAGAGGTACTGGCCATAATCTTCCAGACATCCTTAGATATGGGAGTGGTGCCAGAGGACTAGAGAATTGTAAATGTTACACCCTTGTCCAAAAAGGGTGTAAAGATAAACCCAGCAACTACAGGCCAGTCAGTTTAACCTTGGTGGTGGGGAAATTTTTGGAAATGATAATTTGGGACAGAATTAACAGTCACTTGGACAAGTATGAATTGATTAGGGAAAGCCAGCACGGATTTGTTAAAGGCAAATCGTGTTTAACCAACTTGATAGAGTTTTTTGATGAGGTAACAGAGAGGGTAAATGAGGGCAATGCAGTTGATGTGGTGTATATGGACTTTCAAAAAGCGTTTGATAAAGTGCCACATGGTAGGCTTGCTTTTAAGGTTGCAGCCCATGGAATAAAGGGGGCAATAGCAACATGGATACAGAATTGGCTAAATGACAGGAAACAGAGACTAGCGGTGAACGGTTGTTTTTCAGACTGGAGAGAGGTGTACAGTGGTGTTCTCCAGGGGTCGGTGCTGCGACCACTGCTTTTCTTGATATATATTAATGACTTGGGCTTGGGAGTACAGGGCACACTTTCAAAATTTGTGGATGACACAAAACTTGGAAGGGTAGTGAACAGCGAGGAGGATAGTGATTGACTTCAAGAGGATATAGACACTCTGGTGGCATGGGCAGACACGTGGCAGATGAAGTTTAAAGCGGAAAAATGTAAGGTGATGCATTTCGGCAGGAAAAATGAGGTGAGGCAATATAAACTAGAGGGTGCAATTCTAAAAGGGGTGGAGGAACAGAGGGATCTGGGGGTGTATGTGCATAAATCGTTGAAGGTGGCAGGGCAGGTTGAGAAAGCAGTCAAAAAAGCATACAGGGTCCTGGGCTTTATAAATAGAGGCATAGAGTACAAAAGCAGGGAAGTCATGATGAACCTTTATAAAACATTGGCTCGGTCACAACTGGAGTATTGTGACCAGTTCTGGGCACCAAACTTTAGGAAGGATGTAAAGGCCTTAGAGAGGGTGCAGAGGAGATTTACTAGAATGATTCCAGGGATGAGGGACTTAAATTATGTGGATAGAGTGGAGAAGCTGGGATTGTTCTCCTTGGAATGGAGAAGGTTGAGAGGAGATTTGATAGAGGTATACAAAATCATGAAGGGTCTAGACAGAGTAGATAGAGAGAAACTATTCCCATTGGTGGAAGGGTCAAGAACCAGATGGCATAGATTTAAGGTGATTGGCAAAAGAACCAAAGGTGATATGAGGAAAAACTTTTTTACACAGCGAGTGGTTAGGATCTGGAATGTACTGCCCGAGGGAGTGGTGGAGGCAGATTCAATCATGGCCTTCAAAAGGGAATTAGATAATTGGGATAGCTCTTTCAAAGAGCCGGCACAGGCACAATGGGCTGAATGGCCTCCTTTGGGCTATGCCATACTATGATACAATGATACTATGATAATTGGTGGCTGATCTGCCATCGCCCATTTTGTGCCCCAGCTGTAGTTGAATTTTACCCCAATAGTCTAAAATATATTTAAGGATATTTTTGAAAGCAAGGAGAGATGGATCAAGTGAAGTAATTTTGGAAGAGAATGCCAGAGGACAAGAACATATGGAGGAGAAAGGTCAGCTTCCAAGCAAAGGCAATGATTTAAGTCAAAGGAATGGAGATTGTGGGCTGGTGTGGAGGGATTCAAAGACAAGAATATTGAAACTGTTTGACTGAGACACAAGGAGATAATAGAGCTTGTTGAGGATGGAGGTTATTGGCATACAGGACCTTTTGCGAGCAAGGGTTTGGGCTAGAGTTCTAAATTAGCTGAAGTTTATGAAGGATAAAGGTGAGCGGACCAGCGAGGAGAGTGTATTGGAAGCCAATCCTTGAGATGATGAAGGTCTTGATAAAGCTGCAATAGCAATGAGATAGGTGCTAATGTGGACAATGTTCTGGAGGTGGAATAAGGAAGTTTTGGCAATGGCCAGGAGGTATGGTTTTACGCTCAGCTCAGGATTAAAAAAAAGTGCGGTTAAGCACCATGAAATTCAGCCTGAATGGTCAGTGTTGGCGACTGCTTAACAAGATAGCTTCAGTTTTGTCAATATTGAATTGTGAGAAATTTTGACTCACACAGGATTTGATGCTTAACAAACAGTTGAAAAATATTGCCATAGTCCTGCAGTCAAAGGTAATGGTGAAAAGATAAAATTATGTATCATCAGTGCAAATGTGGAAGCATGACATTCTGTTTGGAGATGGATAGAAGGAAACTAAGGGCGAAGCCATGGAGCGCACCAGAAATGACCGAGTGGCATGGTATTGTAAAAAAATATCATAAAGGAAGTTTTGTATAAAAAATTTGAAATTGGCCGCAGACAGGCTGGAATAAAAGAATTGCTGATTCACACCAGGTAGTTGAAAGTGTGGAAATCTGCATAACTGAGCCACATCTAAGAAGACAGGTCAAAGGAGTGTCAATCAATTCCTGAGCCATGTTTGAAGATGCCGATTGTTGAAAAGCAACCGCCCCGAAGGTGTGGTCCCAATCAAGGGGACTATATACATCGCCATGTGGAGGAAGCCATGGCTCTGCCTCACTGCTTCTTCCTGATCATATCCTTCACCACTGCCCTGATCCTGAGAAGAGAACAGTACTACAAAATTACCCAAGGGCGACGAGAAATCTACATGGCCACAACAAACCTCAAAAAAAAAGAAAGACTTGCATTCAGATGGCAATTTTCACGACCTCAGGCCATTCCAAAGTGCTTTACAGCCAACTAAGTACTTTTGAAGTGTCATCATTGTTGTAATGCAGAAAACACAGCAGCCAATATGCACACAAGAAGGTCCCACAAACAGCAATGTGATAATGATCAGATGGTTAGTGATGTTGATTGAGGGCTAAATATTGGCCAGGACACCAGGGAGAACTCCCTGCTTTTCTACAAAATGGAGGCATGGGATCCTTTAAGTACATCTGAGAGGGAAGAAGGGGCCTCAGTTTAACGTCTCATCCAAAAGATGGCACCTCCGTCAGTGTGGCACTCTCTCACAACTACACTGGAGTGTCAACCTAGATTTTGTGCTCAAGTCTCTGGAGTGGCTCATGCACCCGCAACCTTCTGACTCAGAGGCGAGAGTGCTATGGCTGACACTCAAAGCCTGAGGCAATTCTAACTGTATATAAAACTTTCTTTAAAGGGGTTGATATAATATAGGCCTTTTTCTCTAATAATGGTATACATTTTGGAGTCAGAAAGTTTTCCATTTTTGTTGTTAAAGCACTTCTAAATCGTTTATGAACTGTAGATATTTTTTAACTCCAGGTCCGTATTTGTCTGGTATATAACAAATGATCCTTTCCTTTTCAAGTCATGGTTTATGCCTGGAGTTTCTTAATAAGATAAAGAACTCATTAAATGAAATATACAATTTATATTGTTTGGAGATAAAATGGCATTTCCTCAAAAATGTTTCCTCACGTCGCCTCCGGCTCTTTTGACGAACACCTTAAATCTGTATCCTCTGGTTACGGACCATTCTGCCACTGGAAACATTTTCTCCTTATTTAGTCTGTCAAAAATGTTCATGATTTTGAACACCTCTATCAAATCTCCCCTTAACCTTCGCTGTTCTAAGAAGAACAACCCCAGCTTCTCCAGTCTCTCCACAGAACTGAAGTCCCTCAGCCCTGGCATCATTCTATAAATCTCTTCTGCACCCTCTCCAAAACCTTGACATCCTTCCTAAAGTGTGGTGCCCAGAATTGAACACAATACTCTAGCTGAGGCCTAACCAGTGTTTTATAAAGGTTTAGCATAACTTCTTTGCTTTTGTACTTTATGCCTCTATTAATAAAGCCCAGGATCCCATATGCTTTTTTATCAGCGTGCTCAACTTGTCCTGCCACCTTCAAAAATGTGTGTATGTGTACCTACAAGTCTCTCTGTTCCTGTACTCCCTTTAAAATTTTACTAATTAGTTTATATTGCCTCTCCTCATTCTCCCCACCAAAATGCATCACTTCACATTTCTCTGTGTTAAATTTCATCTGCCATGTATCTGCCCATTTCACCAGCCTGTCTATGTCCTCCTGAAGTTTGTTACTATCCTCCACATTGTTTACTGCATTTCCGAGTTTCATGTCATCTGCAAACTTTGAAATTATACCCTCTATATCCAAGTCCAGGTCATTAATATATATCAAAAAGAGCAGTGGTCCTAACACTGATCCCTGGGGAACATCACTGTATATTTCCCTCCAGTCTGAAAAACAACCATTCACCACTACTGTCTGCTTTCTGTCTCCTAGCCAATTTTGTATCCACACTGTCATTGTATCTTTAATCCCATGGGCTTTAATTTTGCTAACAAGCCTATTATGTGGTACTTTATCAAATCTTGAAAGTCCATATGCACAACATCAATCACACTATCCTCATCAACCCTCTTCATTACTTATAGTTGAGATACTGGATGGGCTAAAAATTAATAAAGAATTAATTAAAAATTAATAAAGGCTGGCTGTACTTAAAGTAGATAAATTACCAGGTCTGGATGGGATACATCCTAGGTTGCTGAGGGTAGTAAGGAGGTACTGGCCATAATCTTCCAATCATCCTTAGATACGGTGGTGGTGCCAGAGGACTGGAGAATTGCAAATGTTACACCCTTGTTTAAAAAAGGATGTAAGGATAAACCCAGCAACTACAGACCAGTCAGTTTGACCTCAGTGGTGGGGAAACTTTTAGAAACGATAATCTGGGACAGAATTAAGTCACTTAGATGAGTGTGGATTGATTAGGGAAAGCCAGCACGGATTTGTTAAAGGCAAATCGTGTTTATCTAATCTGATAGAGTTTTTCGATGAGGTAACAGAGAGGGTAGATGAAGGCAATGAATAATGTGGTGTATATGGACTCTCAAAAGGCCTTTGGTAAAGTGCCGCATGGTAGGCTTATCATCAAGATTGCGGCCCATGGAATAAAGGGGGCAGCAGCAACATGGATACAGAATTGGCTAAGGGACAGGAAACAGAGAGTAGTGGTGAACGGTTGTTTTTCGGACTGGAGGGAGGTGTACAGTGGTGCTCCCCAGGGGTCGGTGCTGGGACCACTGCTTTTCTTGATATATATTAATGACTTGTACTTGGGTATGCAGGGCACAATTTCAAAATTTGCAGGAGACACAAAACTTGGAAGGGGAGGAAACAGTGAGGAGGATAGACTTCAAGAAGATATAGACAGGCTGGTGACATGGGCAGACATGTGGCAGATTAAATTTAATGCAGAAAAATTCAAAGTGATACATTTTGGTAGGAAGAACGAGGAAAGGCAATATAAACTAAAGGGCACAAATCTAAAAGGGGTACAGGGACAGTGAGATCTGGGGGCATATGTGCACAAATCATTGAAGGTGGCACTGCAGGTTGAGAAAGCGGTTAAAAAAGCATATGGGATCCTGGGCTTTATAAATAGAGGCATAGAGTACAAAAGTATTGAAGTCATGATGATCCTTTATAAAACTCTGGTTCGGCCACAATTGGAGTATTGTGTCCAGTTCTGGGCACCGCACTTTAGGAAAGATGTGAAGGCCTTAGAGAGGGTGCAGAAGAGATTTACTGGAATGATTCCAGGGATGAGGGGCTTTAAGTTACATGGATAGACTGGAGAAGCTGGGGTTGTTCTCCCTGGAGCAGAGACGGTTGCGAGGAGATTTGATAGAGGTATTCAAAATCATGAAGGGTCTAGAAAGAGTAAATAGAGAGAAACTGTTCCCATTGGCGGAAGGGTCAAGAACTAGAGGACATAGATTTAAGGTGATTGGCAAAAGAGCCAAAGGTGACCTGAGAAAAAACTTTTTTACACAGAGAGTGGTTAGGATTTGGAATGCACTGCCTGAGGAGGTGGTGGAGGCAGATTCAATCATGGCCTTCAATAGGAACTAGATAAGTACTTGAAAGGAAAAAATTTGAAGGGCTACAGGGATAGGGCGGGGGAATGGGACTAGCTGGATTCCTATTGCATAGAGCCAGTGCAGACTCAATGAGCTGAATGGCTTCCTTCCGTGCTATAACCTTTCTATGATTCTATGATTCTATGATTCATCCAAGAAGTCAATCAAGTTAGTCAAACATGATTTTCCTTCAACAAACCCGTGCTGACTTTCATTTATTAGCCCATATTTTTCCAAATGCGAATTTAGTTTGATCTGGATTATTGTCTAAAATTTTCCCCACTACTGACATTAGGCTGACTGGCCTGTAACTGTCAGGATTATCCCTCTCCCCTTTATTGAACAGGGTTGTAACATTTGCAATCCTCCAGTCCTCCGGCACCATCCTCGTATCTAAGGAGGATTGGAAGATTGTGGCCAGAGCCTCCACAATTTCCACCTTTATTTCCCTCAGTAATCTAGGATGCATCCCATCTGGATCGGGTGACTTTTATACCTTCAGTACCGCCAATGTTTTAATTATCTCCTCTTTATCTATTTTTATCCTATCCAATATCGCTACTACCTCCTCCTTTACTGCTACAACGGCAGCATCCTCTTCTCTATTGAAGACCGATGCGAAGTATTCATTTAGTACCTCAGCCATATTTCTGCCTCCACACAAAGATCTCCATTTTTGTCCCTAGTTGGTCCCATGCTTCCTTTGACTAACCTTTTACTATTAATAGGTTCATAAAAGACTTTTGGTTTCCCTTTTATGTGAGCTGCTAATCTATTCTCATACTCTCTTTTTGCCCCTTTTATTCCCTTTTTTAGATCTCCTCTGTATTTTCTGTATTCAGCCTGTTTCTCCACTGTACTATGAACCTTCTATTTGCCGTAAGCCTCCTTTTTCTGTTTCAATTTAATTTTTATGGGGGTCATTTTAGCCCGGAGCCTGGAAGGGGGCAGGGTGGGTCAAATTGCATACGGGAAACCCGGAAGTACGGGTTTTCCAGATGTCCTAACGATTTTGACGTAAGGATGTCTTTTATTTTTTTTTGACGGTTTCCCGCCCGACAGGCTAGTTTCAGTCAGATGGGAGAAGAGCAAGGAAGAGGTAAGTGTTCAGGAAGTCTTAGATTGGGTGGATGTGGGTGGGGGAGTGGATGGGGGGCATGGGGAGGCATCGGGGTTCATGGGGCAATGGGGACATCGAGGGGTCAGTCATCAGGGGTCAGTCATTGGGGGGAATCAGTCATCGGGGAGTGTCCGTCATTGGGGAGGGTCAGTCATCGAGGGGGGGGATCAGTCATCGGGGAGGGTCCGTCATCGAGGGGGGTGTCAGTCATCGAGGGGGGTGTCAGTCATCGAGGGGGGTGTCAGTCATCGAGGGGGGTGTCAGTCAACGGGAAGGGTCAGTCATTGGGGGGCCAGCCATCGAGGGGGAGGGTCAGGATCTGGGGTCATCTGAGGGAGGGGGATCAGGGGTCAGTCATCGAGGAGGGTCAGTCATCGGGGGCCTCAGTCATCGAAGGGCCAGTCATCGAAGGGGAAGGTCGGGATCGGGGGTCATCTGAGGGACGGGGATCGGGGGTCAGTTACTGGGGGGGGGGGGGGTTCAGTCTCCGAGGGGTAGGAAATCGGGATCGGGGGTCATCGCAGGGTCGGAATCGATGGGGGGGGGGTCGCGATCGTTGAGGTGGGGGGTCACTGCAGGTAAGCTTGTTGGGCCTGGGGGAAGCACTTCTCCTCCTCCGGGCCCACAAGTAGTGCTTTAAAGGCACTTCGGGCCTTTGCGTCTCCTCTTGCGTGGCGTGAAGGAGAAGGCTCGGGAATCCCGGCCCCCAGAGGCTAAAATCACAAAACCTGAAAATAATGGAGGCTTGCAGCCTCCTTGAAAGGTTTCAATGACCAACCCGCCTCCTGAGAGTGGGTTTGAAATTGTTGCAATTTTTAATGCCTCCCCCTGCCTGTTTTTTGGGGTTAAAATCATGCCCTATGTCTTCAGTCATCCAGGGTGCTCTAACTTTTGAAGCCCTTCCTTTCTCCCTCATAGGGATGTGTCCACACTGTACCTGAACCAACTCCTTTTTGACAGCATCCCATTGTTCAATTATTGTTTTGCCTGCCAATTTTTGATTCCAATCCACCTTGGCAAGATCTCATTTGAACTCACTGAAATTTGCCCTCTTCCATTTAAGCATTTTCACATTTGATTGTTCTTTGTCCTTTTCCATAAATTTTCTAAACCTAATGATTTAATGATCACTGTTCCCCAAATGCTCCTCCACTGAAACATGCTCCACCTGCCCCACTTCATTCCCCAGAACTAGATCCAGCACTGTTTCCTTCTTGGTTGGGCTGGAAACACACGTGTTCAAGAAAGTTTTCTTGAACACATTTCAGGAATTCCTCCCCCTCTTTGCCCTTTACACTATTATTGTGCCAGTCGACATTGGGATAATTGAAGTCCCCCATTACCACTACTCTATAGTTCTTAAATCTTTCTGTAATTAGCCTGCAAATTTACTCCTCTATCTCCTTCCCACTATTTGGTGTACACCGAGTAGTGTAATAGCTCCGCTATTGTTCCTTAATTTCCAAATAGATTCTGTCTTTGACCCCTCAACTACATCGTCCCTTTCCAGTCCTATAATAGTTTGTTTGCTCAATACTGCCACAAGCCCTCCTTTCATTCCTTCCCTCTCTTTTTGGGATACCTTATAGCCAGGAATATTAAGTACCCAATTCTCCCCTTCCTTGAGCCAGGTGTCTGTTATTGCCACCATATCAAAGTCCCATGTGGCGACTTGAGCCTGCAGCTCACCAACCTTATTTGTGATGCTACGGGCATTTACAAACATGCACTCCAATCTCATCTTAGATTGCCTCACATTTGCCCCCTGTCTGATCCCTGCTATTTCTGAGCTATTCTTTACTCTAGTGCTACTTGTCTTGATCAGTATGTTGAGGAACCAACTAGGGAACAGGCTATTTTAGATCTAGTACTCTGCAATGAGAAAAGGTTAATTAATAATCTTGTTGTAAAGGAGACCTTAGGGAAGAGTGACCATAATATGATAGAATTCTTCATTAAGTTTGAAAGTAGTTCAATCAAGTTTGAAAGAAGTTCAATTCTTCATTAAGTTTGATGTAGTTCAATCCGAAAGTAGGGTCTTAAATCTAAACAAAGGAAACTACGAAGGTATGAGGCGCAAGTTGGCTGTGGTTGATTGGGGAACTACATTAAAAGGTATGACGGTGGATGGGCAATGGATAGCATTTAAAGAATTAATACATAATTTGCAACAAATATATATTCCTTTAAGGCATAAAAACCCAACAGGAAAGTATTAAATCAAAGGAAGAGGCATATAAAGTTGCCAGAAAAAGCAGTAAGCCTGAGGATTGGGAACATTTTAGAATTCAGAAAAGGAGGAACTATAAATTGATAAAGAAAGGGAAAATAGAATATGAGAGTAAACTAACGAGAAACATACAAAACGGACTGTAAAAGCTTCTACTGTAAAAAGGAAAAGGCTGGTGAAGCCAAATGTGGGTCCCTTACAGACAGAGATCGGAGAATTTATAATGGGGAATAAGGAAATGGCAGAGCAATTAAACAAATACTTTGTGTTTGTCTTCACGGAAGAAGACACAAAAAATCTCCCAGAAATATTAGAGAACCAAGGGTCTAGCCAGAATGAGGAACTGAAAGGAATTAGTATTAGTAAAAAAATAGAACTTGAGAAATTAACGGGACTGAAAGTTGATAAATCCCAAGGACCTGATGATCTACATCCCAGGGTTTTGAAAGAGGTGGTTATAGAGATAGTGGATGCATTGGTTCTATAGATTATGGAATGGCTCCTGCAGATTGGAGGGTAGCAAATGTAACCACATTATTTAAGAAAGGAGGGAGAAAGAAAACAGGGAACTACAGACCTGTTAGCCTGACATCAGTAGTAGGGAAAATGCTATAATCTATTATAAACAATGTAATAACAGGAAATAATAATAAGATTTGGCAGAGTCAACATGGATTTATGAAAGGGAAATCATGTTTGACAAACCTATTGGAGTTCTTTGAGGATGTAACTGGTAGAATAAATAAGGGGGAACCAGTGGATGTGGTGTATTTGGATTTTCAAAAGGCTTTCGATAAGGTCCCACACAGGAGGTTGGTGAACAAAGTTAGAGCACATGGAATTGGGGGTAATATATTGGCATGGATCGAGAATTGGTTAACAGACAGAAAAGAGGGTAGGAATAAACGGGTCTTTTTCAGGTTGGCAGACTGACTAGTGGGGTACCGCAGGGATCGGTGCTTGGGCCCCAGCTATTCACAATCTATATCAATAATTTGGGATGATGGGACCAAATGTAATATTTCCAAGTTTGCTGATCACACAAAACTAGGTGGGAATGTAAGTTGTGAGGAGGAATGCAAAGGGGATATAGACAGGCTAAGTGAATGGGCAAGAACAGGGCAGATGGAATATGATGTGGAAAAATGAAAAGTTATCCACTTTGGTAGGAAAAACAGAAATGCAGAGTATTTTTTAAATGGTGAGAGATTGAGAAATGTTGATGTTCAAAGGGACCTGGATATCCTTGTACATGAGTCACTGAAAGCTAACATGCAGGTACTGCAAGCAATTAGGAAGGCAAATGGTATGTTGGCCTTTTTACAAGAGGATTTGAGTATAGAAGTAAAGATGTCTTACTGCAATTATATAGGGCCTTGGTGAGACTGCACCTGGAGTATTGTGTACAATTTTGGTCTCCTTACCTAAGAAAGGATAAACTTACCACAGAAGAAGTGCAACGAAGGTTCACCAGACTGATTCCTGGGATGGCGGGATTGTCGTATGAGGAGCAATTAAGTAGACTAGGCCTGTATTCTCTAGAGTTTAGAAGAATGAGAGGTGATCTCATTGAAACATACAAAATTCTTACAGGGCTCGACAGGGTAGATGCAAGGAGGATGTTTCCCCTGGCTGGGGAGTCTAGAACCAGGGGTCACAGTCTCAGGATAAGGGGTAAGCCATTTAGGACTGAAATGAGGAAAAATTTCTTCACTCAGAGGCTGGTTAATCTTCCGAATTCTCTACCCCAGAGATTGTAGATTTCTAGATATTAAAGGCATCAAGGGATATGGGGATGGTGCAGGAAAATGGCGTTGAAGTATAAGATCAGCCATGATCTTGTTGAATGGCGGAGCAGGATCGAGGGGCCAGATGGCCTACTCCTGTTCCTATTTCTTATGTTGTTATGTTCTTATGTTCTTTGTCCCTCCCAGACCTCTGTGCATCTTGTTTCTCCTCTCTAATGTTTCATATGGAAGGACTCCTACTATAAAATAGCTATCAGAGAGATATGCAAGCCCAACTCTAATTCAGAATGCGTCCAGGCTCCAGTAGAACATTATGGGGGTTAAATTCCGAATCGCCCATTTCTGGACGCCCCCACGCAGCGTAACTCCCCCGTGCACAGATCGTAAGGTCCGAGGAGCCCTGGATATTGTGCCTTGGGCCTCATCATCATGAAGCCGGCGCTGCGGTAGGAGTCCGCATCAGGTAAGTCCTCCAAGTTTGGGCTGCTGCTAACGCAGTAGCTCACACGTAAGTTAGATCGGGGATCTTGGGCGTGCTTTTGCGGGGGTCGGAGAGGGAGATCAGGTTCTCGGGAGGAAATACTGGGGTCAGGGGGAGGTGGCGGGAAGCCTGAAAGTCGGGGGATCAGAGGGAGATCGGACATCGGGGCCAGGGGTCGGGGGGATCAGGAGGGAGATCGGACGCGGGGCCAGGGCCTGGATGTCGGAGATTGGGGATCTCGGGACCTGGAGCGGCGATTGTGGTAAGAGCTTTTTTTTTAAACTTACGCAATGTTTAGAGTTAGTTTTCTCCGAGGCAGCTGGCTTTCTCAGGGAAAACCAACATTGCAGCAGGGACCTGAAGCAAGCGTTGGCCCCTTATTTGCATGTGCAAAATGGCCTGATGCTTTTGGTCGAATGAACCTTCTCTGAACCGCCTCTAAAGCAATTATGTCCTTTCTTAAATAAGGAGACCAAAACTGCACACAATATTCTAGATGTGGTCTCACCAATGCCCTGTACAACTGGAGCAAAACATCTCTACTTTTATATTCCATTCTCCTTGCAATAAATGACAACATTCCATTTGCCTTCCTAATCACTTGCTGTACGTGCATACTAACTTTTAGTGATTCATGTACTAGAACTCCCAGATCCCTCTGTACCTCAGAGTTCTGCAATCTCTCTCCATTTACGTAATATACTGCTTTTCTATTCCTCCTGCCTAAGTGGACAAGTTCATATTTTCCCACATTATACTCCATCTGCCAAATTTTTGCCCACTCACTTAACCTATCTATATCCCTTTGCAGATTCCTTGGCCCCGATATTAGCGGGGAAGCGGGATGGCAGCAGGGGGGTGATTGGGCGTGTGGGTAACCCGCCCAATAAAATCTATCCATCTCCCAAGCGATTGCGGGTCGATTGAAGCCACTTAACATGGCTTCCAGGTTTGCCGTCCGAAAGCTGTGCAGCGGGCGGACTGCGCACCCGCATCACAGGCTGTCAGCTGGAGGAACTCTATTTAAAGGGGCAGTCCTCCAATGGCTGCTCCTGGAGCAAACACCCACACAGCACAATGGAGCAGCACAGGGGAAAGGCTGCTCCTAGATTTAGCGATGCCTCACTCCAGGTGCTACTGGATGGGGTGAGGAGGAGGAGGAGGGATGTGTTCTACCAGGCAGACAGGAGGAAGTGGCCTGCCTCTGTCACCACGAAGGCCTGGCTCGAGGTGGCAGAGGAGGTCACCAGCAGCAGCAACATCTCCCGCACCTGGATCCAGTGCAGGAAGTGCTTCAATGACCTAACTAGGTCAGCCAAATTGAGTACACTTATTCATTCTCCTACATTCCGTCTTCCACATCACCGCTCTCACCCTTCAACTCATTCTGCACGGCCAACACTACTCTATCACATCACTCCTCACACCCAATTAAGGCTCATCCTCAACTTACCTGCACTTCCTCACCTCCCCATTAGTCACCCCACCACTATCACTCAACCCAATCCTCATACAATATCATGGCTCTGTCTCATACTCACCCTCTGATGCATCTCTTTCATTGTCAGCCGCACCCAAACCAATGCATTCATCAATTGGCCACGTCACCATCACTCACTCACACGTCTGTACTTTCTCCCCTTATAGGAGAAGAGAGCCCAGAATGCACGGGAGAGGGGGGGCCATAACAAATCGTCGTCCTCACAGTCACAGAGCAGGAGGCACTAGAGCTGAGCCGCACCCTCGAGTGCCTGTCCATCGGGGATGCCAAGACTGGCACCCGAAAAACGTCCAGTGACAGAACTTTAACATTCAGCACACAATATGAATTGATGTTAACATGCCTCGTCCTTTTCAGCACCTCAGTATGTTCATCGCAACATGACACATCTGTGATCATGCTTACTATTGCCTTCTGTTCTCTTACAAGGCCTTCAGCGATTGCTGTGGTGGCAGAGAGAGATTCCTCAGAGGACCTGCCGGCCTCTGAGGGGGCACCGTCACATCTGAGCGAGCCATCCACCAGTGCAGGTACTCACATCTCAGTGGGTCCTCGTCCGCAGTTAGTTGAGGTTGCACATGGTGAGTTACCACACACATGTGAGCATGAGCAGACATTGGTGGCAGGGGCAGTTGTGGAGAGTCCGCGTCAGTGGGATCACTCCTCTCCAGGCTCTGCTCAGCTGGACACAGATGCTGAATCCTAGGGGCCATCCTTTAAAAGGAGAATGATCGAGGGGCAGCAGCACATTTGCGAGGTGCTAGAACAGTACCACGCGCACTCTCCACAATAGCGCAGAGGATGGCGGAGTCCAACCCTGCATGAGTGGAATGGTGGCACAGGTACGGGAGGGAATCTCTGAGATACTGTCACAGGGACGTGAGGGAATCTCTGAGATAGTGTCACAGGGTTGTGAGAGCATCTCTGACATACTGCCGTGGGTAAGTGCAGGAATGTCTGTGATGGAGGGAAGGCTAGCCTCCATTGAGCTTCAAGCACGGCTCACAAGTGAGTCCATTCAGGCCCTGACAATGGCCGTTCGGACTCAGGGTGAACAACATTCTGCCGCCTTAAACAGGCAGGCAGATACACTAGCACTGGCCTTACAAGGCTTCACACATGTCCTCCAGATTGTTGTCCAGCAGAGTGATGGAGTAGTGTGGGCCTGGCCCAGGGGAGGAATGATGGCGAAAGGGGGCATGGAAGAGGGGACGCTACTCAAAGCAATCCCATGTCACACCCGTTGCCCCCCTCTCAACAGTACCCACAATGCTGCCTCCTGTCCGGGTGGCTGAGTCCACCCCTGCACAAGAGAAGGTGGAGCAGTCTTTGGAGGGGCCCTCACAGGCACCAAAACCCAGAAGGCGTAGGCCCAAAGCATCGATCGGTCAGGGCATGAATAAGAGCAACCTGCCACTACCTCTGCTGCAGCCACAGGGGATGCACCACGTTGAAGTAGTAAGAAGCGAAATGTGAAGGTTTTGTAAGCACGATGGGGATGCACAAGAGTGATTGACAGTTGGTCATGTTTTTTATTTATATTTGCTTTTTGTTAAACTCACATTAAATATTATTATTGTCACCACTGCCGCCAAGTCTTGGCCATTCTTGACTGGCTTCTGTAATAAGGCTTCTGTAATAACACGACACTTGATGCCACCCATTGGGTCACTCTACAGTGGGTGTATGTGTAGTTGCAGGACTGTTTTGTGCAAGGAGCGGGGGGCGGTGGGGGGAGCGGGGGGCGGTGGGGGGGGCGGGGGGGGTGGGGGGACGGTGCGGTTGCTGGTGTGGGCGCTGCTCTATCCAGGTGGTGTGAGGACTGGACTCTTGGACTCTTCACACTGTCTGATGTTAGGAGAACCGTTCACATATCAGTGACTCCCTGGCCTCACGAGCAGCCAGGTGAGCCACTGTTCTGCCCATGGGTTGTTCCTCCTCCTCATCGTCGTCCTCCCCCTCCTACTCCTCCATGTGGGTGGCAGATGTGGATGGGGCCTCCTCAAGCGGCACCGCTCTCTGTTCCGCCATGTTGTGCAGGGCAAAACACACGCATCCCACTCTGTCTGGTGCGTATTGAAGCGCTCCCCCAGAACGACCAAGGCACCTGAAGCGCATCTTGAGCAGCCCTATAGCATGCTCAATTGTAGACCTGGTAGTGGCTGTCGTTATATCGACACTGTTGCTCAGTGATGGGTTTCCTCAGAGGTGTCATGAGCCACATATGCAGGGGATATCCCTTGTCCCCGAGGAGCCAGACCTTATGGGTGTTCGGTGCATGGAAGAGGGGTGGGATGTTGGATTCCCAGAGGATAAAGGAATCTTGGCAGTTGCCAGGGTATCTGGCGCACACGTGAAGGAATCTCTTGCGGTGGTCACAAACGAGCTGAGTGTTGATGGAGTGATACCCCTTCCTGTTGATGAACAGTCCTGGCTCCTGGAATGATCTGGAGGCAAAGAAGTTGAGGGCAGTGGTGACTTTGACAGCGACAGGTAATGAGATGCCACTCAGTCCAGCCGGGAGCAGCTCGGCATGAAGGAGGCTGCAGATGTCTGCGACTACCTGGCGACTGACTCTGAGCCTCCATATGCTCCTCAGAGAGGTCCAGGAAGCTGAGCCTCGGTCTGTAGACCCTGTGGCGAGAGTAGTGCCTCCTGCCATGTCACTCTCTGTTGTTGCCCTCTGTGTTCTTGTGCAGGTGCCTGTGGTGCAGCACTGTGTTGTGGAGCTCCATGTGGCGGAGGTGGACGCCATGTCTGGAGAGGCTGGTGATGTTGCTCGTCCTCGGATGTAGTGGTGAATGCAGCTATGGTGCCCCCCCGCCCCCACCATCCTGACGGTGTGAGTATGAGGGGGTCCGCAAAATAGTTAAATATGTTTGAACAGCAGAGTTTTGGGTCGAAAGTAAGAATTTTGAGTGAAAACACAAAGGTCTTGCAGCCAAAACTTTGTCTGAAGTCATGATGTGGAGATGCCGGTGATGGACTGGGGTTGACAATTGTAAACAATTTTACAACACCAAGTTATAGTCCAGCAATTTTATTTTAAATTCACAAGCTTTCGGAGATTTTCTCCTTCCTCAGGCAAATGTTTCAAGATCTCCTTGAAGCCTACGCATTTATACATATTGAACAATAAAACATGGTGTTTACAGACTGCCCCTGCAACTGCCCGTTGCCAAGGCAATCACCGTGTTCAGACAGAGAGGTGTTACCTGCAGAACCTCCGAATACACATTCAACAAAAAAACAAACAGGGAAAAAAACAGAGAAAAAAAAACACAGAGAGAGGCAGAAACATCCGGAAGGCAGAGAGAGCCAGCAAATGACCCATTATATTAAAAACAGATAACATTTGTTCGCTGGTGGGGTAACGTGTAGCGTGACATGAACCCAAGATCCCGGTTGAGGCCGTCCTCATGGGTGCGGAACTTGGCTATCAATTTCTGCTCGACAATTTTGCGTTGTCGTGTGTCTCGAAGGCCGCCTTGGAGTACGCTTACCCGAAGGTCGGTGGATGAATGTCCATGACTGCTGAAGTGTTCCCCGACTGGGAGGGAACCCTCCTGTTTGGCGATTGTTGCGCGGTGTCCGTTCATCCGTTGTCGCAGCGTCTGCATGGTCTCGCCAATGTACCATGCTCTGGGGCATCCTTTCCTGCAACGTATGAGGTAGACAACGTTGGCTGAGTCACAGGAGTATGAACCATGCACCTGGTGGGTGGTGTCATCTCGTGTGATGGTGGTATCTGTGTCGATGATCTGGCATGTCTTGCAGAGGTTACCGTGGCAGGGTTGTGTGGCGTCGTGGACGCTGTTCTCTTGAAAGCTAGGTAGTTTGCTGCGAACGATGGTCTGTTTGAGGTTGGGTGGCTGTTTAAAGGCGAGTAGTGGAGGTGTGGGGATGGCCATAGCGAGGTGTTTGTCCTCATTGATGACATGTTGAAGGCTGCGGAGAACATGGCGTAGTTTCTCCGCTCCGGGGAAGTACTGGACGACAAAGGGTACTCTGTTGGTTGCGTCCCGTGTTAGTCTCCTGAGGAGGTCTATGCGATTTTTTGCTGTGGCCCGTCGGAACTGTCGATCGATGAGTCGAGCGTCATATCCCGTTCTTACTAGGGCGTCTTTCAGCGTCTGTAGGTGTCCATCGCGTTCCTCCTCGTCTGAGCAGACCCTGTGTATTCGCAGGGCCTGTCCATAGGGGATGGCCTCTTTGACGTGGTTAGGGTGGAAGCTGGAAAAGTGGAGCATCGTGAGGTTGTCCGTGGGCTTGCGGTAGAGTGAGGTGCTGAGGTGCCCGTCTTTGATGGAGATTCGTGTGTCCAAGAAAGAAACTGATTCTGAGGAGTAGTCCATGGTGAGCTTGATGGTGGGATGGAACTTGTTGATGTTATCGTGTAGTCTCTTTAGTGATTCCTTGCCGTGGGTCCATAGAAAGAAAATGTCGTCGATGTATCTGGTGTATAGTGTTGGTTGGAGGTCTTGTGCAGTGAAGAAGTCCTGCTCGAACTTGTGCATGAAAATGTTGGCGTATTGGGGTGCGAATTTGGTCCCCATGGCTGTTCCGTGTGTTTGGGTAAAGAACTGGTTATCGAAGGTGAAGACATTGTGATCCAGGATGAAGCGGATGAGTTGTAGGATGGCTTCCGGAGATTGGCTGTTGTTGGTGTTGAGTATTGATGCTGTCGCAGCGATGCCGTCATCGTGGGGGATACTGGTGTATAGTGCCGAGACGTCCATCGTGGTGAGAAGTGTTCCTGGTTCAACTGGTCCGTGGGTACTGAGTTTTTGTAGGAAGTCTGTAGTGTCACGACAGAAGCTGGGGGTTCCCTGTACGATGGGTTTCAGGATGCCCTCGATGTATCCAGAGAGGTTCTCACACAGGGTTCCGTTGCCTGATACGATGGGACGTCCGGGTGTGTTGGCTTTGTGTATCTTTGGGAGGCAGTAGAAGTCTCCCACGCGGGGATTACGTGGGATGAGAATGCGTAGGATGCTTTGAAGGTCTGGATCGAAGGTCTTGATCAGTTTGTTGAGCTGGTGGGTGTGTTCTTTGGTCGGATCTGCGGGTAACCGTCTGTAGTGTTCCTGGTTGTCCAGTTGTCGGTATGCTTCTTTGCAATAGTCTGTTCTGTTCTGTATGACTATGGCTCCTCCTTTGTCCGCTGGTTTGATGACGATGTTGCGGTTGGTCTTGAGAGCGTTGATGGCGTTGCGTTGTGCTCGGGTGACATTCTGGACTGTCTTCTGAGTGCGGCTGATGAATCTGGCATTGACGCATTTCCTGACAGCTTGAGCATACATGTCCAGCTGAGGGCAGCGACCCTCCGGAGGAGTCCAGTTTGACTCTTTCCTCTTCGGTTGCTGTACCGCGGATCCCTCTGTCTGCTGTTCCGGATCGTCGATTGTCTCATTGGGTTCGCTGCTGAAATCTTGGGGTTTGTGGTAGAATTCCCGGAGCCTCATTCTCCTGATGAATTCCTCTGTGTCCGCCGCGAGACTAGTGGGGTCCATTTTGGTAGTGGGGCAGAAATTGAGCCCTCGGCTGAGAACTTCGATTTCGTCTGGTTGAAGGGTGTGGTCGGATAAATTGACAATAGACTTCCCTGTGGTTGCAACCGTGGTACCAGGGGAAGCTTGGTCGTTGCTGGTGGTGATGCCGAGTTTCTCAAGCTTCCTGCTCTTGGTTTTCATGTAGGCAGCGTAGTTCCGTTGCCTCGTCTGTTTGGCGGTATAACGTAGCTGATCTGCTGTGTCCTGAGTACAGGTTGAGAGTATGGACTCTATCTTGGTTTCGAGGTTGTGGCGTCTGCTGTAGAGTTGGTGTATGAGATGGTTGCGGAGTGTGCGAGAGGTACGGCGGCAGAGTCTCTCAGCGTAATCCGAGTTGTATGTGGACTTGAGTGGGTTCGTGATCTGGAGTCCTTTCGGGATCTTGTCTGCTTTCTTGCAGCTCTGTAAAAACTTGATGTCTGTGTCTAAATGCGCGATCTTCTTGGATATCCTTTCCACTGTGAGCCGGCAGTTTGTGGTGTCGATGGTAGTCATGATGTGGAGATGCCGGTGATGGACTGGGGTTGACAATTGTAAACAATTTTACAACACCAAGTTATAGTCCAGCAATTTTATTTTAAATTCACAAGCTTTCGGAGATTTTCTCCTTCCTCAGGCAAATGTTTCAAGATCTCCTTGAAGCCTACGCATTTATACATATTGAACAATAAAACATGGTGTTTACAGACTGCCCCTGCAACTGCCCGTTGCCAAGGCAATCACCGTGTTCAGACAGAGAGGTGTTACCTGCAGAACCTCCGAATACACATTCAACAAAAAAACAAACAGGGAAAAAAACAGAGAAAAAAAAACACAGAGAGAGGCAGAAACATCCGGAAGGCAGAGAGAGCCAGCAAATGACCCATTATATTAAAAACAGATAACATTTGTTCGCTGGTGGGGTAACGTGTAGCGTGACATGAACCCAAGATCCCGGTTGAGGCCGTCCTCATGGGTGCGGAACTTGGCTATCAATTTCTGCTCGACAATTTTGCGTTGTCGTGTGTCTCGAAGGCCGCCTTGGAGTACGCTTACCCGAAGGTCGGTGGATGAATGTCCATGACTGCTGAAGTGTTCCCCGACTGGGAGGGAACCCTCCTGTTTGGCGATTGTTGCGCGGTGTCCGTTCATCCGTTGTCGCAGCGTCTGCATGGTCTCGCCAATGTACCATGCTCTGGGGCATCCTTTCCTGCAACGTATGAGGTAGACAACGTTGGCTGAGTCACAGGAGTATGAACCATGCACCTGGTGGGTGGTGTCATCTCGTGTGATGGTGGTATCTGTGTCGATGATCTGGCATGTCTTGCAGAGGTTACCGTGGCAGGGTTGTGTGGCGTCGTGGACGCTGTTCTCTTGAAAGCTAGGTAGTTTGCTGCGAACGATGGTCTGTTTGAGGTTGGGTGGCTGTTTAAAGGCGAGTAGTGGAGGTGTGGGGATGGCCATAGCGAGGTGTTTGTCCTCATTGATGACATGTTGAAGGCTGCGGAGAACATGGCGTAGTTTCTCCGCTCCGGGGAAGTACTGGACGACAAAGGGTACTCTGTTGGTTGCGTCCCGTGTTAGTCTCCTGAGGAGGTCTATGCGATTTTTTGCTGTGGCCCGTCGGAACTGTCGATCGATGAGTCGAGCGTCATATCCCGTTCTTACTAGGGCGTCTTTCAGCGTCTGTAGGTGTCCATCGCGTTCCTCCTCGTCTGAGCAGACCCTGTGTATTCGCAGGGCCTGTCCATAGGGGATGGCCTCTTTGACGTGGTTAGGGTGGAAGCTGGAAAAGTGGAGCATCGTGAGGTTGTCCGTGGGCTTGCGGTAGAGTGAGGTGCTGAGGTGCCCGTCTTTGATGGAGATTCGTGTGTCCAAGAAAGAAACTGATTCTGAGGAGTAGTCCATGGTGAGCTTGATGGTGGGATGGAACTTGTTGATGTTATCGTGTAGTCTCTTTAGTGATTCCTTGCCGTGGGTCCATAGAAAGAAAATGTCGTCGATGTATCTGGTGTATAGTGTTGGTTGGAGGTCTTGTGCAGTGAAGAAGTCCTGCTCGAACTTGTGCATGAAAATGTTGGCGTATTGGGGTGCGAATTTGGTCCCCATGGCTGTTCCGTGTGTTTGGGTAAAGAACTGGTTATCGAAGGTGAAGACATTGTGATCCAGGATGAAGCGGATGAGTTGTAGGATGGCTTCCGGAGATTGGCTGTTGTTGGTGTTGAGTATTGATGCTGTCGCAGCGATGCCGTCATCGTGGGGGATACTGGTGTATAGTGCCGAGACGTCCATCGTGGTGAGAAGTGTTCCTGGTTCAACTGGTCCGTGGGTACTGAGTTTTTGTAGGAAGTCTGTAGTGTCACGACAGAAGCTGGGGGTTCCCTGTACGATGGGTTTCAGGATGCCCTCGATGTATCCAGAGAGGTTCTCACACAGGGTTCCGTTGCCTGATACGATGGGACGTCCGGGTGTGTTGGCTTTGTGTATCTTTGGGAGGCAGTAGAAGTCTCCCACGCGGGGATTACGTGGGATGAGAATGCGTAGGATGCTTTGAAGGTCTGGATCGAAGGTCTTGATCAGTTTGTTGAGCTGGTGGGTGTGTTCTTTGGTCGGATCTGCGGGTAACCGTCTGTAGTGTTCCTGGTTGTCCAGTTGTCGGTATGCTTCTTTGCAATAGTCTGTTCTGTTCTGTATGACTATGGCTCCTCCTTTGTCCGCTGGTTTGATGACGATGTTGCGGTTGGTCTTGAGAGCGTTGATGGCGTTGCGTTGTGCTCGGGTGACATTCTGGACTGTCTTCTGAGTGCGGCTGATGAATCTGGCATTGACGCATTTCCTGACAGCTTGAGCAGACATGTCCAGCTGAGGGCAGCGACCCTCCGGAGGAGTCCAGTTTGACTCTTTCCTCTTCGGTTGCTGTACCGCGGATCCCTCTGTCTGCTGTTCCGGTTCGTCGATTCCTGTTCCAGGACAGGCCCTGCGAATACACAGGGTCTGCTCAGACGAGGAGGAACGGGATGGACACCTACAGACGCTGAAAGACGCCCTAGTAAGAACGGGATATGACGCTCGACTCATCGATCGACAGTTCCGACGGGCCACAGCAAAAAATCGCATAGACCTCCTCAGGAGACTAACACGGGACGCAACCAACAGAGTACCCTTTGTCGTCCAGTACTTCCCCGGAGCGGAGAAACTACGCCATGTTCTCCGCAGCCTTCAACATGTCATCAATGAGGACAAACACCTCGCTATGGCCATCCCCACACCTCCACTACTCGCCTTTAAACAGCCACCCAACCTCAAACAGACCATCGTTCGCAGCAAACTACCTAGCTTTCAAGAGAACAGCGTCCACGACGCCACACAACCCTGCCACGGTAACCTCTGCAAGACATGCCAGATCATCGACACAGATACCACCATCACACGAGATGACACCACCCACCAGGTGCATGGTTCATACTCCTGTGACTCGGCCAACGTTGTCTACCTCATACATTGCAGGAAAGGATGCCCCAGAGCATGGTACATTGGCGAGACCATGCAGACGCTGCGACAACGGATGAACGGACACCGCGCAACAATCGCCAAACAGGAGGGTTCCCTCCCAGTCGGGGAACACTTCAGCAGTCATGGACATTCATCCACCGACCTTCGGGTAAGCGTACTCCAAGGCGGCCTTCGAGACACACGACAACGCAAAATCGTCGAGCAGAAATTGATAGCCAAGTTCCGCACCCATGAGGACGGCCTCAACCGGGATCTTGGGTTCATGTCACGCTACACGTTACCCCACCAGCGAACAAATGTTATCTGTTTTTAATATAATGGGTCATTTGCTGGCTCTCTCTGCCTTCCGGATGTTTCTGCCTCTCTCTGTGTTTTTTTTTTCTCTGTTTTTTTTCCCTGTTTGTTTTTTTGTTGAATGTGTATTCGGGGGTTCTGCATGTAACACCTCTCTGTCTGAACACGGTGATTGCCTTGGCAACGGGCAGTTGCAGGGGCAGTCTGTAAACACCATGTTTTATTGTTCAATATGTATAAATGCGTAGGCTTCAAGGAGATCTTGAAACATTTGCCTGAGGAAGGAGAAAATCTCCGAAAGCTTGTGAATTTAAAATAAAATTGCTGGACTATAACTTGGTGTTGTAAAATTGTTTACAATTGTCAACCCCAGTCCATCACCGGCATCTCCACATCATGACTACCATCGACACCACAAACTGCCGGCTCACAGTGGAAAGGATATCCAAGAAGATCGCGCATTTAGACACAGACATCAAGTTTTTACAGAGCTGCAAGAAAGCAGACAAGATCCCGAAAGGACTCCAGATCACGAACCCACTCAAGTCCACATACAACTCGGATTACGCTGAGAGACTCTGCCGCCGTACCTCTCGCACACTCCGCAACCATCTCATACACCAACTCTACAGCAGACGCCACAACCTCGAAACCAAGATAGAGTCCATACTCTCAACCTGTACTCAGGACACAGCAGATCAGCTACGTTATACCACCAAACAGACGAGGCAACGGAACTACGCTGCCTACATGAAAACCAAGAGCAGGAAGCTTGAGAAACTCGGCATCACCACCAGCAACGACCAAGCTTCCCCTGGTACCGCGGTTGCAACCACAGGGAAGTCTATTGTCAATTTATCCGACCACACCCTTCAACCAGACGAAATCGAAGTTCTCAGCCGAGGGCTCAATTTCTGCCCCACTACCAAAATGGACCCCACTAGTCTCGCGGCGGACACAGAGGAATTCATCAGGAGAATGAGGCTCCGGGAATTCTACCACAAACCCCAAGATTTCAGCAGCGAACCCAATGAGACAATCGACGATCCGGAACAGCAGACAGAGGGATCCGCGGTACAGCAACCGAAGAGGAAAGAGTCAAACTGGACTCCTCCGGAGGGTCGCTGCCCTCAGCTGGACATGTATGCTCAAGCTGTCAGGAAATGCGTCAATGCCAGATTCATCAGCCGCACTCAGAAGACAGTCCAGAATGTCACCCGAGCACAACGCAACGCCATCAACGCTCTCAAGACCAACCGCAACATCGTCATCAAACCAGCGGACAAAGGAGGAGCCATAGTCATACAGAACAGAACAGACTATTGCAAAGAAGCATACCGACAACTGGACAACCAGGAACACTACAGACGGTTACCCGCAGATCCGACCAAAGAACACACCCACCAGCTCAACAAACTGATCAAGACCTTCGATCCAGACCTTCAAAGCATCCTACGCATTCTCATCCCACGTAATCCCCGCGTGGGAGACTTCTACTGCCTCCCAAAGATACACAAAGCCAACACACCCGGACGTCCCATCGTATCAGGCAACGGAACCCTGTGTGAGAACCTCTCTGGATACATCGAGGGCATCCTGAAACCCATCGTACAGGGAACCCCCAGCTTCTGTCGTGACACTACAGACTTCCTACAAAAACTCAGTACCCACGGACCAGTTGAACCAGGAACACTTCTCACCACGATGGACGTCTCGGCACTATACACCAGTATCCCCCACGATGACGGCATCGCTGCGACAGCATCAATACTCAACACCAACAACAGCCAATCTCCGGAAGCCATCCTACAACTCATCCGCTTCATCCTGGATCACAATGTCTTCACCTTCGATAACCAGTTCTTTACCCAAACACACGGAACAGCCATGGGGACCAAATTCGCACCCCAATACGCCAACATTTTCATGCACAAGTTCGAGCAGGACTTCTTCACTGCACAAGACCTCCAACCAACACTATACACCAGATACATCGACGACATTTTCTTTCTATGGACCCACGGCAAGGAATCACTAAAGAGACTACACGATAACATCAACAAGTTCCATCCCACCATCAAGCTCACCATGGACTACTCCTCAGAATCAGTTTCTTTCTTGGACACACGAATCTCCATCAAAGACGGGCACCTCAGCACCTCACTCTACCGCAAGCCCACGGACAACCTCACGATGCTCCACTTTTCCAGCTTCCACCCTAACCACGTCAAAGAGGCCATCCCCTATGGACAGGCCCTGCGAATACACAGGGTCTGCTCAGACGAGGAGGAACGCGATGGACACCTACAGACGCTGAAAGACGCCCTAGTAAGAACGGGATATGACGCTCGACTCATCGATCGACAGTTCCGACGGGCCACAGCAAAAAATCGCATAGACCTCCTCAGGAGACTAACACGGGACGCAACCAACAGAGTACCCTTTGTCGTCCAGTACTTCCCCGGAGCGGAGAAACTACGCCATGTTCTCCGCAGCCTTCAACATGTCATCAATGAGGACAAACACCTCGCTATGGCCATCCCCACACCTCCACTACTCGCCTTTAAACAGCCACCCAACCTCAAACAGACCATCGTTCGCAGCAAACTACCTAGCTTTCAAGAGAACAGCGTCCACGACGCCACACAACCCTGCCACGGTAACCTCTGCAAGACATGCCAGATCATCGACACAGATACCACCATCACACGAGATGACACCACCCACCAGGTGCATGGTTCATACTCCTGTGACTCAGCCAACGTTGTCTACCTCATACGTTGCAGGAAAGGATGCCCCAGAGCATGGTACATTGGCGAGACCATGCAGACGCTGCGACAACGGATGAACGGACACCGCGCAACAATCGCCAAACAGGAGGGTTCCCTCCCAGTCGGGGAACACTTCAGCAGTCATGGACATTCATCCACCGACCTTCGGGTAAGCGTACTCCAAGGCGGCCTTCGAGACACACGACAACGCAAAATTGTCGAGCAGAAATTGATAGCCAAGTTCCGCACCCATGAGGACGGCCTCAACCGGGATCTTGGGTTCATGTCACGCTACACGTTACCCCACCAGCGAACAAATGTTATCTGTTTTTAATATAATGGGTCATTTGCTGGCTCTCTCTGCCTTCCGGATGTTTCTGCCTCTCTCTGTGTTTTTTTTTCTCTGTTTTTTTCCCTGTTTGTTTTTTTGTTGGATGTGTATTCGGAGGTTCTGCAGGTAACACCTCTCTGTCTGAACACGGTGATTGCCTTGGCAACGGGCAGTTGCAGGGGCAGTCTGTAAACACCATGTTTTATTGTTCAATATGTATAAATGCGTAGGCTTCAAGGAGATCTTGAAACATTTGCCTGAGGAAGGAGAAAATCTCCGAAAGCTTGTGAATTTAAAATAAAATTGCTGGACTATAACTTGGTGTTGTAAAATTGTTTACATTTGTCTGAAGTGACAGAGTGCCCTGTTGCAATAAATGACGTTTTGTCCCCACCTGTCAAATAACCATTTGCATCTCCCACTGGCTGCTGGCTGAAATATGTCTGTTGCAACAGGGAGTTTTTCCCACAGTACGGGAAACAGGCTGAGGATGCTTCAAAATCGCACCCCTGCCAAAATGTCGAGTCAATCAGGTAGTTCAAATACTTCAACTAGCTGACAAACTATGCAAAGTATCATCCCGTCGGCTTTAATTGCCGGTTGGACTTCCGCATTTGGGAGACGCGCGCGCACCCAGACACGTCACTGGGGTTGGAGCCAGGCTCCGCATCCGCTCGGGATTTCAGCGATTTTCGGAGCGCCACCCGCCCCCAACGCACCCGCTCCTTCACCCAAAAATCGAGCCCCTTATGTCCTCTTCACAACTTACTTTCCTACCTACCTTTGTGTCATCAGCAAACTTAGCAACCGTACATTTGGTCACTTCATCCAAGTCATTGATATAGATTGTAAATAGTTGAGGCCCCAGCACTGATCCCTGTGGCACGCTACTCGTTACATCTTGCCAACCTGAAAATGACCCATTTATGCCTACTCTCTGTTTCCTGTTAGCTAACCAATCCTTTATCCATGCTAATATGTTACCCCCTACACCATGAGCTCTTATTTTGTGTAGTAGCCTTTGATGTGGCACCTTGTCAAATGTCTTCTGGAAATCCAAGTACACCAAATCCACAGGATCCCCTTAATCCACGTTTCTTGTTACTTCCTCAAAGAACTCTAATAAATTAGTCAAACACGATTTCCTTTTCACAAAGCCATGTTGACTCTGCCTGATTGCATTGAGATTTTCTAAGTGCCCTGCTATAACCTCCTTAATAATAGATTCTAGCATTTTCCCCATGACAGATGTTAAGCTAACTGGCCTGTAGTTTCCTGCTTTCTGTCTCCCTCCTTTCTTGAATAGAGGAGTTACATTCGCTATTTTCCAATCTGATGGGACCCTTCCAGAATCTAGGGAATTTTGGAAAATTAATACCAATGCATCTACTATCTCTGCAGCCACTTCTTTTAAAACCTTAGGATCAAGTCGGTCAGGACTTGGGGACTTGTCAGCTTTTAGTTCAAATATTTTTTTCAGAACTCTTTCCCTGGTGATTGTAAATGTTTTAAGTTCCTCCCTCCCTTTCACTCTCGATTCCATCTGCTCAGATAGAAAGAATTGCTAAATTGGAAGCAGCCTGGTGTATAATGAAACAGTATTTAATATCCCAGGCAAGAGACCATGGCCTCGATTTTCAAGGGTGCGTGGGAGCAGGCAACGAACCCGAAAAGATCGGGGACGGGGAGGTCCTTCCCATCATAATGGCAGGTCTTCATTTAAATAAATCGATACAGAGTCCCACCCGGCACCAGGCCAGATTGGCTACCTGGCCAACGGGTGGGAGTGTGCATCTCGCGGCAGGACGCTGCAGACAAGGACCTGTGCGAATGGTGCCCGGCAGTCAATGGGGGGCTGGGAAGCCTGTCAACAGGGATCAAGAGGAGGGGTGGGGGGAAGTCTGGCCATCACCGGGAGGGGGTGGTGAAGGATCTGGCCATCATTAGGAGGTGGGGAAGGCTGTTGACAGGGATCTGCGAGCAGGATTGGGAAGGGGTGGGATGGATCTGTAAAAGATTGGGAAGGAGGTAACAAGACACAAGGAAGTCCTAAGGCTTCCTTGTGACTCCTGGAGGAGCATTCCTGCTCCTCCTGACCCACAAGGAAGCCTAAAATAAAACTTTAAAATAACCTTTTGGGCCTCTTCTTGCCCAGGCTCCAGCTCCTGGCAGATCTCACCTGATGGGGGAGCTGACACTGGCCTCACACCCGGGCCTCAGGTTGAAATTGCAGATCCAGTCCGGATATCATTGGACCCAATCTCATATTTAAAGAAGGACCCCGTTTCCTTCCTGCAGGTGTACTGTTCACCTGCTCAAAAGAGTAGGTTAATATCGGAAACCAGCGGGATTGGAGGGATAAGTGACTCACGTTATTTTGACTGTCACCCCACCTGGTTTCTGCCAGGTGAAAGTAGTTAAAATCAGGGTACATGAGTGTTTACTAGATGAGAGAGAAGCTTTGAAAAAATAAATTTGCGTGCTTTAGGGAAGAGAGGATAGCTCCCTTCCAATAGCGAAACTTATTGAGTGGAGTACTGATGATTAAACAAAGGATGGAGCTAGGTTTCATACCCTACAAATAGAAAATGAGGCCTTGAAAAATGAAAATAAATCCTTAAGGTTGGAAAATGAACAGCCATCTAAACAAAATGGGAACCTTCTATATAAATATAACCAAGAACATGAGGTATTAAAAGAGAAAGTAAAGGAAGCCAGCACAAAGGTAGATAATCATCAATTAGAATGCTGGGAGTTGAAAACAATAGTAAACTCAATGGGAAACAAAACAAAATAGTTAGAAACATAATTACACTCTGCATCCTTTAAAGAGCAAAACAGCTTATATTTCAGAAGGAGAGAGAAGTGACTTTAGAGGCAAAAAATATTTGTCCTGCTGGGAGCTCTACTGCTAGACACCTGGCCACACATCCTCTTCCTTACCTTGGGCAAAGAGATCGACCAAAAAACTCAGTTGGAGTAACCAATGAAGTTAAGTAAAAGAAAAATAAACATAGGAATGAAAGCTCCCGTTTAGAGAGTAGTGATTCGGAGTTGGACGAGAAATACAACTACAGAAGGAAAAAGAAATTCAATAAGAGTATACCACATGTCAAAGGCAAAGAAAATCCATCACCTGAACGATAGGGAAGTAATGTTGATACGATAAGTCATTATGTTCCATTGAAGAACACATCAGTAATGTAAAATAGGCCCTGAACATTCTTGAAATAAATTCAGAGAGAGAAAAAGTTGATATGTTTGGATGGTCCTTAAATAATGAACATTGACTGAGGTTTGATCAGTTACCATCGGAGGTAAACAAAGCTGTGGAGGCCGTTTCAATAACATTGAGAAATAAATTTGGTATGTACCCCAAATAGCATTGCTGCAATAATAGCAGCTTATGCAAATGTTATGCAAACCTGATGAACACCCTAGGGATTATTTTAATAGACTTAAACATGTGTATTTTGTGGGAAGGGACCAACCAAATGTTGAGGAAAAGTAATTTAAAGAACTATATTTTGACTCCCTGCCATCCAGGACTAAAAGTGCACTTACCAGGGAGGTAAAAAGGTATGACCTGACCATTGAATGGATAATTTTAGAAGTTGAAATTCTTTATGATAATGCGCAAGAGGTGAGAGGTAAGAAATGAAAAGTTTGAACCTGAGGTAAAAGTGAATGAAATCAGTACAAATCCTTCCCTTGAAATAGAAGGTGGAAAATCAAAACTCAACCCCTAATAAAGGGGAAAAGGAGATCATACAATGGACAGGACAAGTCACACCAGGAAAACAAGCAAGGTAGGCAGTCTATAAACTCAGAGGGTTAAACTGGTTAAGCTCCGAAAACTGGCACAGGGATCATGATCCACGATTATCCTGTGCCCGTTCATTGCGCTGCAGGCAGCAAGCTAAATTAGCGCTGCCTGCTGATTTCCATGATTACCACATGCAGCCAGTGCTTCCTGTACTGTTCATTGGCTGCACGCATCAGCACAGGGCCCGATATCACGAGCGGCCAGCGTCACTTAAAGGCAACCTGCACCTCTTAAAGGGGAGGTGCATTGTGGCTGCAACAAGTGGTGGGAGTCATTTGAAAAATGAATTTGATACTTTGAGGAATGGCTGAACATGCAAGAGAGCGTGCACCAAGGTTTTCTGATAATGCATTGAAGGCCTTGGTGCAAGAGGTAGAGAGAAGGAGAGACAACCTGTACTTATGCGGGGGGGGGGGGGGGGGGGGCAGGAGGCCTTTCAGACATATGCTCAAGAGGCAGTGGGAGGAAGTAGCGGTGGAGGTCAATGCCAAGAGCATAGCTCCAAGAACATGGATGCAGTGCAAGAAGAAGTTCAATGATCTGACACGAGTTATCAGGGTGAGTGAGTTCAACCTTCAAATGGCATATGCTACCAACTGCACAACTAGCCTCAGCCACTGCTCAATTCACTACACCCCCATCACCTACCAACAATCTCTATCAATCAGTATTCAACCCTTCAATTCATATGGTTTACATCACCCTCACACGCTTAGCACGGTTACAAGCTTCACACCCACAATTCACGGCTCACACACACTGGCAGCTACTCAACCATGACAGCCACATCTCCCAAACATATTGCAGGACACTCACTGACACACTTTCCTCTTTCTTGCAGGAGAAGGAGGTGCATAAAAGGAGGCAGCAGCAAAAAACTGGAGGAGGACAAGCACGCCTACACATTATAACCCCCATGGAGGAGACAGTGCTGGCCACCATGGGAAGGGGCCTTGGTGAGGCCGCGGCCACTGGCGGCACTGGAGGGATCGATGATGAGGGTCTCTGCAATCGTAATCCTCCTTCTCTCTTCCCACTTTACCCTCATCCCACAATCTCTTCTGACTCACATGCTGCAGATGGTGTCAGCACGCACTTCTTACTTTCTCCTCTCCCCTCACCACAACTTAACCCTTTTTCATTTCAGATACCCAAGAACGGGAACCTTCCCAATCAGAGGAGGAAGAGGAAGAAGGCAGTGATGATGAAGAGACATCATCACTCGATTTTACAATCACAGCCACCAGCTCAGAGACTGACACTGCACGTACTTTAGAGGATAGAATAGAGGAGGGGTCTGCATGTGTTGAGACACCGGGCACAAGTGCGCAGGAGCCAGGGCGGGGGGAAAGGATAACGCAGATGCCAGCATGCCAGAGGATGAGGTCACACACTAGTTCTGCTGCAAAGGAGTCAGATGAGAACTTTGATGGCCCAAGCTACACAAGGAGGCAGATGGGCATACACAACTTGCTTGGTACATTGGAAAACCTGCCAGAAAGGCTACGCACAATGTCAAGGAGCATGCAGGAGTCCACCTCCAACTTGGCACAGGGGTTTGCGCAGAGGTTGGAGCCCATCCTTTCCAACATGGAATGGGTGGTCACCTCCATCAGCACACCTATGGAACCCACCATGACGCAGCATCTGATGACCGATGTCAGTTTCCATTGCAGCCCAAACAACTTCCACTGCAGCACAAACAGCTTCCATCAAAGGTCTGATTGCTGCTTTGCAATCTCAGACTGCTACCATCAAGGCTCTGGATACCACTGTTGAAAGGGGCATCACAGCACTCCAGAACCTGTTCTCCAACAGATCACTAAGATTCCTGAGGCATTGCCCCTGGAGAGTGGCAGTGGCTCCATGGAAGACGAACCTGCTGTCCTCTCTCAGGATGACAGCATTCCTGCTCCCAACTCTGTCATTCCGCCAGTGCCCTTGCTGTTGCCTGTCAGCCAGCCAGCCCACACTGATGCAACCCAGGCTGATATGATGCAGTCTGAAGCCGGGCCCTCTCGGCCCAGAGCTGCTGGAGGTCGTCCTCCAAGGCGATCTGCAGTCTCCTCAACTGAAGGTCAGCAGCCTTCCACCACCCATGCTCCAACCATTAGGGAAGCACCTCGTAGAAGTGGCAGGAAAGGTAAAGGCACACAGAAGACAGGCACTAAGGAAATGCACAAGGATGATTAGTTTCATTTTGTATGTATTATTTATTGAGTGAGTTGACAAATTTGGATTTGAATTTGCATTTGGTAGTGGTTTTTATTTCTGCTGTGAACTGAGGGAGGAACCAATATGTGTTGGAAGAAAGAGGATGATGTGACAGTCAGTGAGAGAAGAAAGGTAAGGAGAGTGGGACTGAATGGGGAGGTGTAGTTGAGGTTACTGGTAGCGCTCATTGATAATCTGATCACGTAGAGCCCTGACAGAAAGGGACTATCTACATTGTAGCTTCCCTGCCTCTTCTTCTTCCTCCATTTCCTCTTACATTTCCTCCTTCTCCACTTCCTCCTCCTCCTCAGCTTCTCATCTGATAGGTGGTGGCAAGGACTGTTCCCTCATAATGGCCTGGTTGTGCAGCATGCAGCACACTACCACAAATCTCGATACCCACTCAGCTGAGTATTACAGGGCTCCTCCAGTGTGGTCCAGGCAGTGGAAGCATTGTTTGAGGGCGCCGATAGTCTGCTCTATAAAGTTCCTTATGGCAGAATGGCTCTCATTGCAAGCCTGCTGTGCAGGTGTAGGGGGTTCCTAACCGGAGTCATGAGCCATGTCATGGGGGGTTAATCCTTGTTGTCCAGTAGCCAGTTTTTGACTTGCTGTGCTGGTTCAAATACTGGTTGAACAGAGGATTGGCGCAAAATGAAAGAATCGTGATTGCTGCCAGGATACCAGGCATTCACCTGCATGATGCCCTGCCTGTGGTTGCACACCAGATGCATATTGAGCGGGTGGAATCCCTTTCTGTTGATGAATATGGCTGAGTTCAGATAAGGAGCATACAAGGCATTGTCCGTGTAGTCAATGGCACCCTGCACCATGGGGAATCCTGCAATCCGTGCAAAACCTCACGCTTGCTCCTTCTGTTAGCAAGTGGGAATGTAATGTATGTGAGTCTCATTGTATAGAGTGTCTCAGTGACCTCTCTTATAAAGTAGTGCACTGCAAACAGTGAGATGTTGCTTATATCTCCAGCAGCAGCCTGAAAGGAGCCAGAGACATAAAATTTAAGAGCCACAGTCACCTTGACAACCAGAGGCAATGCTGTCCTTTCCCCGCTTTGAGGCTGCAGTTGTGGCTGCAGCAGTTGACAGATTTAAGTCACGACCTTTTTTGTGAACCGAAGGCATCTTATGCACTGGTCGTCACTGAAGTTGAGGTACGAGAATTGATCCCTGAAGACCCTCCACAGATAAGGCCTCCTGCTGAGCGTCCTGCTCCTCCTCATCCTCCTCCTCCCTCTTCTAGCAGCTTGTCCTGCTCTGCATGGCCACTCTTCATTCTCCCAGTCATGTTCAATTCCGAGAGGAAGCATTACCAGGCCACCCATGTCTGGAAGCAACTTCTTTCAAGACAATATTTTAAATGACACAAAAAGTATTGCAAGATCAGTCAGACAACTCCTTGTAGAGTACTCAAACTTTAGCCAAGTATTGGAAACCTCAAAAAACGCATACAATTGCACCAGCAGCCAGAAGAAATAATCCAGCAACTAACCTGTAAGTACTTCATGAACCCTGTAAATAGCAGTGGTGGGGAGATCCTTCATGCCGTTTAATATCATTTTCAGCTGTGCGAGGTTAAGCTGTGCAAGGTTGGCTGGAGTGTGGAGTTGCAAAATGGCAGCGGTGGCTTCAAATCAGCGTTGCACACTGGTTCATGTCATGATCTCACTGCTCTGCATTCTGCCGGCTGTCATATGGCAAACCCCTTTACCGAGGTGGCCTCCTGCTCACTTCCCATTGGAAGTGTGCGCGTGCATCTTGGACACCATTTTGTAACCTTAGGTGGCTGCGTAGCACCTAAAAAATGGGCACTACACAGCCCAATTTAACCCCCTCATACTGGGGAAACAAAAATTATACCAGAGAGGGAAATTACCAAAATGGGCAAAGTTCTGGTCAGCAAAGAAGCCCAAAATTTGACAGAATGCTATACCGAGGATATCAAAACAATTCTAAAGAGCAGGATCCAGACACTAGAATAGAAAAGAAGATGGAAAGTCTATTACAAAGGTTCCTCTTAAATCAACCTCAGGTCGACCCAGGATCTGCAGTCAGAGAAAATAGTCCCACAACCAGATTGACAAATGGGGTCTGTCTGCCCTATTGCCCCTCTGGTTGATTACAATGTGGCTGTAGGAAATGATGCTGAAAATGAAGTTGCAAACCAAAATGTTTGAGAATGAAAAAGAAACTAATAACAGTCGAAAATCCTTTCCCCTTCTGATAAATAGGGTAGACCAAGTGACCGTGGACTGGTCTATGGTCCACAGGTTTGGAATTGATGAGATTAAAGAAACATAAATTTTTCCTTGAAAAGCTTATCCTGAAAGCTGAAAGGTATTATGTAAAAGCTGATTTAAAGGAAAGATATAGTTGTGAGTCATTAATAGACACAACTTCAGAAGTAACTTTAATTACAAAGAGCATGTTTGATAAATTGGCCAAGACCATTGATCAAAAGAAGAATCTTGGAATTCTCCCTTGTGATTTGCATATAATAGATTATGGAGGGAACTCTTAAAAGGTTTGGATTAAAGTTAAAATAGGGAAAATGCCTGTTGCTCACCCAATGTATATCACAAACAAATGTGGAGATAAGTTCTTGATAAACAACGATTTTCTGAAAAGACTCCCCAGTAATGGATTATTTACATGAAGTCCTGTGGTGTTGTTAAAAGGCCCATACCAAATGGTAAATACCTCCAAGATCATAAGGAAAAGGAAGAAACATGTTTTATTGAACAAGATTCAATGTTAAAATTGAACTTTGTTTGCTCCGCAAAGTCTATTTTGCTCGAGCTAGGAGACCCAGAAAAATTAGTAACTTGGAGAGATAGAATTAATTTTGTTTCTACATCGAAAGAAAAAGTTGAGTTAGCTGGAACAGAAAGAGTTAAAGATTTTTGTTCCAGAAGTAAGTGCTCCTGATTGTTTAAGATGACAGTAACTGGTAAACAATGACATTGGTAAATGGTTTAATTATGCAAGATGACAAATAAAAACAATGTAAAGATGAAGGAATTCTTACCAAGCTTGAAAGGTTCACATATTATTACAGATCATTGGCAGCCTACCAAATCAAACTCAAGAAACCCACAAGAGATGAGATTTTTAAAAGGGTACACATAAACCATCTCAAATCCTATCATCCTCGAAAACAAATTCAAGCTGTCGGATCAGAGGATAAGGAACCACTGTGATTTTATTTTCAGATGCTGTTACCTATATAGCTTTGTAGGAAACAGACACCCTAATGTTTACTCTAAATCATGTCAGTTATTTCTAACAAACACGGAAGGTCCTGGTGTTATTGAGTTAATGAAACATAAGAACATAAGAAATAGGAGCAGGAGTAGCCATCCGGCCCCTCGAGCCTGCTCCGCCATTCAACAAGATCATGGCTGATCATCTACTTCAATGCCATTTTCCTGCACGATCCCCATATCCCTTGATGCCTTTAATATCTAGAAATCTATCGATCTCTGTTTTGAATGTACTTAATGACTGAGCCTCCACAGCCCCCTGGAGTAGAGAATTCCAAAGATTCATTGCCCTCTGAGTGAAGAAATTTCTCCTCATCCTCCTAAATGTGCTATCCCTTATTCCGAAACTGTGACCTCTGGTCCTAGATTCCCCAGCCACGAGAAGCGCTTCCTGCACTGGATCCATGTGTGCGAGATGTTGCTGGTGACCTCCTCTGCCACCTCGAGCCAGGCCTTCTTGGTGGCAGAGGCAGGCTACTTCCTCCCGTCTGCCGGTAAAATAGACCCCTCCTCCTCTTCACCCCATCCTGTAGCACCTGGAGTGAGGCAACATTAAACCTTGGAGCAACCTTGCTCCTGTGCTGCTCTATTTTGATGTGTGGGTGTTTGCTCCAGGAAAAGCCATTGGAGCAATGGCCCCTTAAATAGAGCTCCTCCAGCTGACAGCCTGTGATGCGGGTGCACAGTCCGTCCACTGCACAGCTTTCGGACGGCAAACCCGGAAGCCATGTTAAGTGGCACCAATTGAATTGCGATCGCATGGGAAACGGTCAATTTTTATTGGTCGGGTTACCCATGCACCGAATCACCCCCCCCCCCCCCCCTGCCGCAGCCATCCCGCCTCCAATCTAATATTTGGGCCAAAGTATTTGTTTAATTTCTCTGCCATTCCTTATTCCCCATTATAAATTCTCCCATCTCAGTCTGTAAGGGACCCACATTTGCCTTCGCCAGTCTTTTCCTTTTTACATACCTATAGAAACTTTTAGTCCATTTTTATGTTTCTCGCTAGTTTACTCTCATGTTCTATTTTCCCTTTCTTTATCAATTTCTTGGTCCTCCTTTGCTGAATTCCAAAATGCTCCCAATCCTCAGGCTTACTGCTTTTTCTGGCAACTTTATATGCCTCTTTCTTTGATTTAATACTATCTTTAATTTCTCTTGTTAGCCACGGTTGGACCACTTTTCCTATTGGGTTTTTGTGCTTAAAGGAATATATATTTGTTGCAAATTATGTATTAATTCTTTAAATGCTATCCATTGCCCGTCTACCGTCATACCTTTTAATGTCGTTCCCCAATCAACCACAGCCAACTTGCACCTCATAACTTCATAGTTTCTTTGTTTAGATTTAAGACCCTAGTTTTGGATTGAACTACATCACTTTCAAACTTAACGAAGAATTCTATCATATTATGGTCGCTCTTCCCTAAGGGCTCCTTTACAACAAGATTATTAATTAACTCTTTCTCATTGCACAATACTAGATCTAAAATAGCCTGTTCCCTAGTTGGTTCCTCAACATACTGATCTAGAAAACCATCTCGTATACATTCCAGGAATTCGTCCTCCACTGTATTAGTGCTAATTTGGTTTGCCCAATCTATATGTAGATTAAAGTCCCCCATGATTACTGTATTACCCTTGTTACATGCACTTCTAATTTCCTGCTTTATACCATGCCCTACATTACCACTACTGTTTGGTGGCCTATAAACAACTCCCACCAATGTTTTCTGCCCCTTACTGTTTCTTAGCTCCACCCAAGCTGATTCTACATCTTGATCTTCTCAGCCAAGATCCTTTCTCACTATTGTACTGATCTCATCTTTTATTAACAGCACTACCCCACTTCCTTTTCCTTTTTGGTTGTCCTTCCTAAATGTCGAATATCCTTGAATATTGAGCTCCCAGCCTTGGTCACCCTGCAGCCACGTCTCTGTAATGGCAATTAGATCAGACCGATTTACTTCTATTTGTGCCGTCAATTCATCTACCTTGTTGTGAATGCTGCGTGCATTCAGATAAATTGCCTTTAATTTTGCTTGTTTAACATTCTTTCCTATTTTACCCTTATTTGCTGCTGGCCTTTGTTTCCACTGCCTTCCAATTTCACTAACTACTTTTCTGCCTTCCACTTCCAACTTTGTTACTCTCCCTTCTGAATCACCTCTCAGGTTCTCATCCCCCTGCCAAGTTAGTTTAAACCCTCCACAACAGCATTAGCAAACCTCCTCGCAAGGATATTGGTCCCGGCCCTGTTGAGGTGCAACCCGTCTGGCTTGAACAGGTCGTACCGCCCCAGAAACAGTCCCAATGCCCCAGGAATCTAAAGCCCTCCCTCCTGCACCATCTCTCCAGCCACGCATTCATCTGGTCTATCCTCCTATTTCTATACTCACTAGCGCATGGCACTGGGAGTAATCCTGAGATTACTACCCTTGAGGTCCTGATTGTTCATCTCTTTCCTAACTCCTTAAACTCTGCCTGCAGGATCACATCCCTCTTTCTACCTATGTTGTTGGTACCAATATGGACCATGACCTTTGGCTGTTCACCCTCCCCCCACCAGAATGTTCTGCAGCCGTTCAGTGACATCCATGACCCTAGCACCAGGGAGGCAACATACCATCCTGGAATCACATCTCCAGCCGCAGAAACGCCCATCTGCGCCCCTAACTATGGAATCCCCTATCACTATTGCTCTCCTGACCTTTCTCCTCCCCACCCTGTACAGCTGAGCCATCCATGGTGCTGTGGACTTGGCTCTGGCTGCACCCCCCAAAGGAACCCTTTCCCCCACCAGTATTCACAACTGAAAACTGGTTAGAGAGCACGATGCCCTTAGGGGATTCCTGCACTACCTGCTTGGTCCTCCTTGTCTGTCTGGCGGTCACCCAGTCCCTCTCTGCCTGCACTTTCTTAAGCTGTGGGGTGACCACCTCCTGAAACGTGCTATCCACGTAGCTCTCAGCCTCGAGGATGCACCGCAGAGATGCCAGCTATTGCTCAAGCTCCAAAATTCGGAGCTCGAGCTGCTCCAGCTGACGACACTTCCTGCAACTGTGGTTGTCCAGGACACAGGAAGCGACCTGAAGTTCCCACGTGGTACAGGCCATGCATTCGATGGGTGTGAGCTGCCCTGCCACGCCTCGATTTATTTGATTGTTTACTAAACTTAACAAAAATAAATTAAGCCTTAAAAAAGTCAACAGAAAAAGAAACGCTCACCAGCTACCAGCCAATCAGCTCCTTCCCCTGTTTATTTATAGTTTTATTAGTCTAGTTAATAAACTAATTTAAGTTATTAAATTTAATAGACTAAAAGCAGTTTTACACTTCCGACTTTTAATTTGATTTTAACCAATTCCCTAACTCAGAGGGAAAAAAGAACCTGTAAAGCTTACCAGCCAATCACCGACTGGCTGTCCTGTGTTGTCACTCCTTTTTTTTTTCCCTCGATTCCCACCGACTTCTCGGGAAGTTACACCTGCCTCCGCCGCTCCAAGACCTGACTATCCCGACACAACGGACAACCTACCTATCCACCCTCATCATTAACAAAGGGTCCCTTGCAGGACCAGATAAGGTGTGAAATGTTTATGTTTCATTAAGTGCTCTTTCTCTGTCCCCAATAATAATTCCAAGGCAGGAAGAACATAGGAACAGGAGTAGGCCATTCAGCCCCTCGAGCCCACTCCGCCATTTGATAAGATCCATGGCTGATCTGTGATCTAACTCCAAAAAACCGCCTTTGGCCCATATCCCTTAATACCTTAAGGAAGGGAGCAGGGGGCAGAGGATTTGCAGCCGGGAAACCTGGAAGTTACAATCAGTCTGGCTGGCTGTTAGGCGGGAAGGCAGCCGGGGATCAGAGCAGAGGTAAGTCTGATATGGGGGAAGAGAGTTGAGGGGAGTCAGACATCGCGGGGGGGGGGGGCGGGGAGTCGGACATCACAGAGGGGGAGTGGGGGTCTGACATTGCGAGGGGGGTTTGCTTGGTCGGCTGGGGGAAGTACTCCTGCAGTGCTGTAAAGGCACTTAACTGATGGATACAGCCCTTCACGCCTCCCTTCAGCTTCCGAGTTTCCCGAGGCCCGGGAAACCCGGCCTGCAGGCATTAAAAATAAAAGTTATGTTAAATTGGAGGCACGCAGCCTCCTTAAAATATTTTAATGCACGATCTACCTCCTGAGAGCGTGTTAAAATCGGAAGTGGGTGGGTTGAGGTCGGGTTAGCCATTTTAAAATTTTTAATCCCCCACCCATCCCGCGAGGGTTAAAATTACATCCCCCTGGATCTGAGCCTTTCAAATGACTTTCTAACACGAGTAAAGAGTGTCTTGGTTGAACACACAAACCATTGAGGATGGGGATGTTTACAGAGAAGCCTCTTCCCGTTAGTTGTTTAATTGTCCACCACCGTTCACGACTGGATGTGGCAGGACTGCAGAGCTTTGATCTGATCTGTTGGTTGTGGAGGAGGCTCTGTAAACATCCCCATCCTCAATGAAGCCAGAGTTCAGCACATGAGTGCAAAAGACAAGGCTGAAATGTTTGCAACCATCTTCAGCCAGAAGTGCTGAGTAGATGATCAATCTCGGCCATATCCCCACCATCACAGAAGCCAGTCTTTGGCCAATTCGATTCACTCCACGTGATATCAAGAAACGGCTCAGTGCACTGAATACAGCAATGGCTATGGGCCCCAACAACATCCCTGCTGTAGTGCTGAAGACATGTGCTCCAGAACTAGCCGGGCCTCTAGCCAAACTGTTCCAGTACAGCTACAACACTGGCATCTACCCGACAATGTGGAAAATTGCCCAGGTATGTCCTGTCCACAAAAAGCAGGACAAATCCGATTCGACCAATTACCGCCCCATCAGTCTACTCTCAATCATCAGCAAAGTGATGGAAGGTGTCATGGACAGTGCTATCAAGCGGCACTTACTCACCAATAACCTGCTCACCGATGCTCAGTTTGGGTTCCGCCAGGACCACTCGGCTCCACACCTCATCACAGCCTTGATCCAAACATGGACAAAAGAGCTGAATTCAAGAGGTGAGGTGAGAGTGACTGCCCTTGACATCAAGGCAGCATTTGACCGAGTGTGGCACCAAGGAGGACACCAAGGAGCCCTAGTAAAAGTGAATTCAATGGGAATCAGGGGGAAAACTCTCCAGTGGCTGGAGTCATACCTAGCACAAAGGAAGATGGTAGTGGTTGTTGGAGGCCAATCATCTCAGCCCCAGGACATTGCTGCAGGAGTTCCTCAGGGCAGTGTCCTAGGCCCAACCATCTTCAGCTGCTTCATCAATGACCTTCCCTCCATCATAAGGTCAGAAATGGGGATGTTCGCTGATGATTGCACAGTGTTCAGTTCCATTCACAACCCCTCAGATAATGAAGCAGTCCGAGCCCGCATGCAGCAAGACCTGGACAACATCCAGGCTTGGGCTGATAAGTGGCAAGTAACATTCGCGCCGGACAAGTGCCAGGCAATGACCATCTCCAACAAGAGAGGGTCTAACCGCCTCCCCTTGACATTCAATGTCATTACCATCGCCGAATCCCCCACCATCAACATCCTGGGGGTCACCATTGACCAGAAACTTAACTGGACCAGCCATATAGATACTGTGACTACAAGAGCAGGTCAGAGGCTGGGTATTCTGCAGCGAGTGACTCACCTCCTGACTCCCCAAAGTCTTTCCACCATCTACAAGGCACAAGTCAGGAGTGTGATGGAATACTCTCCATTTGCCTGGATGAGTGCAGCTCCAACAACACTCAAGAAGCTTGACACCATCCAGGACAAAGCAGCCCGCTTGATTGGCACCCCATCCGCCACCCTAAACATTCACTCCCTTCACCACCGGAGCACTGTGGCTGCAGTGTGTACCATCCACGGGATGCACTGCAGCAACTCGCCAAGGCTTCTTCGACAGCACCTCCCAAACCCGCGACCTCTACCACCTGGAAGGACAAGAGCAGCAGGCACATGGGAACAACACCATGTGCACGTTCCCCTCCAAGTCATACACCATCCCGACTTGGAAATATATCGCCGTTCCTTCATCGTCGCTGGCTCAAAATCCTGGAACTCTCTACCTAACAGCTCTGTGGGAGAACCTTCACCTCACGGACTGCAGCAGTTCAAGAAGGCGGCTCACCACCACCTTCTCAAGGGCAATTAGAGATGGGCAATAACTGCTGGCCTTGCCAGTGATGCCCATATCCCATGACCGAATTTTAAAAAAAATTCAATGAGATCATGGTGGACCTGTGACCTAACTCCATCTACCTGCCTTAGCTCCATATCCCTTAATATCCTTGGTTCACAGAAATCTATCAATCTCAGATTTAGAATTCACAATTCAGCTACCATCAGCTGCCGTTTGCAGAAGAACGTTCCAAACTTCTACCATCCTTTGTGTGTAGCAGCGTTTCCTAAATTCATTCCTGCATGTCCTGGCTCTAAGCATGAGGCTATGTCCCCGCGTCCAAGTTTTCAAATATAGGAGACCCCCAAAAACAGTTACAAATATTTCGGCAGCCAGAAGCAATAATCCAGCAACTAACCTGTAAAACCTGCATGGTCCCTTTAAATAGTGCCGGTGGGAGTCCTCCTGGTCCTTTATGATATGTTCAGATGTTTGTGGTTAAGACTGTGCGTTGAGTTGAGCGTTAAGTTACAAAATGGTGTTATCACTTTAAATCAGTGTTGCACACTGATTGTATCCATTTTCTCTTCACTTTACATCCGGAGCATGTCACCCTGGAAACGTGTGTGCGCAACCAAGACGCCATCTTGGCATTTTGGGAGGCCGGGTAGCGCCGAAACAAAGGGCGCTAGGTGGCCGAATATCTCGCCCAATGTTCCAGAAAGTTCTCGAACACATTTCAGGAAATGTGGTAAATAGCGAGGAGGATAGCCTCAGTCTGCAGGACGATATAGATGGGTTGGTCAGATGGGCGGAACAGTGGCAAATGGAATTTAACCCGGAAAAGTGCGAGGTGATGCACTTTGGAGGGACTAACAAGGCAAGGGAATACACAATGAATGGGAGGACCCTAGGCAAGACAGAGGGTCAGAGGGATCTTGTTGTGCAAGTTCACAGATCCCTGAAGGCGGCGGAACAGGTAGATAAGGTGGTAAAGAAGGCATATGGGATACTTGCCTTTATTAGCCGAGGCATAGAATATAAGAGCAAGGAGGTTATGATGGAGCTGTATAAAACATTGGTTAGGCCACAGCTGGAGTACTGTGTGCAGTTCTGGTCGCCACACTACAGGAAGGATGTGATCGCTTTGGAGAGGGTGCAGAGGAGATTCACCAGGATGTTACCAGGGATGGAGCGCTTCAGCTATGAAGAGAGACTGGGAAGATTGGGTTTGTTTTCCTTGGAGCAGAGGAGGCTGAGGGGGAACATGATTGAGGTGTACAAAATTATGAGGGGCACAGATAGGATGGATACTAAGGAGCTTTTTCCCTTCGTTGAGGGTTCTATAACAAGGGGGCATAGATTCAAGGTAAAAGCCGGGAGGTTTAGAGGGGATTTGAGAAATAACTTTTTCACCCAGAGGGTGGTTGGAGTCTGGAACTCACTGTCTGAAAGGGTTGTGAAGGCAGGAACCCTCACAACATTCAAGAAGCATTTGGATGAGCACTTGAAATGCCATAGCATACAAGGCTACGGACCAAATGCTGGAATATGGGATTAGAGTAGACAGGGCTTGATGGCCAGCGCGGACACGATGGGCCGAAGGGCCTCTATCTGTGCTGTATAACTCTATGACTCTATGACTCTAATTCCACCCTCTTTTTGGCCTTTACACTGCTATTGTCCCAGTCAATATTGTGATAAAAAGAAGCCTTATAGCTTAATTAGCTGAGAAAACTTGTATGGCTTTTAGCTTCCCACCTACTTCCCTGTATTCAGTTCAATTGCCGACTCCATCTTGTGGGTAGTTTTCAAACTAAAACTCAATTTTGAGATCACATTTCAGCCAGTTTACAGGGTTTACATTTCCCCTACGAATCTTGAAGGCACCGTTCTGGCAATTTTGCAGGGTAATTTTCCTCTAAAGCATGATATTCGTTGTAGATAATTGCCCTGCGCATCATGAAATTTCTTGTCTAAAATATGTGGAACTTATCCTTCTGCCAAAGAATACCATTTCTAAGCTTTAGCGAACGGACCCTGGAAATAACAAACTATTCTATGGTAACAGGCTGAACAGGCTCGAGGGGCTGAATGGCTTACTCCTATTCCTATATTCCTATGTTCCTATCGGAAGTTTCTGACTAGAAAAAGACTAGCTGCTTGTGAAGTGTTTAACAGCCTGGAAGTGTTTGCAAGAACTTAAAAAGAAAGTTCCCCTATTGCTTTAGTATGTACAATGTTGCATTCTGTCAGACTAGACAAAAGTTTTAAATTAGGCAGATTTGACTAATTGTACTATGGAAGAATTGGCTAATCTTACAACATTGCAGTAGTTACGGCATTTTATTGTCAGAGACGTAAATCCTTAAAATTTCAAATTCAAAAAGTGTTTAAAGAAGCGGTTTGATAAAATGTTCTCATACGAACAGATCCTTAGCTGCTCTCAGGAGACTGTAATGGAGTGCTGTGACATATATAGTGATTTGGTAATATAAGGAAAAAAGGCAGAACTTTGCCAACTTAATGATGCATGGTTCTATTTTCCTTTTAGTGGTGGACTGGACTTCCGCCAGTCCCTCCGACTCCAACCTGACCCCAACCCATTTTCCTGGGGCAGGGGACATTTAAGGATGTAGGCGTCCAACGGCATTCCCGCCACCAGTCAGTCTGCTGTGATGAGCCCATAAAACCCCTGCAGGGCTAAAGCAAAACTTCACTGCAGCATCAGAAGAGATGGGAGCTGCATTAAAAGGGCAGAAGATCCCCAAAGAACGGAACAACTGTTCCACCAAAGGCCTCAGCCAAGACTCAGACCTCCAGCAAGTAAGTGCTGGAGACAAAATGGTTGGAGAGACAGCTGTTAAAAGGGACTTTTGGCCTTTTAGGCCTTACTAATTAATTTTCCCTTATTGTTTCTGCTGCTATCCTGCCCAATTTGGGCCTGAAACCCTATACCTGATCTACTTGAATGATGGAGAAAGCTATCACAAATAAGAAGGCTCATCCATAAGATAACCAGTAACTGTGCTCTGACCCACTCTCATTTGCAAGCCTGAGGACATGCAGCTTATTTCACAAAGTAGCATGTGATATATTGTACATGAGCTGGAAATGTTTGTTGATTCGCTGCTACTTGCACGATAAATGTATCTTATTTTCATGCAAACCTGGTGAAAGAGATAAAAATGAAGAGGGATAAACCCAGCAACTATAGGCCAGTCAGCCTGACGGCAGTGGTGGGAAACTTTTAGAGGCGTTAATCTGGGACAAAATTAATTGGCACATGGAAAAATATGGGTGAATGCTGGCACGGATTTGTTAAAGGCAACTCGTGTTTGACGAACTTGATTGAGTGCTTTGAGGATGTAAGGGAAAGGGTTAATGAGGGTAGTACGGTTTAATAATGTGTATATGGACTTTCTAAAGGCATTTGTTAAAGTACCACATGCTAAACTTGTTAGCAAAATTGAAGCCTGTGGGATTAAAGGGGCAGTGGCTCCATGAATACAAAATTGGCTACGGGACAGAAAGCAGAGAATAGCAATGAACAGTTGTTTTTCAGACTGGAGGGAAGTGTGCAATAGTGTCCCCCAGGGGTCGATATTGGGATCATTGGGCAGAAACATGGCAGATTAAATTTAACTCAGGGAAGTGTGAAGTGATTCAATTTGGGAGGAAGAATGAAGAGAGGCAATATAAACTAAAATGGTACAATTTTAAAAGGGGGTGCAGGAACAGTTAAAGCTGGAGGTGCACATACACAGATCTTTGAAGGTGGCAGGACAAGTTGAGAAGGCTGTTAAAAAAGCATACGGGATCCTTAGCTTTACAAATAGAAGCATAGAGTTCAAAAGCAAGCAAGTTATGCTAAACCTTTATAAATCACTGGTTAGGCCTCAGCTGGAGTATTGTGTTCAATTCTGGGCACCACACTGTAGGAAGGATGTCAAAACCTTGGAGAGGGTCCAGAGGAGATTTACTAGAATGGTACCAGGGATGAGGGACTTCAGTTATGTGGGTAGACTGGAAAAACTGTGATTGTCCTCCTTAGAGCAAAGAACATTAAGGGGAGATTTGATAGAGCTATTCAAAATTATGAGGTGTTTTGATAGAGTAGATGGGGAGAAACCGTTTTCACTGGCTGGAGGGTCAGTAACCAGAGGACACAGATCTAAGATAATTGACAAAAAATCCAGGAGGGAAATGAGGGGAAATTTTTTAACGCAGCGAGTTCTTATGATCTGGAATGCACAATGTGAAAGGGTGATGGAAGCAGATTCAGTAGTAACTTTTAAAAGTGAATTGGATATAAACTTGAAAAGGAGAAAATTGCAGGGTTATGGGGAAAGAGCATGGAAGTTGGATTAAATGGATAGCTTTTTCAAAGACACAATGGACCGAATGGCCTCCTTCTGTGCGGTATGACTTTATGATTCCCTGATATTTGAGCCTGCTGCCTCGCCAGCAGCAACCCTTAGGTAACTCTGGCAGTAGGGGGTAGGAGTTGAGAGAGGAAAAACAGGGAGTGGGGGAAAGAATGGGAGGGAAGCGATCAAGCGCCAGCAGCAGGCCTTAGAAATGCTGTGCAGTGAGGAGGAGCACTCCTGCTCCACAGGAAGGTAAATAAAAAAAACACACTTTATGGTGGTGGCCGCAGCAATCCCACCAAAACCTGAGCAGACCAGGCTCAACGCCAGCTCCACTCAGTGTTGACCAATTAGATGAGGGTCCTTAAAAAGGCAATAGGCCCCTCATTAGTATATATATGTGGCCTAATGCCTGTTTAAGGTGGTCTAGCAGTGCGTCTGAAAATTGTCTGAGGCCAATATGGTGTTGGACTTATTTAAGGCGTACCTGGGGTGCAGGGTACCTGCCAAATTGGTCGTTTCTGACCACATTTTCTGCCTGGAAAACAACAACAACTTGCATTTATATAGCGCCTTTAACATAGTAAAATGTCCCGAGGCGCTTCACAGGAGCGATTATGAAACAAAATTTGACACCGAGTCACAAAAGGAAATTTTAGGACAGGTGAACAAAAGCTTGGTCAAAACGTAGGTTTTAAGGAGCACCTTAAAGGAGGATAAAGAGGTAGAGAGGTGGAGGGGTTTAGTGAGGGAGTTTTCGAGCTTGGGGCCTAGGCAGCTGAAGGCATGGCCGCCAACGGTGGAGCAATCAAAATCGGGGATTCGCAAGAGGCAAGAATTGGAGGAGCGCAGAGATCTCGGAGGGTTGTAGGGCTGGAGGAGGTTACAGAGATAGGGAGGGGTAATACCACGGAGGGATTTGAAAACAAAGATGAGAATTTTAAAATTGAGCTGTTCCTGGATCGGGAGCCAATGTAGGTCAGCGAGCACAGGGGTGATGGGTGAACGGGACTTGGTGCGAGTTAGGATACAGGCAACAGAGTTTTGGATGAGCTCAAGTTTATGGAAGGTGCAACGAAGACCATTTTCTACCCAGTATGCTGACAACTTCAGAAAGATATTTAGAATTGATAAAGATTGATACCCATTTATGAAATAACCTTTATTTTGACCCCGGCTTCTCACATAAGGTCTACTCACATAACTCTGAAATTAATCTGATGCAAATCATGTGTTCTTATGTAAATGCAGTTCACATCTCCAGCTGTTCGTTTCATACCAAGTTTACACTAAGATTGGCCATGTCTAACTGGAGTCCTAGAATTGGACCAGAGTCAGTCATTTGTCTTCATTAACAGGCAGATGCTCAAATTGAGCTGCAACATCACTAGACTGCCATCTGTTTCATGCACCTGGGTAAGTAGATTTAAAAGGTTGGATTGTGTTCTTTGACTGTAAATATGTCATTCTCTGGTTCAAGTGTCAGGGCATCTGGAGTTCGTTAATCACTCCGAGTGCCAATGTAAACAAACAGCAACAATAGCCAAGTCCCTGTATTTCACATACATAAAAGTTTTATTTAAATAAATGATGTAGAAATGATGTTAAAGGTTTACCAGATTAGATCATATGGCCAAACAGCAACCTACAAACAAGTAAAGGATAAATGAAAGTATTCCAATTAACCAAAACTGGAGGGTTCAAAGTAGTTGCTGCAAGAAAGTTTGTGATATCAATTTTAGCCTTCATGAATAGGGTATTTTTCTTACAAATAACACTGCCTTCTGGCTTGGCAACAACGAACAGTGAACAGGTCATTGCCACGTGTAATCACAACATCTAGTCCAGGACCTTGATCTCTGCTGCTAAACAGTCTAACATCTGCCAAATGGATCACACTGCAAACTCATTTTTCAGTAAAGAAATGAGACATCAGTGTTGAATAGGCATTTGAGGGTAAAATTGAAGTTAGGCAGGGACACAAAATGGGCAGTAATGAATCGGCCGCCCATTATACACCGCTCCCAATTTCCCTTTCCATTGAAGTCAAGGGAAAGGAAAATCGAGCAGGGTGTACAGCTTGCGGTCAATCCGTTACTGGCTGTTTTGCACCCTCGGCAATGTTGAATTTTATCCCCTCTGTTTTTGGTACATAATTTGGGGATGAAGTAGCAATAGGAGAAAGATGAAATTCCCCACATAAGTTCCTACTTCTATCTTAGAAATAAAAAGGGGTGTCACCCTTATAAAATTAATCAGAATAAAATAAATTATTTTAGCGATCCTTTTGTTTCATTGTATCTGTCTTTTGCCTGTATTTAAACAACAAGTAAAACCAAATCAAGTTTTTGGAAGAGTTATTGAACTGAGCCATGAGAAAGATGAACTATGGAAGAGATAGAGAGGTGAATTTCTGGGGGTGGGGAGGTGGTTTCTCCCACTTGGCCTTTACTTCATTTTTCCAAGGTTTCCGCAGCACTTCAATGGAAGTTATGGCAACTGAGCAGGAGAACTCCCGATGAAATTCACCCCTAACAATATGGATGATTCAGCAACAACTCTAAATCAGATGGGCACCTCAGTCTCCTTAAAAAAAGAAAGGGCCCAGTTAAGAGGTTGGCGGGCGGGAATTGACCGGGAACGTGGTGGTAAGTCTTTGTACAGCTATTTGAACAACCTACCTGTCCCGTTTCCATTGGGATGGGGTGGGTTAAAATTCCCCTGGTTGTTTTTTTTTTAAAAAGAGGTCTAAATGCACTCATGAACATTCACCACTTGCAATGGATTAAAATGAGAATAAAAAGAATCAGTAGTCATTATTCATCTGGAATTCAAAACTTTGTAATCAATCCACCCAATAAGACAACAATCACTTGTAGACTGTTTTTACTGGACCATGGAAATATGTATGATTACCATTTCATTTTTTGTGCATAACACATTCGCCCTCCCCCCCCCACCCAAAAATATCTTCAAACACCAAGTAGACCTGTGGAACTAATAAAATGATTGAAGAAATCTCATTTTAGCATGAAGAGATTTTGCTTCTGTGCTGCATAGAGTCAGCAGATTCTCCCTTATCTCCAGTGCAGGCTTGGCATCTAAAATACCAATTTTCTATGTTGCTGAAGCAAGACCAAGAAGATGGCCACAGTCAGTAATCCAGTTACAGCCCTCGCTTCAGAACACATTTGCAACTATAATGATAAAAGCTATGACAAGCATGAGGAGCCGTTATGAGAACTAAGGGTGAAATTGCATTTAACACAGCTAGTGAGAATTGTGGTGAGGGAACACATATCATGGCAATCAAGCTCATGGCATAACAACATCCTTGTCTGGAAAATAAATGAAATTTACAAGCAACTGTGCTTGATTCCACTTGACAGGTTTCTTACTTCAAACGTGTTATGCTATCTGTCATTACAGCTGTACTTTAATTATATTCTTTATCATGATGCCAGAATCAGTTACAGAAGAGCTAGTAGATAACATAAATAGCACCTAATAATCAAATGAAATGACTTTATTAACATAATCAATGTCGTAAGTTTCCTAAAATACAACCAATAAGTTTGCATATACTAATTGTACAGTTTAGTGTAGTTACTGCAACATTAAAGGTTTGAGCAGATACTGAAATTAATTCCCTGCCAAAATGTTAATAAGATAATTAAACAAAGCATAACAATGTATGTGTGCTTTATGATTAAGCTGTGTAATTTAATTTCTTTGCTAGAATTTTTTTTTAAATGCAAACACTCCACACCCACACCTAAAAGCAGTTCAGCTATATAAAGCAGTTGGTCTGGGACTGGGGCCAATTAACATAAAACAATTCACCTCAAGGTGTGCATTCTTAGTAAATAATGTCCTGCAAAATTGTTTTTGGCATTAAATTCAGTTTTTGTCTCATAATAGATTGATAATATTTGCAAGTGTAATTAGCTTAGAAAAATGATGTGTTCAGCAAAAATGGGAAATCATAGCAGTGGGTTCTTAACAGGAAATCATTTATAAGATAAATAGACATTTAGTAATAAATTTTAACCAGACAGGATTAAGTATTAAATTTATGGTGCTATGTGTAAAACACTATGTAAAGCAAAACTATGTTTTCTTCTCAAGTACTGCACAGGGAAAGCAACATAGATAAAGCAATTTTGAGAATGAAAAGAAGGTGAAAAGGCTACAAAATATATCTGTACACCATTTGCACAGTCACACAGTTAAAAATCAGCCCAGCTCAATTCAACCAAAAAGTAAAGCTGATCTCAAGATAAAAATGACACCAAGAAATCTATTTTACTTTAATTGAGATGCCCCATTGGGGAAACAGGGTAAGAGTGACGATGTGGTACTGAACATTTTAACTCATGCACATAACCAGTAACTAGAAATATCTGACTTTGAAACAATTTGTATTTCATATATGAATGATGAAATTTTCACTGTTACTGTGAAATTCAATGCAAGACACCACATGCATGCTCCATTTGCACACTTTAGAAACATGGAGATAGAACCAAACCCAAACAATCAGAATTATTTTCTAGTTTTGCAGTGAGTTCTGTTCAGTTCCTAAACAGCTGCCATCCAATGCTGTATATGTAGTATATGAGAGGGCAGAAGAATGAAACACTGTGGCCACAATATTAACGCGGAGACGGGAATGGAGTGGGAGGTCCAATAGCAGATGATAAACACGCAACATCGGGGGACAGATAGGAATGAATGGCTGATTTTAGTGGGGATGCCTGATTATCATTTTACTTCCGTGTTTCATGTCTCCACTGCATGTGAGCGAGCGTGATGCAGACCCCATATGATGCAATTTCCCCTCGATTATTTAATGGCCTAGGTCAGAGATGCAACGTAGGAGGAAATTTGGCGTTTGGAAGATTGTGGATTGCAAGGACAACGTTGAGATGGCTGGAAGGAGAGCAAAGGCTGTGCCTAGGTTCACTGAGTCATCCCTGTAAGGGCCAGGAGGGATGTCCTCTTTCCCATCAATGGAAGAAAGAAACCTGTTGCCACCACAATGGAGACATGGCTGGAGGTGGCACTGGAGATGAGCAGCAGGAGCATCACCATGAGGTCGTGAATCCAATGCCGCAAATGCTTCAATGAACTGACCAGGTCAGGAAAGTTGAGCAAAGTTAGAGATACACCTACATCCTGCAGTGCACCCCCTCTCACTCCATCTTGTCAATCATATTCCATTAACAGCACTTCTCACACCCACTTCACTTTCATCGGCACCTATCGTTCCGTTTACATGCACATCCTCTCATCCTCACCTCCCCCTTCCTCCCTCCACCACTGCCAGTCACCCTAATCTTCATGTAATCTGATACCACCTCATTCAGCTCCCCTGATTAGCAATATAAGTCCTCAAATGACACCATCACCGTCAAATGCGTGCTAATGCCACTCGTGATGCATCTGCCTGATTGTCATGCTCACCAAATGCACCATATCCATTGGATGCACATATGCCTCAGATCCACTCATAGGTCTGTCATGCCACCCTTGCAGGGGAAGGGAGCGCAGAATACCAGAGATAGGGCTAGGGCCAAAGGCGGACCTCCCCAAATTGTTGAATTTTACTTGATGGAGGAGGAGGCTCTGGAAATAAATGGCATCTCTGCCTCCCTCAGCATCGGAAAGGGTGAGATTGGTTGTGCATTGGAGCAGGGTGACAGCATAAATCTCTCAGACCCACATCTCCTACAAGACAAAGTCACCTTGAGTTGACTTCAGCATTTACCAAATATGATCACTTTAATCATGTGTATTTCAACATTTGTGAAGTTCCATGACCTAATCTTACCTGTATGTTCTCTCCTCCAGGGCCATCACATGAAGAGCACAAGGCCCTGCCTGGAGAGGATGAAGAGTCCTTAGAGGAGCACATTTCTGCTGAGGGCAAACCCTCACAGGACACATGGGTTGTAGGCACCAGCACAGACACAAGCACATTGGTAGGGCCTATTGGACATTAGATGGGATGTCACCTGGTGATTGGCACGGCACAAGTTAGCACAAGCAGAGAGTGGTGTCAGGGAGAACTGTGGTGAATCCACGTTGGAGGGCGCCGTCCTCTCCAATCTCTGCTCAGCTGGACAGAGGTGCTGAACCCAGGAGGCCATCAATGAAAAGGAGAATGCTAGAGGCTCAGCAACAACTGTGCAAGGTGCTGGCAGCCCTACCAGGTGCACTCTCCACAATGGTACAGAGGATGGAGGAGTCCAGCTCAAACATTTATGGAATGATGTCGCAGGGCTCTGCAACCATACAATCTTCCATTGAAAGTCTGGTCGCCTCTCTGGAAGTTGTATCAGGTTGCACAAATGAGTCCTTGCAGGCCTAGACAGTGGCCTAGAAAACTATAGCCGCCAATATGTCTACCGGATTCCACATGCTGGCAGATAAATTAGACTTGGGCTTACAAGGTATCACTGATCTCCTCCAAGCTGCTCTCTCCCGCAGAGAGGCAGAAGTGATGTGCTGTTGGCTCAGGGGAAGGAGGATGGTGATCAAGGTGATGAAAGTGCGCACTCTTTTCAGAGCGTCTGCATGTCTCAACCGTTGCCCCGCCTTCAACCAGGACCCGGCATGTTGCCTCCTCTCCTGTCTGCCCCTGCAGGTGGAGCATTCATTAGCTCTAACACCCAGAGGTCATCGGCCGCAAGCACCTCAAAAGAGACAGAGCATGGAAATGAGCAAGTTGCCTCTACCTCTGCTGAAGCCACAGGGGTATCTCCAAGTAGAAGTGACAGAGATAGGAAAGGAAAGGCTTCATAGTTAACCACAAGGTAAGCACATGGGTGCATTTTTATATTTGTTATTGATATTTAGTTGTTGGATCACAATAAATTTATAAATTCGCACCATTTTCCTGTGTGCCCCATTATTGAATGACGAGTGCCCATTCTGCTTTTCATTTGTGTGGTGCTGAAGGTGAAGAGATGAACTGACTGACACCAATTGGTGGTTGCAAAACCAATAGCTGGATGGTCACAGGACTGTTTGTGCGAGGGGGGGGAATAGTATTGTGACATTGGTCCAGTGTGAGTGACTAAATAAACCTTCAAGCTATCTGGGCATCCCTGGTATCTTGAGCAGAAATGTGATCGTCTGGTCTTGCATTCGGCGCCCCATCTTCCTCCTCACCATTGTAATCCTCATTAGATGAAGAGTCCTGAACTAGGGGGCATAATCTTAGAATAAGGGGCTGCTCTTTCAAAACTGAGAGGAGGAGAAACATCTTCACTCAGAGGGTAGTAGGTCTGTGGAATTTGCTGCCCCAGGAAGCTGTGGAAGCTACATCATTAAATAAATTTTAAACAGAAATAGACAGTTTCCTAGAAGTAAAGGGAATTAGGGGTTACAGGGAGCGGGCAGGAAATCAGACATAAATTTAGATTTGAGGTTAGGATCAGATCAGCCATGATCTTATTGAATGGTGGAGCAGGCTTGAGGGGCCGATTGGCCTACTCCTGCTCCTATTTCTTATGTTCTTATTATGTTCTTATGGCCTCCTGCTGAGTGCCCTGCATCTCCCACTCCTCTTCCCTCTTCTGGCAGCTTGTCTTGCTCTGTGTGGCCTCTCTGCATGCTCCCAGTCATGTTCAAGTCTCAGAGGAAGCCCTAGCAGACCACCCATGTCTGGAAGCAACCTTGTTCAGCACACTATTTTAAATGCCACTAACAATTCTGCCAGACCACCCTCTACATAATATTGCAACTTTCTCCAAGTATAGGAAACTTCCACAAACACCCACAATTGAACCAGCAGCCAGAACAACTAATCCAGCAACTATCCTGTAACTTCTGCATGATCCCTTTAAATAGCGCTGGTGGGAGGGTGGTGGGGGGGGGGTCCCTCAAGCCCTTTAACTCCTGTTCAGCTGGAGCGTGGAGTTCGAAAATGGTGCCAGCTACTTCAAATCAGCTTGCACACTGATTTCATAATTTCCCTACTTTACATGCTGCCGGTGCTCGTTAGGTGCGTGTGCACAAACATCTTTACCAAGATGGCGTCCTGCGCACGTCACATCGGAAGTGTGCGCGCGCATCGCGGACACCATTTTTGGGGCTTAGGAGTCTGTGTAGCGCCTACCCAACGGGTGTTATACGGCCCGATTTAGCCCCCACTGTGTGAAGAACGAGTAGGGTGGCTTATCTTCAATTTTGAATTGCTTGTAATAATAGAAAAGGCAGATTTATTCCATGTGCAGTTGTGCATGACGATTATAAAGTCTGATGTGCTGTGAGGTTCTAGGATGGGTGTTGAAGGAATTGGAATTTATGTAAAGGCAGGGAAATGGAGTAAAGGCAGTGGTTATAAAGAGAGACTCAAACAAAGTCATTGGTAAGCCGAGTTCTGATGCCCCTTTAAACTGTCTCAGAGAAGTCCTCATCGAGTGGCAGCCTTCATGCTGTTCCACTCCATGATCTTCTGCCTACAAAGCAGCAGGTGTCACCTCCAGAGATTAATTCATGTCCAAGCCTTTTTGGACTCCAAAGGTATGCAGGGCACAGCAAGCTACCTCTATGTAGGATACCTATTTGGGAGCACATTGCAAAATCCCACACACCTATTACCTATTTAAGACCTTTATAGTTCTTTCAGTTGCAGTTCTTGTAGAAGCATGTGTTCCGCTGTAGCACTCCTCAGCTGCTACTCTTGCAACTTAGAGAGAGGTCATGATCCATAGCAAGTTTGTCACACATAAGCCATCTGGTTACTCCAGATTCTCTCATCAGTGTCATGAAAACTTACAGAAAATCTGACATTGATGTGCAGAAATTTTGGTTGTAGTCACACATTATCTGTACATTGAGCGATTGAAAGCCCTTTCTATTCAGAATGTTTAGGGTGTTAACTGTAGGAGTTCACAATGCTACATGAGTCTCATGTATTGCATCTGACACTTTTGGTAATCCAGAAACCTAATAAAACTATTAGCCTGCTGCCTGCTATTTGTGCCAACTTAAATGAATTCTCCTGATCATAGTATAATAGTAGGTACAGCACAGGAGGAGGCCATTCGGCCCAACATGTCTGTGCCAGCTCTTTGAAAGAGCTATCCAATTAGCCCCATTCCCCTGCTCTTTCCCCATAGTCATGTAATTTTTTTCCCTTCCAGTATTTATCCAATTCCCCTTTGAACGTTACTATTGATTCTGCTTCCACCACCCTTACAGACAGTGCATTTCAGATCATTACAATTCACTGCACAAAAAATGGTGTCAGTTACCTGATAAATGCATGCCTGGATGACAGCCTCGGCCTCCTCCCGAGATCCCCACCATCACAGAAGCCAGTCTTCAGCCAATTCGATTCACTCCACATGATATCAAGAAATGGCTGCGTGCAAGAATTGTGCTCCAGAAGTAGCCTCTAGCCAAGCTGTTCCAATACAGCTACAACATGGCATCTCACAAAAAAGTGGAAAATTGTCCAGTGTGTCCTGTCCACAAAAAGGAGGACAAATCTGTCTTTACCAAGGATGAAGATACTGCCAGCCAGAGTCTCAGTGAAGGAAGGTATTTGAGATACTGGACGGGCTAATAATTGATAAAGAAGAGGTACTAGAAAGGCTGGCTGTACTTAAAGTAGATAAATCACCCGGTCCAGATGGGATGTATCCTAGGTTGCTGAGGGAACTAAGGGTGGAAATCGCAGAGGTGCTGGCCATAATCTTCCAAACATCCTTAGATACGCGGATGTTGTCAGAGGACTGGAGAATTGCAAATGTTACACCCTTTTTTGAACATGATTGTAAGGATAAACTCAGCAACTATAGGCCAGTTTAACCTCGGTGATGGGGAAGCTTTTAAAAACGATAATCCGGGACAGAATTAACAGTCACTTAGACAAGTGTAGTTTGATTAGGGAAAGCCAACATGGATTTATTAAAGGCAAATAATGTTTAACTAACCTGATAGTTTTTTGATGAGGCAACAGAGAGCGTAGATGAGGGCAAAGTAGTTGACGTGATGTATACGGACTTTCAAAAGGCATTTGATAAAGTGCCGCATGGTAGGCTTTTCATTAAGATTGTGGCCCATGCAATAAAGGGGGCAGTAGCAACATGGATACAGAATTGTCAATGGGACAGAAAACAGAGTAGTGGTGAACAGATGTTTTTCAGACTGGAGGGAGGTGTACAGTGGTGTTCCCCAGGGGTCGGTGCTGGGACCGCTGCTTTTCTTGGTATATATTATTGACTTGGACTTGGGTGTACAGGGCACAATTTCCAAACTTGCAGGTGACAAAACTTGGAAGGGTAGTAAACAGTGAGGAGGATAGTGATAGACTTCAAGAGGATGGAGACAGCCTGGCGGCATGGGCGGACACGTGGCAGATGAAATTTAACACAGAAAAATGCAAGGTGATGCATTTCAGTAGGAAAAATGAGGAGAGGCAATATAAACTAAAGAGCACAATTCTAAAAGGGGTAAAGGAACAAAGGGATCTGGGGGTGTATGTACACAAATCATTGAAGGCGGCAGGGCAGGTTGCGAAAGCAGTTAAAAAGCATATGGGATCCTGGACTTTATAAATAGAGGCATAGAGTACAAAAGTAAGGAAGTCATGATGAACGTTTATAAAACAATGGTTCAGCCACAACTGGAGTATTGTGTCCAGTTCTGGGCACCAGAATTTAGGAGAGATGTGAAGGCCTTAGAGGGATTGCAGAAGAGATTTACTAGAACAATTGCAGGGATGAGGGACTTTGGTTTCGTGGACAGACTGGAGAAGCTGGGATTGTTCTCCTTGGAACAGAGACGGTTGCGAGGAGATTTGATAGAGGTATTCAAAATCATGAAGGGTCTAGTCAGAGTAGATAGAGAAAAACTGTTCCCGTTGGCAGAAGGGTCAAGAACCAGAGGGCATATATTTAAGGTGATTGGCAAAAGAACCAAAGGTGACATGAGGAAAAACTTTTTTACACAGCAAGTAGTTAGGATCTGGAATGCATTGCCTGAGGGGTGGTGGAGGCAGATTCGATAATGGCCTTCAAAAGGGAACTGGATAAGTACTTGAAACAAAAAAATATGCTGTGGTACGGGGATAGGGTGGGGGACTGGGACTAGCTGGATTGCTCTTGCATAGGGCCGGCGAGGACTCGATGGGCTGAATGTCCTCCTTCCCGGATATAACCTTTCTACGATTGTATGATTCTATAATCCAATCAAGCCAATTACTGCCCCATCAGCCTACTCTCAATCATCAGCAAAGTGATTGAAGGAGTCGTCGACAGTGCTATCAAGCAGCACTTACTCACGAATAACCGATGCTCAGTTTGGGTTCTGCCAGGACCACTCGGCTCCAGACCTCATTACAGCCTTGGACCAAACATGGACAAAAGAGCTGAATTTCTGAGTTAAGGTGAGGGTGATTGCCCTTGATATCAAGGCAGTATTTAACTGAATGTGGCATCAAGGAGCTCTATTAAAATTGAAGTCAATGGGAATCAGGGGGAAAACTGTCCTGTGGCTGGAGTCATACCTAGCACAAAGGAAGATGGTAGTGGTTGTTAGAGGCCAATCATCTCAGCCCCAGGACATCGCTGCAGAAGTTCCTCAGGGCAGTGTCCTAGGCCCTTCAGCTGCTTCATCAATGACCTTCCATCCAACATACGGTTAGAAGTGGGGATGTTCACTAATGATTGCACAGTGTTCAGTTCCATTTGTAATCCCTCAAATAATGCAGCAGACCATGCCTGCATGCAGCAAGACCCGGACAAAATCCAGGCTTGGGCTGATAAATGGCAAGTAACATTCGCACCAGACAAGTGCCAGGCAATGACCATCTCCATCAGGAGAGAGCCTAACCACCTCCCCTTGACATTCAATAGCATTACCATCGCTGAATCCCCACCATCAACATCCTGGGGGTCACCATTGACCAGAAACTTAACTGGACCAGCCATATAAATACTGTGGCGACAAGAGCGGGTCAGAGGCTGGGTATTCTGTGGCGAGTGACTCACCTCCCGACTCCCCAAAGCCTTTCCACCATCTATAAAGGCACAAGTCAAGAGTGTGATGGAATACTCTCCACTTGCCTGGACGAGTACAGCTCCAACAACACACAAGAAGCTCAACAACATCCATGACAAAGCAGTCCGCTTGATTGGCACCCCATCCACCACCTTAAACATTCAACACCTCCACCACCAGCGCACCGTGGCTGCAGTGTGTACCATCTACAAGATGCACTGTAGCAACTCACCAAAGTTTCTTTGACAGCACCTCCCAAACCAGTGACCTCTCCCACCTTGAAGCACATGAGCAGCAGGTACATGGGAACACCAGCACCTGCACGTTCCCCTCCAAATCACATACCATCCTGACTTGGAAATCTATCGTCGTCGTTCCTTCATCGTCGATGGATCAAAATCCTGGAACGCCCTACCTAACAGCACTGTGGAAGAACCTTCACTACACGGACTGCAGCGGTTCACGAAGGCAGCTCACCACCACCTTCTAAAGGGCAATTAGAGATTGGCAATAAATGCTGACCATGCCAGTGACGCTCACATCCCATGGATGAATAAAAAATTACACTGGTCCTTTATAACTGTTGGAAATGAGCCAGTGGCATAAAAGTCGAGTGCCATGATTACTTTTACTGCCACAGGCAGGGCTGTTGGTCTTGGCTGCAGTTGTTCACGCTGAAAATAGTAAGGAGTCCTGCAAGCTTTACTAAGTTATTCAAAAGATCTGCATGACCTATAATTTTTTTGATGAGGAATAATACCTTGTAGGGGGCATCCTCCTCACATACTTTCTAATCCTCTTTTACTCCATCCTATGCTGCTTCTCCTTCTCCAGTTAAATTTCAAACAAGGGAATGTTCATTGGGAATCCCATACCTGGTACTCAGAACCTTACTTGTAGGGTGGGAAAAGTTCCCAGTGGTCTCTCTGACAAGCTCTATCCAGATGAAAAGCACTCCAAAAACTCGTTCTGAACCCCAATCACCCTTCAATGGCTATGGTAATATAATGTAATTTAATGGCTGCTTTTATTTGAGACTTTTTGTCACATTTTCTCTGGATATAACATTCAGTAGGCGAGCTGACCATGGAGGGTGATTGCTACAGTGTGCTTGCTCCCATTAGGGAGCCCTCTAGTGTTCAATTACACAATATGCAAGTACAATACATACCAGTTTCTCCCCCAGAATTTTAAAGTGACAATAACCATCTCCAAGAATGAGTCTAGTTAAGAGCTAAAAACATGTAAAGAAATTCAGCAACTACATTGTACAATAAAGTGATTCAAAAACCAGAGGAAGTACAATACATATCATTCAGCAGGGTACTGGAAGGCTACTATCATCTGTGGATGAATCACACTCTGCATAATAAGAGGGATAAGGGAAGAAAATTGTAGGAAGGAACAGAAAAACTGACAAATTACAAATAATTTCTCAGAAGCAATTGATTTTTTATACAACTGAGTAAATATCACGTAACAACAATTATTGTATTCTTGTGATTGACGTCTTTATTCAACTCCATCTGTACTCATACATGAAAGTCAGCACAGATTGTTAAAGGAAAATCATGTTTGACTAACTTTGATTGAGTTCTTTGATGAAAGAACGGATAGGGTTGATGAGGGTAGTGTGGTTGATGTGCATATGGACTTTCAAAACACATCTGATAAAGTATCATTTAATAGACTTGTTAGCAAAATTAAAGCAACAGAAAGCAGAGAGTAGTGGTGAACGGTTGTTTTTCAGACCGGAGGGAAGTATACAGTGCTGTTCCCCAGGGGTCAATATTAGGACCACTGCTCTTTTTGCCCCTAATGGGAGCAAGCACACTGTAGCAATCACCCTCCATGGTCAGCTCGCCTACTGAATGTTATATCCGGAGAAAATGTGACAAAAAGTCTCAAATAAAAGCAGCCATTAAATTACATTATATTACCATAGGCATTAAACAGTGATTGGGGTTGAGAACGAGTTTTTGGAGTGCTTTTCATCTGGATAGAGCTTGTCAGAGAGACCACTGGGAACTTTTCCCACCCCACAAGTAAGAGGGTCTGAGTACCAGGTATGGGATTCCCAATGAACATTCCCTTGTTTGAAATTTAACTGGAGAAGGAGAAGCAGCATAGGATGGAGTAAAAGAGGATGAGAAAGTATGTGAGGCAGCACGGATACAAAAGTGGCTAAGCAACAGAAAGCAGAGAGTAGTGGTGAACGGTTGTTTTTCAGACCGGAGGGAAGTATACAGTGCTGTTCCCCAGGGGTCAATATTAGGACCACTGCTCTTTTTGATACATATTAATGACATGATCTTGGGTATAATTTCAAAATTTGCAGATGACACGAAACTCAAACGTAGTAAATAATGTGGAGGATAACAACAAACTGGTGAAATGGGCAGACACGTGGTATATGAAATTTAACGCCGAGAAATGTGAAGCGATGCATTTTGGTAGGAAGAATGAGGAGAGGTGATATAAACCAAAAGGTACGATTTTAAAGGGGGTGCAGGAACAGAGAGATCTGGGCGTGTATATACAAAAATCTTTGAAGATGGCAAGACAAGTTGAGAAGGCTGTTAAAAAAGCATATGGGATATTTATTAATAGAGGTATAGAGTACAAAAGCAAGGAAGTTATGCTAAACCTTTATAAAACACTGGTTAGGCCTCAGCTGGATTATTGCGTTCAATTCTTGGCACCAAACTTTAGGAAGAATGTCAAGGCCTCAGAGAGGGGGCTGAAGAGATTTACTGGAATGGTATCAAGGATGAGGGACTTCAGTTATGTGGAGAAACTGGAGAAGCTGGGGTTGTTCTCCTTAGAGCAGAGAAGGTTAAGGGGCAAGTTGATAGAGGTGTTCAAGGTCATGAATGGTTTGGATAGAGTATTTAAGAACATAGGAAATAGGAGCAGGAGTAGGCCATATGGCCCCTTGAGCCTGCTCCGCCATTCAATCAGATCATGGCTGATCTTCGACCTCAACTCCACTTTCCCGACCTATCCACATATCTCTTGATTCCCCCAGAGTCCAAAAATCATCTCAGCCTTGAATATATTCAATGACTCAGCATCCACAGCCCTCTGGGGTAGAGAATTCCAAAGATTCACAACCCCCTGAGTGAAGAAATTCCTCCTTCGCTCAGTCTTGAATGGCTGACCCCTTATCCTGCGACTATGCCCCCTTGTTCTAGACTCTCTAGCCAGGGGAAACAATCTCTCAGCATCTACCCTGTCAATCCCCCTCAATCTTATATGTTTCAATGAGATCACCTCTCATTCCTCTAAACTCCAGAAAGTATAGGCCCATTCTACTCAACCTCTCTTCATAGGACAATCCTCTCATCCCAGGAATTAATCTAGTGAACCTTCGTTGCACCGCCTCTAAGGCAAGTATATCCTTCCTTGGGTAAGGAGACCAAAACTGTACACAGCACTCCAGGTGATGTCTCATTAAAGCCTTGTACAACTATAGTAAGACTTCCCTACTCTTGTACTCCAACCCCCTTGCAATAAAGGCCAACATGCCATTTGCCTTCCTAATTGCCTGCTGTACGCGCATACTAACTTTGTGTTTCTTGTACGAGGGCACCCAAGTTTCTCTGAACACCAACATTTAATAGTTTCTCACCATTTAAAAAATATTCTGTTTTTCTATTCTTCCTACCAAAGTGAATAACCTCACATTTCCCCATATTATACTCCATCTGCCTTTGTAAATAAGAGTAAATAATGAAAAACTGTTTCCAGTGGCAGAAGGGTCAGTAACCAGAGGACACAGATTTATGGTGAATGGTAAAAGAGCCAGAGGCAACATGAGGAAACATTTTTTTACACAGCGAGTTGTAATGATCTGGAACGCACTGCCTGAAAGGGTGGTGGAAGCAGATTCAATAGTAACTTTCAAAAGGGAATTGGATAAATACTTGAAGGGAAAAAAAATTACAGAGCTATGGGGAAAGAGCAGGGGAATGGGACTAATTGGATAGCTCTTTCAAAGAACCGGGACAGGCATAATGGGCCGAATAGCATCCCCCTGTGCTGTACCTACTATGATAGTATGATACTATGAATAGGAAGAGCAAGAGAAAAAAAGAAACTTCAGGTACATTGTTCTTCTTGAGTTATATTTGAGGGAGAAATGAACAACTGTGTGGTGAATCTTGTCATCCTTTACATAACATTCTTGTTAAGAGATCAATTTATGATTCGGCTAACTTAATTTGCAGAGTTCCACTAATAGCCAATAGTTCAATTTAACCTCAGAATCTCATTGTAAGTGAAGCTTTCTCCCTTTTCCTTCAACAACAACAATTTGCATTCATACAGTGCCTTTAACGTAGTGAAACGCCTCAAAGCACTTCACAAGAGCGTTATCAAACTAAATTTGACACCGAGCCACGTAAGGATATATTAGGACAGGTGACCAAAAGCCTGATCAAAGAGGTAGGTTTTAAGGAACGTCTTGAAGGAGAAGAGAGAGGTAGAGAGGTGAAGAGGTTTAGGGAAGTAATTCCAGAGTTTAGGGCCTAGGCAGCTGAAGGCACGGCTGCCAATGTTGGAGCAATTAAAATCGGGGATGCGCAAGAGGCCAGAATTGGAGGAGTGCAGACACCACGGAGGGTCCTAGGGCTGCAGGAGGTTACAGAGATACGGAGGGGTGAGGCAGTGGAGGGATTTGAAAACAAGGATGAGAATTTTAAAATTGAGGCGTTGCCGGACCAGGAGCCAATGTATGTCAGCGAGCACAGGGTGATGGATGAATGGGACTTGAGAGTTAGGATATGGGCAGCAGAATTTTGGATGAGCTCAAGATTATGGAGGGTGGAAGATGGAAGGCCAACCAGGAGAGCATTGGAATAATCAAGTCTGGAGGTAACAATGGCAACGATGAGGGTTTCAGCAGCAGATCAGCTGAGGCAGGGACTCAGAGAAGGATGATATTACAGAGGTGGAAATAGGCGGTCTTTGTGATGGAGTGGATATGGGATCGGAAGCTCATCTCAGGGTCAAATAGGATGCCAAGGTTGCGAATGGTTTGGTTCAGCCTCAGACACTGGCCAGGGAGAGGGATGGAGTCAGTGGCTAGGGAATGGAGTTTGTGGTGGGAACCAAAGACAATGGCCTCGGTCTTCCCAATACTTAGCTGGAAGAAATTTCTGCTCATCCAATACTGGGTGTCGTTCAAACAGCATGACAAGTGGAGGTGTCAAGAGAGGTGGTGAAGAGGTAGAGCTGGGTGTCGTCAGCGTACATGTGGAACCTGATATTGTTATTTTCGGATGATGTCGCCGAGCGGCAACATGTAGATGAGAAATAGGATGGGGCCAAGGATAGATCATTGAGGGACTCTAGATGTAACGGTGCGGGAGCGGAAAGAGAAGCCATTCAAGTGATTCTCTGGCTCCGACTGGCTAGCTTAGAATGGAACCAGGCGAGGGCAGTCCCACCTAGCTGGACAACGGACAAGAATGGTGTGGTCAACTGTGTCAAAGGCTGCAGACAGGTCAGGAGGATGAGGAAGGATAGTTTACCATGGTCACAGTCACATAGGATGTCATTTGTGACTTTGATAAGGGCCGTTTCAATGCTGTGACAGCGGCAGAAAACTGATTGGAGGGGTTCAAACATGGAGTTGCGGGAAAGATGGCCACAGATTTGGGAGGCGACAACACGTTCAAGGATTTTGCAGAGGAAAGGGAGGTTAGAGATAGGACGGAAGTTTGCAAGGACAGAGGGGTCAAGGGTGGTTTTTTTGAGGAGGGGAGTGATGACGGCAGATTTGAAGGGGAGAGGAACAGTACCTGAGGGGAGAGAACCGTTAACAATATCATCTAACATGGGGGCCAAGAAGGGAAGTTGGGTGATCAGCGGTTTGGTGGGAACAAGGTCGAGGGAGCATGCGATGGACAAGATGAGCTGAGAGGGCATGAGAGGAGATAAGGAAAGAAACTAGAGAAAGATGAGAGTTCAGGGCTAGGCCAGAGGGGAAGTTTAGGGGAAGTTTGGCTTGGTGGGCTAGGGGAAGGGAGGGAAGTGGCAGAGGCAACTGAACGGATTGTCTCAATCTTTGTGACAAAGAAGTCCACGAGTTCCTCGCACTTGGTGTTGGAGGTGAGGGTGGAAGGTGCAGGGAGAGGGGTTTAAGAAGATGGTTTGTAATCGAGAAAAGAAGCCAGAAACAAACTTAATTTGCAGAGTTCCACTAATAGCCAATCGTTTGATTTAACCTTAGATTCTCATTGTAAGTGAAGCTTTCTCCCATTTCCTTCTTTCACAGCTCAAAGAAAAGATCCCTATGAATAAGTGATTAACATTTTCTGTACTGTGCCAAACCTCTTTCTCCATCATGGCAGTTTTTTTTTTTTTTTTAAGAACAATATGTTAAAGACTCAGCAAAGGAACAGGCCATATTGGATTTAGTAACTTGTGAACAATCTAACGCTAAGGGAACTTCTTCCAAATAGTAACCATAATATGATTGAATTTGATATTAGGTATGAAAGGGATAAGGGAAAATCACTTACCAAGGTTTTAAACTTCAAAGGGATAAGAAATGAATTCACCACAGTAAAATAGGCTGAACTGTAATGGGTTAAACCTACTGATAAACAACGGGAATGAATCAAAGTAGTATTTGCTATGATACAAACCAATACGTACCCCTAAAAGGTAAAAGCTCCACTTTTGTAGTTAAGCAACCACGATGAATAAATGAGGTAAGAGACAGTATCAAGAAAAAATGTCTTACACAAATGCAAGGAAAAGTGATAGCTCTACCAGTCAGTTGGACTATGAGAACAACAAAAGGATGCAAAGAAAGTAATGAGGTGCAAAAGGGGAATGTGAGAAAAAAATTGCAAGAGATATCAAACGTAACCGCAAAAGATTTTATAAATATATTAAGGGAGGGAGTGTGGTAAAGGGGATTGAGGGCCCTTTTAAAACAGATGCAGGCAAGACTATAATCCTATCTACCACCTTAAACATCCACTCCCTCCACCACCGGTGCACAGTGGTTACTGTGTGTGCTATTTACAGCATGCACTGCAACAACTCACCAGGGCTTCTTCGACAGCAACTTACAAAACCAACTAGAAGGACAAAGGCAGCAGATGCATGGGAACCCATCACCTCCACGTTCCGCTCCAAGTCATACACCACACTGGAGTAGATATATCACCATTCCTTCATCGTTGTTGGGTCAAAATCATAGAATGGTTAGAATCATAAAATGGTTACAGCACAGAAGGAGACTAGTCAGCCCATTGAGCCCATGCCAACTCTTTGCAAGAGCAATCCAGTTAGGACCATTCCCTCACTTTTTCCCCCCATAGCCCTGTAAAATTTTGCCCTTCAAGTATTTATCCAATTCCTTTTTGAAAGCCATGATTGAATCTGCTTCCATCAATCTTTCAGGCAGCACATTCCAGATCATAACTACTCGCTGCGTAAAAAAGTGTTTCATCATGTTGCCTTTGTTTCTTTTGCCAATCATCTTAAATCTATGTCCTCTGGTTCTCGACCCTTCACCAATGGGAACAGTTTCTCTTTATTTACTTTATCTAAACCCTTTATGATTTTGAACACTTCTTTCAAATCTCCTCTCAACCTTCTCTGCTCTAAAGAGAACAACTCCAGTTTCTCCAGTCTCTCCACGTAATTGAAGTCTTATCCCTGGCACCATTCTAGTAAATCTCTTCTGCACCCTAAGCCTTCACATTCTTCCTAAAATGCGGTGCCCAGAATTGGACACAATACTCCAGTTGTGGCTGAAACAATGTTTTATAAAGGTTCAACATGATTTTAAGGTGATTGGCAAAAGAACCAAAGTGACATGAGGAAAAACTTTTTCAAACAGTGAGTGGTTAGGATCTGGAATGCACTGCCAGAGGGAATGGTGGAGGCAGATTCAATCATGGCTTTCAAAAGGGAACTGGATAAGTACTTGAAGGGAAATATTTGCAGGGCTATGGGGAAAGGACGGGTGAGTGGGACTAGCTGGATTGCTCTTGCATAGAGCCACACGGACTCGATAGGCCAAATGGCCATCTTCTGTGTTGTAACCCTTCTATGATTCTAACATAACCTTCTTGCTTTTTTACTCTATGCCTCTATTAATAAAGCCCAGGATCCCGTATGCTTTTTTAACTGCTTTCTCAACCTGTCCTGCCATCTTCAAAGATTTGTGCAAATACAACCCCAGGTCTCTCTGTTCCTGCACCCCCTTTAGAATTGTCCCATTTAGTTTATATTGCCTCTCCTCATTCTTCCTGCCAAAATCATGGAACTCCCTACCTACCAACACTGTGGGAGTACATTCACCAAACGGACTACAGCGGTTCAAGAAGGCGGCTCACCACCACCTTCTCAAGGGTAACCCGGGATAGACAAATTCTGGTCTTGCTTGCATCCCTAGAATGAATATTTTTTTTTAAATGGACAATAAGAAAATGCAAATTTGTTAAATGAGTACTTTATATCTGTTTTCACAGTGGAGGAAGAGGATAAAATATCAAGGGAACCTAAAAATGTCAAGGAAAGAAACTTAGTGGTTTTAATATAAATTTAAAAATGATAAAGAAAATAATGGGCCTGAAGATACACAAATCAAGGCCCTAATGATTTCCACCTCAGAATATTAAAAGAAACAGGTAAGGAAATTGTCAACATATTAGTCATAATTTTCCAATGGTCTCTAGGTTCAGGAATTGTGCCTTTGGATTGGAAAATTGCAAATGTCACTCCATTGTTCAAGAAGGGGGGGGGGGTGGGGGAGAAACCTGGTTACTGGAATGTATGATCAGAGACAGGGTGACTGCGCATGTGGACAAATATGAGCTGATCAAAGAGAATCAGTGAGAGAGAGATAGAGAGAAAGGGAGACTCAATTGGTAAGGTTCTATATAAATGCAAGTTCTTTCCATGGAATGCATATTAGCATGTGCACAATTTGCTAAGATGGTCATTGGGAAGGTGCAGTACATGGAGTGCATCAGTATAAAGAGTGGATAGTGAGGTCAGGCATGCTCTCAGCTGACCTGTTGTATTTTCAGACGAATAGCTTTTTTAAAAACTATTTTCAGTGCTGATTCTTGTTAGGTTACTTTTTTTTGCTCAAGTTTTTTTGTCTAATAGTTTTGGCTGCCAGATTTTTAGCTGTTGCAATTATAAATTTTAAAATGGGGATTCTTTTTTTTAATAGGTAAAAAAAGACTGCACGCCAGACTGCACCAGAGGCAGACTGCACGCATTAGCCCTTACTCAGAAAACCGTATCTCCAGCAAAAGACATATCTACTTTTGAATGCTGGAGGAAAATTGCCTTCACAGGTTCTGCTTCACTAGGGAGACAGAATTATGTCTTCTAGATTCTTACCTCTGCAATCTCCATCACAGGGATGACAGTGACATAGTCACCACAGCCCTGAGCTTTTATGCAACTGGCTCATTCCAACTGCTTCATCAGTCAATCTGCAGTTCACAGATGGAACAATCTGGACTAACCTGTTGTTTTCCAGGGTAAACAATTTCATCACTTTCCTCATAAGCAAGCAGCAGCACAGAATATTGTGCCAATTCTTTTTTTACAGATGGCAGAATTCTCTAACATCCAGGGTATTATTGATGGCTCCTATGGCTCCTGCACAAAAACCCATTATCTTCATGAACCACAATTGCTTCCATTTCAATGTGCAGATCAAAACAGGATGATGCAAATGAATGCCTGCTTCCCAGGTGTTCCTTTTAAGGCAATCCACTGTACCAGGATTATCTGATGGAGAAAAGAAATGCAAGAATAGTTCCCAAGAGGCCCAAGCTATTCTCTTTGCCCTGGTTTCTGATATCTCGGACAGTCAAGAACAGCAACATAGCATTGGTCAATGCAAGCACCAGAATCATTATTACACACACTATAGGCATCGTGAATCAGTGCATCAAATGGCTGGATGCACCAGCACATGGCTTACAATACAGCCCTGCCAGAGTCTCCAAGGTGATCATAGTCTGCTGCATGCTTCATAACTTCGCCAACCAAAGTTTCACAAGCATGGAGGAGCTGGAAGAGAAGGTGGAGGAAACCCAATCTCAGCCAAGGTAAAAGTAAGAAGCCAGCCCTCTTTGTAGGCAGCATGCGTCATATGGCAAGTTCTCATTAATAAGACCTTCATAGAAATGCCAAAACTGTCCAATAAAATCATATAGCACAGAAGGAGGCCATTTGGCCCATTGTGCCTGTGCCAACTCTTTAAAAGAGCTATCCAATTAGTCCTACTCCCCTGGTCTTTTCCCATAGCCCTGCAATATTCTCCTTTTCAAGTATATAACCAATTCCCTTTTGAAAGTTACTACTGAATCTGCTTCCACCACCCTTTCAGATAGTGCATTCCAGATCATAACTCGCTGGGTAAAAAAAAATTCTTCTCATTTTCCCCATGGATTTTTTTGCCAATTTTAAATCTGTGCCTTCTGGTTACCAACCCTTCTGCCAGTGGGAACAGTTTCCTCCAACTACTCTATCAAACCCCTCATAATTTTGAACACCTCTATTAAATCTCCCCTTAATCTTCTCTGCTCTAAGGAAAACAATCCCAGCTTCTCCAGTCTCTCCACAGAACTACACAGTTCCTCATCCCTGGTACCATCTCGTAAATCTCCTCTGCACTCTCTCCAAGGCTTTGACATCCTTCCTAAAGTGTGGTGACCGGAATTGGACACAATACTCCAGCTGAGACCTAACCAGTGATTTATAAAGGTTTAGCATAACATCCTTGCTTTTGACCCTATACCTCTATTTATAAAGCCAAGGCCCTCGTATGGTGTTTTAACAGCCATATCAACTTGTCCTGCCATCTTCAAATATTTTGTGTACATAAAGGCCCAGGTCTCTTTGTTCTTGCACCACTTTAAAATTGTATCATTTAGTTTATAAATCTCCTCATTCTTTCTTCCAAAATGCATCACTTTACACTTCTCTGCAATAAATTTCATCCATGTGCCTCCTCCTTTCACCAGTCTGTATGTCCACATGAAGTCTGCTACTATCCTCCTCAATGTTTGCTACATTTTCAAGCTTTGTATCAACCAAAAACATACATTGGAATGACTAGTTCAGGGCAGGCTGTCGCTCAGCTTCTGCACCACCTCTTTATTCAAAATTCCAATTCAGAGAACCCAATGTTAATCTATCTTAATTCAAAGACAAATGCTTAGTGACAAGCCTGGCAGCCGATAATCACAAGACATGCCATTCACCATTCCAAACCCAACAAGAACTAGATAACCAAATTTTATAATATATATAATTTTATATAAAATAAATACCACTAGTAGATCTCACATGGCAATGCTCATGTTGAGTCAAAGGTTACACTGTTGCAAGGGAGAAGATGTTAGGAATACGGAAGTGAAACAATTTGGAAAGAAGTTTGTAAGAGATGTCCCCAGAGTCTGTAAGTAAGTGATTTTTGATTGATACCTGAAAAAAAATCCTTATCCACTGCAGCTCAATGACTAACCATTGTGAATGGACAGAATTGCTGTCAACCATAAAAATTCTAAAATTTGTAATATAGAGTAAGACAGAGATAGAAGTATTAGTTGGACTCCCACAGTGTTGCTCACAGGTAGTCTGGGACTTGGAGTGCATAGTTTGATGTTGACCACAGTCCTGCTGCAGGTTAAACGTGACAATGGTTTGCCCACCACTGTAATTCAGCAAGTTTACAGAAGCAATGGGGCAGAGAGTATTTAAAAGGTATATCGCACACTGTAATCAGAGAAATCATTGAAAAAGTGCAAAATTGCTTATCTGCCCAGCTGGAAAGTAACTAATTATGCCACAAAACAGGTACACTTAAAAATACCAGGTCTAAACTAAATTTTAATAGTTAATGACTGCCAAACAACTAAAAATTAACATTTAAAATGTGGAGTCTCATTACTCCTTATTTTAATAGTATTTGGTCATTAAAAACAAATTAAATTTTTTTTCTACTTTTCCCTTCTGTTTCTTTTATTTAATTCAATTATTTCTTACCCTCTCTTTTTTCACTGTCTATAACTGTTTTTACAATGATTTAATGTTGTACCTTTCACTTCCTGGTTTTAAGCCTGCAGAGAGATACGCAGCTTGTCAAAAATAAGAAGATAAGAAATAGGAGCAGGAGTAGGCCATACGGCCTCAAGCCCGCTCCGCCATTCAATAAGATCATGGCTGATCTACCTCAATTCCACTTTCCCGCCCTAACCCCATATCCCTTAATTCCCTTTGTGTCCAAATATCCATCGATCTCAGTCTTGAATATATTCAACGACTATGCATCCACAGCCCTCTGAGGTAGAGAATTCCAAAGATTGAAAAAATGTGAAAAAAAGTGAAGAAATTTTTCCTCATCTCAATCCTAAATGGCCGACCTTTATCTTGAGACTATGACCTCTAGTTCTAGACTCTCCAGCCAGGGGAAACAGCCTCTCAGCATCTACCCTGTCAAGCCCTTTAAGAATTATATATGTTTCAATGAGATCACCTCTCATTCTTCTAAACTCCAGAGAATATAGGCCCATTCTACTCAATCTCTCCTCATAGGACAACCCTCTCATCCCAGGAATCAATCTAGTGAACCTTCGTTGCACCACCTCTAAGGCAAGTATACTGGGCGCTAAATTGGACCGTGTAGCGCCCGTTGTTTCGCGCTACCCAGCCTCTTCAACATCCAAGATGGCGTCTTGGATGTGCACGCCAGACGCCATTTTGGTATAGGAGTTAGCGCAGGCACAGATAACGAACGCTGGAATCATGTAAAGTAGGGAGAAAATGGCTTCAATCAGTGTACAATGTTGATTTAAAGTGATAGACACCATTTTGGGACTTAATGCTGAACTCAACGCACAGTCTTAACCCCGACCATCTGAACGTGTCTTAGAGTACCTGGAGGAACCCCACCAGCGCTATTTAAAGGGACTATGCAGGATTTACAGGTTAGTGGCTGGTTTATTGCTTCTGGCTGCCGAGACATTTGTAACTGTTTTTGGAGTTCTGCTACACTTGAATACTAGGACGCGGGGACATAGCCTAACAATTAGAGCCAGGACTTGCAGGAGTGAAGTTAGGAAATGATTCTACACGCAAAGATTGGGAGACGTTTGGAATGCTCTTCTGCAGACGGCAGTTAATGCTAGCGCAATTGAGAATTCTAAATCTGAGATTGATAGATTTCTGTGAACCAAGGATATTAAGGGATATGGGCTAAGGCGGGTATATGGAGTTAGGTCACAGATCCACCATGATCTGATCGAATGGTGGAACAGGCTTGAGGGGCAAAATGCCTCCGCCACTTGCAGCCTCCTGATAAGTACCAGCTTCTCCTGCAAGAAAGTGGGACTTGTGTCTGGGTGATGTACCGATCATGGTTGAATAGCTGCCAGTGTGTGTGGCCTGCGAGTTGTGGGTGGGCGGCTTGCAACGGTGGTAATGTGTAAGGGTGAGAGGATGGAGTACTGATGGAAAGAGTTTGTTGGTATGTGGGGGGGTTGTAATGCATGGAGCAATGGATGCGGCTAGTGGTGTAGTTGGTAGGAGACCCCACTTAACAGTTGACCTCGCTCATCTTGACCACTCATGTCAAAGCATTGACCTTCTTCCTGTTCTGCATCCATGTTCGTGATGCTGTGCGCCTGGCATTGACTTCATCCCCTAGTGTCTCCCACTACCTTTTGGGTGTATATCATTTTTTTTTATTCATTCATGGGATGTGGGCATCGCTGGCAAGGCCAGCATTTATTGCCCATCCCTAATTGCCCTCGAGAAGGTGGTGGTGAGCCGCCTTCTTGAACCACGGCAGTCCGTGTGGTGACGGTTCTCCCACAGTGCTGTTAGGAAGGGAGTTCCAGGATTTTGACCCAGCGACGATGAAGGAACAGCGATATATTTTCAAGTCGGGATGGTGTGTGACTTGGAGGGGAACGTGCAGGTGGTGTTGTTCACACTTTCCACCAGCAGAGGTAAGCTCCAATCTCTTAAAGGCAGGCTGTCTGTTAGAAATCTCTTAAATAACAGGTACCAGTTACCTTTAACAGCCCACTGTCTGCACGGAGTCTGAATGGAGATCAGACATAGCACACGTAAAGCATAGATGCAGGTCCCATCCCTATTTTTACATACTGATGAGTTATGTTAAAACATTGAATAAAGGTTGCGCACCACTAAATCCCACATCCTCCAACCTGCATGCCAGACCTCACCAATCTGAGACTCGTCAAGGTTCTCTGCTGATGCGCCAGAGGTCTTGGTGCAAGAGCTGGACAGAAGGAGGGACATCCTATATCTGCGGGGGTGGGGGGGGGGGGGGGGGGAGGAGGAGAGAGAAAGAGGGAGCAAGAGGCCCTCCAGATTACCATCACCGAATCCCCCACCATCAACATTGACCAGAAACTTAACTGGACCAGCCACATAAATACTGTGGCTACAAGAGCAGGTCAGAGGCTGGGTATTCTGCGGCGAGTGACTCACCTCCTGACTCCCCAAAGCCTTTCCATCATCAACAAGTCAGGAGTGTGATGGAATACTCTCCACTTGCTCGGATGAGTGCAGCTCCAACAACACTCAGGACAAAGCAGCCCGCTTGATTGGCACCCCATCCACCACCCTAAACATTCACTCCCTTCACCACCGGTGCACATTGGCTGCAGTGTGTACCATCCACAGGATGCACTGCATCAACTCGCCAAGGCTTCTTCAACAGCACCTCCCAAACCCGCGACCTCTACCACCTAGAAGGACAAGGGCAGTAGGCATATGGGAACACCACCTGCACGTTCCCCTCCAAGTCACACAGCACCCCGACTTAGAAATATATCGCTGCTCCTTTATAGTCGCTGGGTCAAAATCCTGGAACTCCCTTCCTAACAGCACTGTGGGAGAACCTTCACCACACAAGACTGCAGCGGTTCAAGAAGGCGGCTTACCACCACCTTCTCAAGGGCAATTAAGGATGGGCAATAAATGCTAGCCTTGCCAGCGATGCCCACATCCCATGAACGAATAAATAAAAGAGGAATGAATGGAGAAAGTTAGGCTTTTCATCTTGCAAAAGAGGCATCTAAAAGGTGATCTTAGAGATATTCATGATAATCAAGGGAATGGAAAAGGCCCTTGATGAAAATGAAGAGTATTTCTTGAAATTATGCAAGTGCAAGGTAAAATGGATTGAAACTAATAAAAAGGTAATTTTAGGACTAATATGAGGAAGTTCTTCACAGAAAAAGCAAGATCAACACTTGGAATGGAATTACAGACTGAGTAATGCAGGCAAAAACCATGGAATGATTTAAAAAACCATTGGATGATCAATAGGGACAGGATATGAGCATCTTTCTGGATGGATAAAAGAAGATAGGCCAAATGGCCTTCCTCATCCATAATTACATTCTGAAAAACATACATTTGAGTTCCTGAAAGTATATGTTGGGACTTCACTGTAATGCACATGGTCCGTCTGCAACAGCCTAGAATTGCAGGAACAGGTGCAGTTTTTAACTCTCTCCAGCTGACAGTGATAGGACGGGGCAGAATATCAGGGTAGAAATTGTTCCTCATTGCACTCACTTCCTGGGTGGAAAATGTGGGCAAAAGGATCAACAACCCATGCCTGGTATTACGAGAGGTCACCTAAAACAGGCACTAGGCCGCTCACACATCTTAATTAATGCCAGTGGAAGGACTCTTCTGTAAAATTAGTTTACAATGAGTGTAGCAAGTGACGGGCCTGCCCTGCTCAGCTCAAAATTCTTCAGTGGCCCCTGTGGCCAGCAATGAAAGGCAAGTTTTTATTTTAAAAACATTTAAATTTTTTTTTAAATCTTCCTGCGGAGCCAGGAGGTGCAGGAGTAGTCGCCCAATTCCAGTCATCAGGATCGCTCCATCCCCTCCAACCCCAGAGACTGACGGATCTCAGTGAAAATGTTAATAAAACCACTAAGGCAAAAGACAAATTTGTAGACAACTTTAATCATGTCGCTATGAAAATTAATTTTTATTTGTGTTTATGATAACTCAACCTCATTTTCAAAATTGTGGTATTTCAGTTCTGATGGAAAAAAATGGCATAGAAGGATTTTGAATTTTTTTAGATTTAATTGGTTCACTTGCTGCTTTTCTTTTATTGATAGATTTTCCTCTTTGCTCAAAGTTAGACTTCTAACTTGTTTCAGTTTGAGAAATATATGAAATAAACTGCAAGAAATTTGCATCTAATTTGCCTGTGTCAAATGTTGCACCTGAAATGTGAAATAGGAAGTGCACACAGACATACGGGCCTAGAAATTCTTGAAGCCCTGCTCCATTACCACAAGCTTGGTGGGACTGGAATTCCACCCGCCCATACTCTGACCCCCCTTCCCAAATCCAAAGGATGGGGTGATTTGCTTAATAGAGGTGAGAGCCTGTGCCATTTATGGTACTGGTGGACAGCAGAATTCTGGAGCAACTTCTTGCTGCTCTGTTGGGATAGTAAGAATTTTACCTAATCCTTGCTCCTGCACTGCTGTGCCACTCTCCAAACTGCACTTGTTCAGTAAACACACCTGCTTCATGCAGGCATATTTACTATCGGCAATACACTGCACAGAACTATTGAATTTTCCAGGGGAGCCCAATATCCCACCGGTCCCATCTCCAAAATGCATCATGTTGGAAAGGGACAGGTGGAAGAGGATCCTCAATTTGAAATTCTTTGAGGCCAGGAAGGGGTGGAAATTGGCTCTGCCCCAAATTCTGCCCCTCCCAGATTATGGGGAGAAAGTGGTACACAGCAGGTGACAAAGCTTGGAACAAAAAGAAAAATTTGTAAGAGACTGTGAAGGTATTTTTGATTGGATTTCCTTACCAGTTGAATAAATACCACAATCACTTTTGAATTCTTAGTACAAATAAAAGCAATGACAGATGCTATAAATATTTAAAATACATTAGCAAATGTAAAGATTCGACTCGGGGTCTATCTGTCTTGGTCAACCCTTTCCTTCAAAACTTGTCTACTGTCCAACAACAACAGTATATTGTCTGCACGGAGATCAGACATCATACACGTAAAACACAAATGCAGGTCCGATCCCTATGTTTACACACTGTTGAGTTATGTTAAAACATTGAATAAAGGTTGCACACTACTAAATCCCACATCCTCCAATCTGCACGCCAGACCTCACCAATCTGAGAGTGCGTGCACCAAGGTTCTCTGCTGATGCACTAGAGACCTTGGTGCAAGAGGTGGACAGAAGGAGGGGCATCCTATATCCACAGAGGGAGTGGGGTGCAAGAGGCCCTCCAGACATGTATTCAAAAGGCAGTGGGAGGTAGCGGGGGACGAAGTCAATGCCAGGCGTACAGCATCATGAACACGTTCAGATAGTCGGTGTTAATGCTCAACTCAATGCACAGTCTTAAGTCCCAAAATGGTGTCTATCACTTTAAATCAGCGTTGCACAATGAATGAAGCTATTGTCTCCCTACTTTACATGATTACAGTGTTAGTTATCTGCACCTGCACTAACTCCTATACCAAGATGGCGTCCGGCGCACATCACACTGGAAACGTGCATGCGCATCCATGACACCATCTTGGATGTCAGAAAGGCCGTGTAGTGCCAAAACAACGGATGCTACACGGCTCAATTTAGCGCTTGATGTTTCCTCTTATGAGGGAGTCCAAAACTAGGCGTCATAAATATAAGATAGTGACTAATAAATCCAATAAGGACTTCAGGAGAAACTTATTTATCCAGAGAGTGGTCAGAATGTGGAACTTGCTGCCACGTGGAGTAGTTGAGGTGAATAGCATAATGCATTTAAAGGGAAGCTAGATAAGTACATGAAAGCAAAATGAATAGACGGCTATGATGATAGGGTTAGATGAAGTAGAGCGGAGGGAGGCTTGTGTGGGGCATAAGCATGAGCATAGACCAGTTGGGCCGAATGGCCTGTTTCTGTGCTGTGAATTCTACGTAATAATTTGGGCAGAATTTCCTCAATCCAACTTTGTCGGTTTCTATGACAAACTTACGCCGAAATTTCCTGAGAATCTCATCAGCATACACCCGAACGTAAAAACAATCAGAAATTAGCATAGACAATCGGGAACCGAGGAACATATTGGGCCAGAAATTGCTCACCTCCGGACACCGTATTGCAAAGGCGTCCTCTCTCTCCGCCGGCGAATCCAGGTAGCAAGTTCGCGAATGCGTACATGCGCACTAAAACCTGGAACCCACAAACTTGCTCCTATTGGTGCACCGGTGGTTTGACAGTTCCGAATTAAAGGACCACGCTACACCACAATCAATGGAATTAAACATTCATAAACTTACCCATCTGCCCAGCTGGAACAAAGATACTTACGCCACCAAAAGGTACACTGGAAAATACCAGCCCTACACTACTTTTTAAAAGCACAATAACGGTTAATGAAACAAAAGATTAAATTTTAAAAATGTGGAATATCATATTGCTCTTATTTTAATATTTTTTGATTGAAAAATTAAAACACTTTTTTTACTTTTAACTTCTGTAAGTTTCATTACATTAATTCATTTGCTTGGCTTTTTATAAGCCATGTTAAATTTTTATTTAAACTAACGTACAGAAGTTAACGGTGAAGGAATGACTTCTAGTTGCCTGCTTGTGGGCGTGACATCTTTTCTTGATAGATTCTGTGGGCGTGGCTTCCATTCCCACAGTCGCTATCTGTTCTGAATGAACCTGCGCTGAAATCACAGCGCTGAACCTAAAAAAATTGAAAAGGGAGCAAGTAGTTGCTGGAGGACCACGAGGTAAGCTTTTTCATAGTGTTTGTCCGCAGGATGTGCGGACAGCCTTGCCACGCAGGTCGGAGAAAGTTCCGGCCCATTATCCTCTAAGTCTCTCTTTATCTTATTGATGTTATGAAAATTAAAGTCTAAAGCAATTAAACTACTTATGCACATCAAGCACTGCATGTCTAAAAAAATGCAATTGTGAAAGATTTTCTCTTTTTAATGCAACAGATTCTACTACCATTAAAAAGCATTCCAATATATAGAAAATTCAGCGTAGGTCTTAGTATAGAAAAACAATAAAAAAAACTTCACTAAAAGGCTATAAAATACCAGAAATAGTAACCAGGTCCTTCTGTGCCAAAATCTTTGGGTGTAAATTTGTGCCTATTCAGAACTGGCATAAATGCAGGAAACTAAAGTTCTCTGGTCTTTTGCATGGAGGGGGTGGGGCAGCTTTGTGGGGTTGTGCCCCCCTCCAAACAGAAATGGCACAAATGATCAAGGAAATCCGCAGTAGCGATATTTTGGTGTGAAATCAATTACGTGTGAATTTCCACAAAGAAAATGGAGTAACTCTGCTCTTTTATTGTAGTTATAACAAAACTGCCCTGGAAATTCTGGGCCACTGTTATAGTCTGAGGAGAGACACACACCTCAAGTTGTTGCTAGTTGGTGCATGCTGAAAAATTCTTTGCAGTGAGCAGCTCAGACTGTAGCACGTTGGGAATTGCAGACTCTGGTGTCACTCCTAACTCTACAGCTGACACAGTGATAACTTCAGGAAGAATATTAATTCAAATGTTAAGCTTTGAGCAAAAATAATGTAAAAGGCGTCAGTGACAAAGAAAGACAATTTGAGATCATGTGAAAAAATTATTTTAAAAAAATTTGTATTACATTATAAATGTAACTAATCATTTTTGCACTGGTGCACAATCAGCAAACTGAAGAAAAATGAATGCCGACTGAAAAATTGCTGTTAGATTGGTTCACCTAATTTTTTTTGAAATGGTAGATTGCTTAAATTCAGCTTTTAGGAGTGTAAAATTTGATCCAATTAAAAAATGCAACACTGATAGGAAATATGTGCAATAGTTTGTGTTACACTATTACTAGTAGATTTCCTGTGGCATTGCTCATAGTAAGTCACAGGATATATTACTTCATAACAGTACGGTGTTATTCCAATTAATGCACATTATTAGTGCCACTAATTTATGGTCATTACTACATGGTATTCTGGGATTTTCATTAGCGTTTTAGGGTTTGGCAGCACAGAAAAATACCCTGATCTGCATGGCTTACATGGTGAGGTCGATTTCCTAAGACTCAACCAAAAAAAATTGTTATGTATACAAGATGTGTTACAGACAGTGAGAGCAGAAACCTATCATATTCACCTGGGTTAAATTCATATTCAAGAGCTAAAGAACATTCTAATCCATTCTGACAACCAGCCACCTTGTGCTGCACGTTATTTTTTTATTTAACTTACAAATTACTTGAATTAGAGTTTTCAGCCAGGTATCATATCATAGTAGGTATAGCACAGGAGGAGGCCATTTGGCCCAGCGTGTCTGTGCTGGCTCTTTGAAAGAGCGATGTAATTAGACCCATTCACCAGCTCTTTCTCCATAGCCCTGTAAATTTTTCCCTTCAAGTATTTATCGAATTCCCTTTTGAAAGTTACTATTGAATCTGCTTCCACCACTCTTTCAGGCAGTGCATTCCAGATCATTACAACTCACTGCGTAAAAAAATACTTCATGTCCCCACTGCCTCTTGCCGATCACCTTAAACTTTTGTCTTCTGGTTACAGATCCTTCTGCCACTGGAAACAGTTTCTCCTTATTTTATCCAAATCGTTCATGATTTTGAACACTTCTATCAGACCTCCTCAACCATCTGGTCCAGGTCATTTTTCTACTTTGAGTACTGTCAATCTTTTAAGTACCTCATCTTGATCTATTTTTAATCCTATCCAATATCGCTACTATCTCCTCCTTTACTGCTACAATGGCAGCATTCTCTTCTCTATTGAAGATCAACTCGAGGTGGCAGGTGAGTTCCTGGTGTATAGGAAAGCTAAGATGATTGTGGGTTTAGAGGAATTTAAATTTTAAACCATACTGTTCAAAAAAATCAGTGTGAAAACAAAACTGGGAAATCTGTCCCTGTCCTAATGAATAGGACCACTGCAACAAAACAGGTAGAAGATCAGATGAAGAATTATTCTTTTATCTTTGTGCATCAGTACTCAGGCCAAAAATATTTAACTGACAACATTATCAACATCCTATACAGAACACCACTTCACTGGTGAAAATAATTCAGAAGCTGGTCTGAAACAAGTTATCACCCCTATTAGCTGGTAATGTACATTTAAAAGGTAACCTTTGCTATTCTGACAGGCATGTAGGTCTCTGTCTGAGAGGTGAAGGATAAATGAGACCTTATCCCAGGTTTTCCTTTCTTAGCATAGTTACCACTACAATTGCTATTGTCAGGTTTTAGACCAACTCAGATGGATGTGGGTTGTTCATACCCAATTTTCCTCAGTCAATTCATTAGTATAACTTCAGATGCAAGTCTGGATGAAGCTAAATAGCTGATTAATAGTGGGAGGGGAAAATTGCATTTAGTTTCATGGGGCAAATTGAAAGTAATTGTCACAATAGGGAGATAAAAATTCTGAGTCTTGATAGCCTCAGAAGCTATCACAACTCATTATGCCAATGTTAAGAGGGCAAGGACTTGGAAAAGATATGCCAATATGAAGAGAAAGGAAGCCTGAAATGCAGCTGTAAGTCTGCAGGCAAGTGACAGTGTTTGATGGCAATGGACATGGAGGTGGTGCTACATGAGGTTCGTGCGAGGAGGGTTATCCATTCTGTAACTTCACAATGTGATCCCCATAAATCAGCATTGCAGCATGCCTACATGCAAGTGGAGCCAATTTTCAGGCCACAGCTGATGATTACTGTCAGTGTATGCCTAATGCTGCATGGTAACTGCAGGCATCCTTATAGCAGATGGCACAGCATTGCATTTTCGCCTGCCACTGTATTGACCTAGACATTGAAAAGGCACTTACTCATGGTCATATCCAGATATGTGTGCCAAGGCCAGAAATGGTTGGTGGCAACTTGGCAGGTGCAGTCAATCAGGCACTGCTGATTCTTGATCACCCTGACATGTATCCTTTCATGCACTGTCACTGAAAGTGTGACAGACTGTAATTGGGGTTCTTCTGAGGAAGTATCCAACATTATGTTAGTCAGGCATTTACATATATCTTAAGTGATGCCATTGTGTCTATGGTCCCAACTTCCTTTGAGAAGATGAGTCTCCATCAGCAAACAGGTTCTACTAAGAGATGTTTCTTCCCATCTGCATATGTAGGTATGCGGGTATGGGGGAGGGGCATAGAGTACCCGTCATGCATCCCTCCTTTTCTTCTAACACATAAGATAGATGGGATTCCCATAGGGAAAATCACTGTAGCCAGTGTTGGTGCTGGGGAAAAATTTTTTAGCAAATGGCACAAAAGGTTTACGAAAACCTAAGTGCCAACAGAGAAAAAAAACCAATAATATCAACAACAACATGCATTCATATAGCACTTTTAACATAGAACATCCCAAGGCATTTCACAGGAGCAAATTTCAAACAAACTTTGGCACCAAGCCACGTAAGGAGATATTAGGACAGGTGACCAAAAGCTTGGTCAAAGTAGTATGTTTTAAGGGGTGTCTTACGAACATATGAATTAAGAGCAGGAGTAGGCCATTCGGCCCCTCGAGCCTGCTCTTCCATTTGAGAAGATTGTGGCTGATCTGATTGTGACCTCAACACTACTTTCCCATCTATCTACCACTACCTTTGACTCCCTTGTTAATCAGGAATCTATCTAACTCAGCCTTAAAAATAATCAATGACCTGCCTCCACCGCTCTCTGGGGAAGAAAATTCATGACGCTTAGAGAAAAAATTTCTACTCATCTCCGCCTCAAATGGGAGACCTCTTATTTTTAAACTATGTCCCATATTTCTAGTCTTTCCCACAAGGGGAAACATCCTCTCAGCATGTTTCCCTTCACGTTCCCTCAGGATCTTATATATTTCAATAAGATCACCTCTCATTCTTCTAAACTCCAATGTATACAGACCCAACTTGTCCATCCTTTCCTCAAAAGAAACCCCTTCATCCCAGGAATCAGTCAAGTGAACTTTCTCTGAACCGTCTCGAAAGCAATTATGTCCTTTCTTAAATAAGGAGACCAAAACTGCACACAATATTCTAGATATGGTCTCACCAATGCCCTGTACAACTGTAGCAAAACATCTCTACTTTTATATTCCATTCCCCTTGCAATAAATGGCAACATTCCATTTGCCTTCCTAATCACTGCTGTACCTGCATACTAACATTTTGTGATTCATGTACTAGGACACCCAAATCCCTCCGTACCTCAGTTCTGCAATCTCTCTCCATTTAAATAATATGCTGCTTTTTTATTCCTCCTGCCAAAGTGGACAAGTTCATATTTTCCCACATTATACTCTATCTGCCAAATTTTTGCCCACTCACTTAACCTATCCCATTGCAGACTCCTTATGTCTTCACAACTTACTTTCCTACCTACCTTTGTGTCATCAGCAAATTTAGGAGGAGAGAGGGGTAGAGATGTGGAGAAGTTTAGGGAGGGAATCCCAGCTTAGGGCCTAGGCAGCTGAAGGCACAGCCATCAATGGCGGAGCAAAGAAAATCAGGGATGCGCAAGAGGCCAGAATTGGAGGAGCGCAGAGATCTTAGAGGCTTGTAGGGCTGGAGGAGGTTACAGAGATAGGGAGGGGTGAGGCCATGGACGGATTTGAAAACAAGGGTGAGTTTTAAAATCAAGGCTTGGCCAGACCGGGAGCCAACCTAGGTCAGTGAGCACAAAGGTGATGGGTGAACGGGACTGGCAGCAGAATTTGGGATGAGCTCAAATTTATGGAGAGTGCAATGTGGGAGGCTGGCCAAGAGTTAATAAAGTTAAAAAATAGCTAAAATAAACATACATTTCTTTGTCTTCTTTTCCAGGACCTTTAGGGTAGTTACGGTCACTAAGCAACCCTGTTTTCCATTTCATATTCTTCACACCAAGCGTCCTGCATGCCAGAATGTCAGGAAATGGCACATAGTCCTTTTGAGGGGTATGTTGGCCCTATCAAAACGAAGTTTGAGGCAGGCACTTCTGCTGCTGCTCCTCCTCCTCCTGCCCACCAGAAATGCATGGAAACATAAATTTGGCACATTTTCATCCCATCTCCTGTGACACCACATATATCTCTCTAATATTTTATTTATCTAGCTGGTGTAATTATCTTGTTAAGCAGTCCAAAACGGTCATACCATTGCAAAAGAATCTTATTCCACTTGTTTTCTTATTTTTTCAGGGATACCTTTAAATCCAGTTAATTTGACATTGCTATGTAAATTTTTCAGGTATATGAAAGGACAGTTGACTCTCAAAATAGCAAGTGCTACACTTAAAAAAAAAACCTAAGAAACAGAACTACAGAAAATGCAGCTAAAAGTTCGACCCAATAGAACACCATCACAGTGTTACTCTGAAACCATTTAGCATTTTTGTACAACAGGAGAATAGATGCAGAATTCTTAGCAGAAGATTAGTTTTTTCCTGTAGAAAATATAAAATTAGCTGCGTGACCGTATTTGAAATGTCATGAACCTGTTGGCAGAAGCCAGAAATCCAATTTGTTACACCATTCCCAAAATGTTATTCATGTGTCCACTCATCTGTGCACCCTATACAAGGCCAATGGCAATCAGTTCCTTGTGATTACTGGCACACTGACATATCCTGTAAATGACTCAGTATCAAAACCAAAAGCACAATATTTTGAGACTTGCCATATATTGCAAAAAGGCCAGTACAACAAAGCAATTAAAACTGTAATCATAAAGCAGCAAATGTCTGCCATCACAACCCTGGAACTAGAATACTTTGAATCTAGGTAAATACCCTGTTAATTTGCCAAGAAATGCCAAAATTGAATAAGGACATTGCATTTGTGTCTTATGTTTAGATCAGAATTTCTCTAAAATGAAAAGTAATTGGAAGCACTGGATTTCTGTACATGAGTCCAATAGATTTAGTCAGAATCAATATACTTGTGATTCCTAAAAACGAAGTGGGCAAATTTCTTCAGATCCCGCCATAAATTTGTCGAAAACCCCATTTAATGTGTAAATAGGGTTTCTACTGAACGTCCGCCAAATTTACGGCGATGCAGCGGGCAAAACAGTGAGGAAATTCACTGCCTAAAATCACAGAATAAGAAAATTCCAATTGATGCACTCCTTTTCACCAGACCACATACAAGTTGCATTGCTGTGGAAACACTCCAACTTATTTAGCATTAAAGGCAAACAAACAATTGGTAAAACTGAGAGAATGAATTTCAAATGAAAATTCTAAGTTATTAATCTGGTGGAAGGGCACAAAAATTCTTGGGCCAGGGAAGGCAGAACGAGGATACAAGTTGGGCAGAGGTGGCACAATCCGGAGGGAGAGTGGAAGACCTGGTACAGCTAGATCAATGCTGCTTTTTCTTTTAAAGTTGTGGAATTCTGACAGCTGGGATTCATTGCCATTAGGATAGAGCAACACTTAAAAAATGATATTCAGCTGCAATGGCCCAGCTGCCCGCCCCCCCCTCCTTTTCCCACTGCCCCCTCACCAGAGCGATAGGGTTCTTGGACCTCCATGGGGAAGCTCTCGAAATATCGTAGATGACGCAGGCACCTATCCCTTTTATTCTAATAGCCCCATCCACGGGATTGTTAAAATAAGATGCCGGTATAGCATGAACTAATTTTTTTGGAATCTACTCCACAGATGTACTACAGAGTGGAACATTTATTTTAGAATCTTATATGCTATGATCTCAGTTCAAAATTACAACCTGTTGGCAGTTGTAGTTTCCCTCTCGATCTTAATTAGACACAAAAAGCCCCTTTTGTTCGCATCTCCTCATCTCTGTTTCGGAGTATCGGAATTCTTGACCATAAGAGATAGGAGCAGGATTAGGCCATTTGGCCCTTCGAGCCTGCTCTGCCATTTAATGAGATCATGGCTGATCTGATTTTTACCTCAACTCCACTTTCCCGCCCTTTCCCCATATCCATTGACTCCCTTGCTGATCAAAAATTTGTCTAACTCAGCCTTGAACATATTCAATGACTCAGCCTCCATAGCTTTATGGGGTAAAGAATTCCAAAGAGTCATGACCTTCTGGGAGAAGAAATTCCTCCTCATTTCCGTCTTAAACGGGCAACCCCTTATTCCGAGACTATGCCCCCTAGTTTTAGATTCCCCCATGAGGGGTAAGATCCTCTCAGCATCTACCCTAGCGAGTCCCCTCAGAATCTTGCATGTTTCAATAAGATCACCTCTCATTCTTCTAAACACCAATGAATATAGACCCAACCTGTTCAATCATCCCTCAGAAGACAACCCTTCCATACCTGGAATCAACCTAGTGAACCTTCTCTGAACTGCCTCCAATGAAAATATGTCCTTCCTTAAATAAGGACACCAGAACTGTATGCAGTACTCCAGGTGTGGTCTCACCAGCACCTTGTACAGTTGTAGCATGACTTCCCTGCTTTTATGCTCCATCCCCCTAGAAATAAAGGCCAATATTCCATTTGCCTTTCGGATTACCTGCTGCACCTGTATGTTGACTTTTGTGTTTCATGTACGAGGACACCCAGATCCCTCTGTACTGCAGCATTTTGTAGTATTTCTCCATTCAAGTAATAATTTTGCTTCTTTATTTTTCCTCCCAAAGTGGATGACTTCACATTTTCCCACATTGTGTTCCATCTGCCAAATTTTTGCCCATTTGCTTAACCTGTCAATATCCCTTTGCAGACACTGTGTCCTCATCACACCTTGCTTTTCCACCTATCTTTGTATCAATCAGCAAATTTGGCCACAAGACACTCTGTTCCTGCATCCAAGTCATTGATATATATCAAATAGTTGAGGCTCCAGCACTGATCCCTGTGGCACCCCACTAGTTACAGATTGCCATTTTGAAAATGACCCTTTTATCCTGACTCTTTGTTTTCTGTTAGTTAACCAATCCTCTATCCATGCCAGTATATTACCCCCAACACCATGAGCTCTTATTTTGTGCAGTAATCTTGTGTGGCACCTTATCGAATGCCTTTTGGAAATCCAAATTTACTGCATCCATTGGTTCCCCGTTATCCACCCGGCCCGTTACTTCCTCAAAGAACTCTAATAAGTTTTTCAGACATGATTTCCCCTTCATGAAACCATGTTGACTCTCCTTGATTGTGTGATGAGTCTCCTTAATAGATTCTAGCATTTTCCCAATGACAGATGTTAGGCTAACTGGTCTATAGTTACCTGCTTTCTGTCTCACTACCTTCTTGAATAGGGGTGTTACGTTTGCGGTTTTCCAATCCGCTGGGACCTTTCCAGAATCTAGTGAATTCTGGAAGATTACAACCAATGCATCCACTATCTCTGTAGCCACTTCCTTTACGACCCTCGGATGCAAGCCATCAGGTCCAGGGGACTGGTCAGCCTTTAGACCCATTAGTTTACCTAGTATTTTTTCCTCTAGTAATAGCGATTATTTTTAGTTCCTCCCTCTCCTTTGCCCCTTGATTTTCTACTATTATTGATATGTTTTTAGTGTCTTCTACTGTGAAAGACAGATACAAAATATCTGTTCAATTCCTCTGCCATTTCTTTGTTTTCCATTATTACTTCTCCAGTCTCATCCTCTAAGGGACCAGTGTTTACTTTAGCTACCCTCTTCCTTTTTATGTACTTGTAGGAGCTTTTACTGTCAGTTTTTATATTTTTTGCCAGTTTAGTCTCAATTTATTTTCTCCCTCTTTATTATTCTTTTAATCATCCTTTGCTGGTTTTTAAAGTTTTCCCAATCTTCAGGCTTACCAGTAATCTTTGCCATGTTGTATGCTTTTTCTTTTGACCTGATACCATCCTTGACTTCCTTAGTTAGCCATGGTTGGTTCACCCTTTTTGTGGAGTCTTTCCTCCTCACAGGGATATATTTATGTTGCGAGTCATAAAATATATTTTTATATGTTTGCCACTGCTTATCCACCACCCTACCATCTAATCTGTTTACCCAGTCCACTTTAGCCAATTCTGCCCTCATTCCTTTATAATTGCCCTTATTTAAGTTTAATACAGTAGTTTCAGACCCAAGATCCTCACTCTCAAACTGGATGTGAAATTCTATGTTATGATCACCACTTCCCAAGTGATCTTTTACTTTGAGATCATTAATTAATCCTGTTTCATTACCCATTACCAGATCCAAAATGGCCTGTTCCCTGACATATTGGTCTAAGAAACAGTCCCTAATGCACTCTATGAACTCCTCCTCAGGGCTATTTTTGCCAATTTGATTTGTCCAATCTATGTAAAAGTAAAAATTCACCCATGATTATTGCATTACCTTTTTTTATAAGCCCCCCTTATTTCCTGATTAATATTTTGCCCTACAGTGTAGCTACTGTTAGGGGGCCTATATACTACTCCCACCAGTGATTTCTTTCCCTTGCTATTTCTTACCTCCACCCAAATTGATTCAACATCTTGATCTTCTGAGCCAAGATCATTCCTTACTGTTATACCAATTTTATCCTTTATTAACAAAGCTGCCCCACCACCTTTACCTTTTTCCTATCCTTCCAAAATGTTAAATAACCCTAAACATTTAGCTCCCAACCTTGGTCACCTTGCAACCACATCTCTAATGCTGACGATATCATACCTATTTGTGCCGTCAATTCATCTATCTTATTACAAATGCCACGCACATTCAGAGAAAGAACCTTTAATTGTGTCTTTTTACCATTCTTTCCTACCTCGGCCCTGTTTGCTAGTGCACTCTTATGTTTGTACGCTTTGTCCCTTCTTGACACTATTTATCATTACCCCCATCACTTTCCTGTACTACTTCCTTGTCTTTTCTCTTTATCAATCTAAACTTCACCCCACCTGAGCCCCTCCCCCCCTCTATTTAATTTAAAGCCTTCTCTACCACCCTAGTTATTCAGTTTGCAGAACACTGGTCTCAACATGGTTCAGGTGAAGCCCATCCCAACAGAACAGCTCCCTCTTTCCCCAGTACTGGTGCCAGTGCCCCATGAATCAAAACCCACTTCTCCCACACCAATCTTTAAGCCACACATACATCTCTCGTATCTGATTTACCCTGTGCCAATTTGCTCATGGTTCAGGTAATAATTCAGAGATTATCACCTTTGTGGTTCTGCTTTTTAATTTAGTCCATAGCTGCTCAAACTCCCTCAGCAAAATCTCTCTTAGTCCTACCTATGTGGACCACAACAACTGGATCCTTCCCCTCCTACTCCAAGTTTCCCTCCATCCCTGAGGAGATGTCCTTAACCCTGGCACTGGGTAGGCAACACAGCCTTTGAGACTCTCACTCTTGGCTGCAGAGAACAGTGTCTATCCCTCTAACTATACAGTCACCTACTACAGCCACATTCCTTTTCACTCCCCCCACTTGAATGGCCCCCTGAACCACAGTGCCATGGCCAGTTTGCTCATCCTCCCTGCAGTCCTTGCACTCATCCACAAGGGCTGCAAGAAACTCATATCTATTGGACAAGTGCAAAGGCTGAGGCTCCTGTAATACTACCTCCTGGATCCCCATACCTGCCTCACTCACAGTCACACCCTCCTGTCCCTGACTACATGCCAATTCTACAGTATTTAGTCTAAGAGGCATGACTGCCCCCTGGATCAAAGTGTCCAGGTAACTTTCTCCCTCCCTGATGCATCACAATGTCTGCAGCTCAGAACTCCAGCTTCTCAACTGGGAGCCAAAATTCCTCAAGCTGCAGACACTTACCACAGATGTAGTCATCCTGGACAAAACTGTCCATTAGCTCCCACATATTGCAGCTGCAACACATCTCCTGCCCAGTAGCAACTATTTTATTTATTTAATTGATTACTACAATGCCAATCAAATTATTTTTAGGATGAACCAAGTACTGGCCTTGCTTAGTTTCTTAAATTAAGTTTAATTTTTTTTAAAATTAGTTTTATGCTATAAGTTACTTAGTCCAGTCCTAAGAAAGAAGAAAACAGAAGAGATACTCACCACCAACCCCCTACCTTACCTGCAGTTTGGTTTTATTGTTGCTGTGACCCACTCTCAGTACACTCCTCTCTGCTGTCTAAACAAATGCACCTTACTGCATTGCATCCCCCTCACTCACCAAATTCCCAATTTATAGACTCTGTCAAAATCAGACTCCATCAATACTGCTACTCTGCTCCCTCACTCCATGCATTAGCAAAACCCTTCTGAATTTATGCTAGTTAGAATGCCAATCACCTGAGTCAGCCCCAGCTGACAGTAGATTACCAATTCTAACTAGTCATCTAATTAACTAGGTGCCCAACTGCCACTTCAGGCTGCTTGTTTACCACTAACTGAAAACTGCAAGTTAAGATTAAATTTAGTTAAATGCTTGATGTCAAACTTAGTCGAATTTTAGATAAAGATCAACTCTTAAAAATCCCCTCACTCACCAAATTCCCAATTATAGACTCTGTCGAAACCAGACTCCGTCGATAGCTGCTACTCCGTGCTCCCTTTTGAACATTTGTAAAGTGGCAAACAATGGGGGAGACTTTTGAGTTGGGCACAATATTGGACAGGGAGTTGATACTGAGAGGAGGGGCAAGTATGGGTTGGCAATGAAATGGAAGATATTTGTGGGATCCAGAGGAGCACTCATGCTCCTCCTGGATGCACAACAATTTTTTTTTTAAGTATTTTTTAGAAGAGACCCCCAGCAGTCCCTATGAGGGACTCTCAACGTCATCAGAAAGTGAAACTGGCATGCAGTGACATACTTCACCGTTTTCTTCTTGAAAGTTGCAATCAAGGGGGTTTAAACTAATTTGGCAGGGGGATGGGCACCAGGATGTAGCAATGGAAAGGAGAAACAAGGGGCACAAAGGATCTGGGGAGAAAAGCAAGTATTACTACAGTATTCAGTGGGATCAGACTAAGAGAGAGTAAAAGAAAGTCTAAGACTGGTTGCAGTGCATGTGTGCAAATGCACAAAGCATGGTAAACAAGGTTGGTGAGCTGCAGCCAGATGGGAATATGATGTTGTGGCGATAACGTAGGATTGGGTATTAAATATTCCTGGATACAAGGTGTTCAGGGAAGATAGGGAAGGAAAGAAAGGAAGGGGGGGTGACAGTACTGATTAAGGAGAATATTGCAGTACTGGAGAGAGTGGATGTCCTGGAGGGGTCAGGACAGAATCTATTTGGTTAGAGTTAAGAAATAAAAGAGATGCCATTACACTACTGGGTGTATTCTACAGGCCACCAACCAGTGGGAAGGATATAGAGGAGCAAATTTGCAGGGAAATTACAGAGAGTTGCAAAAGCTATAGAGTAGTGATAACATGGGACTTCAACTATCCTAATATAGACTGGGATAACAATAATAATATAAGGGGCACAGAGGGGGAGGAATTTTTGAAATGTAACTTTACTAACCAGTACGTTTCCGGCCCAATGAGGAAGGAAGCATTGCTGGATTGGTTCTAGGGAATGAGGTGGGCCAAGTGGAGCAAGTGTCAGTGGGGAAGCATTTAGGGAGCAGCGATCATAGTATCATAAGGTTTACATTAGCTATGGAAAACGACACAGACCACTCTAAAGTAAAAATACTCAATTGGAGGAGGGCCAATTTCAATGGGATGAGAACAGATCTGGCCCAGAAATTGGAATCAAAGATTGGCAGGCAAAACTGTAATTGAACAGTGCCTTTAAGGAGGAGATGGTTCAGGTACCGTCTACACACATTCCCATGAGGCAAAAAGGTAGGACAACTAAAGCCAGAGCTCCCTGGATGACAAAAGAGATACTGAGTAAGATGAAACAGAAAAAAGGGGCGTATGACAGATGTCAGGTTGATAACACAAGTGAGAACCAAGCAGAATATAGAAAGTTCAGAGGGGAAGTGAAAAAGGAAATAAGAGGGGCAAAGAGAGAGTATGAAAATAGACTGGTGGTCAACATAAAAGGGAATCCAAGGGCTCGATATGAGGAGGGAGGCGAGTTGCCAGCCTGGGGTCGACTGGGCACGTGGGTAACCCGCCCAGTAAAATCGGTGGGTTCCCCATGCGATCGTAAGTAAATTGAAACCACTTACCTTGGCTTTCGGGTTTTGCGCTGGAAAGCTGCGCAGCGGGCGGACTGCGCACCCGCATCACAGGCTGTCAGCTGGAGGAGACCTGTTTAAAGGAGCAGTCCTCCACTGACTGATGATGCAGAAAGGAGCCACAGTTACAGCGTGAAGCAGCCCCGGGGGAAGGCTACTCCCAGGTTTAATGATGCCTCACTCCAGGTCCTACTGGATGGGGTGAGGAGGAGGGGGAGGACAGAGATCTTCTCCCTGGTGGAAGGGAGGAAGTGACCTGCCTCTGCCACCACGAAGGCCTGGCTCGAGGTGGCAGAGGAGGTCACCAGCACCACCAACACACCATGCACCTGCATACAGTGCAGGAGGCGCTTCAAAGACATAAGTAGGTCAGCCGATGAGAGTACACTTACTCATTCCCCTACACTTCGTCTGCCACATCACCGCCCCCACCCCACAACTCCTTCTGCACTGCCAACACTATTCGATCACATCACTCCTCACACCCACTCAAAGCTCATTCTCATCTTACCTGCACTTCCTCACCACCCCAGTACTCATCCCGCCACTACCACTCAACCCAATCCTCATACAATCTCATGGCTCTATCTCATTCTCATCCTCTGATGCATCTCTTTCACAGTCAGCCTCACCCAACCTGCCAATGCCTGTGCTGTAGCCACAGGGCTTGCATCACATAAGTAGGAAGCATAAGGCAAACGTGTCGTGAGCATGAAGGGGATGCACAAGGGTGTTTGAGGGTTTGTCATGGTTTTTACTTATATTTAATTTCTGATCAACTCACATTACATATTATATTGTCACCACTACTGCCACGTCTTGGCCATCGTTGACTGGCTTGTGCAATAATGCCCTTTCATGAGGTTCTCCATGAACATCCTTGACGCCACCCATTGGGTCACCCTACAGTGGGTGTATGTGTAGTTGCGTGACTACTTTGTGCAGGTGCCTGTTGCGCAGCACTGTGTTGTGGAGCTCCACGTGGCGGAGGTGGACAGTATGCCTGGGGAGGCTTGTGATGTTGGTCGTCCTCCAATGGGGTGATGAATGCAGCAATGGACCCACCCCCCACCCCCCATCCTGAAAGTGTGAGAGTGAGGGGGTCCACAAAGTAGGTAAATGTGTTTGGACAGCAGAGTTTAGGGTATGATGTAATAATATGTAGTGTGGAGTCAATGGTGTGGCAGGCAAAACGTTGTCTGAGGTGACAGAGTGTCCTGCTGCAATGAATGAGGGTTTACCCTGCACCTGTTAAATGGACTTTTGCAGCTGCCACTGGCTGCTGGCTGCAAAACGTCTGTTTAAACTGAGAGTGTTTCCCCCAGCATGGGAAACATGCTCTGGGTAGTCCAAAATCTGAATCCTCCTAAAATCTCCAACTAATGAGGTCTGTATACGACCTCAAGTACCCAGATAATGATCTTAAGTGGGATCCCACCAGCATTGATTGCGGGTGGGAGTCCCACATGCGGAGGCTACGCACGCACCGATTCGCGTCATTGGGGAAGCCGGAAGTGGGCGGGTTAGAGCCGGGCTCCGGACCTGCTCCAGGAATCCCCAATTTTAGGATCCCACCCACCACGAACGCACCCGCTCTGCCATCCAAAAATTGACCCCCAAAATTCTTCTACAGGCATGTAAACAGTAAACAGGTAGTAAGAGGAGGGGTGGAGCCGATTAGGGACCATAAAGACCTACTCACGGAGGCAGAGGGAATGGCTGACGTACTAAATGAGTACTTTGCGTCTGTCTTTACCAAGGAAGAAGATGCTGCCACAATCTCAGTAAAGGAAGATATAGTTGAGATACTGGATGGGCTAAAAATTGACAAAGAAGAGGTACTTGAAAGGCTACCTGTGCTTAAAGTAGATAAGTCACCCAGCCCAGATGGGATGCATCCTAGGTTGCTGAGGGAAGTAAATGTGGAAATTGCGGAGGTACTGGCCATAACCTTCCAAACATACGGAGATACGGGGGTGGTGCCAGAGGACTGGAGAATTGCAAATGTTACATCCTTGTTCATAAAGGGGTGTAAGGATAAACCCAACAACTACAGGCCAGTCAGTTTAACCTTGGTGGTGGGGAAACTTTTAGAAACGATAATCCGAGACAGAATTAACAGTCACTTGGATGAGTGTGGATTGATTAGGGAAAGCCAGCATGGATTTGTTAAAGGCAAATCATGTTTAACTAATCTGATAGAGTTTTTTGATGAGGTAACAGAGAGGGTAGATGAGAGCAATGCAGTTGATGTGGTGTATATGGACTTTCAAAAGGCTTTTGATAAAGTACCGCATGGTAGGCTTATCATCAAGATCGCGGCCCATAGAATAAAGGGGGCAGTACCAACATGGATACAGAATTGGCTAAGGGACAGGAAACAGTGAGTAGTAGTGAACGGATGTTTTTCAGACTGGAGGGAGGTGTACAGTGGTGTTCCCCAAAGGTCAGTGCTGCGACCATTGCTTTTCTTGATATATATTAACGACTTGGACTTGGGTATACAGGGCACAGTTTCAAAATTTGCAGATGACACAAAACTTGGAAGGGTAGGAAGCAGTGAGGAAGATAGTGATAGACTTCAAGAGGATATAGACAGGCTGTTGGCATGGGCAGACATGTGGCAGATGAAATTTAAAGCAGAAAAATGTTTAGTGATACATTTCGGTAGAAAGAACGAGCAGAAGCAATATAAACTAGAGGGCACAACTCTAAAAGGGGTACAGGAACAGAGAGATCTGGGGATTTATATGCACAAATCGTTGAAGGTGGCAGGGCAGGTTGAGAAAGTGGTTAAAAAAGCATATGGGATCCTGGGCTTTGTAAATAGAGGCATAGAGTACAAAAGTATGGAAGTCATGTTGAATCTTTATAAAACACTGGTTCGGCCACAACTGGAATATTGTGTCCAGTTCTGGGCACCGCACTTCAGGAAAGATGTGAAGGCCTTAGAGAGGGTGCAGAAGAGATTTACTAGAATGATTCCAGGGATGAGGAACTTTAGTTATGTGGATAGACTGGAGAAGCTGGGGTTGTTCTCCTTGGAACAGAGAAGATTTGATCGAGGTATTCAAAATCATGAAGGATCCAGACAGAGTAGATAGAGAGAAACTGTTCCCACTGGCGGAAGGATCAAGGACAGAGGACATAGATTTAAGGAGATTGGCAAAAGAACCAAAGGTGACATGAGGAAAAATTTTTTTACACAGCGAAGGGTTAGGATCTATAATGCACTGCCCGAGGAGGTGGTGGAGGCAGATTCAATCATGGCCTTCAAAAGAGAACTGAATAAGCACTTGAAAGGAAAAAAATTGCAGGGCAACGGGGAAAGGGCAGGGGAGTGGGACTAGCCGGATTGCTCTTGCATAGAGCTGGCGCGGATTCGATGGGCCGAATGGCCTCCTTCTGTGGGGTTCCCTTTCTATGATTCTATGATTCTATGAATGGCCTGTTTCTGCATTGTAGATTCTGTGTAACTCCATGTAACACAGGAGTGTGTTAATGTTTACAGTGGGTCCACAGGAGTGTGTCACTGTATTTCTATCAATGTGGCACTTGCTTGGTTACCGCCTGAAACTACAAACTGGTCCAGGTCCAACATGATGGCCTATAGTATACACTGGGTGTAAACTATAGGCCACCAATTAATGGAGATAGAGAAACAATAATGGGGGACTTCAATTATCACAATATAGACTGAGATAGTAACAGCATAAAGGGCAAAGAGGGGGAGGAATTCCTGAATTGTATACAATAAAACTTATTTTAATCAGTGTGTTTCCAGCCCAATGAGGAAGGAAGCAGTGCTGGATCTAGTTCTGGGGAATGAAGTGGGGCAAGTGGAGCATGTTTCAGTGGGGGTGCATTTGGGAACAGTGATCATAATATCATTAGGTTTAGAATAGTTATGGAAAAGGACGAGGAACAGTGAAGCATAAAAATCCTAAACTGGAGGAGGGCTAATTTCAGTGAGTTAAAAAGGGATCTTGCCCTGGTGGATTGGAATCAAAAATTGGTAGGCAAAACAGTAATTGAACAATGGAGGAGTTGATTCAGGTACAGAGTAGACACATTTCATAAGGGGAAAAGTCAGGACATCCAAAGCTGGAGTGCCCTGGATGACTTAAGGTGTAGAGATTGAAATGAAACAGAAAAAGGACACTTATGACAAATGTGAAGTTAACAGTGCAATAGCAAACTAAGCTAAATACAGAAAATACAGAGGAGATCTAAAAAAAGGAAATAAGAGGGGCAAAGAGAGAATATGAGAATAGATAAGCGGCTAACATAAAAGGGAATCCAAAGGTCTCTTATAAATATCTAAATAGTAAAAGAGTAGTCAAGGGAAGGGTGCGGCCAATCAGGGACAAAAAAGGAGATCTTCTTGAGGAGGCAGAAGGCGTGGCTGAGGCACTAACTGAATACTACGCATTGATCTTCATTAGAGAAGAGGATGCTGCCAAGGTAGCAGTAAAGGAGGAGGTAGTAGCGGTATGGATAGGATAAAAATTGATAAAGAGGAGGGACTTAAAAGTTTGGCAGTATTCAAAGTAGAAAAGTCACCTGGTCCAGATGGGATGCATTAGGTTACTGACTGAAGTATGTGTCGAAATTGCGGAGGCTCTGACCAGTCACCCAATCCTCCTTATATATAGGCTGGTGCCAGAGGACTGGAGGATTGCAAATGTTACAGCCCTGTTCAAAAAAGGGGAGACGGATAAACCTAGTAATTACAGGCCAGTCAACCTAACTTGAGTGGTGGAGAAATTTTTAGAGACAATAATCAGGGACAAAATGAATTGGCACTTGGAAAAGTATGGGCTAATAAATGAAAGTCAGCACGGATTTGTTAAAGCAAAATCGTGTTTGACTAACTTGATTGTGTTGTTCGATGAAGTAATGGAGATGGTTGATGAGGGTAATGCGGTTGTTGTCGTGTATATGGACTTTCAAAAGGCATTTGATAAGGTGCCATATAATAGACTTGTAAGCAAAATTGAAGCCCATGGGATTAAAGGGACGGTGGGACCGAGGATACAAAATTGGCTAAGGGATATATTTTTGATATATATTAGTTACCTGGACTTGGATATAGGGTGTATAATTTAAAGGTTTGCAGATGATACAAAACTCAGATATATAGTTAGCAATGTGGAGGATAGTAACAGACTTCAGGGCATAGACAGACTGGTGAAATGGGCAGACACATGGCAGATGAAATTTAACGCAGAGAAGTGTGAAGTGATATATTTTGGTATAAAGAATGGAGAGGCAATACAAATTAAATGGTACAATCTTAAATAGGGTACAGGAACAGAGAGACCTGGGACACAAATCTTTGAAGGTGGCGGGACACAAATCTTTGAAGTTGGCAGGACACATTGAGAAGGCTGTTAAAATAGCTTATGGGATCCTGAGCTTTATAAAACACTGGTTAGCTGGAATATTGTGTTCAATTCTGGGCACCACACTTTAGGAAGGACATCATGGCATTAGAGAAGGTGCAGAAAAGATTCACTAGAATGGTGCCAGTGGTGAAGGACTTCAGTTATGTGGAGAGACTGGAGAAGCTGGAATTGTTTTCCTTAGAGCAGAGAAGGTTATGAGGAAATTTGATAGAGGTGTTCCAAATCATGAATGGTTTTCAAAGAGTTAATAAGGAGAAACTGTTTCCAGTGGCAGAAATGTCGGTAGCCAGAGGACACAGGTTTAATGTGACTGGCAAAATAACCAGAGGCGACATTCTTTTACGCAGTGAGTTGAAATGATCTGGAATGTACTGCCTGAATGAGTAGTGGAAGTAGATTCAATGGTAACTTTCAAAAGGGAATTGGATAAATACTTGAAGGGAAAAAATATACAGGGCTATGGGGGTTCAGAGGAGGGAGGTGGGGCTAATTGGATAGCTCTTTCAAAGAGCTGTCACAGGCACGATGGGCCGAATGGCCTCCTTCTGTGCTGTAACATACTATGATATTATGATACTATGATCAGCATCAGAGGTTCATTTCAGTCAATTGGGAGCTCAGGATTTCAGAGGACAGATAGTAGATTTGTCTAAATTTGCATTATTAATTTGACTTTTTTCTGCAAACCAAATTTAGTCTGTCCAATTAAGTGCCGCACAAGGGAGCTGGATTGAAATGAATCTAGGTTAAATAGATGTGTTTTGATTTTCTTTTATGCTAAGTTTGCATTTTTGTTAGGATTAATCTGTTTTCAAAACTGTAAGCAAGGGTTATTTCACATTGGAAATTCTCTGGGCTGGACTTCTGTTCCAGCTATCCACACCCAAACCAGGATACACAATATTAAACAGATTCATCTTAAAGAATTAAATTAGAAGAGCTCCCAGTCACTTCAAGTTGGTGATGTGATCTCCAAGCTTATTGATCATCTTGACTTGTTCATCTAAGTAGTGGGTAACAAATATCTATCAATCTCGGAGTCGAAAATTTAAATTAAATTAAATTAATGGAAGTTTCATCCAATCCAACAGCAATGCATTTTTTTATGATGAACAAAGGAGTGATTATGTTTAACTGTAATGATGATAGAATGCATGTTTTGTCAAAAAGTCAAGGTCCACATTGGCATTTATAGAATAGGAGCGGAGATTGGTTCACTAGTTACTAGTGGTGGACAATCGGTACCATCGGAACACAGGAAGATAGGAACAGGAGTAGGCCATTCAGCCCCTCAAGCCTGTTCCATCATTCAATTAGATCATGGCTGCTCTGTACCTCAACTCCATTTACTCGCCATAGCTCTGTATCCCTTCATTTTCACCAAGTATAAAACTAATGATTATAGAATCCCAGTCAATACAGGGTATGCTTGTCGAACAGATACACTGCCATGCCATTCCCAGGGGCTCCCAGTCACTTCAAGTTGGCGATGTGATCTCCAAGCTTATTGATCACCTTGACTTGTTCATCTAAGTTGTGGGTAACAAAAATCTATCAATCTCGGTCTTGAAAATTTAAATTGACGCAGCACCCACAGTCTTTTGGTGCAGAGAGTTCCAGATTTCCACTACCCTTTGTGTGAAAAAGTGCATCCTGCTTTCACTCCTAAATGGCCTAGCTCTGGATTCCCACAGCAGAGGAAATAGTTTCTCTGTATCTACTTTATCGAATCTCTATTATTTTAAAGATCCCAATTAGATCATCCTTCAACCTTCTAAATGCAAGTCATGTTCATGTAACCTTAATTTAATTCTTTAAGCCCTGGTATCATTCTGGTGAATCAGTACTGTACCACCTCCAAGGCCAACATATCTTTCCTGAGGTTTGGTGTCCAAAACAAATGCAGTTCTCCAATTAGGTCTGACCAAGGCTCTGTAAAACTGAAACATCACTACCTCACTTTAGTGCTCAAAAGAAATATTTCTTATTAAACAAAAATAAATACAATCAGAAAACCAAGATATATATTTTCCTTTTCTGTATGAAATTACAATACAGCTTTTGAGGACCAAACAAAAGGTTACCTTCTTTTTAAAGATTTGCTTCCTTCAGCTTAATTAAGGAGCCATGATATCACATTCGAACTGTTGGCAACAGACTCACTGTTAGGAGGAAAACATTACTTTCCCAAATTAAAGCTATTTCATTCCCTCTGCCCAATTCATTTCACACCAGACACCTTATCCGAGGGGTAGAACTAAATTAGTAAAGAGAATGGCTTTGAGTTTCCACCACCTGTTGCGCAAGTTAATTTCCCTAGTTGTTCACTGTCGAGGGAAAAAAAGTCAGTTAAGTCTGGCCCTGAATAAAACTGGAGGTCCAGTCGAATTAGTTTGCATTATTTAATTTTAAAAACATGTTTTCCTCTATTGTTTAGAATGAAATACCATCTTGAGTTACTGTGGACAATAAATAAGAGGTTTGCAAATTTAGTCTAAATATTTGGAATAGATATGTTTGAAAAAATAGTATAGCTTCTTGAAAACAGTTCTTACTTAGTATATTGAGCAATCTAGTCGAATGCATTATACCCCACACGCCCAGAATAATTGTACAATAGCACGAGAAGGTCAATTGCTGAAGCCTATTCAGAATCAACTATTGTGATCTGACAACGGTTGAGAAATCTTAGAAGCGGGTTGGAGGGAGAAAGAAAACCGATGCTTTTAGAAACGTCTGTGCACAACAAAGCATTGACAGGACTTTGAGTGCATGTCAAAAATGCTGTCATTTCAAGTCTTGTTCCATTGCCAACCTCACTGTCTACTAAATTGTGACTAGTTTCTTTCTGCTCAACTAGCGCACATGAATACTAGGTATTCCATTAACAAGTTTTTGATATTAGTGAAACACTAAATCATACATCTACTTTTCCTATTCCTATAGTATCTGACAGGCTATAGTATTCCAAGAGGATAAAAGATCAATCTCTAATGGACCTGTTGTATTATTCTGGATATTATTTAATCAACTAAAGACAAACTTATGCCACATGCACTTTTATAACCTTGGGCTAAAGCATCTGAACATTGTGTATGAACAAACAGTTCTAATTTCTGCTTGCTAATGACATCAATAGATAAGAGAAATATAGACTACCAGCTAGTCACAAGGCACAAGCTACAAGAAAAACATTCCGAAGAATGCAAGGAATAAGAAAAGGTCATTTAACATATTGAGTATGTTCCTTCTAACATCATTTATAATCTGTTCTATCATGGATTTTTATCCAACTCATTGGGTGCTGGGCGATAGTGCAAAATGGGCGATAACAAATCGACAACCCATTTTACACCATGCCCAGCATCCTTTTGCCGTTGAATCAAATAATAATATTGACTGCAATCTTTGGACGTAAGAGAAACTATATACCAGAGTTATAGAGCTTGCTCTCAGCATACTAGAGTACCCTAGGGAACATTGCAACATAGGAAGGAATATAGGAACAGAAGTAGGCCATTCAGCCCCTCAAGTCTGTTCCGCCATTCAATTAGAACATGGCTGATCTGTATCTTAACTCCATCTACCGACCATGGCTCCATAACCCATAATACCCTTGCCTAACAAAAATTTATAAATCTCAGTTTTGAAATTTTCAGTTAATCTAGCCTCAACGGCTTTTTGGGGGAGTGAGTTCCAGATCTACACTATCCTTTGTGTGAAGAAGTGCTTCCTGACATCACCCCTGCACAGCCCAGCTCTAATTTTAAGGTTATGCCCACTTTTTTCTGGACTTCCCCAGCAGAGGAAATGGTTTCTTTCTATCTACCCTATCAATTCCTTTAATCATCTTAAACACCTCAATTAGATAAGCTCTTAATCTTCTATACTCAAGGGAATACAAGTCTAGTCTATGCAACCTGTTCTCATAATTTAACCCTTTTAACCCCGGTATCATTCTGGTGAATCTGCGCTGCACTCCCTCCAAGGACAATATATCCTTCCTGAGGTGCGGTGCCCAGAAATGAATGCAGTACTCGAAATAGGGTCAAACCAGATCTTTATATAATTATAATATAACTTCCACCACTTTGTATTCCAGCCTCCTTGAGGCCAACATTCCATTAGCCTTTTTAATTATTTTTTTACCTGTTCACTAGCTTTCTGTACTTGGACCCCATAATCTCTCTGCCCCTCCACAGTTCCTCGCTTCTCGCCATTTAGAAAATACATTGATCTACCTTTCTTAGGTCCAAAGTGGATGGCCTGATGTTTCTTCATGTTCAACTCCATCTGCCACAGTTCTGCCCACTCACTTAATCTGTCGATGTCCCTTTGCAACTTTCTGCTCCCATCTACACCATTTTCTGTGCCACCTAACTTTGTGTCATCAGCAAACTTGGATATACAGCTCTCTAATCCTTCATCTAAGTCATTTATAAATAGTGAAAAACTGAGGTCCCAGTACAGATCCCTGGGGACACCACTAGTCATATCCTGCCAATTTTAGTACAAACCCATTGTCCCTACTCTCTGTCTCCTTCCTCCTAACCAATTCCCTACCCATGTCAATAGGTTGCCTCCAATTCCATGTGCTCTCATTTTTTTAAACAGTCTTTTATGTGGGACTTTATCGAATGCCTTCTGGAAGCCCATATAAGTAACGTCCATGGACACTCCCTTATCTACCACATTGGTTACCTCCTCAAAAAGTTCAACTAGGTTTGTTAGCCACGACTTACCCTTTACAAATCCATGCTGGTTCTCCCTGATCAGTTCATATTTGTCCAACTGCTTAGTCACTCTGTCCCTAATAACAGATTCTAGTAACTTCCTCACAATAGACATTAGACTAATAGGCCTTTAATTTCTTACATTATCTCTCCTATCCTTCTAAAATAATGGAGTGACATTGGCAATTTTCCAATGCAAGGGGATAATTCCTGAATCAAGAATGTCTTGGAAGATCATGAATAGAGCATCTACAATTTCTTCACCTTCTTCTTTTAATACCTTAGGGTGGAAACCATCAGGTCCTGGAGATTTGTCTATCTTTAATCTTATTGTTTTCTCCATTACCATTTTTTACTTATATTAAATCGAGTAAATTCCTCCCCTTGATTTATTTTTATTTTCCCTTGTATCTCTGGTACTTTATTCTTATCCTCTACTGTGAAGACTGACACAAAGTAGCTATTTCATAAGGTTGCCATTTCCTGATTTTCAATTACAATATCACCTGCGTCTGTGTTTAAGGAGAATTACTCTTAGCATTCTCATAATAGTGTAAAAAAGCTTGTAAAAACCTTTACTGTTGTCCTTGATATCCCTTGCAAGTTTTTTCTCGTATTCCCTTTTTGCAGCTCTGACTACTTTCTTTGTATCCCTTTGCTGTTCTTTATATCTCTCCCAGTTCAAGGGATCTCTACTGTTCTTTGCATTTGTAGCTGAATACAAAAAGTACAGGGGAACACTGAAAAAGGGAATAAGAGAGGCAAAGAGAGTGCATGAGAATAGATTACAGGTAACATAAAGGGAAACCTTTATAAACATATAAATAATAAAAGGGTAGTCAAAGGAAGGCTCTTGCCGATTATGGACCATAAAGAAAATCTTCTTGTGGAGGCAGAGGGCATGGCTGAGGTACTAAATCAATACTTTGCATGTGTCTTCACTAAAGAAGAGGATGCTGCCAATGCCACAGTAAAGGAGGAGGTAGTAGAGAAATTAGATAGGATAAAAATAGATAAAGAGGAGGTACTTAAAATGTTAGCAGCGCTCAAAGTAGAAATGCCACCTGGTCTGGATGGGATGCATCCTAGGTTGCTGAGGGATGTAAGGGTGGAAATTGTGCAGGCTCTGGCCACAATCTTCCAATCCTCCTTAGGTATATGAGTGGTTTCAGAGAACTGGGGGATTGCAAATGTTACACCCCTGTTCAAAAAAGGGTAGAGTGATAAACCGGGCAACAACAGGCCAATGGACTTTCAAAAGGCATTTGATAAACATAGCACACTTGTTCGGAAAATTGAAGCCCATGGGATTAAAAGGGTAGCGATTGGAAACAAAATTGGCTAAGGGACAGAAAGGAGAGAGTAGTAGTGACTGGAGGGAGGTGTGCAGAGGTGACCCTAGGAGTTGCTGTTGGGACCACTGCACTTTTTGATATATATTAATGACCTGGTCTTGGGTATACAGGGCATAATGCAGACAACACGAAACTCGGAAATGTAGAAGGATTGTAACAGATTTCAGGAAGAGATAGACAGGCTGGTGGAAAGGGCAAACACATGGCAGATGAAATTTAATGCAGAGAAGTGTGAAGTAATGCATTTTGGTAGGAAGAATGAGGAGAGGCAATATAAACTAAATGATACAATTTTAAAGGGGCTGCAGGATCAGAGAGACCTGGGAGTGTACGTATACAAGTCTTTGAAGATGGCGGGACAAGTTGAGAAGGCTGTTGGAAAGGTACACAGGATCCTTGGCTTTATAAATGAAGGCATAGAGAACAAAGGCAAGGCAGTATCTCTATAGAACACTGGTTAGGCTCCAGCTGGAATATTGTGTCCAATTCTGGGCACCACACTTTAGAAAGGATGTCAGAGCTTTAGAGAGAGTGCAGAGGAGATTTACTAGCATGGTACCAGTAATGAAAGACTTCAGTTGCATGGACAGACTAGAGGAACTGGGGTTGTTCTCCTTAGAGCAGACATGGTGTTCAAAATCATGAAGGCTTTTGATAGAGTAAATAAAGAGGAACTGTTTCCAGTGGCAGAAGGGTTGGTAACCAGATTTAAGGTAATTGGCAAAAGAACCAAAGGCGACATGAGGAAAAGATTTTTATGCAGCGAGTTGTTATGACCTAGAATGTACTGCCTCAAAGGGTGGTGGAAGCAGAATCAATAATAACTTTCAAAAGGGAATTGGATAAATACTTGGAAGTTGAACAATATGCAGGTCTATGGGGAAAGAGCAGAGGAATGGGACTAATTGGATTGCCTCCTCCTGTGCTGTATGATTCTATTGGGCTAGAAATTGGGCCGTGTAGCGCCCGTTGTTTGGGCACCACGTGGCCTCCTGAAGTGCCAAGATGGCGTCTGGGCTGCGCATGCACGTTTCCAGCATAACGAGCGCCGGGCACCATCTTGGAATAGGTATTAGCGCATGCACAAATACCGAATGCCGACAGCCTGTAAAGTAAGGAGAAAATGGATAAAATCAGCGTCAATGCTGATTTAAAGTAATAGACATGATTTTGGTATTTAACACTCAACTCAATGCACAGTGTTAACCACGACCATCTGAACATATCTTAGAGTGCTTGGAGGACACCCCACCAGCGCTATTTAAAGGGACCATGCAGGATTTACAGATTAGTGGCTGGATTATTGCTTCTGGCTGCTAATGCATTTGTAACTGTTTTTGGAGGTCTCCTAGGCTTGAATACTAGGGCGCAGGGACATAGCCTAACATTTAGAGCCAGGATGTGCAGGATTGAAGTTAGGCAATGCTTCTACACGCAAAGAATGAAAGAAGTTTGGAACACTCTTCTGCAAACGGCAGCTGATGCTAGCTCAATTGTGAATTCTAAATCTGAGATTCAGAGATTTCTGTGAACCAAAGGTATTAAGGGATATGGGGCCAAGGGGTTAGGTCACAGATCAACCATGATCTCAGTGAATGGTGGATCAGGCTCGAGGGGCTAAATGCCACTGCCACTTGCTGCCTCCTGTTGTGCGCCATCTTCTCCTGCAAGAAAGCGTGACGTGTGTCTGGATGATGTCCTGTCATGGTTGAACAGCTGCCAGTGTGTGTGGCCTGTGGGTTGTGGCTAGGCGGCTTGCAACAGTGGTAATGTGTAAGGGTGAGAGGAAACAGCTGATTGGAAGAGTTGAGTACTGATTGAAAGAGTTTGTTGGTATGTGGACGATGTGGGGTCTATCCTCCACCCCCCACAAACCCCCCCCCACCACCACCACCACCTGCGGATATAGGATGTCCCTCCTTCTGTCCACCTCTTGCACCAAGGCTCCTAGTGCATCAGCAGACAGCCTTGGTGCATGCACTCTCGCAGGATTTGTGCACATATACCCCTATGTCTCTCTGTTCCTGCACCCCCTTTAGATTTGTACCATTAGTTTATATTGCCTCTCCTTGTTCTTCCTACCAAAATGTATCACTTCAAATTTCTCTGCATTAAATTTCATCAGCCGTGCGTCCACCCATTTCACCAGCCTCTCTATGTCCTCTTGAATCCTCATAGAATCACACAGAATCATAGAAATTTGCGGCAGAGAAGGAGGCCATTTGGCCCATCGTGTCTGTGCCGGCCAAAAAAGAGTTATCCAGCCTAATCCTACTTTCCAGCTCCTGGTCCATAGCCTTGTATGTTACGGCACTTCAAGTGCATATCCAAGTTCTTTTTAAATGCAATGAGGGATTCTGCCTCTACGACCCTTTCAGGCAATGAGTTCCAGACCCCCACCACCCTCTGGGTGAAAAAAATTCTCCTCAACTCCCCTCCAATCCTTTTACCATAGAATCATAGAAAGGCTACAGCAAGGAAGGAGGTCATTCGGCCCATCGATTCAATGCCGGCTCTCTGCAAGAGCAATCCAGCTAGTCCCACTCCCCCGTCCTATCCCCGTAGCCCTGAATTTTTTTTCCATTCAAGTACTTATCCAGTTCCCTTTTGAAGGCCAAGATTGAATCTGCCTCCAACACCCCCTTGGGCAGTGCATTCCAGATCATAACCACTCGCTGCGTAAAAACGTTTTTCCTCATGTCACCTTTGGTTCTTTTGCCAATCACCTTAAATCTATGTCCTCTGGTTCTTGACCATTCCGCCAATGGGAACAGTTTCTCTCTATTCTGTCTAGTCCCTTCATGATTTTGAATACCTCTATCAAATCCCCTCTCAACCTTCGCTGTTCCAAGAAGAACAACCCCAGCTTCTCCAGACTATCCACGTAACTAAAGTTTCTTGTCCCTGGAATCATTCCAGTAAATCTCTTCTGTACCCTCTCTTAGGCCTTCACATCTTTCCTAAAATGTGGTGCCCAGAACTGGACACAATACTCCAGTTTTGGTCGAACCAGTGTTTTATAAAGGTTCATTATGACTTCCTTGCTTTTGTACTCTATGCGTCTATTTATAAAGCCCAGGATCCCGTATGGTTTTTTAACCGCTTTCTCAACCTGCCCTGCCACTTTCAACAATTTGCACACATATACCCCCAAATCTCTCTGTTCCTGTAACCCTTTTATAATTGTGACTTCTAGTTTATATTGCCTCTCCTCGTTCTTCCTACCGAAATGTATCACTTCTCTGCGTTAAATTTCAGCTGCCAAATGATAACCTGCCTATATCCGCTTGAAGTCTATCACTATCCTCCTCATTGTTCATTACACTTCCGCTTGAAATCTATCACTATCCTCCTCACTGTTCATTACACTTCCGCTTGAAATCTATCACTATCCTCCTCACTGTTCATTACACTTCCGCTTGAAGTCTATCACTATCCTCCTCACTGTTCATTACACTTCCAAGTTTTGTGTCATCTGCGCATTTTGAAATTGTGCCCCGTACACCCAAGTCCAAGTTCATGTTCATTAATATATATCAAGAAAAGCAATGGTCCGAGTACCGACCCCTGGGAAACACCACTGTATCCTTCCCACCAGTCCGAAAAACAACCATTCACCACTACTCTCTGTTTCCTATTACTTAGCCAATTCTGTATCCATGCTGCTACTGCCCTTTTTATTCCATGGATTTCAATCTTGATGACAAGCCTATTGTGTGGCACTTTATCAAAAGCCTTTTGAAAGTCCATATACACCACTTCAACTACATTGCCCTCATCGACGCTCTCTGTTACCTCATCAAAAAACTCTATCAAGTTAGTTAAACACGATTTGCCTTTAAAAAATCCATGCTGGCTTTCCTTAATCAATCCACACTTGTCCAAGAGACTGCTAATTCTCTCCCGCATTATCGTTTCTAAAAGTTTCCCCACCACCGAGGTTAAACTGACTGGCCTCTAGTTGCTGGGTTTATCCTTACACCCCTTTTTGAACAAGGATGTAACATTTGCAATTCTCCAGTCCTCTGGCACAACCCCCGTATCTACAGATGTTTGGAAGATTATGGCCAGCACATCTGCATTTTCCACCCTTACTTCCCTCAGCAACCTAGGATGCATCCCATTCGGAACGGGTGACTTATCTACTTTAAGTACAGCTAGCCTTTCTAGTAGCATCTCTTTATCAATTTTTAGCCCATCCAATATCTCAACTACATCCTCCCTTACTGAGATTGTGGCAGTATCTTCTTCCTTGGTAAAGACAGATGCAAAGTACTCACTCAGTACCTCGACCATGCCCTCTGCCTCCCTGAGTACATCTTTTTGGTCCCTAATTGGTCCCACCCCTCCTCTATCTACCTGTTCACTGTTTACATGCCTATTGAAGACTTTTGGATTCCCTTTTATGTTTGCCGCCAGTCTATTCTCATACTCTCTCTTTGCCCCTCTTATTTCCTTTTTTGCTTCCCCTCTGAACTTTCTATATTCAGCCTGGTTCTCACTTGTGTTATCAACCTGACATCTGTCATATGCCCCTTTTTTCTGCTTCATCTTACTCCCTAACTCTTCTGTCATCCAGGGAGCTCTGGCTTTAGTTGCCCTACCTTTCTCCCTCGTACCTAGACTACACCTGAAGCATCTCCTCCTGTACTCGAACCAACTCCATTTAAGATGAGCTCCCAAAATAATGGCAGTGCAAACACTTGTAACAAGTGTAAGGAATATTGCCAAGCTCCATAGGCCAACAGACAAATAGAATCATAGAATCATAGAAAATTTAGAGCATAGAAGGAGGCCATTCGGGACCATCATGTCCGCGCCGGCTGAGAAACGAGCCACCCAGCCTAATCCTACTTTCCCGCATTTGGTCCGTAGCCTTGTAGGTCACAGCTCTTCAGGTGCACATCCAGGTATTTTTTAAATGAGTTGAGCGTTTCTGCCTTTACTACCCTCTCAGGCAGTGAGTTCTAGACCCCCACCACCCTCTGGATGAAAAATCTTTTCCTCAGCTGCGCTCTAATCCTTTTACCAATCACTTTAAATCTATGCCCCCTGGTTATTGACCCCTCCGCTAAGGGAAATAGGTACTTCCTATCAATTCTATCTAGGCCACTCATAATTTTGTACACCTCAATCAAATCACCCCTCAGCCTCCTCTGTTCCAAGGAAAACAACCCCAGCCTATCCAATTTGTCATCATAGCTAAAGTTCCTGGCAACATCTCGTAAATCTCCTCTGCACCCTCTCTAGTGCAATTACATCCTTCCTATAATGTGGTGACCAGAACTGTGCGCAGTACTGCAGCTGTGTCCTAACTAGTGTTTTATACAGTTCCAGCATAACATCCCTGCTTTTATATTCTATGCCTTGGCTAATAAAGGAAAGCATTCCATATGCCTTCTTAACCACCTTATCTACCTGTTCTGCTACCTTCGGGGATCTGTGGACATGCATTACAAGGTCCCTCACTTCCTCTACACCTCTCAGTATCCTCCCATTTATTGTGTATTCCCTTGCCTTGTTTGTTCTCCCCAAATGCATTACCTCACACTTCTCCGGATTGAACTCCATTTGCTACTTTTCTGCCCATCTGACCAGTCCATTGATATCTTCCTGCAGTCTACAGCTTTCTTCCTCACTATCAACCACACGGCCTATCTTTGTGTCATCCGCAAACTTCTTAATCAGGCCCCCTACGTTTAAGTCCAAATCGTTAATGTATACCACAAAAAGCAAAGGACCTAGTACTGATCCCTGTGGCACCTCACTGGAAACAGCTTCCCAGTCGCAAAAATACCCGTCGACCATTACCCTTTGCTTCCTGCCACTGAGCCAATTTTGGATCCAATTTGCCACTTTCCCTTGGATCCCATGGGCCTTTACTTTTTTGACCAATCTGCCATGTGGGACCATGTCAAAAGCCTTGCTAAAATCCATGTAGACTACATCAATTGTGTTACCCTCATCCATCCTCCTTGTCATCGTCTCTCGAAAAATTAAATCAAGTTAGTCAGACACGACCTCCCCTTAACAAATCCATGCTGACTGTCCTCGATTAGTCTGTGCCTTTCTAAGTGACAGTTCATCCTGTCCCTCAGAATTGATTCCAATAATTTGCCCACCACCGAGGTTAGGCTGACTGGTCTGTTATTACTTGGTCTATCCTTCGCTCCCTTTTTAAACAACGGTACAGCATTAGCAGTCCTCCAATCCTCCGGCACTACGCCTGTATCCACTGAAGTTTGGAAAATGATTGTTAAAGCCTCCGCTACTTCCTCTTTGGCTTCTTTTAACAGCCTGGGATACATTTCATCCGGCCCTGGTGATTTATCCACTTTCAAAGCTGCTAATCCCCTTTATACTTCCTCTCTCACTATGTTTATCCCATCCAACATTTCACACTCCTCCTCCTTAACTTCAATCCCTGCATCATCCCTCTCCTTTGTGAAGACAGACGCAATGTATTCATTATGAACCATACCCACATCTTCTGCCTCCACACATAGTTTATCTTTTTGGTCTCTAATAGGCCCTATTCTTTCCTTAGTTATACTCTTGCTCTTAATGTATTTGTAAAACATCTTTGGGTTTTCTTTGATTTTTACCTGATAATATTTTTTCATGCCCTCTCTTTGCTTTCTTAATGTCCTTTTTAACTTCACCCCTGCACTTTGTATACTCCTCTAAGCTTTCTGTAGTACTGAGTTCCCGGTGTCTATCATAGGCTTTCTTTTTCTGCCTTATCTTACCCTGAATGCTTCTTGACATCCAGGGGGCTCTAGATTTGGCAGCCCCTCCCTTTTTCCTTGTAGGAACATGTTTACCCTGAACCCCTTGAATCATCCCTTTGAACATCTCCCACTGCTCTGACACTGATTTACCTACAAGTAGCTGTTTCCAGTTTACTTCTGCTAAATCACTTCGTAGTTTAGTAAAATTGGCCTTTCCCCAATTGAAACCTTTAACTCCTGCTCTGTCTTTGTCCTTTTCCATAACTGTGCAAAAACTAACTGTATTATGATCACTACCACCAAAATGCTCTCCCACTGCTACTTCTTCCACCTGCCCCTCTTCATTTCCTAGAACTATATCCAGAACTGCCCTTCCCTTTCATTGGGCTTGCTATATACTGGCAAAAAATATTCTCCTGTATGCAATTTAAGAATTCTGCACCCTCTATACCATTCACACTGTATCCCAGTTAATATTAGGGTAGTTGAAATCCTGTACTATTACTACCCTATTGTGTTTGCACTTCTCAGAAATTTGCCTATATATTTCTCCTCTATCTCCCTCTGACTGTTTGGGGGTTTATAGTACACTCCCAGTAGTGTGACTGCCCCTTTTTGGTTCTTTAGCTCATCCCATAAGGCCTCATTTGATGCTCCTTCTAAAATATCATCCCTCCTCACAACTGTAATTGTTTCCTTCACCAAAATTGCCACTCCCCCTCCTTATCATGTCTGAAAACCCTGTAACCAGGGAATTTGTGCTGCCAGTCCTGCCGCTGTTTAAGCCATGTTTCTGTAATAGTTAAGATATCATACTGCTATGTGTCTATGTGTGCCCTCAGCTCATCCGCCTTATTTCCTATACTCCTTGCATTGATGTAAATACATTTAAGGACAACTTTGATTCAAAAACCGCAGGTCAATTTCAAAGTTCCTGAACCGCTGCCACCGCATTTGTGAATGTCTCAGAAATTAACATATTTCATTTAATTAGGGGGTGATTCAAAGAAGAAAATACATCTGCTGAGTACAGTTGGTCTAAAAGTCTTGTGTTCTCTGAGAAGATACTCAACTAGGTTCCTTTTTTACCAACGTACATTAAAATAGTGCTGCAAGGTGAACGGCAGTGGACGGAGTCGGACGGAAGGTGACCCCGAGCAGCTGCTTGAACCACCCGAAATAGCTGACCCACTTAATGCAGTTTAAGTGGCGGCTTTGTAATTGATGCCTATGATAATGACAAATGGTCAGCGGCATTTGCACGATATAGGTGGCAGTCTGGGATAAACGGGAAGATGTGAGTGGTGGGGACTGTATTTAAATAAGATCAATCACACGCTATACATCTATCACCTGTTTTACATTACCGTACAAAGTCAAGATCTACCTTGGTATGTATGATACTTGTATATTGTTAATTGATGTGAGCAAGCCCGTTGTAGCAATTACACTTCTCTTGTATTACTTTGTTATTCTTTCACACAAGTCTCTTAACAGAAGGTACTTAGAGTAATTCATATTAATAAATAAAAAGTACTGGAGAAATTAATGAGTCTAAAAGCCGACAAATCCCCTGGACCTGATGGCCTACAGTTTTAAAAGAGGTGGCTGCAGAGAAAGTGGATACATTCGTTGTGATCTTCCAGAATCTTCTAGATCTTCCCTAGATTCAAGAGCAGTCCCAATGGATTGGAAAGTAGTAAATGTAACACCGCTATTCAAGAAAGGAGGGAGAGAGAAAACAGGGCCAATTAGCCTGACATCAGTCGTCGGGAAAATGCTGGAATCCATTATTAAGGAAGTGGCAACAGGACACTTAAAAAATCATAACATGATTAGGCAGCATCAACATGGTTTTATGAAAGGGAAATCATGTTTGATAAATGTATTAAGAGTTTTTTGAGGATGTAACTAGCAGGGTAGATAAAGAAGAACCAGTGGATGTAGTATATTTGGGTTTTCAAAAGACATTCCATAAGCTACCACCCAAGAGATTGTTACACAAGATCAGGGCTCCTGGGATTGGGGGTAATATATTAGCATGGATAGAGGATTGGTTAACGGACAGAAAACAGAGAGTAGGAATAAACGGGTCATTCTCAGGTTGACAGGCTGTAACTAGTGGGGTGCCACAAGGATCAGTTCTTGGGCTCAGCTATTTACAATCTATATTAATGACCTAGATGAAGGGACCAAGTGTAATGTATCCAAGTTTGCTGACAATACAAAGCTCGGTGGGAAAGTAAGCTGTGAGGAGAACACAAAGGGCTCAATTTTGAAATGGTGGTTGACAGGCTGGCTGCCGTCAGGAGCTGCAATGTGAGGGGGGGGGGGAGATAAAGAGAGCGAGACGTCATCTGGCGCTGGAACGGAAGATCGGGGGTGGGGGGGAGAGTGGAAGATCGGGGGGGAGAACGGAAGATCGGGGTGGGGGAAGATTGAGAGGTGAAGAAGGGGAGATCGGGGGGACATCGGGGGGCTGAAGAAAGAGACATCCGGGGGGACATCAGTGAGGTGAAGAGAAGGAGATCAAGGGGACATCGGGTGGGGGGGATGCAGAGGGGGAGATCGGTGCGGGAGACAATTGTTCTAACTACCCAAAATGTCACAAGTGCCTTAAGTACCTCAATGAGTTACATTTGGCTCTTAAACTATCATCCTGCCGGTTTTAATTGCCATCCCCCGCCCCCATTGCACCCACAATTTCCCGGGAAAATCGAGCCCAAAGAGTCTGCAAAGGGATATAGGCAGATTAAATGAGTGGGCAAGAGGTGGCAGATGGATTATAATGTGGGGAAATGTGAGGTTATTCACTTTGGTAGGAAGAATGGAAAAACATAATATTTTTTTAAATGAGAGAAACTATCAAATGTTGGTGTTCAGAGAGATTTGGGTGTCCTTGTACATGAAACACAGAAAGTTAACATGCAAGTACAGCAAGCAATTAGGAAGGCAAATGGTAAGTTGGCCTTTATTACAAGGTGGTTGGAGTACAAGAGTAAGGAAGTTTTGTTACAATTGTGCAGGGCTTTAGTGAGACCACACCTGGAGTACTGTGTACAGTTTTGTTCTCCTTACCTAAGGAAGGATATACTTGCCTTAGAGGATGTGCAACGATGGTTCATTAGATTGATTCCTGGGATGAGAGGGTTGTCCTATGAGGAGAGATTGAATAGAATGGGCCTATACTCTCTGGAGTTTAGAAGAATGAGAGGCAATCTCATTGAAATGTATAAAATTTATAGAGGGCTTGACAGGGTAGATGCTGAGAGGTTGTTTCCTCTGGCTGGAGAATCTAGATCTGGGGTCATAGTTCCGGGATAAGGGGTTGGCCATTTAGGACTGAGATGAGGAGGAATTTCTTCACTTAGATGGTTTTGAATCTTTGGAATTCTCTACCCCAGAGGGCTTTGGCGGCTCAGTCATTGAGTATATTCAAGGCTGAATAGATAGATTTTTGGACTCTATGGGAATCAAGGGATATGGGGATTGGGCAGGAAAGCAGAGTTGAGATCGAAGATTAGGCATGATCTTTTTGAATGGTGGAGCAGGCTCGAGGGGTCGTATGGCCTACTCCTGCTCCTATTTCTTATTCTAGAAGGTCTGGAAATAAAAAAGCAGTTAGTTATTACCATACCAATTTGAGTGTTTATTCATTCATAACAGTAGCAAAGAGGATGGGATAAAGGACAGCGCACGATTCAAAAGATTGAATATTGGACATCTTTGCTTCTTAGGTTGTGATCTACCTTGTCATTGACATAATTTTTTTATCAGATTGGCATCAGTTGGAAAAATTGGAGTGTATTAAATGGGGTCGAGCTGGAGTGAGTATGTAGAAAGACTTAATTTTTATTTTGAGGCAAATAAACTTGCAACAGGTGCCAAAATGAGAGCAGTTTTGTTTACGATCTGTGGACCTTCAACATATTCATTGATTAAGAATCTGATTGCTCCTGCCCAGCCTAAAGACAAAACAAATGAGGAGTTGGTCTAAGTGGTCCAAGAACAACTGAGCCCCAAACCATTCATTATTGTGAAATGGTTCAAGTTTAACTAGAGGAGGCAAAGTGATGATGAAATGTTTCTCAGTTTCTGTCAAAACTGAGGAAAGTGTGACTTTGGTGGGTTTCTCGTCAATGCATTAAGAGTTGGCTTTATCTGTGGTTTGAGGAAAATGTCAATACTGAGAAAACTGCTGGTAGAAGTCAGGCTCATGTCTGCTTGTGCTCTCAAAATAGCACTTGGGATGGAGACTGCTGCTGGCATGCTAGTGTGTTAAAGGCCACACGGTCCATCAGCTCCAAAGTGAACAGAGTCGCTCAACTATTTTGGTGTTGTGGAAAAAATAATCATCGTCTAGACCGATGTTTTTTTAAGATGGTCAAATGCCATAATGGCACGGAATCGGGCCATTCAGCTAAGTGTTACTGATAGGCAGTAGGTGCTGCTGACACATTTTACATAAAAGTTATTCTGGGCACCCATTGACAGTCCTTTGGAAAATACATGTCCAAGTAAGATATGAAAATCCGATGAAACAACTGTCTGTAATTGTAGTTAAGGGCAAAGGTAGCTCATGCTCATTTATGTGCCACGATTGGTTTCGAAGCCTAAAGTTAAATTGGGCCAATATTAAGAAGACCTGTGGACCTACTCATGAAAGAGCAAAAGTCCTTATTCAGTCGAAAACTTGGTACAGCAAAGGGTATCCAGGTACACCTTAATGTGAAGGAGGGGGTGAAGCAGTACCTTATGCTCTAAAGGAAAGGATATCAGCGGAATTAGAGCATATAGAACGTGAGGGCATAATTGAGAAAAGCGACCACAGCGAAGTACAATTATACCGGAGACATGGAGATGAAACTTCGATCGAAGATGGGTAGTTGCCTTGCGGGCTTTGTTTTTTAATTCCACTTAAATTCTGAAACCGCGTGAACCAGAAATTGCATCCCAGAATTCTGGTATAATAAGAATGAAAGGATTAGTTAGAATGCATATGTGGTGGCCTCCAACAACAAAAACAACTTGTATTTATATAGCACCTATAACGTAGTAAAACATCCCAAGGTGCTTCACAGGAGCATTATCAAACAAAATTTGACACTGAGCCACATAATGAGATATTAGGACAAGTGACCAAAAGCTTGGTCAAAGATTTTAAGGAGCGTCTTAAAGGAGGTGAGAGAGGTAGAGAGGCGGAGAGGTTTAGAGAGGGAATTCCAGAGCTTAGGGCCGAGCCAGCTGAAGGCACGGCCGCCAATAGTGGAGCGATTAAGAGGCCAGAATTGGAGGACCGCAGAGATCTTGGAGCACCGCAGGACTTGAAGAGGTTACAGAGATAGGGAGGGACGAGGCCATGGAGGGATTTGAAAATTAGGATGAGAATTTTAAAACCGAGGCATTGCCAGACCGGAAGCCAATGTATGTCAGTGAGCACAGGGGTGATGGGTAAACGGGACTTGGTGCAAGTTGAGATATGGGCAGCAGAGTTTTGGATGAGCTCAAGTTTATGGAGCGTGGAAGATGTGAGGCCAGCCAGGGGAGCATTGGAATAGTCAAGTCTAGAGATAGCAACATACAAGATGCTGTTCAGGAGTGTCAAGCCTGTCAGGTCAACTTGCTTGTAAACTCTGCAGAAACTAATACTTGGCAATGGCCAATAAAACCATGAGGTGTATTCATGTTGACTTTGCCGAGTTGAAGAAGCAAAAAATGTTATTTAATTTGGATTCCCATTCTAAGTATCTTCAACAAATACAACAGTGAAGATTGATGAATTACGATATTTGTTTGCCTGATATGGATTACCTGTAGAGCTGGTCCCTGACAATGGACCGCCTCCCAGGATGTTGATCATGCTCCTGATTCTGGTGTGAACTCTCCAGGACAGTCGCTGAAGAAAGTTATGAAACATAACGGTGTTGAAACCGTACCTAAGAAGTTACCATCTACTGCTCCCGTAATAATTTCAACTCATCCATTGTCAATCTTACGTAAATATATGCACAAAGGTCACGGAAACCTTCAAATCATTTGAACTTGTAGATAGTTATGAATGTCGTGGTTTTCATTATGGTTCTAGTGTTGGCATAACCCATCTTTCCAGCCAGGGAACTCATAGAACCGGGAGAGTTTGAAGCCTTTTTTTTAATCACAATGGATCGGAAATTGCATTGAGCAGCGAATGAACATCGCCCGCTGCTCGTTAGTTATAAACTCACCCACAAACTATTTGCAGGCTTTTGGGCGGCAACTTGCTTCAGTGGTGAGCTGCAAAAAGTGCAGCGTCCTTTCCCGGGGCTTCTATGAACTATGAGAGCGGGGAAAGGATCTCTCTCTCCCCTCAACTAACTAGTTTGTTGCATACTTGACAAGCCGCACAGTCAGAACCAGGAAGTGAAAGCTGCAACAGTAAATTCAGTGTAAAATCAGTTAGAGAAAGTGAAACAGAGAGAGGGTAAAAAATATCGAATTAAAAGATAGAGATAAAAAAGACAGACAGAAAAGTAAAAAAAAAATTAATAACTTTTAACATTTTTTATAAATGTCCAACAATTAAAATGAGACTCCACTTTTTTAAAAGTTAATTTTCGGTGACAGAGAGGTTGTTTGGCAGTCATTAAGACTTACCACACTGTTAAAAGTTAGTTTAGATCTAAAAAAAACAAGGGTACCTTTTTTATGGAGAGATCAGTTCATTTCCAGCTGGGCAGGTGAGCAAGTTCGCGCTGGTTCATTCATTTAGCCGGCAGCCTGTCCTTCCCGCGAGTGGGGCAAATGGTAGATCAATTTCCGGATTTCCGCGTTTGAATGAGTGTATGTTTGGTCACCTGAACTTGCTCTTCCATTTGCCCTGAAATAATGGTGAACGCTATTCAGCTCTCCATTATTTTATGGGCAATTTCCGGGCCATTATTGTAAGATGTAATTGCTGAATTTCTCTACTTAATGTCTTTTAGCTATGAACCAGGTTCATTCTTGGAGATGATTATTTTCACCTTGTATTACTGAGGGGGCGACATGATATGTATGATACTTATATATTGTTAACTGAACACTAGATGGACCCGTGTGGTAGTAAACACATTGTAACAATTATACTTCTTTTGTATTACTTTGTTATTTGACAGAAGGTTCCAGAGGGTCTAGAAACAAAAGAGCAGTTAGTTATTAGCAGAACAATTTTAGTGTTTATTTAGACAGTATGGGGTGAAATTGGTCTTTGCCAGTAGCATGAAATGGGTGATAGTGAATTGACAGCCCGTTTTACAGCACGTCTGAATTTATTTTACATCAAAATCAATGTAGAAGAAATTCGGGTGGGGTGTAAAATAGGTTGCCAATGTGCTTTCGGACATTTTGCGCTACTGCTCAAGATCAATTTTGCCCCCAATATGTCTCACCTAATTTGCACATCAGTAATTTGATGAATTGATCCAGTTAGGGTTGCAGCATTAAAGTGGCAGTGCGTCAGGTCTGCACTCTGTTTTGGGATAGCCCTGAGCATTTCCAAATAAGGTACAACACAAGTGAGCAGCAAGTCAAGAATCTTGCCACATTATCACATCAAATAGACTATTTGACGAGAATCTGGCTGGGTTCAGTCATTTAAAATGTCAAGGAAACAGCAGCTATTAGGCAGATAACAGGAAGACAGACATAGGCTGTTGTGCTGAAGGAAATACATCTTCTCTTAACAATCTCTTGTCTCACTTACCTTGTATTATAGTTAGATGTGAGAGATGAAATTTGGTGGGTGCAAAAAACAGAAAGGGAGGGAAAGAGAGGAGAAAAGGTTTGATTGCCCTACCTTTCCAAAATGGAGCAGAAAAAGCAGTTTAAAATATCATATAAAATTTCAGCTCTATTATACAATGAAAAGTGGAGCCAAATTCAACTCAAGTCTCATTAGGAGAGCTTATATAGAGGCTGGGAGAACAGTAGAAGGGCAGGAGATGACAGCCCATAGTATAAACAGAAGGATTTCACCCACAACAGGTGATGTCTGAAAACTCAGATCTGGATTCAACCCATAGGTTTAAATATAAATAAAGCTCTGGTCATAAGGTACGAGCCCATGGAATCCAGGGTGCCTTGGCACTTTGGATACAAAACTGGCTGAGTGGCAGAAGGCAGAGGGTGATGGTCGAAGGTTGTTTTTGTGACTGGAAGCCTGTGGCCAGTGGGGTACCACAGGGATCGGTGCTGGGTCCCTTGCTGTTTGTGGTCTACATTAATGACTTGGATATGAATGTAAAAGGTATGATCAGTAAGTTCGCTGATGATACAAAAATTGGTAGGGTGGTAAATAGCAAGGAGGATAGCCTCAGTCTGCAGGACGATATAGATTGGTTGGTCAGATGGGCGGAACAGTGGCAAATGGAATTTAACCCGGAAAAGTGCGAGGTGATGCACTTTGGAGGGACGAACAAGGCAAGGGAATACACAATGAATGGGAGGACCCTAGGCAAGACAGAGGGTCAGAGGGATCTTGGTGTGCAAGTTCACAGATCCCTGAAGGCGGCGGAACAGGTAGATAAGGTGGTAAAGAAGGCATATGGGATACTTGCCTTTATTAGCCGAGGCATAGAATACAAGAGCAAGGAGGTTATGATGGAGCTGTATAAAACACTGGTTAGGCCACAGCTGGAGTACTGTGTGCAGTTCTGGTCGCCACACTACAGGAAGGATGTGATCGCTTTGGAGAGGGTGCAGAGGAGATTCACCAGGATGTTACCAGGGCTGGGGCGCTTCAGCTATGAAGAGAGACTGGGAAGATTGGGTTTGTTTTCCTTGGAGCAGAGGAGGCTGAGGGGGGACATGATTGAGGTGTACAAAATTATGAGGGGCACAGATAGGATGGATACTAAGGAGCTTTTTCCCTTCGTTGAGGGTTCTATAACAAGGGGACATAGATTCAAGGTAAAAGGCGGGAGGTTTAGAGGGGATTTGAGAAAGAACTTTTTCACCCAGAGGGTGGTTGGAGTCTGGAACTCACTGCCTGAAAGGGTTGTGGAGGCAGGAACCCTCACATCATTCAAGAAGCATTTGGATGAGCACTTGAAATGCCATAGCATACAAGGCTACGGACCAAATGCTGGAATATGGGATTAGAGTAGACAGGGCTTGATGGCCGGCGCGGACACGATGGGCCGAAGGGCCTCTATCCGTGCTGTATAACTCTATAATTATGCTCTTACTACTCAGTATAAAGTCTATAGACCGATATTCCACAAAAAGAATCTTTTAACCATCTTAAATTATCTTAAATTTTGGCTAAGGTATCCAACCCAGTCTTGGCTTGGGCGCAGCTAAACTAAAAACTTGGCTGGCTTACCTAATTGTTGGACATAGTCTCACTGATGTAATTCAGATAAAGTGGAATCTGGATAAACATAAAAGTCCTGAATTTCATGGCAGGTAACTGCACCACCAGAAATGCAGCAGGGTGGGACCTGCCAACTGGGCCTGATGCTGTCCCGGAGTCAACAAATTACATATTACGGATAGGTGCGCATGTCACTAATGTTACCATGGTCGATCTGGAGAACCCCCCCCCACCTGCACCCCTGAGGAAATTCTCGATGTATGATTGCATATAAAAAAAATTCAACATTACAAAGCCTTTATTCACCAAAATTCTTCCCATCAGTTTGGCTGGCGTCCACAAATACATTTTCTTTCTGTTTCTTCTCACTACATTTGGTGCCCATCCAACAAGGCCATCAATGCAAGGTGGCAAAGTTAGGGCTGGGGATTCCTACTCTGCAGACCCAGTTGGGACCTGGCAACAGGGGTCTTGTGGTCCTTGTGGTCCAGGCAAGGATCGAGGGATGGATCTTCAGAAGGAGAGGGGCTGAAAATTTTGGACTTTAAAAAAAAATCAAACAGCGTGAACAGGGAGCTGCTGGAGACATCAGGATTTATTTATGTGGAAAACTCAGCAGCCACTACCTCCAGGCTTCTGCTGCACATGCCAAAGGAATGTTATTCGTGACCACCACTCTTGCCTCCAGATGAGCAAGGATCAATGCATCCGACAGCTGAGGATCACCAAAAAGGTTGTGAAGGAGATCTGTCACCCGCTGCAGCCACAACTACAGCCTCAGAGCAGGGCAAGGACAGCATTGCCTGTGGCTGTGAAGGTAACCATGGCGCTGAACTTCTACGGTTCTGGATCCTTTCGGGCCTTTGCTGGCGATCCGTCCAACATCTCACAATGTGCAGTGCACTGCTGCATAAGGGAGGTCACAGAGGCACTATACAAGATGCGCAACAGGTTCATCACGTTCCTTTTTGATAGAGAGAAGAACGACGAGCGACCACGAGGGTTTGCTCGCATTGCAGGCTTCACCATGGTGCAGAGCGCCATTGACTGCACGCATATTGCCATGCGTGCTCCACATGTCAACTCAGCCATCTTCATGAACTGAAAGGGGTTCCACTCCCTGAATGTGCAGCTGGTGTGCGATTGGAGGTCAATGCCTGCTACCCTGGGGGCAGTCAAGACACTTTCACTATGCGGCAGTCCAACATCCAGCTATCTTTGAACCGGCTCAGCAAATGAAAGGCTGGCTACTGATTAACAAGGGCCAGCCCCTCATGAGGTGGCTCATGACTCCACTCAGGAACGTACACACATGTGCAGCGCAGGTCTACAACAAGTCATATTGCCACACATAATGTCATTGAAAATACCATAGGCATTCTAAAGCAACGCTTCCGCTGCCTGGACCGTTCTGGTGGAGCCCTGCAGTACTCAGCTGAGCGGGTGTCAAGATTCATCGTGGTATGCTGCATGTTGCACAACCGCGCCAGTTTGAGGGAACAGCCCTTGCTACCGAATATCCAGCAAGACCCTGAGTCAGAGGAAGAGGAGGAAGGGGAGGAAGAGGCTGAAGATGAGGGGGAGGAGATGGAGGAGTAAGTGGAGGAAGACTCAAGGAGGCAACAAGGAACACTGGCCCTGTCTGCCAGGGCTCTGCGTGCTCACCTGATCCCTGAGCGATATCAATAACGTGAACGAAATCTCCTAAGTCACCAAGAGTCCTACACTCCCCACCCGTCCTCTCCCACATGACCATCAGATCGTCTTCCATATGAATACACATTGCTTCCTCCCTCAGCTCATCGCAGAAATAAAAACCACCACCAAATGCAAATTCAAATTCACATTTATAAATTAACACATGAAGTGAGGCAAACAAAATGAGACTATTCACCCTTGTGCATTCTCTTAGTGCCTGTTGTTCATGTGCCTTTACCTATTCTAGTGCTGCTTTGAGATGCATCCGCAGTGGCTGTAACACGGGTGGTGGATGGCTGCTGACCTTCAATGGAGGAGCGTGCAGATGGCCTTGGAGGACGACCTCGAGCAGCTCTGGGCTGGGAGGACCTGGCTTCAAACTGCACCATCTCGGCCTCTGCTGCAGCAGTCTGGCCTGGCTGGCTGATAGGCAACAGCAAGGGCGCTGGCGGAACGGCAGGGGTGGAGAGCAGGAATGCTGTCATCCGGACAGAGGACAGCAGGTTCGACTGCCATGGCACCACTGCCACTCGCACGGGATGGCGCCTCAGCACTCCTAGTGATCGGCTGGAGAACGGATTGCTGGAGTGCTGTGACACAGTGGTACCCAGAGCCACGATAGCAGCAGTCTGCGCTTCCATAGTAGTAGTCTGAACTGCCATTGCAGCAGTCTGAGCTTCAACTGAAGCTTGTAAACATTTGATGGCATCGATTTGTGCTGCAATGGCAGCTGTTTGTGCTGCAATGGAAGCCGTGAAATCAGCCATCAGATGCTGCATCATGGTGGGTTCCTCAGGAGTGCTGATGGAGCTGACCACCCCTTCCATGTGGGTAAGCATGGGCTCCAAGCTCTGCGCAAAACACTGCCAAGATCGAGGCGGATTCCTCCATGCCCCTTGACATTGTGTGCAAGCTTTCTGGCAGGCTTTCCAGTGCACCATCATTTGGTGGTGTACGCCCATCAGCAGTCTTCTGTAGCCTGGCCCATTAAAGTCATCATCTCACCCCTTGGCATCAGGACCTTTGTGCGACCTCGCCTTCCGGTGACCTGGCACCTGTGGTATCCGTTCCCCTTGCCCTGGCTCCCGCGCACAAGCCCAATGTCCCAGTGCCCCATTCACGTGCAGATCCCTCCTCTAACCTAGACTCTAACGGACGCGCAGTGTCAGTATCTGAGCTGGTGGATCTGAGTGTGAGATCAAGTGACGGTGTGGCTTCATTACCACTGGCTTCCTCCTCCTCCACCTCGGGTGGTGCCGGCTCCAGTTTTTGGGAATCTGCAATGACAAAGGGAAACAGGTTGAGTTGTGGACCGAGGAGAGGAGTAAGTAAGACATGCGTGCTGACGCCATCTGCAGCCCGTGAGTCATTAAAGATTGTGTGATGAGGGAGATGTGGGAAACGAGAAGGAGGATTAGGAGTGCAGAGACCCCCCCCCCTTCATCGGGACCTCCAGCACTGCCGGTGGCCACGTCCACAGCGACGGCCCCCCCAATGATGCACAACACTGTCTCCTCCAACGGAATGAAGACGTGTAGGCGTGCCTGACCTCCCTCAGGTCTCTCCTGCTGCCGGCTGTTATGCGCCACCTTCACCTGCAAGACAGAGGGAAGTGCATCAGTGAGTATCCTGCATGGTATCTAGGTGATGTGCCTGTCATGGTCGAATAGTTGCCAGTGTGTGTGACCTGCAAGTGTGGTACTATGAGAGAGTGAGATACAGCATGCAAAGTGCAGCATGGCGTACAAATGGGCAGCGTTTGTTGGTGGATGGGTGATGGGAGGTGTCGTGCGTGGAGTAATGGTGCAATTGGTAGAATCTGCCACTTGACACTTGCATTCACTCACTTTGACCACTCGTTTCAAATCGTTGAACTTTTTCCTGCACTGCACTCATGTGTGTGGTGCAATGCTCCTGGCATTCACCTCCTGGACCACTGTATCCCACTGCCTATGCAACTGGTGTCTGGAGGATCTCCTACCACCCTGCAGGTACAGGATAACCCTCCTTTCGTCCACTCCCACCACCAGGGCCTCCAGTTCGTTGTCCGAGAACTTCAGTGTGCACTCTTTTGCCGGTCCAGCCATTCTGCTTGCCATCCAGCACTGCTCTCATTGACAGTGCACCTCCCCTTTAAGAGGTGCAGGCTGCCTTTAACTAGTGCTGGCCATGCCCCATTTCGGGCCTCCTGCTTGTGGGTACAGCCACTCAACGGCGTAGGTGGCACTGTCTGCACGTATAAATCATAGTAATGACCAGGCAGCACGAATCTCACATGCTGCCTACATCGGAAGCACTGGGCACCGTAACTGCGCACCGCGATGCTCACGCCCGGATTCGGGGGTTAGCGAATTTAACCCCAATAGAGTACAAAAGCAGGGAAGTTAAGCTGAATCTTGATTAGACAATGGTTAGGCCACAGCTGGGAGTATTGTATTCAGTTTTGGGCACCATACTTTATGAAGGATGTCAAGGCCTTAGAGAGGATGCAGAAGAGATTTACTAGAATGTTACCAGGGATAAGGGATTTATGTGGAGTTATGTGGAGAGACTAGAGAAGCTGGGGTTGTTTTCCTTAGAGCAGAGAAGGTTAAGAGGAGATTTGATAGAGATGTTCAAAATCATGAACAGTTTTGATAGAGTAAATACAGAGAAACTGTTTCCAGTGGCAGCAGGGTCAGTAACTAGACGACACAAATTGAAGGTAATTGGCAAAAGAAACAGAGGCGACATGAGGAAGCATTTTTTTTTACACAGCGAGTTGTTATGATCTGGAATACACTGCCTGAAAGGGTGGTGGAAGCAGATTCAATCGTATCTTTCAAAAGGGAATTGGAAAAATACTTGAAGGGGAAAAATTCACAGGGCTATAGGGAAAGAACAGGGGAGTGGGACTGATTGGATAGCTCTACCAAAGAGCCGGCACAGGCACGATGGGTCGAATGGCCTTCTGTGCTGTATGATTATATGATTCTAAGTTGAAAGCAATTTATCAGGGAATGTCACACAAATCAACTTGCAGTGCCTTTACGTAAATAGCTGAACAATTTTCCTATTAAAAGGATGCCACTGATTTTTCCGAAACAGCTTACAGGCCAGAAAGATCGAGTGCAGATAAGAGAAGCCACTCAGCTGACTCTTCCAAGGAAACCTGCAATTCCCCCACTACATCACAGCATCCAACTTCCTCTTGAAATACTCCAGAGTTATTGCCTCCTGTATTCCTCCCTCTATGTGAAGAAGTGCTTCCTGACATCAGCCCTGAACTTGTCTTTTACTAGTTTTCACTTAGGTGTCCTTGTTCTGCAGTCATGATTTAATTTGAAATGGTGCTCAGGGTTAACCTTTTCCATGCCACTTAATATCTTATATACCTCTGTAAGGTCCCATTTCATGTAATTTCTTTCAAGACTGAAGAGTCCAGGTTTTTCTAACCCTTACCTATAACTCACCTCTCTGACACTAGGGATCAGCCTCGTTGGCCATCTCTGCACCACTTCTATGGTTTGCATCTTTCCCTTGTGACTCTACCAGGAAAGAATGCTGTATTCAAGGTACAACCTCTGACGTAAACTTTACATACTGATTTGGCAAAATAGCTCAGCATTCCATTTTCTTTGTTAATTGTTAATCTGCAGTGACTGGACAGGGTCCAGTGTGAAGTCCACATAGTCAATATAGAGTGGACCATCTCAAATCAAATTGAAAGCAAAAATGTAATTAGCAGTTACAGGGAAGACAACAAAAAATAAAAGCATGACAAATATAAAGAATATATAGAAAAACTAGACTAAAGAAGATTAGAAAGATTAAGAGAGAGTACTAGAGAAAAATAAAAACAAAGAAGGGCAATAAAAAGGATTCCTGTAGCCACATTTACAATAAGAAGATAGTCAGGTGGATGTAGGGCTGCTAAGAAATGAAAGAGGAAAGCTTATAGTGGAGAATGTTAGAAGTGCTGATAAGTATTTTGCCTCAGTTTTAACAGAGGAGGCATATAGTGAGATTGTAGAACCACCAGAGATAGGTATAAGACATAGGAACATAAGAACAGGAATAGGCCCATTCAGCCCCTCTAGCCTGTTCTGCCATTCAGTGAGATCATGGCTGATCCTAACTCCATCCACCTGCCTTGTCTCCATATCCCTTAATACCCTTGGCTAGTAAAAATCTATCGATCTCAGATTTTAAATTATTAATTGAGCTCGCATCTACTGCTTTTTGTAGGGGAGAGTTGCACACTTCTACCACCCTTTGCATGAAGAAGTGTTTCCTAACTTCTCTCCTGAATGGCCTAGCTTTGATTTTCAGATAATGTCCCCTTGTCCTAGACTCCCTCACCAGCAGAAAAAGTTTCTCTCTATCTAACCTATCAATTCCTTTCAAAATCCCAAAAACCTCAATCAAACCACCCCTTAATCTTCCAAATTCCAGGGAATACAAGCCTGGTTCATGTAATCGCTCCTCATAATTTAACCCTTGGAGCCCTGGTAACAATCTGGTGAATCTGCGCTGCACTCCTTCCAAGACCTTCCTAAGGTGTGGTGTCCAGGACTGTACACAGTACTCCAGTACTCCAGGTGAAGCCTAACCAGAGCTTTGTATAGCTGTAGCAAAACTTCCTCCCCTTTATATTCTAGCCCTTTAGTTATAAAGGCTAACATTCCATTAGCCTTTGTCATTAATCTTTGTACCTGACTGCTACATTTTAGTGATCTGTGTACATGGACCCCTAAATCTCTTTGGACCTCCACTGCTTCTAGCTTTTCACCATTTAAAAAATACTCCAATCTATCCTTTTCTGGTCCAAAATGGATGACCTTACACTTACCTGTGTTGAAATCTGTCTGCCACAATTTTGCCCACTCACTTAATCTATCAATGTCTCTTTGTAATTCTATGCTCCCATCAACACTACTTACTATGCCACCAATCTTTGTGTCATCAGCAAACTTAGATATATGGCTCTCTATTGTGTTATCTGAGTCACTAATATATATAGTGAATAGTTGAGGTCCCAGCACAGGTCCTTGTGGGACACCACAAATCATTTCCTTCCAATTCAAGTACATACCCATTAACCCTACTCTCTGTTTTCTACTGCCTAGCCAATCTCCTAACCAAGTCAATAATTTGCCTTCAATTCCATGAGCTTTAATTTTAGCTAACAGTCTTTTATGTGGAACCTTATCAAATGCCTTCTGAAAGTCCATGTAAACTACATCCATAGACATTCACCTGTCTACTATTTTAGTTACTTCATCAAAAAAATCAATTAGATTTGTTAGACATGACCTACCATTTACAAATCCATGTTGGCTCTCTCTAATCAGCTCAAATTTCTCTAAGTGCTCAGTCACACTGTCCTATATTATAGATTCCAATAACTTCCCCACAACAGATGTTAGACTAACCAATTTTCTGGTTTCTCTCTCACACCTTTTTTAAAGAATCAGCTGTGTTAGTGATGGCACTCATGCCTCTGAGTCAGAAAGTTGTGGGCTCATGTCCTAGTCCAGAGACTGAAGCACAAAATGTAGTCTGACGCTCCAGTACAGTACTAAGGGAGTGTTGCACTGTCGAAGGTGCCATATTTTGGATGAGACATTAAACGTCTGCCCTTTCAGGTGGATGTATAAAATCCCATTGCACTATTTTGAAGAAGAGCAGGTGAATTCTCCCCGATGTCCCAGCCAATATTTATCCCTCAACCAACATCACTATAAAAGAAACAGGTGATCTGGTCAGTATCACATTGCGGTTTGTAGGACCTTGCTGTGCTGCTGCACTTCCAACATTACACAGGGACTACACTTCAAAAGTACTTCATTGTCTGTAAAGTGCTTTGTAACATCCTGAGATTGTGAAAGGCGCTATATAAATTTAAGTCATTCTTTTTATGGAGGCTATTATTCAAATAAAAATAACACTAAGGAAGTTTGAAGTAGAAAATTAACTGGGACCTGGTGGTTTACATCCAATGATCCTGACAGAAGTTAGAGAATAAATAGACGAAGCTCTGAATTATGTGGAAAGGAAAATTGTCCAGAGGAATGGAAGGTGGCAGACGTGATGCCCTTTTCAAAAAATAAGATGGGAAATTATAGGCCAGTTAGTCTCACTTTAGTTGTTGGTAAATGACCAGAGTCTACAACATGGGACGAAATTATGAAGGTCGTGGAGAAACTAGTTGATGAGGACCAGTCAGCACAGATTTCTAGAAGATAGATTGTGGCTCTTGAATAAATGAATAGACAGGATAGATAAAAGGAAATGCAGTTCATGCGATTTAAATGGATTTTCAAAGCACTCGATATCACAAGAGACTTACGGCAAAGATCTACATTGAAATAGAGATAATGTGGCCACATGGATAGAGACATGGTTGAAGGCAAATAGCAAAGAGCCCGTGGGATTAAGGGGGCAGTGGCAGCATAGATATGAAATTAGCTGCGAGACATAAAGCAGTGAGTAGTGGTGAATGGTCATTTTTTGGGCTGGAGGGAAGTTTACAGTAGTGCCCCCCTAGGGGTTGGTATTAGGACCACTGCTCTTTTTATATATGTATTAATGACCTGCACTTGGGTATAGGGAGCATAATTTCAAAGTTTGCAGATGAATCAAAGCTGAGAAATGTAGTAAACAATGAGAAGGATAGTATCAGACTTCAGGAGGACATAGACAGGCTGGTGAAATGAGCAAACATGGCGGATAAAGTCCTCCATCTTAAACTGAACCCCCCCACCTCCGCCAATGGGAGATGATCCCTCCAGTGATGCAGCCAGCAGCATTTCTACTCCAGGAGCCAGTGGCTGCGAGTCCACCCGGGCCCCATAACCCTTTAGTCCAGTACCAGTAGCCCTTCCCAACTTCCTTTAGGAGGACCAAGACGGTCAGGCACAGAAGCAAGATATTTGGCTGAAAGGCTTGTCTTGGTCGGAGGGGAAAGCATGGTGCCTCAAAGGATTAGGGTGAGCATTTGCTTGCTGAGTCCACCTCCTCCTGCTCCTTCTCACCCTTAGATGCTGCTTTGCACTGTGCAGTAACTGAGTGACAACTTTACTGTTAACGTGTTTGAATTGCTGACTCTGTCTGGCCTGTTTCTTTTTGGCCACTGCTGTAAAATTTCATTTTGCCCTTTGACTGTTGTACTGAATACATTTAAGATAGTTGCACTGTGTTCCCGAAATCTGCAATTGCAACAACTACCATAACTTGCCTAAATATAGCGTCTTTAACATATGAAAAGTTAGAAAGTAGAAAAGTCACCCAGTCCAGAGAGATGCATCCCAGGTTGCTAAGTTAAGTAAGGGTGGTGATAACAGAGGCTCTGGCCACAATCTTCAAATCCTCTTTAGATATGGGAGCAGTGCCAGAGGACTGGAGGATTGCAAATGTTACATTCCTGTTTGAAAAAGGGGAGAGGGATGAACCTGGCAACAATAGGCCTGTCAGCCTAATGCTGGTGGTGGGGAAAGTTTTAGAGACAAAATTTTTTTTATTATTATTTGTTCATGGGATGTGGGCGTCGCTGGCAAGGCCAGCATTTATTGCCCATCCCTAATTGCCCTTGAGAAGGTGGTGGTGAGCCACCTTCTTGAACCGCTGCAGTCCGTGTGGTGAAGGTTCTCCCACAGTGCTGTTAGGAAGGGAGTTCCAGGATTTCCAGCGACGATGAAGGAACGACGATATATTTCCAAGTCAGGATGGTGTGTGACTTGGAGGGGAACATGCAGGTGGTGTTGTTCCCATGTGCCTGCTGCCCTTGTCCTTCTAGGTGGTAGAGGTTCTGGGTTTGGGAGGTGCTGTCGAAGAAGCCTTGGCGAGTTGCTGCAGTGCATCCTGTGGATGGTACACATTGCAGCCATGGTGCGCCGGTGGTGAAGGGAGTGAATGTTTAGGGTGGTGGATGGGGTGCCAATCAAGTGGGCTGCTTTGTCCTGGATGGTGTCGAGCTTCTTGAGTGTTGTTGGAGCTGCACTCATCCAGGCAAGTGGAGAGTATTCCATCACACTCCTGACTTGTGCCTTGTAGATGATGAAAAGGCTTTGGGGAGTCAGGAGGTGAGTCACTGGCTGCAGAATACCCAGCCTCTGACCTGCTCTTGTAGCCACAGTATTTATGTGGCTGGTCCAGCTAAGTTTCTGGTCAATGGTGATCCCCAGGATGTTGATGGTGGGGGATTCGGCGATGGTAATGCCGTTGAATGTCAAGGGGAGGTGCTTAGACTCTCTCTTGTTGGAGATGGTCATTGCCTGGCACTTGTCTGGCGTGAATGTTACTTGCCACTTATCAGCTCAAGCCTGGATGTTGTCCAGATCATGCTGCATGAGGGCACAGACTGCTTTATTATCTGAGCGGTTGTGAATGGAACTGAACACTGTGCAATCATCAGCGAACATCCCCATTTCCGACCTTATGAAAGAGGGAAGATCATTGATGAAGCAGCTGAAGATGGTTGGGCCTTGGACACTGCCCTGACGAACTCCTGCGGCAATGTCCTGGGGCTGAGATGATTGGCCTCCAACAACCACTATCAGTTACTAGTCACTTCGAAAAATATGGGTTAATAAATGACAGCCAGCACTGATTTGTATTTGACTAACTTGATTGAGTTCTTTGATGAAGTAACGGAGCGAGTTGATGAAGTTACTGCGGTCGATGTTTTGTATATGGACTTTCAAAAGGCATCTAATAAAGTACCGTGTAATAGACTTGTTAGTGAAGTTGAAGTCCATGGAATTAAAGGGGCTGTGGCAGCGTGGATACGAAATTGGCTAAGAAACTGAAAGCAGAGAATAGTGGTGAGCAGTTGTTTTTATACAGTGGAGTCCCCCAGGGGTCATTATTAGGATCATTGCTCTTTTTGATATAGGTTAATAAGCTGGACTTGGGAATACAGGGCATATATTCAAAGTTTGCAGATGACACAAATCTCGGAAATGTAATAAACTGTGAGGAAGATAAATAGGGCTGGTGATAGGATTTTAAACTATTAAGGCGGGGGGAGGGATCTGGTGAAAATAACATAAGTCTGAAGATAAAAGAAACAGCAGATGAGAGTAAAGGTAAGACCAAGGTAAGAAACAATGGTAACATAAACGGTCAGGGAACAAATACAGTTATGGAACATGAGTACAAAATGACTGTTAAAAATAAAGTGAGGGGAACAATTATTAAAAACAAATTAAATTGCCTGCACAGCAATGTACACAGCAGCCAAAACAACACAAGGGAACTAGAGGCAATAATTCATAGCGAGGAGTCAGATGTAGTAGGGATAACTGAAACAGGGCTACATAAAGAACAGGACTGGCAATTAAATATTGCAGGATATAGCGTCTTTGGAAAAGATAGGGAAGGAAGAAGAGGGGGTGGAGTAGCTGTACTAATTCGAGACAATATAATGGCAATAGAAAAAAGGGACATAAGTAATATTAAGATAGAAACAGAGTCTATATGGATTGAGATAAAGTATAAGAAGGAATCGATCATGTTACTAGGGAGCTCAATACTGCAGAAAGCCTAGAGGAGTATAAAAAGTGCAGGGTGAAATTAAAATGGAAATTAGGAAAGCAAAGAGAGGGCATGAAAAAATACTGGCAAGTAAAATCAAGGAAAACCCAAAAATGTTTGATAAATACATAAATAGCAAGAGGATAACTAAGGAGAGAGTAGGGCCTATCAGAGCTCAAAAAGGTAACCTGTGTGTGGAGGCGGAAGATGTGGGTATGGTTCTTAACGAATACTTTGTGACAGTCTTCACAAAAGAGGGGGACAATGCAGAGATTGTAGTTAAGGGGGAGGAGTGTGAAATATTGGATGGGATAAACATAGTGAGTGAAGAAATATTAAGGGCCTTAGCATCTTTGAAAGTAGATAAATCGCCAGGCCCGGATGAAATGTATCCCAGGATGCTAAGAGAAGCAAGGGAGGAAATAGCGGAGGCTCTAACCATCATTTTCCTATCCTTCCTGGCTACTGGCTTGGTGCCGGAGGATTGGAGGACTGTTAACGTTGTATCGTTGTTTAAAAAGAAAGAGACAGACCAAGTAATTATAGGCCAATCAATCTAACCTCGGTGGTGGGCAAATTATTGGAACCGATTCTGAGGGACAGCATAAATTGTCATTTAGAAGTCACGGGTTAATCAAATGCAGTTAGCATGGATTTCTTAAGGGAAGGTCGTGTATGACTAACTTGATTGAATTTTTTGAGCAGGTAACAAGGAGGGTCGATGAGGGTAACGCGTTTGATGTAGCATACATGGATTTTAACAAGGCTTTTGACAAGGGCCCACATGGCAGACTGGTCAAAAGTGTAGAGGCAGAAACCCTCAGCTCATTTAAAAAGTACTTGGATGTGCACTTGCCGTAACCTACAGGGCTACGGACCAAGTGCTGGTAAGTGGGATGAAACTGGTTAGCTCTTTTTCGGCCGGCACAGACACGATGGGCCGAATAGCCTTCTTCTGTGCCGTAACGTTCTATGATTCTACAGACCACCTAACAGTGGGAAGGAAGTGGAGGAACAAATATGTAGGCAAATCTATGAAATGAGTAAAAAACTTTGAATAATAATCATGGGAGATTTCAAAGAAACTGACAAGAAGAGATAGGAAAGAGGAATAGAGTTTTTACAGTATGTACATGCCTCCTTTCTTACCCAGTATGTGAGAATCCCACCAAGAGAGGAATCACTACTGGATATAATAATGGGCAATGAACCGAAACAGATAAGAAAACTACTCGAAGGGGAACATCTAGGCACTAGCGATCATAACATAATAAGGTTTAAAATAATGATTGAGCAAGACATAAGTAATACAAAGACCAAAGTATTAGATTGAAAAAAGAACTAATTCTGAGGGGATGAGAGTGGCACTAGGGAAGGTAAATTGGAAAAAAAATTGACAAAAAGATGGAGCAGCGGTGGGAAATATTTATAACAGTGATCAATAGAGTTAAGGAGAAATATATTCCTCTAAAAACAAGAACAAACTAGCCAATAATGAAACACCATGGATGAATAAAGAGGTAAGGGTAAAATTTAAACTAAAAAAAAGGATATAGATAATAAAGGAGAGGATAGGAAGAAGTTAGGAAGGACGTCAAAATAACAATTAGGAAAGCAAAGAGGAACTATGAAATTAAATTATCAAGGAATATAAAAATAAATAGTAAAGTATTCTATTGACACATAAATAAAAGAAAAATCAGGGATGTACAAGATAAACTCACAGGTAATCATAGCGAAATGGCATAAATATTGAATAGTTACTTTGCCTCAGTATTTACCAGAAAGACTAATAAGGTGAGCGTGACATTAGAAGAGGAGATCAACAAATGTATAAAGACATTTAAGATAGAAAGGGTGGAGATAATTGATAAACTAATCAAACTTATAGAAGATAAAACCCCTGGTCCGTATGGATTGCAACCTCACATATTAAAAGATGTTAGGGAAGAGATAGCAGAGGCACTATTACATATATATAAAAAAATCTTAGAAAAGGGAATAGTGCCAGAGGACTGGTAGACAGCTCATGTTATTTCTATATTTAAAAAGGGAGACAGAACAAGTCCAGGGAACTATAGACCAATTACCTTAACATCGTTGGTAGGAAAGATAATGGAATTGTTACTCAAAGATGTGATAGAAAAATATAGAATCATAGGCTTATGTAATGGTTACAGCACAGAAGGAGGCTAGTCAGCCCATCGAGTCCATTCCGGCTCTCTGCAAGAGCAATCCAGCTAGTCCCACTCAGCCACCCTATCCCCTAGTCCTGCAATTTTTTCCCCTTCAAGTACTTATACAGTTCCCTTTTGAAGGCCATGATTGAATCTGTCTCCACCATACCCTCAGGCAGTGCATTCCAGATCATAACCAGTTGCTGTGTAAAAAAGTTTTTCCTCACGTCGCCTTTGGTTCTTTTGCCAATCACCTTAAATCTATGTCCTCTGATTCTTGACCCTTCCACCAATGGGAACAGTTTCTCTCTATCTACTCATGATTTTGAACACCTCTATAAAATCTCCTCTCAACATTCACTGCTCTCAGGAGAACAACACTAGCCTCTCCAGTCTAACCATGTAACTGAAGTCTCTCATCCCTGGAATCATTCTAGTAAATCTCTTCAGCACCTTCTCTAAGGCCTTCACATCCTTCCTAAAGTGCGGTGCCCAGAACTGGACACAATACTCCAGTTGTGGCTGAACCAGTGTTCTGTAAAGGTTCATCATAACCTCCTTGCTTTTGTACTCTATGCCTCTATGTATAAAGCCCAGGATCCAATATGCTTTCTTAAACACTTTCTCAACTTGCCCTGCCACCTTCAACGATTTGTGCACAAATACCCCCAGATCTCTCTGTTCCTGAACCTCTTTCAGAATTGTACCCTTTAGTTTATATTGCCTCTCCTCATTCTTCCTACCAAAATGTATCACTTGATACTTTTCTGCATTAAATTTCATCTGCCACGTGTTCGCCCATTCCACCAGCCTGTCCATGTCCTCTTGACGTCTATTTTTATCCTCCTCACTGTTCACTACCCTTCCAAGTTTTGTGTCATCTGCAAATATATCAAGAAAAGCAATGGTCCTAGTACCGACCCCTGGGAAACACCACTGTATCCTTCCCACCAGTCCGAAAAACAACCATTCACCACTACTCTCTGTTTCCTGTTACTTAGCCAATTTCGTATCCATGCTGCTACTGCCCTTTTTATTCCATGGGGTTCAACTTCGATGACATGCGGCACTTCATCAAACTACTTTTGAAAGTCCATATACACCACATCAACCGTATTGCCCTCATCGACCCTCTCTGTTACCTTATTCTAGAAAACCAGAATATAATAAAGAGTAGTCAGCATAGATTTCAGAAGGGAAAGTCACGCTTGACCAATTTATTGAATTCTTTAAAGATGTAACAGAAAGGGTAGACAAAGATAATCCAGTGGATGTAGTATATTTGAATTTTCGAAAGGCCTTCGATAAGGTAACACATTGTAGTCTCATGACTAAGGTCTGAGCATGAGAAGTAAGGGGACAGGTATCATTATGGTTTCAAGCTGGTTACAAAACAGAAAACAGAGAGTAGGGATTAAGGGTAGCTACCCAGACAGACAAAAGGTGGGAAGTGGTGTTCCACAGGGATCGGTGTTTCACAATTTACATAAACTCGGGACTCGGGAATCAGAAGTACATTTCCAAATTTGTAGATGACATGAAATTGGGAGGTTTAGCTAATACAAAGGAAGAATGCGTTAAACCGCAAGAAGACATAAATAAACTTGAAGAATGGACTTGTAATTGGCAAATGAATTTCAATATTGATGAATGTAAGGTGGTGAATTTTGATAGGAAGAATAAGGAGGCCACATATTACTGGATAATAAGAGACTAAATGGGGTAGAGGAACAAAGGGATCTTGGGGTTTAGATATACAAATCACGAAAAGTAACGACGCAGGTTAATAAGGCCATTAAAAAAAAGGCAAACCAAGCACTAAACGGATAGAATTGGAAAGCAGAGAAGTTAGGTTAAACTTGTGTAGAACCTTGGTTAGACCACACTTGGAGTACTGTGCACAGTTCTGGTCTCCATATTATAAAAAGGATAAAGAGGTATTGGAGAAGGTTCAAAAAAGATTCACAAGGATGATGCCAGAACTGAGAGGATATACTTAACAGGAAAGACAAAACAGGCTGAGGCTCTTTTCTCCAGAAAAGAGAAAGCTGAGGGGTGACATGATGGAGGTCTTTAAGATAATTAAAGGGTTTGATAGGGTAGACATAGAAAAAATGCTTTCACTTGTGGGGTAGCCAAAAATAGAGCTGCTCAATATAAGATAGTCAATAATGAATCCAATAGGAAATGCAGGAGAAACTTCTTTACCACAGAGTGATAAGAAGGTGGAACATGCTACCATAAAGACTAGTTGAGCCAAATAGCATAGGCAATCTCCTAATTAGATATGGCGATGGTGCTGAAGGAATGGAGGATGGCAAATGTTACGCCCCTGTTCAAAAAAGGGGGGAGGGATAATCCCGGCAATTTCAGGCCAGTCAGCCCAACGTCGGTGGTGAGGAAACTTTAAAGACAATAATCCGGACAAAATGAATTGGCGCTTGGGAAAGTATGGGCTAATAAATGAAAGTCAGCACGGAATTGTTAAAGGAAAATTATGTTTGATTAACTCAGAATCATAGAATCATAGAATGGTTATGGCACAGAAGGAGGCCATTCAGCCCATCGAACCCAAGCCGGCACTTTGTAAGAGCAATTCAGTTAGTCCCATTCCCCTGCTCTTTCCCCGTAGCCCTGCAATTTTTTTTCCATTCAAGTATTCATCCAATTCCTTTTTGAAAGCCACGATTGAATCTGCTTCCACTGGGTAGCACTCTTGCCCCGAGTCAGAAAGTTGTGGGCTCATGTCCCAGTCCAGAGACTGAAGCACAAAATGTAGTCTGACACTCCAGTCAGTACTAAGGGAGTGCTGCACTGTCAAAGATGCCATATTTTGGATGAGACATTAAACGTCTGCCCTTTCAGTTGATGTAGAAAATCCCATGGCACTATTTTGAAGAAAAGCAGGTGAGTTCTCCCCGATGTCCCAGCCAATATTGATCCCTCAACCAACATCACTAAACAAAAAGGCAACGCTTCCAGATCATAACTACTCTCGGTGTAAAAAGTATTTCCTCGTGTCGCCTTTGGTTCTTTTGCCAATCACCTTAAATCTATGTCCTCTGGTTTTCGACCCTTCCACCAATGGGAACAGTTTCTCTTTATTTACTTTATCTAAACCCGTCATAATTTTCTTCAAATTTTCTATCAAATCTCCTCTCAACTTTTTCTTCCCTAAGGAGAACAACCCCAGCTTCTCCAGTCTATCCACGTAACTGAAGTCCCACATCCCTGGAACCACTCTAGTAAATCTTTTCTGCACCCTCTCTAAGGCCTTCACATCCTTCCTAAAGTGCGGTGCCCAGAATTGGACACAATACTCCAGTTGTGGCCGAACCAGTGTTTTATAAAGTTTCATCATACCCTCCTTGCTTTTTTACTCGATGCCTCTAATTATAAAGCCCAGGATCCCGTATGCTTTTTCAACAGCTTTCTCAACCTGTTCAGCCACCTTCAAAGATTTGTTCACATATAACCCCAGGTCTCTCTGTTCCTGCACCCCTTTTGGAATTGTACCATTTAGTTTATATTGCCTGATCTCATTCTTCCTGCCAAAATGTATCACTTCATACTTTTCTGCGTTAAATTTCATCAGCCATGTGTCCGCCCATTCCACCAGCCTCTTATGTCCTCTAAACCTATGTCCTCTTAAAGTCTATTACTATCCTCCTCACTACAGTTCCACGTTTTGTGTCATCTGCAAATTTTGATATTGTGCTCTGTACACCCAAGTCCAAGTCATTAATATATATCAAAAAAAAGCAGTGTTCAATTACAGTTTTACCTGCCAATCTTTAATTCCAATTTACCCGGGCCAGATTTGTTCTCAACCACTGAATTGACCTTCCTCCAATTAAGTATTTTTACTCTAGATTGCTCCTTGTCCTTTTCCAGTGTTAATCTAAACTTTATGATAGATCACTATTCCCTAAATGTTCCCCTACTGACACTTGCTCCACTTGACTAACTCATAACTCATTCCCCAGATCCAGCAATGCCTCCTTTCTCATTGGGCTGGAAACATACTGATCAAGAAAGTTCTCCTGAACGCACGTCAGAAATACCTTCCCCTCTTTGCCCTTTACACTATTACTATCCAAGTCTATATTAGGATAGTTGAAGTCTCCATCATCACTACTCTATAGTTCCTGCACCTCTCTGTAATTTCCCGGCAAATTTGCTCCTCTAGATCCTTCCCACATTGGTGGTGTATAGAATACAACCAGTGGTGTAATGGTACCTCTATTGTTTCTTAACTCTAATCAAATAGATTCTGTCCTTGACCCCTCCAGGACAACCTTTCTCTCCAGCACTGCAATATTCACCTTAATCAATACTGCCACCACCCCCCCACCATCCTTTTTTTCCTTCCCTATTTTTCCTGAACACCTTGTTTCCAGGAATATTTAGTATTCAATTCTGCCCTTTTTTGAGCCAGGACTCCATTATTACCACTATGTGGCTATTTACGCCTGTAGGTCATCAATCTTATTTACCATGCTTCGTGTATTTACACTAATGCACTCTAAACCTCTCTTAGACCTTCTCGTAGTCTCTCTTAGTCTGATCTCACCTAATACTATGCTATTTCTTACTCTAGTGCTATCTTTCTCTCCTAATCCTTTGTGCACCTTGTTTTTCCTTTCTAATGCTACATCCTGGTGCCCACCCCCCCTGCCAAATTAGTTTATACTCTCCCTCACAGCACTAGTGAACCTCCCCACATGGACATTGGCCCCAGCTCTGTTGAAGTGCAACCCACCCATCTTGAGCAGGTCCCTCCTGCTCCAGAACTGGTCCCAAAGCCCCAACTCAACTTGATTGAGTTCTTTGATGAAGTAACGAAAAGGGTTGATGAGGGTAGTGTGGTTGATGTTGTGCATATGGACTTTCAAAAGGCATTTGATAAAGTACCACATCATAGACTTGTTAGCAAAATTAAAGCCCATGGGATTAAAGGGACAGTGGCAGCATGGATAAAAAATTGGCTAAAGGACAGAAAACAGACAGTAGTGGTAAACCGTTGTTTTTCAGACTGGTGGGAAGTATACAGTAGTGTTTCCCAGGGGTCAGTATTAGGACCACTGCTCTTTTTGATATATATTAATGACCTGGACATGGGTATAGAGGGTATAATTTCAAAGTTTGCAGATGATGCGAAATTCGGAAATGTAGTAAACAATGTGGAGGATAGTTACAGACTTCAGGAGGGCATAGACAGACTGCAGAACTGGGCAGACACATGGCAGATGAAATTTAGCGCAGAGAATTGTGAAGTGATATATTTTGGTATGAAGAATGAGGAGAGGCAATACAAACTAAATGATACAATTTTAAATGGGGTACCAGAACAGAGAAACCGGGGGGTGTATGTACACAAATCTATGGAGGTGGCAGGACAAGTTGAGAAGGCTGCTAAAAACGCATGTGGTACCCTGGGCTTTATTAATAGAGGCATAGAGTACAAAAGGAAGGAAGTTATGCTAAACTTTTAAAAAATACTGGTTACGCCTCAACTGGAGTATTGTGATCAATTCTGGGCACCACATTTTAGGATGAATGTCAGTGCCTTAAGAAAGGGCGCAGAAGAGGTTTACTAGAACAGTACCAGGAATGAGGAACTTCAGTTATGTGGAGAGACTGAGAAGCTGGGGTTGTTCTCCTTAGAACAGAGATGGTTAAGGGTTGCTTTGATAGAGGTGTTCAAAATCATGAACGGTTTTGACAGAGTAAATAAAGAGTAACTGTTTCCAGTGGCAGAAGGGTCCTTAACTAGAGGACACAGATTTTCGGTGATCGTCAAAAGAGCCAGAGGCGACATGAGGAAATATTTTTTTACGCAGCACGTGGTAATGATCTGGAATGCATGACCTGATTGGGTGGTGGAAGCAGATTCAATAGTAACTTTCAAAAGGGAATTAGATAAATACTTAAGGGTGAAAAATTTACAGAGCTGTGGGGAAAGAGCAGGGGAATGGGACATATTGGTTAGCTCTTTCAAAGAGCAGGGTTCGATGTGCCGAATGGGATCATTCTGTGCTGTACCTACTATGATACGAGGACTGGTGAAATAGGCAGACACATAGCAGATGAAATTTAACACAGAGAATTGTGAAGTGATGCATTTTGGTAAGAAGAATGGGGAGAGGCAATATAAACTATATGGCACAATTTTAAAGGGAGTGCAGGACCAGAGAGACCTGGGGGTTACATACACAAATCTTTGAAGGTGGTACGACAAGTTGAGGAGACTGTTAAAAAAGCATATGGGTTCCTTGGCTTTATAAACAGAGGCACAGAGCACAAAAGCAAGGAAGTTATGCTAAATCTTTATAAATTACTGGTTAAGCCCCAGCTGGAGTATTGTGTCCAATTCTGGACACCACACTTTAGGAATGATGTCAATGCCTTAGAGAGGATGCAGAGGAGGTTTACTTGAATGGTACCAGGGATGCGGGACTTCAGTTACGTGCAGAGACTAGAGAAGCTGGGATTGTTCTTTTTAAAACAGAGACGGTTAAGGTGTGATTTAATGAAGGTGCTCAAAATCAATAAGCGTGTTGACGGAGTAAATAAGGAGAAGCTGTTTCCAGTGGCAGAAAGTTCGGTAACCAGAGGTCACAGATTTAAGGTAATTGGCAAAAGAACCAGAGGTGAGATGAGGATAATTCTTTTTACGCAGTGATTTGTTATGATCTGGAATGGACTGCCTGAAAGGGTGGTGGAAGTTTGATTTAATAATAACTTTCAAAAGGGTATTAGATAAATACTTGAAAAGGATAGATTTGCAGGGCTGTGGGGAAAGAGCAGGGAGTGGGATTAATTGGATAGCTCTTTCAAAGATTAATTGGAGAGCTCTTTCACAGGCATGATGGGCTGAATGACTTCCTTCTGTGCTGGGCGATTCTATAATTCTATGAATTACTATTACGTAGTTGAAAATGGCAATCATTTTGCATACAGCAAGGTTCCAAATGTAGTAAATGAAGAAATGACCAGTTAATGTTTCTTTTGTGGTGCCGATTGAGGGAAAAAGTTGGCCATGACTCCAGGAGAACTCCCATCTCAGGAGGGCACCACTGACAAGGTAGCAATCCCTCACTAGTGCACTGGAGTGCTAAATTATATGCTCAAATTCTGGGGTAAGTTTTGAACCCACATCTTCTGGCTGAGTAGAATTCAAGATCTCCAGATTATAAGGAAAAATATTTTTGATTGGGTTTAAGCTGTGGTGCTGAGACTTACCATCCAAGCTCACATTAAGAATAACCATTTGAACAATGTACTGAACAGTTATTGCATTCTGTGAAACCATACCTAGCTTGAGTTGCTATGAAAAAAAAGAGAAGGGGAAAAAAAAAGGGAACAACAGATCAAATCAGTACAGTACCACTAAGAAATTCTAAAGGCAGCTTTAATGTTGAAAAAAGATTGACAAAATATTTCTCTTCTACAACTTTTTATATTTTAGAACTAAAGAAAAGACACTCTCCTGTTCCAGTACTTCAAATGACTGAAGATTGCATTATGGGCGACCTGCCCAATGTTTTCCCATTAAGGTAATATCAACTGGATAACCAAAGATGAGCCATTACATGATTTCTGGTGGCTAATTCCGAAGGACTTTCAACTAAACAATCACTCGCTAAAATTGTTAAATACAAAAAGAAACAACTATCGTTACATTTGCACCATAATTATATTAACTGAATAGTTCTTATTCCATAATATGTGATAAAAAAGTGTGCATTTAAATCTTATTCCAAATGTGTTTAAATCTTAATCTAAATGAAACAGATATAGAATTTTACCATTTGTGGAGACTCGAGTTTTTGAAATGATAATAACTCCAGCATCATCATTGATGCAAAGATAACCCTCAGCTTCTCGTCTCCACTACAAACCGTCTTCTTAAACCCCTCTTCACTGCCCCCCTCCAACCTCACCTCCAACAAGAAGTGCGAGGAGCTCATGCACTTCTTTGTCACTAAGATTGAGACCATCCATTCAGCTGCCTCTGCCACTTCTTTCCCTTTCCCTAGCCCACCAAGCCAAACTTCCCCTAAGACTTCCCCCTTCCCTAGCCCTGAACTCGCATCTTTCTCTGTTTTCTCTCCTATCTCCCCTCATGCCCTCTCCACGCTCATCTTGTCCACAAGACCCACCTCCTGCTCCCTCTACCCTACTCTCACTAAACTGATGACCACCCAACTTTCCTTCCTGGTCCCCGTGTTAACTGATATTGTTCCCTCTCCTCAGGTACTGTCCCCCTCACCTTCAAATCTGCCGACATCACCCCCCTCCTTAAAAAACACACTCTTGACCCTTCTGTTCTTCTCTTCCTGCTTCTGCACTATTACCTCTGGAGTCCCACAAGTCCCCTCCTATTTCTCATCTACATGCTGCCCCTCAGCGATATCATCTGAAACAAAATGTCAAGTTCCACATGTGCACTGACGATACCTAGCTTTACCTCAACACTATCTCTCTCAACTCCTCCACTGCCTTTGTGTTGTCAGTCTGCTTGTCCGACATCCAGTATTGGATGAGCAGAAATTTCCTCCAATTAAATATTGGGAAGACCAAAGTCATTGTCTTCATTCCCCACCACAAACTCTGTTCCCTAGCCACCAACTCCATCCCTCTCCCTGGTGAATCTGAGGTTGAACCAGACAATTCGCAACCTTGGCGTCCTATTTAACCCTGAGATAAGCTTCCGATCCCATATCCACTCCATCACCAAGACTGCCTACTTCCACCTCCCTAACATCACCTGTCTTTGCCCACGCCTCAGCTCATCTCCTGCTGAAAACCTCATCCATGCATTTGTTATCTCTAGACTCAACTATTCCAATGTTCTCCTGACTGGCACCCTGGCACCCTCCATATACTTGAGTTCATCCAAAAACCCGTTGCCCTTATCCTAACGCGCAACAAGTCCTGTTCACTCATCACCTCTGTGCTCGTTGACTTTTATTGGCACCCAGTCCGGCAATTCCTTGATTTTAAAATTATCGTCCTTGTTTTCAACTCCTCACCCCTCCCTATCTCTGTAACCTCCTCCAGCCCTACAACCCTCCAACATCTCTGTGCTCCTCCAATTCTGGCCTCTTGCACATCCCGCTCCACCATTGCAGGCTGTTCCTTCAGCTGCCTAGGCCCTAAGCTCTGGGAATCCCACCCTATACCTCTCCACCTCTCTATTTCTCTCTCCGCCTTAATGACACTTCTTAAAACCTACCTCTTTGACTAAGCTTTTGGTCCTAATATCTCCTTATGTGCCTCCATGTCAATTTTTGTTTGATAATGCTTCTATAAAGTGCCTTCGGATGTTTTACTCTGTTAAAGGCGTTACATAAATGCAAGTTGTTAGTGCTTTGTTGATAACATTTGTTCTGATTTTTTAATCCTCCCATTTTGGGCTTCAATCCAGTTACAAGCAATGAGGGCCAATATATTCAATGACTTTGGTTCTTTAACAGTTCCTATTTTACAAATAGCTCTACGAGTATCATTTCGTACCACTTAAATGCGATTGGTTGAACATGGGGACACTATTCAGACTGACACAATTATGGAATAAAACATGGCACTAAAACGAATTCAGAAGATGCATCTTCACTGCCCCCATTTTTAATTCAATCTATATGGATTACTTCCAGGCAGATAGTATTATATATGATCTCTGCTCTATGCTGAGTTAACTAGCCTCAACCAGATGGTAGTAAGGATGCTTCAGTTGGCCTTAGTGTCTCTGGTTCAGGGAGGAGAAAATGATCCAGTGGAGTTGCTGGATAACAATCCCACTCCTGACTGTTTTCCAGTAACCCCCCACTAGATGCATGTGCATAGATATTAGGCGAGGGCAAGATCAGGTCTGACTCTATGCTCTCAACGATTGAAGTGCCTGCTGACAGCCACTGTCAAGGCTTATACATGAATCATGACTAGTTGGGCAAGGTACCAAAAGGTAACTAGTGCCTGTGGAATTGCACCCCAGCAAAAATGTTTACTGGAGCAGGAAGAGAAAAAAAACTGAGGGGACAGAAAGTTGACAAAAAAACACATCTGTACGTCATTAAAAATGATTAGGATCAAAATTCAGACTGCTACAATTTAGCTAATTCTGTAAAATTTCTCTGAAGCAAATGACAAATAATTGCTTGAGTCCTTTTTTCCAAAATCTTATTTGCTGCTCAGAATCAGTTCTTTGAAATGTATTTTCTTCAATGGTAAAAGATTCATTCCATCTCTGCATTTATATAGTGCTTTTAACATAGTAAAACGTTCCAGTGCACTTCACAGGAGCATTATCAGTCAAATCTGGAAATAAGCCAAAGCCTTTGTAAATTTAATTAACTAAAATACTAATTGGACACAAATATTAATGTTTCCTTCCTTTCCCTCAACATTTCAGTTAATTCTTTTCTATTTTTGATTTCAACAGCCTTTAGATTCCATCTAATTCCCTTAGCAACCAACGGACGGTTTAATTGATATCTTCTTTTAACTGGTCAAATGGCATATTCTGCAAAAAAAAGTTCTTAACTTTTATTTCTAATAAATTAATGTTGGGCTTGTTGATGCAAATATACCTAACATGATACTGCTTTCTTCACACTATGAAGTACCATGAACACAGCGTGAACTGAAATGCTAAAGCTGGCAAGATGTAAATATTGACCTCGAACTGCCTGGCTAATACGATCAGGTACATTTATAACTCATTATCTATACTCCTGATGGGTTTATACAAAGGAAGAGTGTTGACTGTGAAGCAGCAAAATGAATTGAGCTGACTCAGATTTCAAAAGAAACATTGAAATTTAGTTTTAGATGCACAGCGATTCAGATACATCTATTTTATTATTAGAGAGAAAAAAATATCAGCTTTCTTTAGCTGCACGTCACCAGTTTGTTTATTGTACACACTGTTTTCTTTCATCAAAACAAACAGCTACAAGTCCATAGTACAGGCATACACACAGATCTGTATATTTTTCTTAATTCGGTCAATGGTATGTGACAGGGTAGATACCCTGCCAACTCAGCTCAGCAGTAGCACTCTTGCCTCCGAGTAAGAAGACTGTGGTTTCAATGGCTGTAACCAATCTAAGCACATAAACTAGCCTGACACTTCACTGCAGTATGAAGGTGTCATATCATTTTGGTGAGTCTGTGCTGCATCCCCTCCATTGTCAGAAGTGCGGTATTTCATGTTAAACTGAGGGTCTGTCTGCCTGCTCAAGTGCAGAAGAACCCTTTGAAATATTTTGGAGAAGGGATCCTGGTGTTCTGGCTAACATTTATCCCTCAACCAATATCAAGAAAAACAGATTATTTGGTTATTTAATCATTCATTTCTTGGTGGTACGACCTTGTTCTCTAGAAATTGGTTGCTGTGTTTGCGCCTGTTACACCTGTGACTTTACTTCAAAAGTAATCTACTGGTTGTAAAGCATGGAAGACACAATATAGATGCAAGTTTACTCTTTCTTCTCTCAATTACAGAAATGCACATTTAAAGGCTGTGCCAATGTAGTGAAGATGTGCTGCTGAGTCGCTTCCATACTTGCGTAAAGCCTCCTTAAATTTGAAATTCATATTTGGTTTATCTAAACTTCACACCCTCTAAATCTGAAGTTTGAAAGCTCATCCCCAGTTTACAAAAGTATCTTTAATCCAATGTGATCCAGGATATATTTGGATATATTCAGTCCCTAACTTGGGAGACGTCAAAGTTCATATCCTCCCAGTTTGAATGATAAGATTATTGTACAACTAGGAAGACAATCTTCAATTGAGATTTGGGCTGGTAAAAGTAGAACTAATGAAAAATTGCATACATCATACTCATTCTCTACATCCACAAGGAAGGAGTAGGCCATTCAGCCCCTCGAACCTGTTCCGCCATTCAATTAGATCATGGCTGATCCGTATCTTAACTCCATTTACTCGCCTTGGTTCCGTATCCCTAAATACACTTGCCAACAAAAATCTATCAATCTTAGTTTTGAAATTTTCAATTGACATAGTCTCAACAGCTTTTTGGGGGGAAAGAGTTCCATATTTCCACTACCCTTTGTGCTAAGAAGTGCTTCCTGACATCACCCTTGAATGGCCTACCTCTAATTTTAAGTTATACCCCTTATTTTGGACTCACCCACCAGAAAAAATAGTTTCTCTCTATCTACCCTATCAAATGCTTTAATTCTCTTAAACACCTCAATCAGATCACCCTTTTAACCTTCTATACTAGAGGGAATACAAGACTAGTCTATGCAACCTGTCCTCGTAATTTAACCCTTTTAGCCCCAATATCATTTTGGTGAGTCTGTGCTGCAACCCTCCAAAGTTAATATATCATTCCTTCCTTCCAGAACTGAATGCAGCACTCCAGATGCAGACTAACCAGAGCTTCAAACAAGTAGTGGAATATTATGAATCAGATCCAAACTGCATTCAAACTGGACCACCAAGAATACTTTTGAGAAAAGGATGTATGAACACAGTACCAATGAAAGAATTAAACAGTCTCATCCTTGTGTTCAGATCCCACCACTGCCTTGCCCCTTCCTATCCATGTAACCTCCTCCAGCCCTATAACCCTCCGAGAACTCTGTGTTCCTCCAATTCTGGCCTTTTGTGCACCCCCGATTTCCTTCGCCCCACCAGCTATCTCGGCCCTTAGCTCTGAATTCCCTCCCTAAACCTCTCCACATCCCTACCTCACTCTCCTCCTTTAAGACGCTCCTTAATCTATTTGTCCAAGCTTTTAGTCACGTGACCTAATATCTCTTTATGTGACTCCTGTGAAGCGCCTTGGGGTGTTATGCTACGTTAAAGATGCTATATAAACACAAGTTGTTGTTGCTGATGAAAGAGAGGGAACAAACCTGACATTTCTCTATATTATACACCCATATCTTTAGAAAACAATTCCAGCAGAACATGACAATGCCAATATGGAGAGGGTTTTTTGTCTTTTTGGGACAGGGTATGCAAATGAAAGCTGCTAATGTCATAGGTTGTCTATGGTCTATGGTGTTCAACAGGTGTGTCTCACACAGCCAGTAGCAGCCCAAAGTAATATTGCAGAACCACAAAGGCCTGCAGATCTTCCCAGCAACCAGCCTTTGTAAATCTGGCATGTTACCTTTGTGGTTGCCACTGGCTGTTGGAGGCCAATTTGGCAAGAGTCAGTGGCACCAGAATGGCACTCGAGCAATATAAAAGCCACTTTAGACACAGCACAGATTCTTCCAAAGTATTAAATAGAATCACATAGAATATACAGGACAGAAACAGGCCATTTGGCCCAATTGGTCCATGCCGGTGTTTATGCTCCTCCTCCCACCCCATTTCATCTAACCCTATCAGCATAATCTTCTATTCTTTTATCCCTCATGTGTTTATCCAGTTTCCCCTTAAATGCATCTATGCTAGTCACCTCAACTACTCCTTGTGGCAGTGAGTTCCATATTCTAACCACTCTCTGGATAAAGAATCCTATTGGATTTATTAGTGACTATCTTAAATTTATGACCCCTAGTTTTGGTCTCCTCTACAAGTGGAAAAGTCTTCTCTATGTCCACCCTATCAAACTCTTTCATAATCTAAAAGGCTGCTATCAGGTCACCCCTCAGCCTTCTCTGGCGAAAAAAGCCCCAGCCTGTTCAATCTTTCCTCACAAGTATAACCTCTCAGTTCTGGTTTCATCCTTATAAATCTTTTTTCGCCTTCTCCAGTGCCTCTATACCCTTTTTATAATATGGAGACCAGAAGTGTACACAATACTCTGAGTGGTCTAACCAAAGTTCTATACAAGTCTAACACAACAAAGTAATCCCATCTATCTAAATTAACACATGTCTAATTAAAGCTTTACTACCGGGATATTGGTAATGGTATAAAACAGCTCTTTATACAGCTTTAACTGAATGGGAGATCACTGTACTCTTGGATATAAACTACTCAAAGAAACTAATCATCAGTTTATCACACCTGAATGAAGAAACACTAAATCAAGGGTACAGCTAAAAATATGCAATTTATGTGCATGTATCTAAATACCCAAGATGAGCTAAAAACTAAATCCTTGGGAAAAAATGAAATGGAAGGAGTAAAAATTATGTATTATCTACAGACACAATGAAGACGGGAAATGAGAGGGTTCCATCTTTGTAAAAAATTCCAATGACATATAGCATTAGTAAACAGATGGGACTAACAGAAATTAGAAGTTTTAATTCTTAGACAGATCATTCTATGGCAAGGAGCAAATATTATAATGGTTTAAAATTTGAAAGTTCTGAATATATAACTCACATTTTGCGACATTGTGCTTCTTCCCATTCTCTTTTCATCAGTATCATGGTGAATTTCAGCTATGTCCTACAATGCTTTTTGTGGTATACATTAACGATTTGGACTTAAACGCATGATGAAGAAATTTGCGGATGACACAAAGATAGGCCGTGTGGTTGATAGTGAGGAGGAAAGCTGTAGACTGCAGGAAGATATCAATGGACTGGCTAGATGGGCAGAAAAGTGGCAAATGGAGTTCAATCCGGAGTAGTGTGAGGGTAATGCATTTGGGGAGAGCAAACAAGGCAAGGTTATACACAATAAATGGGAGGATACTGAGAGGTGTAGAAGAAGTAAGGGACCTTGGAGTGCATGTCCACAGATCCCTGAAGGTAGCAGGACAGGTAGATAAGGTGGTTAAGAAGGCATATGGAATGCTTTCCTTTATTAGCCAGTGTATAGAATATAAAAGCAAGGATGTTATGCTGGAACTGTATAAAACACTAGTTAGGCCACAGCTTGAGTGCTGCACACAGTTCTGGTCACCACATTATAGGAAGGATGGAATTGCACTAGAGAGGGTGCAGAGAAGATTTATGAGGATGTTGCCAGGACTGGAGAATTTTAGCTATGATGACAGATTGGATAGGCTGGGGTTGTTTTTCCTTGGGGCAGAGGAGGCTGAGGAGTGATTTGATTCAGGTGCACAAAATGATGAGGGTCCTAGATAGAGTGGGTAGGAGAGACCTATGCCCCTTAGCGGAAGGGTCAATAACCAGGGGGGCATAGATTTAAAGTGATTGGTAGAAGGACTAGAGTGGAAATGAAGAAAAATGTTTTCACCCAGAAGGTGGTGGGGGTCTGGAACTCACTGCCTGAGAGGGTGATAGAGGCAGAAACCCTCAACTCATTTAAAAAATACCTGGATGTGCACCTGAAGAGCCATGACCTGCAGGGCTACGGACCAAATGCTGGAAAATGGGATTAGGCTGGGTGGCTCGTTTCTCAGCCGGCGCGGACAGGATGGGCTGAATGGCCTCCTTTTGTGCTGTAAATTTTCTATGATTCTATATTGTCTGCTTATCTCATCCAATCATCCCAAAGAATGGCACATTTGACAAGATAGAAGCAACATCACTTTTAAGAAAAACATGTAGACCTTGGATTTTAAACAAGGGACACATTGATCATTATTGTTTAAAAATATCTGCTTTTTTCTTGGTAGTTCATATTTAACGGACATTTTGGCTTGTGAAGTAAAGTCACACTATAGCAATAGAATTTTCTTTGCTTGGTTGTCATTGTGTTTTGATTTTCAACCTGTGTTTTCCAGTTTTTCTATCATTCTTTGGCTGTAAGTTACTGTAAGTTACTGTTCCATTTTTGGGTTTGTACCCTATTTTCCTTGGGTTCAGCATCAATGACCACTCCTGTAAACAAACCGCACATCCCTTATAAATCAGTATGCATTTACCTAACCAATATCCAGATAAATGGAGCGAGACCCAACAGTTGAATAGAGAGCCCTTGGCAGTGTACTCCAGCCGATTGGAATATATCACTTGCCATCACATGATTGCCTAGACTTCAGGAGGTGGAAGAATAACCACTCTATCAGACTATAGCTTAGGCTATAAAATACACAAGACAACTTGTTTGAATAACACTCGGTACAAACTTTATATTTGAAGTAATTACAAATTTTGCTGCTCTCCTTGAAGTGTCAAAAATATTCTCCTGCACTAAATCTCAACATAAAACCATTGAAATGTGGTTACTTATTTCTTAAATGGTTATCCACTAGCCTAGACCCATTGATTAGCCTTGTACTTTTCAAGATCTCCGATTGATTGGTGAGCTAAGGCAATATATAGCTATAGCTCCAAAATTACACTGAAGATTGACATTAAAAACATTAAAAACTGTATTTTTTGCAACTATATTTTAGGTGGTCATCCATTCACAGACTTCCAAAGGACATTTGCATAGTTTGAAGCTCCAGACTTGTATCTGCAGGACATTAATACATATCCAAATAATGATCAGGGACACTGCTGGACAGAATGACACTAATAGCTCTGCACTCAACAGGTATTAGCATTTTAAACTTCTTCGACAGCACCTCCCAAACCCACGACCTCTACCACCTAGAAGGACAAGAGCAACAGGCACATGGGAACAACATCACCTTCACGTTCCCCTCCAAGTCACACCCCATCCCGACTTGGAAATATATCGCCGTTCCTTCATCGTCGCTGGGTCAAAACCCTGGAACTCCCTACCTAACAGCACTGTGGGAGAACCTTCACCACACGGACTGCAGCAGTTGAAGAAGACGGCTCACCACCACCTTCTCAAGGGCAATTAGGGATGGGCAACAAATGCTGGCCTTGCCAGCGATGCCCATATCCCATGAACGAATAAAAAAAAACTACCTTCTATTCCACAGGAAAACCTACAGACACACAGGGGTAGATTTTAACCCCCCCTCCACTCGATGGGAACAGTGCAGGGGTGAGGGGGTTAAGATGTCGTGAGGTCATGCAGTATTCCTGATGTCCTCCCGTCCCCCACCATCTTAACTTATCTGTGAACAGACATGGGAGGGCTGCCCACACCTGGCAGGCAGGATCTTACTTTACATTGGAAAGTCACAGCCCAATTATGCCATCAGCACGGCGACAGCATTTTAACTTCCGGATTTGGGAGGCCCACACAAACCATGGCAGGAGTTGCAGAGTGGCCAGAAGGGACCAACTTAAGCTTAAAAATGTAACTTTATTGTGGAATCCTTGAGGGCCAAGACAAGCAGGAGTGATCCTCAGGCCATCGAAGGAGTCCTTGGGCTTCCCCAACCTTGGCCTTGCCTCTCCATTCCATCTCCATTGGTTGCCAACTCCCCTTCACAGCACTAACCTTATGCTGGGGACTGTTCCCTTAGGTCCCTGGTATCCTCAAGCTCTTGTCCTGAGTTTTGATCCTGCCCACTAGCCCTGAAGTCACTCCCGGCGGTTTCAGGCAGGAAATTGTCCTGCTTTATTGAAATGAGATCTGGGAGTTAAGATGGCCAGGGCCTCATGCTGAACTCCCTGTGGGTGTTTCCCTCCTGCCCAGCATCCCTGCCCACCCTGAACATACCCCCAATTAAAATCGACCCCATATATGTGGCTTTGGCATTCCCAACCAATAATATACATTCTCTGCTGATTGATGAATCAGCTAATAGTACTTAATTTTAACGTTGTGTGTAGCATGGCCAGCAAAAACAAAACCAATAAATAATCCATCACATACTGAAATGTTCCGTTTTTGTTATAGTCACCAAAAGGCAACAGCAGGGAGACTCGCTATACTGGTAATGCTGAATGATTATTAGTGACTATTAAAAATGGTTTCTATTCTTCTGACCCCGAGAGGACACTGTAAGAAATTATCTGGCATTCAGATATGCCTAGAGAGCTCAGAACATAAGAACTTCCAGGAATTCTCTTGTGCTTCTACTACCTCAAATATTAATCGCATTTGAAAACTATTACAAATTACTCCATCACCCCCAAGATACAAAGATGATTCAAATAAGCGGGCTGTGCTTTTACTTGAACTATCGTTTGTCCCCAGTTCTACTGTATCTATTTTCTATTATTCCTAACAGTAGTATATTCTATTCTACGTCAATACTGAACATGGATTTCTAGGCAGTAAATTTATTATTCATACCAGAATGTGTGTCCAGGGTAATAACCAAACCATGAGGGTGTAAGCATAAACCCAACAATTACAGGCCAGTCAGTTTAACCTCGGTGGTGAAGAAACTTTTAGAAACGATAATCCGGGACAGAATTAGCAGTCACTTGGACAAGTGTGGATTGATTCGGGAAAGCCAGCATGGATTTGTTACAGGCAAATCGTGTTTAACTAGTTTGATTGAGTTTTTTGATGAGGTAACAGAGAGGGTCATTAAGGGCAATGCGGTTGATGTGGTGTATATGGACTTTCAAAAGACGTTTAATAAAGTGCCACATGGTAGGCTTGTCATCAAGACTGAAGCCCATGGAATAAAGGGGGCAGTAGCAGCATGGATACAAAATTAGCTAAGTAATAGGAAGCAGAGAGTAGTGGTGAACGGTTGTTTTTCGGATTGGAGGGAGGTGCACAGTGTTGTTCCCCAGGGATTGGTACTGGGACCATTGCTTTTTTTGATATATATTAATGACTTGGAATTGGGTGAACAGGGCACAATTTCCAAACTTGCAGATGATACCATGGAAGGGTAGTGAACAGTGAGAACGATAGTGATAGACTTCAAGAGGATATAGACAGGCTGGTGGAATGGGTGGACACGTGGCAGATGAAATTTAACGCAGAAAAATGCGAAGTGATACATTTTGGTAGGAAGAACGAGGAGAGGCAATATAAACTAGAGGGCACAATTCTAAAAAGGGTGCAGGAACAGAGGGATCTGGGGGTATACATGCACAAGTCATTGAAAGTGGCAAGCCAAGTTGAGAAAGTGGTTAAAAAAGCATACAGGATATTGGGCTGTATAATTAGAGGCATAGAGTACAAAAGCAAGGAAGTCATAATGAACCTTTATAAAACACTGGTTAGACTATAACTGGAGTGTTGTGTCCAATGCACCTCACTTTAGGAAAGATGTGAAGGCCTTCGAGAGGGTGCAGAAAAGATTTACTAGAATGATTCCAGGGATGAGGGACTTTAGTTGCATGGTAGACTGGAGAAGCTGGGGTTGTACACCTTGAAACAGAGAAGGTTGAGAGGAGATTTGATAGAGGGTATTTAAAATCATTAAGGGTCTAGACAGAATAGAGAGAGAGAAACTGTTCCCATTGGCGGAAGGGTCAAGAACCAGAGGACATAGATTTATGGTTATTGGCAAAAGAACCAAAGTTGACATGAGGAAAAACTTTTTTATGCAGCGAGTGGTTAGGATTTGGAATGCACTGCCAGGTGGGGTGGTGGAGGGAGATTCACTCGTGGCTTTCAAAAGGTAACTGGATAAGTACTTGAAAGCAAAAAAATTGCAGGGCTATGGGGACAGGGCGGGGGAGTGGAACTAGCTGGATTGCTCTTGCATAGAGCTGGCAGGGAATCGATGGGCTGAATGGCCTCCTTCCATGCTGTAACCTATCTATGAGTTTATGATTCTATGACTAAAGAATTGATCCACAGACTTAAAGGCCCCAATATTACCAGGGAGGCGGGTTGGTAGCGGGGGGGGTCGACTGGGCGCGTAGGTAACCCGCCCAGTAAAATCGGTGGGTTCCCCACGCGATCGAGAGTAAATTGAAGCCATTTACCTTGGCTTCCAGTTTCCCGTTGGAAACCTGCGCAGTGGGCGGACTGCGCACCCGCATCACAGGCTGTCAGCTGGAGGAGCCCTATTTAAAGGGGCAGTCCTCCAATGCTGCTCCTGCAGCAAGCAGCCAAAATTACAGCATGGATCAGCCCAGGGGAAAGGCTGCTCCCAGGTTTAATGATGCCTCACTCCAGGTCTTACTGGATGGGTTGAGGAGGTGAAGGGAGATCTTCTACCCGGCGGACGGGAGGAGGTGGCCTGCCTCTACCACCAGGAAGGCCTGACTCGAGGTGGCAGAGGAGGTCAGCAGCACGAGCAACATATCCCGTACCTGGATCCAGTGCAGGAAGCGCTTCAATGACCTAACTAGGTCAGCCAAAGTGAGCACACATACTCATTCTCCTACACTCCGTCTTCCACATCACTGCCCACACCCCACAACTCCTTCTGCATTGCTGACACTACTCTATCACATCATTCCTCACACCCACTCAAACCTCATCCTCAACTTACCTGCACTTACTCACCTCGCCAGTACTCATTCCACCGCTACCACTCAACCCAATCCTCATACAATCTCATGGCTCTGTCTCATACTCACCATCTGATGCATCTCTTTCATGGTCTCACCCAACCTTCCACTACCTCTGCTGCAGCCACAGGGGATGCATCACATATGAGTAGCAGGAAGCATAAGGCAAAGGTTTCGTGAGCACAAAGGGGATGCAAAAGGGTGTTTGACGGTTTGTCATGTTTTTTATTTATATTTGATTTTGGTTCAACTCACATTAAATATTACATTGTCACCACTACTGCCACGTCTTGGCCATTCTTGACTCACTTGTGCAATAAGTCCCTTTCATGAGGTTCTCCATGAACACCCACACTTGATGCCACCCATCGGGTCACCCTACAGTGGGTGTATGTGTAGTTGCACGACTATTTTGTGCAATTGCCTGTGGCGCAGCACTGTGTTGTGGAGCTCCATGTGGCGGGCGTGCCTGGCGAGGCCGGTGATGTTGCTCGTCCTTGGATGAAGTAATGAATGCAGCCATGGCGCCCCCCCCATCCTGACAGTGAGAGTTTGAGGGGGTCCGCAAAAGTAGGTAAATGTGTTTCCACAGCAGAGTTTAGGGTATAAATTAATAATTTTCAGTGGAAAGACAAAGGTGTTGCAGACAAAACTTTGTCCGAAGTGACAGAGTGCCCTGCTGCAATAAATGAGGTATTTCCCCCAGCTGTCAAAAAATCATTTGCATCTCCCACTGGCTGCTGACTGAAACACGTCTGCTCCAACAGGGAGTGTTTCCCACACCACGGGAAACATGCTGAGGATCCATGAGAATTGCACCCCTGCCAAAATATCCTGTCAATGAGGTCTGTCAAGTACCTCAACTAGGTAAGTAAGTATTTAAATTGTCATCCCGCCGGCTTTAATTGCCGGTGGGAGTCCCGCATGCGGGAGCTGCACGCGCACCCGAACGCGTCACTGGGGAACCCAGAAGTGGGCGGGTTGGAGCCGGGCTCTGGACCGGCTCCGGGATTCCCCGATTTTACCAGCCCCCCTGCCCCCAACACACCCGCTCGGCCATCCTAAAATCGACCCCAAAGCCTTTGTTTTTTACTGGATTTAATGTTACAGTCTCATTTACAATGGCAAGAGTTACATTGTATGGAACTTACTCAGTTTATATTATTGAGCAGCTTTGACAATGCTGGAATAAAACAATAACTTACATTTCTAGAGTGCATCTTTAGTGCAGTAAGATGTTTTGAAAGAAAAGTGTAACAACTGTGCGTGGGCAGGATTTGTACTTATGAAATTGCATGGAAGTCACATTCACAACTTTAAAGCAACACTGCCGCTGCAGTTAGACAATTATCAAGTTCACAACTTTCTCATTTTGAGCATGAAACTTCCTCAATGAGAGGGGGAGGGCGGTCTTTAGAGAAAAAGGTAAAAGTTGCTGGACTTAAGAGCTAAATTCGTCTGCAGCGACGTTAATAGAAGATCACAGAGAAGCATCACTGGTAGCAGCCTTTTCTGCAGCTCTGAGTTTGCCTCTGGAGGCAAGTAGCAAAAGTTCCTCCTAGGTCCTGCTGTCATTTGAAGAGATGTACACAATCTCCCTTATATTGCAATGTTTCCTCTGTTGCCATCACTAATATAAAGGAAATTAGAGGTTTCATTGTTGTGGTTAGTCACAAAGTCATTAAGTTGCTGGCAGTAATAGTAGGAGATTTCAACTACCCTAATATTAACTGGGATAGAATCAGTGTAAAAGGTACAGAGGGCAGAGAATTCTTAAAGTGCATTCAGGAGATCTTCTTTAGCCAGTACGTAGCAAGCCCTACATGAGAAGGGACAGTTCTAGACTTAGTTTTAGGGAATGAAGCTGGGTAGGTATCAATGGGAGAGCATTTTGGTGGTAGTGATCATAATTTGGTTAGATTTAGAGTAGTTATGGAAAAGGACAAAGATGGAATAGGAGTAAAAGTTTTCAACTGGGAAAAGGCCAATTTTGCTAAGCTGAGAAATGATTTATCAAAAGTGGACTGGAAACAGCTACTTGAAAGTAAATCAGTGTCAGAACAGTGGAAGGCATTCAAGGAGGAGATAGTGAGGGTTCAGAGCAAATATGTTCCCACAAAGAAAAAGGGTGGTGCTCCCAAATCTAGAGCCCCCTGGATGTCAAGGAGCATACAGGGTAAGATAAGGCAAAAAAGGGAAGCTTATGTCAGGTATTGAGAGCTCAATAATGCAAAAGTCTACAGGAGTAAAGGAAGTGCAGGGGTAACATTACAAAGGAAATTGGGAAAGCAAAGGGAGGGCTTGAAAGAATATTGGCAAGTAAAATCAAGGAAAACCCAAAGATGTTTTATAAATACGTAATGTGCAAAAGTATAACTAAGGAAAGAGTAGGGCCGATTAGAGACCAAAAAGGTAACCTATGTGTGGTGGTGGAAGATGTGGGTATGGTTCTTAATGAATACTTTGCGTCTGTCTTCACAAAAAAGGGGAACGATGCAGACATTGTAGTTAAGGAGGAGGAGTGCAGCATATTGGATGGGATAAACATAGTAAGGGAGGAAATATTAAGGGGATTAGCATCCTTGAAAGTAGATAAATCGCCAGGCCTTGATGAAATGTATCCCAGGCTGTTAAGAGAAGCAAGAGAGGAAATAACGGAGGCTCTGACCATCATTTTCCAATCCTCTCTCGCTACAGGCGTGGTGCTGGAGGACTGGAGGACTGCTAATGTTGTACCATTGTTTAAAAAGGGAGAAAGGGATAGACCGAGTAATTACAGCCTAACCTCGGTGGTGGGCAAATTATTGGAAACAATTCTGAGGGACAATATTAATCGTCATTTAGAAAGGCACGGATTAATCAAGGACAGTTAGCATGGATTTGTTAAGGGAAGGTTGTGTCTGACTAACTTGATTGAATTTTTTCAGGAGGTAACAAGGAGGGTCGATGAGGGTAGTGCATTTGATGTAGTCTACATGGATTTTAGCAAGGCTTTTGACAAGGTCCCACATGGCAGACTGGTCAAAAAAGTAAAAGTCCATGGGATCCAAAGGAAAGTGGCAAGATGGATCCAAAATTGTCGCAGTGGTAATAGTCGACAGGTGTTTTTGTGGCAGGAATGCTTTTTCCAGTGGGGTTCTACAGGGCTCAGTACTAGGTCCCTTGCTTTTTGTGGTATATACCACTGATTTAGATTTAAATGTAGGGGGCATGATTAAGAAATTTGCAGGTGGTACAAAAATTGGGCATGTGGTTGATAATGTGGAGGAAAGCTCTAAACTGCAGGAAGATATCAATGGACTGGTCAGGTGGGCAGAAAAGTGGCAAATGGAATTCAATCCGGAGAAGTGTGAGGTAATGCATTTGGGGAGGGCAAACAAGGCAAGGGAGTACACAATAAATGGGAGTATACTGAGAGGTGTAGAGGAACAGTGGGACCTTGAAGTGCATGTCCACAGATCCCTGAAGGTTACTGGACAAGTAGATAAGGTGGTTAAGAAGGCATACCGGATACTTTCCTTTATTAGCCAAGGCATAGAATATAAGAGAAGGAAGGTTATGCTAGATCTGTATAAAACACTGGTTAGGCCACAGCTTGAGTACTGCATACAGTTCTGATCACCACATTACAGGAAAGATGTGATTGCTCTAGAGAGGGTACAGAGGAGATTTATGAGAACGTTGCCAGGTCTGGTGAATTTTAGCTATGAGGAAAGATTGGATAGGCTGGGGTTGTTTTCTTTGGAACAGAGAAGGCTGAGGAGATTTAATTAAGGTGTATAAAATTATGAGGGGCCCAGATAGAGTGGATAGGAAGGACCTATTTTCCTTAGCAGAGGGGCCAATAACCGGGCAGCATAGATTTAAAGTAATTGGTGGAAGGGTTAGAGGGGAGCTGAGGAAAATAATTTTTCACACAGAGGGTGGTAGGAGTCTGGAACTCACTGCCTGAAAGGGCGGTAGAGGCATTTAAAAGGTACTTGGATGTGTACTTGAAATGCCATAACCTACATGGCTGCGGACCAAGAGCTGCAAATTGGGATTAGGCTGGCTGGCTCTTTTTCGGCCAGCACAGACACGACGGGTCGAATGGCCTCCTTCTGTGCTGTAAATTTCTATGATTCTATGATTACTTTTCTTTCAGAACTTTGTGTTCTGTTGGATGGAGCTTCGAGACAATTTTCTGTCTGGGTTTGAAATCTGATGTAGTTGCTGCTGTAGGTTCTGAACATATTGCCTGCTGCTCCACAGGTGTTGTTCCTTTCAATTCTTGACAAAAAATACACCTCCCCTTTAAGCTGCTACTGCAGACACTTGACAAGTGGCCGCACTGCTCGATTTCCTGCCTCCAAATCAGCCAGCTGCATAATGGGAACACGTTTTACTCTGGCAACTCGCTGAATGCATGTTAATGACGGACAACCCCAAAACTGCACGGTCTCCTCCAGGTATCCACCAATACCCCACCCGCTCATTTACCGCGTGCAGACAAAAAAAATAATGTTCATATTGTTTTATAAGGACAGGAATATTATGTAACAACAATACATTATTCTGCTACTAAATTAGAGCTGTATGTAACTGGTGTTTTCTTTTAAGGCAAAATATCTAGCTGCTGTCAAGGTTGACTGCAGGCTAATTGCTATTTGGCAGATGCTGAGGTCATTTAGAGAGTGCTTCCTTTTGCCAGATAAGTTTCTCTATAGATTGGCAGGTACTAATAAATCACTAGTTCCTCCTTAAAGTCAGAAGAAACCAATAGGAAATAACTAACATTTTAAAAATATACTGAAAAAAAATTGTGACACAGAAATTTGACAGACCTGTCTTAAAACACACATACATAAAAAATCTCAGCCCCAATTTTAACTCATGGCGGGGATCAGCGGTGGGCCAGAAGTGGACGGAGAACCATCAGGCCGCCCGGAGCGCGAAGCCAGAGAGATTTTAACTCCTGGGCCTCATTTACGTCCCCCAACACTGACTCCTGCCCGAAGCCAGTGTAAATGTTTAATTGTTGAGCAAGGATTACATCAATATTCAAAGACCATACTCTAAGAAAGAATGCAAATACTACACTAGATGGGACAATTAGAGAAAATGAAGTAGATGTTGGATTTTAAAGAGATGGGCATAAGGAAATTACATTGTATTCAGATACTTGTGTATCTTTACTTGCTATAACTTGAAAATCACATGGCCGATAAATAATAAAAACCTTTACAATCTGGTGCTCGAATTACAGCTGAAGGGTTGGAGTTTAATATGGAGTCAAGGCTTTTGGTGAAAGATTTCAAATTATGTACTACAACTTGCCTGGATTCCAAAATCAAACAGTGAAAGTGTGGTTGCATGAAATTTATTTTTCATTTAATGTTCACTTTGCAACATTTGGTACTGTGGCTTATATACAGCATCAATTCTAAAATATTGTGTTGTATCTCAAACACAGTCTTGTTCTATTATTTGACATGATTGGTTGATTTACTTTATTTTCTGATGTCAAAAGCATAAACAGTCACTGCAGTTAAGCTGTTTGAGACATTTTGAATTAACTAAGTCAGTGATATTCATGAAAAACGAGTCAACATATTATACTAGTCAATGTGCAATTTGCAAGCTCCATTCAGTTTTACAAATATTGTGATTTGGATGGCTTTGCAAATGGTTTAAGTTATACTTGGAGTTGAGGTCGAAGATCAGCCATGATCTTACTGAATGGCGGAGCAGGCTCAAGTATGGCCTACTCCTGCTCCTTTTTCTTATGTTCACATAATCTTTACAGTTCACGATGCCATCTGAACTCACTTCCAATTGATTTGAAACTTCTTGTTCAATATTTATGATTGCAAATACAAAGCAAGGTCAAGAGTTTAAACCCTTTACAAAGATGCATTCAGAAATCATTTACAATATTTTTTCCTCTTCAGCTAAAACAATATTTCTATTGTAACTCAGAGAATGCCAAACCATTTCTCAGTCCGTTGACCACTCCAAATATTTTTTTGAATGAATTTTCAACATTTCCGTGGTGCTTGTTTTTTCCCCCACCATTTCTAAACATCATTCGTGAGAATAACCAAGAAAGTTTATATTCCACTTTACTCCTAATAATCAGTGCTTTCAAAGTTCTGTATTGATAGCAATGAGACAGGAGGGAGAAGAAAATTGTCAGAATGAGTACTGAACATAGAATAAAATGATGGGATGGGCTAGACAGGGAAATATCTGTTGCTTAACATTACATTGGCTTTTACAGTCATATTATTTTTGTTTAATTGTACTATGTTCATCCTAAATTTTTATTCATTGTCTCTAAAAAATTGACAGTTCTCTTTACAAACAAAGCCTTTTTCAGAAAGCAGCAGTTCCTAACGTGAATAAGAATCCTGAACTATTTAGCTCAGTTCGAACACGGTTTCAAAATTAAATATCATAGCACTACAACAAAAATAAAATGATTACACAATAACCTATTCTACTTCTCACTATATGACATTTGGCGACACAAAGTTCCACCTTAGCACAAACACCATTATATTTTGATTGACTACAGATAGCACATTTTTACAGTTCCACATATCTTTTAAAACTGATCAGAAAATGCTGAAATGTATCAACAAGAATAAGTCACTGAACAGTTTACATCTCAAATTTATATTCGGGTGTCCACCTTGACCTGAGATACATGGCCAGATATTAATGATCATTTCTGATGCTAGACACAATTACGGTTAGGAGTTATCGCTATATCAATTAGCATACATATACTTTACACATATACAGTGTAACAATGAATTACTGCTAATAATTTTGTTTATATGTAACAATCCCCTTCCATTTCTCATCTGCACCATCCTGTGGATGAATGAATGCAAAACAGATACCTTGTTTAAAAGGATGAACTATCCATCTAGTGAATAAAAGTATAATGTAAGACATATCTGTGGCAATCCAAACTTAGGGTTGAACAAATAATTAATGTATGAGATGGAGAAAGCAATTCCCTTACATTTTTTAATATTTTTTTAATTTAATGGCTCATTTGAAAACTAGCCATTTGCACTCCTGGTTGATTTTCATCAGACTAATACATAGATTCCAGCCACATATTCTACCATGGTGATATACAGATGTGCCTTATTCCTTCTGTTCATCCCCAAATGGTGCCTGTCCTTCAGCTTCAATCCTGGCAATCTTTCTAAACATTTGCTAGCAGTAGTCTCTGTTCTACATGCCTCTGACTCCCTAATAGCTATTAATTCAGTATTAGCAACCTACAGTCGTGCAAAGACATCTGGGTGCTGAACAATATATCAAGAACTCTATTCCTATTCCTTTCAAATCTCTCATGCCCTAAAAGCTTGTTGGCATTTTAGTTAATTAGCTCTGAACAAATGGTAAAATGTGATCAGCTGGGCAAAGCTGGGATACATAAATTCCCATTTTGATACATTTACAACCTGTTTGTGAAAATTCCAATAAGCCAATACTTAAGTTTAATGCCACAAGTAATTAAAAGCTGCTCCGAGGTGTGAAGCTATTAGTTTGGACAATTAGTGTCCTTTGAAAATGGGTGACTTCAAAAAAGATCAAAGCAATTAGCATAATTTGGAAAAGATGTTGTTTAATTACTTGCTGCTTAGAATCGCAGTGCTATATAAATTCTGAAATCTAGGAGGAATTTATAAATGCCAGATTTGTCTGGCCCTACAATTTCACCACTGGTGAGGAGGAGAGGGGGAGGGGGAGGGTCAAGTCGGACGATCTCCTGGTGGGTCTGCTCCTGGGCCTGACCAAGGTGACCATCTACAGGTCCAGGCTAGACGCGGCCCCAGGGAGTATTCATTCCGGCTGCCTGCCTCTCTTCCGTGGCATTCTCCGCGCCCAAGTGGAGCATGCGGTGTCGGCCAGTATGCTTGAGGCTTTCCGCGACCGGTAGGCACCGCAGTGACTGGAGTGCATAATAGGCACGGACAATAAAATCATTATTTTATTGGTTTCTTTTAACTGATCTGTCGGGATGACATGGGTAGCCCAGTGTCATCAAAAAAAAAGGGACACGTTTATACCGAACCCTCCCCCCTTTTAAAGTGCTTAAACTAAAAAAAGATAATTTCACCAATGCCAAATATGTACTATGAATTTATATCTCAATATCCTTAATTAAAATAAAATATTATAGTTAGTGTAAGCAAAAATAGATGTCAAGAGTTGATGCTTGGAAAACATAAACAGACTACATCCTTCAAAATGTAGCCTTTTTCCACAGCAGAAGATTTCAGAGTGTAATAAAAACTAAAAATAAAATTCACATTTTTCCAACTCTGCAGAGCATTTAATATCATGTAATCACATACTAATGTAAAAAAATATGCAAATAGCACCACTCACAACCTAGAAAAAAATAGGCTCCATTAAACTGCTACTGCACAGGGAATACCATGCGGTGAGCTTTCACTCAATAACATTCCCAATAAGTCTTTTTTTAAACTGACAAGCATGTGACATTAATACCGGTAGACTGCGAGTATTATTTGCATAAAAAGATCAAGGAAGAATCACTTAAACTAACCATAACAAGTCAGAAGAAGCCCAGATTCCTTGCAGTCAGCTTGAAGAGTTCCCTTCAGTTTCCAAGGTTTGAAGCAGAAGGCTGTAGACTCCCGTGCAGAGGGTAAAATGCCAGAATATAGGAATGTGTTAGCTCAAACAAAGCATTGTCTTTCTCAGTCTGCAATTCTCCTCAGTTTCTAGGACCAATCTGTCTGCAGGCTACTGTAGCAGTGCTGATTATCACACTTCTGTGAGCAAGTACAAAGCTCTGTGCATGCTGCAAGTTTTTCCTTTTTCTTAATTACCTCAAGTCAGCCCAATGCCTGACAACAATATTACATATATCAGGGTCCACAGAAGGTTCTTCCTGGAGCAAAGCACTCTTTCTACCCTGCTACACGGTGTAAATGCCCTTCACCCCCAGGGAAAATGAATGCAACCAACACAATCTGAATTCTAAGTGCACTGAATTTGGATAGCAAACGGCAGCATACATCTGGAGAACCCGAGACTCCTTTCATCAGATTGACAGGTAAAAACTCAGCTTAGCCAAACAGTACACAGCAGGAGGAACACCTTTGTTTTTGAATATAAAATGAAACAGCAGGATCTGGTTTACCAATAATAAAAAATTCTTCATTAAAAAAACCCAGTTAAACATTCTATGGAACAATATTATAAACACCTGATTTTCAAAGTCACACATCTTTCTATAACAAGTCAAGGAATTTCTTTTTAATTATACAGCATATGAAAATGATTGGTGTTGGCTTACATCAATCAGAGTTATATTCTGTATAATTTTAATTCTGAATATATTATTTAAGTGAAATGACACTTAGATCCCTGATGCCAGAAATGCATCTGTATAACTAATATTCAGCCATAACTATGCTCCCAAATAGTAGGGCAGTTTAAAATTTTGATTAAGTTGAGTCTTCATCCTTTTCAGGCTGATTTTCCTTCACAGCTTTCAGATCACAAATCTAAGAACAATCTATTTCTACTCATAAAATTACTATGCTAATTATCAAGGGGACATATGAAGTGAAAGCAGTACAGAATAGTTAACTGATACCTACTGCAGCATTATTTCAAAAGTGCAAAAAAAACTGAACATTGACCTATTGATTTAATTTTAAAGCAATTAAAACTCTATCATGAAGTTAACGGAAGAAAACGTCAATGAATCCGAATGCGATATATTTTTTATTTTTAAATAGGAAAGGTACATTTCTTTCCAGCATTAAAACATGCCAGAATCAGTAAATATTCCCTTAAAATGTACAATTTAAAAGGAGTTTGGAAAAGGTCATGAGCGACATCATGTTACAGAGCTCAGAAAGTCATCAGTATTTTTAGAGCAGTTCTTTATTTAACACATGCATACCTCACATTCAGAGGCACACAACGCCTGAACTACGCAAGCCCCTGACAATCAATGACAAAGAAGTCACCTAGGTTGGTTTCTTATTACAAGCCTGGGACCAAAAGTTTCATCAACTACACTGGCAGCCTTCCGTTATTCATCTCTATCTGTGTCACACAGTCCTCTGAATCTAATCCGACTTTAACCATGCAATTTATTGCCATTAATTAGACTGAGCACTGCAGTAAGGATGCTGACAGAAATAGTACCAATCCACACTACTCTTTAGAAGGTATAAAGATATTAATCTAAATTTTAAATCTCAATTATGTATTTTTAGGCCATTATGTTATTAACAAGCAATTTTAATTGATTTGGATTTGCATATGAATAAATCGTATGTAAACTGCTAAACAGGTCGAAACTCATTTTTATTTATGATTCTCATTAACAGATGAGATTGTAGATAAATATTTTTGTGTATTTATATTTTATTATAATATTAAATCATTTTCAGTCCAGTGCCATGCTGGACAGTTATAAGGCCAGAGCTCCATTAACGACTGCAATATTCACATTTAAACTCAACTTGAAAAGGCAGCTTCAACCTTCCTGCACTAGGTGACTTTCCTATTTCCTCCTATATTCTATTCCCTACTGAACAAATAACCAGAAGAAGGAGTCCCAACTTTAAAAAAAGATTCATACAATTGATGATATTTTGAATTGCACCATTATGGCCCAGATTTTGCTGTATCAGGGCATCTAACGGAGTCTGCCGTTTGTTAGACTTGCCCTTGCACATTTAGATTTTCAAATTTTTTGCGTGACAAGTTACTGTAAGTATGAGCTGATAATGGTGCAGTGAGGGAAACAGGGCATCTGGGAACTGAGTGAACAGGGCAAGCAACAGGGTATCTCTTAACCAATCAGATTGAAGGACTGTGAAATAAACAGAGGAACAACGGAGAAAGAAGCGTAAATTAGTGTGGGCGAATTCAACATCAAATCAGGTACAGAAAGAGAAATAAAGAGAGGGAAGGAAAGATTGGATTAAGAGAGAGAAAAAAGAGACAGAAAGGAAAAGTAAAAAAAAATTACATTTTACATTTTTAAAATCTCCAACAACAATTAATCCCTGAAGGAATGAGACTCCACACATTCCATAGTTAATTTTCAGTGCCAGAGAGGTTGATTGGCAGTAATTAACAGTAATTAACAGTTATCAGTTTGTTGAAAGGGTACTTGCGCTTGTAATGACAAGATTTAACTTCCTGTGGCGTGTTTAGTTCGTATCTACTGCCATTCAATGCATTTCAATGGTGAGGCAGTCAGCGAAATGCCGTTTTTGCAAAGCTAACGACGGTACGGCGCAACTCGGACAGCAACTTTTGGGTATTGGCATTTAACCGTGCATTTGCCCTTCATCTGAAGTTGCTATACCATTTATGCTTAAATAAAGGCGAGCGCCATTAGCCTCACTGTTATTTTGACAGCAAAATATAAGCCATTGTTGCTGCTTACTATGTATAAATACTGATGTTTTCAATTAGAACTCTTTCAGACCTTGATGGCTCAGTTAGTAAGGGCATGTCTGAGTGTGAATTTGATCCATATAAACCAAAAAGATCCCAGGCTCCCTCTTCAATCTGCACTGAGCTAGCTGATCTCAGGGTAGCAATTGGTGTGCTGCAACAGGACTCAGCATCCCTGGCCAAGGAAGAGGAAAAGTCATGCAGGATTACCACTCCCACTTATTATCCAGTAACCCTTTTTGGAAAGGTATGTTTGTATGGATGGTGCACGAGGACAGCATCAGGCTCTACTGTGATACTCCCATGTTTGAATAACCCATTGGCGCTCACTATCAAGACTAGTAATGACAACTTTTTGAGTTTCAGTGCCAAAAAATTAGACTTACTGGGTTGTTGCATATTAGCATCCTTCATCCTACTGTCTTATTTGTCTCCCTGCTCCAGACTCTGTGTCAGCCCACTTTAAGGTTTCTCTCTTCCTGTACTAAGTGTTCCCTTTCCTCCAGCTGTAAGCTCACCTTCTGCCCAGGTGCTGTCTCTTCTTAGCTTAGTTGTACTCTCTTTAAAATTCCACTCAGGATACAATAGAGTGGGGAGAAATAAATCAGGATGGGGAGAGTAGAGGTGCTTTCTGGGTTTAATCTCTATTGATTTATTTTGTTATTAGTGGGACCTGCAAGGGTAGGCTTTGTTTTATTATTAATTCTATTGGAGGTTCTACCCGTCCTTCAGAGTTAGTTACATTCTGATTCCTCAGAATCTGACCATCAGTCAATGATCCCACCGAGTTGAATATCTAACGGTTAGCACATCAATTGCAGAGGAATAGGCACTCATACCTGAAGTGTTAAAAGTTGTGCCTTCCACTTTGGGCATGCATGCCATAGATTTGTCACCACAGTTATAGGCTCCAAAAAATAACCACTTGTGTGAGGCACTAGAGGATGCCCATTGCATAACTTAGCACATTCTCAAAGAAGGGGAGAAAATAAGAACAACAAATTAAAAGCTAATAGGGCCAGAGAGGTTACTGTGTGGGTGCTCTTATTAATATCTTTGATAACAACCTATTTTTTTTTGCAGAGGTGGGGGGGGTAATAGTTCTCAGAGTGATCTCTTATCCATAGTAAGTAGTGTTAGTTGCCAGAAAATGTATGATTTGTTAAATTGCAGGTGCTATCTGTTCATCTGGTTACCATTTGATTTCGATCCTTCTGTTCTATGCTGTACACATCTGGGAGGAACAAGTCTCGATAAGGCATTCAAGATAAGTTACTCTTTCCAAAACAAAACGGAAAGAAGTGGACTTCACTGAAACTCTCCAGATCTCTCAAGGATATAGCCAAATGTTTTAAGATATTCCAGTGAGGTGAAGACCCAGGTCCTGTTACAAACATCCATGTAACAAAACCTATACAAACAATATTCCAGGTTCTTGAAGAGACATCATTCCCATTTAAAAAAGACACTGAATAAAAATAAATATCCAGGATCTGTTACTCTGTAGGTTCATATCACTATTAAAATGCAAATATAGAATTCTACTGCAAATAGTGGTCCCCACTCAGACTTGTTCACTCTGACAATTGTATTTTTGGTCAGCTGGGTGTCTGAAACCTATTACATTACTTAATAGTCTTCAAACCGAACTACTGAGAAATCCACACACATTTATTTTGTTTGACTGATCGGAGTGCAGATTCTCTCCCAGCAGGGAGACAGCCTATTACCTAAGTCCAGATAGCTTAAGCACTGGTTGATAACAGAAAGAAAGAAAGAACAAACTTGCATTTCTATAGAGTCTTTCGCATCTTCAAGTCTCTCAAAGTGCTTCACAACCTACAAATTGCTTTTGAAGTGTAGCCACTGTTGTTATGTGGGTAAATGCTGTCGTAAAAATACATATTTACTATTGCTATCTGTTCATCTGGTAACTATTTGATTTCTATCCTTCTGTTGTATGCTGTACTCATCTGGGAGGAACAACTCTCGACAAGGCATTAAAGATAAGTTACTCTTTCCAAAACAAAAAGGGAGAACATGGATTTCACTGAAACTCTCCATATCTCCAAATTGGTACAATTTTAAAGAGGGTGCACACACATAAATCTTTGAAGGTGGCAGGACAAGTTAAGAAGGCTGTTAAAGAAGCATATGGAATCCTGGGCTTTATTAATGGAGGCGTAGAGTACAAAAGCAAGGAAGTTATGCTAAACTTTTATAAAAGACTGGTTAGGTCTCAGCTGGAATATTGTGTTCAATTCTAGGCACCACACTTTAGGAAGGATGTCATGGCCTTAAAGAGGGTAGAGAAAAGAGATTCTAGAATGGTGCCAGGGATGAGGGACTTCAGTTATGTGGAGAGACTGGAGAAGCTGGGGTTGTTCTCCTTAGAATAGAGAAGGTTAAGGGGAGATTTGATAGAGGTGTTCAAAATCATGAACGATTTTGATAGAGTAAATAAGGAGAAACTGTTTCCAGTGGCAGAAGTGTTAGTAACCAGAGGACACAGATTTAAGGTGATCTGCAAAAGAGCCAGAGACAACATGAGGAAACATTTTTTATTCAGCAAGCTGTAATGATCTGGAATGCACTGCCTGAAAAGGTGATGGAAGCAAATTCAATAGCAACTTTCAATAAAAAAATTAGATAAATACTTAAAGGGAAATAAATTACAGGATTATGGGGAAAGAGCATGGGAATGGGACTAATTGGATAGTTCTTTCAAAGAGCCAGCACAGGCATGATGAGCCAAATGGCCTCCTCCTGTGCTGTATCTACTATGATCTGATAAACAAACGTTTGATGTAAACTCGGCTCCAGTAGGCTGAAGGAAAAGCTATTAAAGGGATTGTTAAATTACACATTGTTAAAAACCAGTCAGAGAAGGACAAGTCACCAGAGCAACTTGACCATAGCAACAAGAATTCGACTCCAGGTCAGCTGGAGATCAGCTGAACACCTGCCTGCTTAACTTGATTACATCAGAGACACTGAGAAAAAACAAATGAACTGTCAATCAATCTTGGAATTGTATTTGAAGAAGTGTATTGTTGACAAGCCACTGCCCCAGAGGTGTGGTTCAAACTTAAGGAGACTTTTAAAGATCCAAGCAGAAGTTGGAGTGTGTGAGTCACTGATCCACCACGTCAATGCTCGACCTCGCCTTTCATTTTCTGTTGGCGCCACCTCACCTGGTTTCATGACTGCCCTCTATCTCACAGCTTCTTGCCTTGATGCAGTCTTATAGGTTATTTCTGAAATGGCTGAACAGACTACAAGACAAAGCCATGCTACGCTACAACTGTGTCCATTATTCAGAGAATCTTCTTGACAAGCTTGAGCCAACCATTAGTATATAAACTTTCATTAAAGGTTTAGTTTAAGATAGACATTTGATTTCCAAAAGGTTATGCATTTTGGGAATTCAGAAGGTGTTATTTTCTTCTTGTTGTTAAAGCAGTTCTAAACCATGCACCAACCTGAGATGTTGTTTAATTCTAATATTGATTTTTTTAATGTATAATAAATGTTTGTGCCTGAATATTTCTTTAGGAAAAAGAGCCCAGTAAGTTAAATATAAAATTAAACCTTGCGGAGATAAAAAAAGGCATTTCCCTAAATTAAAGTTCAAAATAACTGCGCCTTTTTGCTCCTAGAACGCTAATTCGCAAACAGCAAAGTTCCACAAAGAGCAATGAGATAGATGACTAGGTAATCTATTTATGGTAATGTTGGTTGGGGGATAAATGTTGGCTAGAACACCAGGAGAACTCTTCTTTGAATGGTGCCATGGGCTCTTTTACTGAGAAGGCAGACTAGATCGTAGTTTAACATCTCATCTGAAAGATACCCTCCCTACAGCACTGTAGTGTCAGCCTCAATTATGCACTCAACTCTGTCTAGTGGGGGTTTAACCCATGGCCTTCTCACTCGGAAGTGAGAGTGCTCTCACTCAGCCAAGACTTATGAGGCTTGAAATTCGTTTAGCCCTGCTTTGGGGCCTGAAATAGGTGGCATGTCTGAGTGTGCACCAGAAGCTGGAGGCCCAAGGCTCATACGAAATTGGGCTTTGGGCCTTATCAACATATTTGCAGAGAGCTGCAGATGTTAATTGGGCATCCAGTGGCAGTTCTCTGGTTTAAAGAAGACCAATTTGGGAGGGGGTAGCAAGTGCAGGCTAGCACTAGCCTTCATTAGTGCTGTGGAGCTGGGAGGAGCAGTTCTGCAGCCCCTGCTCCACATAAAGGAAATTTTAAAAACTGTACTTGCATTTTTAGTGGCGGCATCCAGTGGTCATTTTACAAACTGCCTGTTTGGTCACATTAGGAACCAGAAAACTAAGCAGAGCAAGCCCAAAACAGGCATTAGGCCCCTTATTAACATATTCAATTATAAACAATTTTACAACACCAAGTTATAGTCCAGCAATTTTATTTTAAATTCACAAGCTTTCAGAGGCTTCCCCCTTCGTCAGGTGACATCGTTCACCTGACGAAGGGGGAAGCCTCCGAAAGCTTGTGAATTTAAAATAAAATTGCTGGACTATAACTTGGTGTTGTAAAATTGTTTACAATTGTCAACCCCAGTCCATCACCGGCATCTCCACATCATAACATATTCAAGGGATCCTATGCCTGTTTTCGGCAGCCTCCAGGGATACCTGAATATCGCCTGACCCAATATGGGGCTGGATGTATTTCAGGCACTGTTGGGGCTCAGGACATAGCCCTGCGAAATTGAACCTTTTGTGCCCCCATTTCTCGCCCGAAAAGCGGGTGCAATGAAGTCCACATTTTATCCCAGGGGCTCCCAAGTGTTTATATGGGTAGTTCTAAAATTTTCATCAGCTGAAGTCATGCAGTCTACCAGCACAGGTAAGTGGTATGCATCCTGCCGCTTGTCCAACCAGGGCTATGAGTTAGGGCATTGACTCGTAGGGTTATTTGAAGCTGAGCCAGAAGATTTCCAGTTACCAATGATCTACTCCCCCAGATCCAATCCCTGAACCAGGTCCAATCTCTGAATCATCAACAGTGCCCTGGCATGTTGCGTATCTGCCTTGCTCAAATGATTGAGTCTGACTTGGAGGGTTGATTCAGTTTCAAACTTTCACTGTCAAGCATGTCATTCTGGAGATAACTTGATACCAAAGATGGTAATAATCACTAGTTTGTTAAATAACTGACAAATTGGCTCTAAATATTAAGGGTGCTAAATTGGGTCATGTAGCGCCCATTGTTTCGGCGCTACGCAGCCTCTCGAGGTGCCAAAATGGCCTCTTGGCTGCGCACGCACGTTTCCAGCGTGACGTGTGCCAGACGCCATCTTGGCATAGGAGTTAGCGCATGCGCAAATACCGAACTCCAGCTGCATGTAAAGTAAGGAGAAAATGGATACAATCAATGTGCAACGCTGATTTAAAGTGATAGACAGCATTTTGGCACTTAACGCTCAACTCAACGCACATTCTTAACCCGACCATCTGAACGTGTCTTAGAGTGCCTGGAGGACCCCCACCAGCACTATTTGCAGGAGTTACGGGTTAGTGGCTAGATTATTGCTTCTGACTGCCGAGACATTTGTAACTGTTTTTGGAGGTCTCCTATACTTGAATACTAGGAGGCGGGGACATAGCCTAACATTTAGAGCCAGGACGTGCAGGAGTGAATTTAGGAAACGCTTCTACATGCAAAGGGCGGGAGAAGTTTGGAACGCTCTTCTGCAAATGGCAGTTGATGCTAACTCAATTGTGAATTCTAAATTTGAGATTGATAGATTTCTGTGAACCAAGGGTTAAGGGGCTAAGTCAGGTATATGGAGTTAGGTCACAGGTTTGCCATGATCTCAGTGAATGGCAGAACAGGCTCTAGGGGTTAAATGCCACTGCCACTTGCTGCCTCCTGATATGCTCCACCTTCTCCTGCAAGAAAGCGGGACGAGTGTCTGGGTGATATGCCTGTCATGGTTGAATAGCTGCCAGTGTGTGTGGTCTGTGAGTTGTGGGTGGGCGGCTTGCAACAGTGGTAATGTGTGAGGGTGAGAAGAAGCATCTGATTGGAAGAGTTGAGTACTGATAGAAAGAGTTTGTTGGTATGTGGGTGATGGGGTGTGTAGTGCACAGAGCAGTGGGTGTGGGTCTGGTGCAGTTGGTAGGTGACGCCACTTGACAATTGACCTCACTCGCCTTGACCACTCGTGACAAAGCATTGAACTTCTTCCTGCACTGTAGGCAAGTTCATGGTGCGATGCGCCTGGCATTGACTTCGTCCTCTACTGCCTCCTATTGCCTTTTGGGCATATGTCTGGAGGGCCTCTTGCACCCCCCGCCCCCCACTGCCTGCCGATATCACCTCCTTCTGTCCACCTCTTGCACCAAGGCCTCTGGTGCATCATCAGAGAACCTGGTGCATGTACTCTCGCAGGCCTGGTGCAAACCTAGATCAGCAGATTGGTGAGGTCTGGCAGGCAGATTGGAGGATGTGGGATTTAGTAGTGCGCAACCTTTATTCAATATTTTAACATAACTCATCAGTGTTTAAACATAGGGATGGGGCCCACATCTGTGTTTTACGTGTGTGATGTCTGATCTCTGTTCAGACTCCGTGCAGACAGCAGACTATTATTTTTAGCAAATAACAGGTACCGTCTACTTTAAGAGATTTTAAGCGACATCCTCGCTTTAAGAGATTGGGGCTCGCCTTGCTGGTGGAAAGTGCGAATTGCATTGAATCGACATGAAAGGTCTGGATTTGAATGCAGCTTGCAGGTGAGTACCAAAGTTCTCGTCCTGCCTGCGGGGGGACCATTGGGTACGTGTTAATAGCGGATCATGCTACCTACGCTCAATAATAGGCCTTATCGAACTTTTCCACCTAAGAGTTTACCCATTATCCATGCTGCACCTTATTTCTCTGGCCTTGGTACTCTCCTTAGAGGCAAAGCAAGCCAAGAGTTCCTCATCCATATCTCTGTAATCTTCTCCAGTGCTACAACCCCGCCCACCCAACCCCCCAACCTGTGCGTTCCTCTGACTCTGGATACTTGTGCTTCCCCCCTCACTTGGCCCCACCATTGATGGCTTTGCTTTTAGCCGTCTAGTCCCTTTACTCTGGAAATCCCCCCCTAAACTTCTCCACCTCTCCATCTCCCTTTCCTCCTTTAAAACCCTACTTAAAATCTACCCCTTTGACCCAGTTTTTAGCCACCCTTCCTAACATCTCCTTCTTTGGCTCGCCATCCATTTTTTGTCTGATTATGCTTCTGTGAAACACCTTGGGACATTTTTCTAATTTAAAGCTGTTATATAACTGCAAGTTGTTGTTCTTGCTGTTGTTGTAAAGATTCTTAAATTTGTTGCATTCTGCCTGCAGATTGCAATTAACTGGATATTAATCTCATATTAACAACTCTCATCATTGATACATATGTTTCTGTGAGTTCCTTCATTGTTTGGTATCCAACAAGGGTGCCTGTTTTGAATCATAGAATCATAAAATGATATGGCACAGAAGGAGGCCAATCAGCCCATCATGCTGGCTCTTTGAAAGAGCTATCATTCCCCTGCCCTGTGGATGCTCAGTCGTTGAGTATATTCAAGACTGAGATCGATAGATTTTTGTATTTTTGGACACTAAGGGAAGCAAAGGTTATGGGGATAGGGCAGAGAAGTGGAGTTGAGGTAGAAGTTCCGCCATGATCTCATTGAATGGCGGAACAGGCTATAGGGGCCTATTCCTGCTCCTATTTCTTATGCTCTTATGTTCTCCATAGCCCCGCAAATTTTTTCCTTTCAACTATTTATGCAATTCCCTTTTGTAAGTTTTCTGAATTTGGCAGAGTCAACATGGATTTATGAAAGGCAAATCATGTTTGACAAACCTATTGGAGTTCTTTGAGGATGTAACTAGTAGAATAGATAAGGGGGAACCAGTGGATGTATTTGGATTTTCAGAAGGCTTTCGATAAGGTCCCTCACAGGAGGCTGGTGAACAAAGTTAGAGCACATGGACTTGGGGGTAATATACTGGCATGGATTGAGAATTGGTTAACAGAGAGAAAACAGAGAGTAGGAATAAACGGGTCTTTTTCAGGTTGGCAGACTGTGACTAATGGGGTACCGCAGGGATCGGTGCTTGGGCCCCAGCTATTCACAATCTATATCAATGATTTGGATGAGGGAACCAAATGTAATATCTCCAAGTTTGCTGATGACACAAAACTAGGTGGGAATGTGAGTTGTGAGGAGGGTGCAAAGAAGCTTGAAGGGGATATACGCAGGCTAAGTGAATGGGCAAGAACATGGCAGATGGAATATAATGTGGAAAAATGTGAAGTTATCCACTTTGGTAGGAAAAACAGAAATGCAGTGTATTTTTTAAATGGTGAGCGATTGGGAAATGTTGATGTTCAAAGGGACCTGGGTGTCCTTGTACATGAGTCACTGAAAACTAATAGGCAGGTGCAGCAAGCAATTAGGAAGGCAAATGGTATGTTGGCCTTTATTACAAGAGCATTTGAGTTCGGGAGTAAAGATGTCTTACTGCAATTATATAGGGCCTTGGTGAGACCGCACCTGGAGTATCATGTACAATTTTGGTCTCCTTACCTAAAAAAGGATATGCTTGCTATAGACAGAGTGGAATGAAGGTTCACCAGACTGATTCCTGGGATGGCGGGATTGTCGTATGAGGAGAGATTGAGTAGACTAGGCCTGTATTCTCTATAGTTTAGAAGAATGAGAGGTGATCTCATTGAAACATACAAAATTCTTACAGGGCTCAACAGGGTAGATTCAGGGATGTTTCCCCTGGCTGGGCAGTCTAGAACCAGAGGTCACAGTCTCAGAATAAGGGGTAGGCCATTTTGAACTGAGATGAGGAGAAATTTCTTCACTCAGAGGGTGATGAATCTTTGGAATTCTCTACCCCAGAGGGCTGTGGAGGCTCAGTCATTCAATACATTCAAAGCAGAGATCAATAGATTTCTAGATATTAAAGGCACCAAGGGATATGGGGATAGTGCAGGAAAATGGCGTTGAGGTAGAAGATCAGCCACAATCTTGTTGAATGGCGGAACAGGCTTGAGGGACCGGATGGCCTACTCCTACTCCTATTTCTTATGTTCTTACGTTATTATTGAATCTGCTTCCGCCACCCTTTCAGGCAGTGCATTCCAGATCATAACAACGCGCAGCATAAAAGAATTTCTCCTCGACTCGCCTCTGGTTCTTTTGTCAATTACCTTAAATCTGTGTCCTCTGATTACCGACCCTTTTATCACTGGAAACAGTTTCTCATTATTTACTCTATCAAAAGCCTTTATGATTTTGAACACCTCCATTTAATCTCCCATTAACCTTCTCTGCTCTAAGGAAAACAATCCAGCTTCTCTAGTTTCTCCTCGTAACTGAAGTCCTGCATCCCTGGTGTCATTCTAGTAAATCTCCTAAGGCCTTGACATCCTTCCTTAAGTGTGGTGCCCAGAATTGGCCACGATAATCCTGCTGGGGCCTAAACAGTGATGCATCACTTCACGCCTCTCTGGATTAAATTTCATCTGCCATGTGTCTGCCCATTTCACCGATCTGTCTATGTCCTTCTGAATTCTGTTTCTATCCTCCACCCTGTTTACTACAATTCCAAGTTTTGAAAACTTTAAAATTATGCCCTGTATACTCAAGTTCAGGTCATTAATATATATCAAAAAGAGCAGTGGCCCTAATAACGACTCATGGGTGACACCACTGAATACTTCCCTCCAGTCTGATAAATAACTATTCACCACTACTCTCTGCTTTCTGTCTCTTAGCCAATTTTGTATGCACACTACCACTGGCCCATTAATCCCACAGGTTTCAATTATGCTAACAAGTCTATTATGTGGTACTTTATCAAAAGCCTTTGAAAGTCCATATACACACCATCAACCGCATTACCCTCATCAATCCCTACTCTTTGTTTTTTATCTGTTAACCAATCCTCTAATAATGCTAATATATTACCCCCAACTTGTTCTTGCATCTTTCTAAAATGTTCCTGCAAATTTGCTCCTCTATCTCCTTCCCTCTATTTGGTGGCCTATAGCATACACACAGTAACATAATAGCTCCTTTATTTTTCCTTCATTCTAACCAAATAGATTCTGTCTTTGAGCCCTCAAGAACACCATTCCTTTCCAGTGCTGTAACAGTATCCTTGATCAATACTGCCTCCCCTGTGCTTTTTGTCCTTCCCTATCTTTCCTGAATAACTTGTAGCTAGGAATATTAAGTTCCCAATCCTTCCCTTGTTTGAGCCAGCTCTCCACTATAATATAATCCCATCTGACAATTTGTGCCTGCAGCTCACCAACCTTATTTACCACCTTTTGTTCATTTACGTACACGCACTCCAAACCTATGCTAATCAGTCTTGCATTTCCCCCCTTTCTGATCCCTCCTATTTCTGAACTACTCTTTATTCTAATGCCATTTGTCTCTCCCAGACCATTGTTCACATCACTAGTTAAGCTCCCCGCAAGGGCATTGATAATATCCCTGTTGAGATGCAACCATCCGTCTTGTACAGGTCCCTCCTCCTCCAGAATTAATCATAATGCCCCAGGAACCTGGAGCCCTCCCACCTGGCATGAATTCTGCAGCTGTGCATTAACCTGCCTTTTCTCCATTACTGTTGTCTGGTCAATGAAATTTTTTATGTGTTATCTTGTCCATCATTAATGTGCATCTGATTGACAAAAGCTAATAACTATTTTCTCTGTTCAACAATTCTGTTCCTTTGAGTCTGTCAAAAGGCATCTTGGTGTAACTACCCAGGGAAGCCTGCAAATTCACCTTGCAATGCCCCCTTGTCATGATGTAGGGGGGTGGGGGGGACCTTGTGGCCGATCAGCCTATGGCTCCCCAACCAGAATTTACCACCCTCTACTCCAAGGGTGGAATCTCGGTGGGACCAGTTTCTGCCTTATTTTACACATCTCCCCCTCCAGTAGCCAACTCCCGAAAAGTGTCAAGCACGTGGGCAAAATTTTGGGCCTCAAGTTACTTTTTGATCTCTCTATGCCCCACAGTACTTGATTAGGCTTTCATGCAAATTTCCTACTATAATTCTTATTGGAGAGGTATTGGATACACTTCAGGTCGTAAAGAAAGAAATAATTTGCATTTATGCAGCACCTTTCACTACCTCAGGACGTCCCAAAATGTTTTGCAGCCAATGAAGTACTTTTGAAGTGTAGTCACTGTTGTAATGTAGGAAAACACGGCAGCCAATTTGCCCACAGCAAGGTCCCACAAACAGCAATGTGATAATGACCAGATAATCTGTTTTAGTGATGTTGGTTGAGAGATAAATATCGGCCAGGACACTGGGGCTACCTCTCCTGCTCTTCTTCGAATAGTGCCGTGGAATCATTTACGTTCATCTGAGAGGGCAGACAGGGCCTCGGTTTAACATCTCATCCAAAAGAAGGCACCTCTGACAGTGCCGCACACTCTTAGCCTAGATTTTGTGCTCAAGTTTCGGGAGATGGACTTGAACCCACAACCTTCTGAATCAGAGGTGTGCTACCACTGAGCCACGACTGATACCTAAATATAAATGAATCAATATGGAGGTGGACCTGCAACCCCAGTGAAACAAATTTTCAGCTGATCCACTGACAAAGCTATTTTTTTCCAATTCTTTTTAAAGGAAAAACTCAGCAGTTCATTATGGTATCTGATTGTTCTTGCTGTTATTCATACCACATACATACCAAATACACTATTAAAACTAACAAACACAAATTTTTGAAGCATAAGTACAATTTCTTCCAAAGTAATATTGCATAACCAGACAGAAGGAACTGCTGACAATAATAGCTCTTTGTTATTCAGTTTGACTATTACTATGCCTGAAGTTATATTGCCTTTTAAAGGAGTCTTGTTAATGGGAAACCTCAAATTGTTGCTATTCTGCTATAAGAATATTTATATATACATACAGAAAGAAGGAATAAAGAAATTGCATTTCAATAGCGCCTTTCACATCCTCAGAACATTCCAAAGTGCTTTACAGCCAATTAAGTACTTTTGAAGTGTAATCAGTGTTGTAATGTAGGGAAGCACGGAAGCCAATTTTCACACAAGGTCCCACAAGTAGCAATGAGATAAATGACAAGATAATCTATTTTTCGTGATGTTGGTTGAGGGATAAATGTTCACCAGGATATTGGGAGAACTTCCCTGCTCATCTTCGAATAGTGCTGTGGGATCTTTTACATCAAAGCCTCCTCTCTGACCTCGTTTTCCTTTACAACAATGACTGTCAATTCTGCTCTAGAGAATTTCATTATCTCGGCTCAAATTTCCATCAGTCTCTGACCTTTACATGGTCCATCTCTGACTCTTCCTTTCCCTTCCTGAACTTCTCTCTCTCTATCTCTAGGGGTGGGCTTTCCACAGACATCCAATGCAAGCCCACTAACTCCCAGAACTATCTGGATTCTACTTCTTCCCACCTTGTTTCCCATAATAACTCCATTCCTTTCTCAGAGTTTTTCTGTCACACCTGCTCTGCTGATGCCACCTTCCACACCAGAGATTCTGAAATGTCCTCCATTTTTCTGTACTGAGGATTCCCCTCCGTTATGGTAGACAGGATCCTCACCCAAATCTGTCTCATTACTTGAGTGTCTGCTCTCACCCCTCCCCACCCAAAATGGTGATGGGGTCCACTTGTCCTCACCTTCCACCCTACTGGCCTCTGCATTCGCCAAATCATCTTCCACCATTTCTTCCACCTTCAACATTATTGCATCATCAAACAAATCTTCCCCTCCCCTCTCTGCTTTTGAAAGAGGCTGTTCCCTCTGCAACATCCTGGTTCACTCTTCCACCATCCTCAACACCTGCTATCCTCCATGGCATCATCCAATGCAAATGCAGGATGCACACCTGTCCATTCACCTCCACACCACTCTCCAGGGCCCAAAGCATTCCTTTCATGGGAGACAGCAATTTACTTGTATTTCCTCAAACCTAATCTACTATATCTACTGATAACTGTATGGTCTTCTTTATATCAAGGAGACCGAATGCAGATTAGGTGGCAGCTTTGTAGAACATCTACATAATCCATTATCCTTACAACAGAAGATGCTGTCAATGTGAGATGGGTGTGTTGACATTTTTGGGCAGGGGGTTGGCACTTTGAGTGGGGACCTTTTGTCGGAACACTGTATAGGCAGGGCACCCTGAACCCTTGGTGTTGACCTGCTTCTGTTTTCTCAAGCTGCTCGATGATGTTCCTCTTTGCAGCCCCATCTATTTCCATTTCCGATCTCCCTTACCTCACACTGCCTCAGCTATTTGCATGTTCTTTTTGCCTCTTAAATGTCTTCAATTTATTTTATTATTGTCCTTCGTATCATCTACTGTTTATGTCACTTCAGTTAGTTTGCCATCTCTTTGTAAGCACATTACAGATATGTGTGTGTGATTTTCTCCTTTCCCTTTCTTCTGTTACTTTTTAAATGCTGTTCATCTGTAATTTTTTCAAGTTCTGATGAAGGTTACACCTAAAACATTAACTTGTCTGTTCTTTCCACAGATCCTGGATGACTTGCTGCAATGTTCCAGCATTTCACCATTCTGTTTCAGGTTTCCAGCAGTTTTTTGTTTTCTATTGATATGGTCATGTTGCTCAGCATGACACAATACCAAAGCAATGATTGGTAAATACTAAAGAGATACCAATATTTCAATTAACTTTCTATTGACTTAAAAAAATCATTATCATAATTGCATTTGTGCATCTTTAGAGTTGAAAACTGAACATTAATTTTCCACTATTTACCTCAAAAGAAACAATGGGACACACTTCACAGATCACAGGAACATAGAAACAGGAATAGGCCATTCAGCCCCTTGAGCCTGTTCCACCATTCAATTAGATCATGGATGATCTGTATCTTAACTCCATCTACCCACCTTTGTCCTGTAACCCTGAATAACCTTGCCTAACAATAATCTATCAATCTCAGTTTTGAAATTTTCAATTGACCTAGCCTCAACAGCTTTTGGGGGAGACAGTTCCAGATTTCCACTACCCTTTGTGTGAAGAAGTGCTTCCTGACATTGCCCCTGAACGGCCTAGCTCTAATTTTAAGGTCATGCCCTTTGTTCTGGACTCTCCCACCAGAGGAAATAGTTTCTCTCTATCTACCCTATCAAATCCTTTAATCATCATAAACACTTCAATTAGATCACCCCTTAATCTTCTATAGTCAAGGAAATACAAGCCTAGTCTATGCAATCTGTCCTCATAACGTAACCCTTTTAGCCCTGATATCACTCTGGTGAATCTGCATTGCACCTCATCCAAGGTCAATATATCCTTCCTGAGGTGCGGTGCCCAGAACTAAATGCAGTACTCCAGATGGAGTCTAACCAGAGCTCGTTACAGCTGTAACATAACTTCCACCCCTTTGTATTCCAGCCTTCTTGAGATAAAGGCCAACATTCCATTAGCCTTTTAAAATATTTTTTGTACCTGTCCACTAGCTTTTAATGATTTCTGTACTTGGACCCCTGAACTCTCTCCTCCTCCACAGTTCCTAGCTTCTTGCCATTTAGAAAATATTCTGATCCATCTTTCTTAGGTCCAAAGTGGATGACCTCACACTTCCCCAAATTGAACTCTATCTGCCACAGTTTTGCCCACTCACTTAATCTATCAATGTCCCTTTGCAACTTTCTGCTCCCATCTACACTATTTACTGTGCCACCTAACTTAGTGTCATCAACAAACTTAGATATGCAGCTCTCTATTCCCTTCATCCAAGTCATTTATAAATATAGTGAAGTGCTGAGGCCCCAGTACAGATCCCTGGAGGCCACCACTAGTCGCTTCCTGGCAATTTGAGTTGATACCCATTATCCCTACTCTTTGTCTCCTACCTCCTAACCAATTCCTTATCCAAGCCAATAGGTTGCCTCCAATTCCATGCACTCTCATTTTTGATAACAGTCTCTTATGTGGAACCTTGTCGAATGCCTTCTGGAAGTCCATATAAATAACATCCATAGACACTCCCTTATCTACCATGTTTGTTATCTTCTCAAAAAATTCAACTGGGTTTGTTAGACACCCGACTTACCCTTTACAAATCCATGCTGGCTCACTTTGAGCAGCACATATTTATCCAAATGCTCAGTCACTCTGTCCCTAATAACAGATTATAGTAAATTCCCCACAACTGACGTTAGACTAATAGGCCTATAATTTCCTAGTTTATCTCTCCTTCCCTTCTTAAATAATGGAGTGATATTGGCAGTTTTCCAGTCCAAGGGGAGAATTCCTGAATCGAGAGAGTTTTGGAAGATCATGACTAATGCATCAACAATTTCTTTACCTACTTCTTTTAAAACCCTGAGATATTAAACGATCAGGTCCTGAGATTTGTCTATCTTTAATCTCATTAATTTCCCCATTGTCATGATTTTACTTACTTTGAATCTAGTTAGTTCTTCCCTTGATTTACTTTTAGTCTTCCTTGTATCTCTGGTACCTTATCCTCATCCTCTACTGTAAAGACCGATACACAGTATCTATTTAGTAAGTCTGCTGTTTCCTGATTTCCCATTACAATAGTACCTGCGTCTGTCATTAAGAGACCCACATTATTCTTAGCCAGCCTCTTTCTCTTAAAATATTCATAAAAACCTTTAGTGTTGTCCTTGATATTCCTCCCAAGATCAATGGAAACAAATATCTTGAATTATAAAGTAGCTAATTTCTGTCTGCATGATGATTAAATCTCTTATACTTCATAAAAGTATTCATTCCAGCTCAATTAAAGGAAGTAGTTAATCTCAAGAATTTTGTAAGATTATTTTCAATCAGATCTAAAACCCGAGGAAGCTAAGAATGCAAGTCTTTGAATTATCCTGAATTAATTCTGATATTCTAAATTTCAAAATGGCCTGATTGTTTGCTGTAACTCAACCTGACTTTATTGCTCTCTGTGCTTTAAACTGTAAATCAGCAATACTGTAGCAACTGATATATTGAAACTCTGGTGCATACAAAGAAAGAAAGACTTGCGATTGTACAACACCTTTTGTGAGCTCAGGTCGTCCTAAAGTGCTTTACAGCTAATAAAGTAATTTTGAACTGTAGTCACTGTTGTAACAACCATAAAGATGACTGGCCATGAGTTATTAATTTCCTATGGACCAACTTGTGGCTGTCTAATCAATTCTAACGCTTCTCACAGTGTGCCCTATTTTGGTCATTTGACTTGCTGCCATTGCCATGGCCTGTTTCTGCTCTGCAGCAGCCACTTTTCTTGCTGCTATTGGGTGTTTCATGGTACATTGTGGAGTTTTACTTGGAGCTGGTATACTTGGTCACAACCTTTGTCCCTTCTGACATGGCACGCTTGTCGGGAGGCACACGGCAGTCTGGATCTCCCTGGAACTGATGGTTGAGTACTTGTTGTAATGGGCCAGGTGGGAAGCTTCTCCTATGATACGTTCAAAAATATAATTGTAAACAATTTTACAACACCAAGTTATAGTCCAGCAATTTTATTTTAAATTCACAAGCTTTCGGAGGCTACCTCCTTCCTCAGGTGAACGATGTGAAAATGAGGAAGGAAGTAGCCTCCGAAAGCTTGTGAATTTAAAATAAAATTGCTGGACTATAACTTGGTGTTGTAAAATTGTTTACAATTCTCAACCCCAGTCCAACACCGGCAACTCCACTTCAAAAATATAGTTCACAAAGGATGCTCATGGCCTTGATGGAATTTCCGGTTTCAGGGTGAACCTGCTTCATCACCTTTTAGATGTAAATTGAGTAACTCCCCTTCCTCGAATTTCTCCGCATCTTGTCACCCTTTTCTGTGACTTTACTCACAGCTTTCTTGGCACCCTCCTTGGATTCTGGTTTCCACTCCTCGGGCACCGTCACATTCAATTTCAGACACAGAAACTGCACTTCTGAGTTTTCCACTTATGTAGTAGTATTGAATGGCATCCTGGAAGGTCTGCTGCTAGCATCTCCTGGTTGCCGGTGCGAATGCCACACAGCTTCAGGTTGTATTTAAATATGTCATTAAAATGCTTTCTCTGCCAACTCTTGTGAATGCTTGGTATGTTGAGCTTGCTGCATAGAACATCCTTGGGAAATCTGTTGTCATCCATCCAAACAACATATCCATCGAGTATCCTGATATTTTAACACTCCTAATACAGTGAAATATTCACTATAAAGAGGTTTTCCTGTAATAAATGCACTGGGTATACTATCCAGGATTGTTCTAGTTTCCATCTTCAGAATTGTGATTTACTAATATTTAATCACTGATCGCCATATCTCCTACAATATCACAGTGGAATTTTTCAGTCAAATCTACGACATGCCTTATTCTTAACTTAAGATGATATCTGCCAGTGATATTTTTTATTTTCTATCCCAGCCATCCTTGTGAGATTTCTGAGTGAGATTGCCAGTTTACTTCCAATTAGTTTATTTATTTGTCCTGTGGACTTGCATTCAATATGAACTGGAAAGGAAACAAAAGTAAAATACTGACCTTGGTTTCAATCCTATCAGAGGGGAGATTTAATTTACTTTATCATATAATACATTTTGTCCAGATTTCTAGCCAGCTGCCCAGTGAGGTAAGGAAGTCGTGTTTACCCCGTCATGCATTACAGACAAGCAATGCTGCCTGGATGCAATCAAATTGAAAACTCGACATATAATTCATCCAGAAGTATCGGCTGTATATTTAACCTTAAGAAAATTGCAATTATCACTCAATATCTGGATCTTGAGTGACAGCAAAACTAGCCAGTTTTCAGCTGATTGGAGCTACTTTTTTCCAGTGTTGCCTCCACCTCCAAAATGAATGATGAGACTCTCGGAGCATTTGGTTCAAAGGTAAAATTTTGCAATTTTTTTTAAGCTAAAGTTAAAATTACAAATTTAGAAGCGAGAGAGATCATCAGGATGAGGACCATAAGAAATCGGAGCAGGAGTAGGCTATACGGTCCCTCGATAACATCATGGCTGATTTTCTACTTCAACTTCACTTTCCCACCCTATCCCCATATCCCTTGAAGATGAGAAAATATAAAAAAAAGGAAGATAGGGTGAGCAGAATTGTTTAAATTTTGTAACCTATTCTTTTGATAACATAGGGTTAATATTAGAATAAGAAACATACTCCTGACACATGTGTAGATTTATTATCCATACTGTAACATGAGTGTTTGGGGGAGATTTTCACTAGTGCCACTAAGCAGAAATAGCGCAGTTGTATCCCTAAAATGTTGGGGAAAGCCTTACTGCCGCATTCTCGGTTCCTGATCCGATGAATGCCATCTTCAGAAGGACCTACCACTGGGCAGCTGAAACGTCCGACCGATTCAACCACTGGGCCCTTTTAATATGTAAATCAGGGTCCAATGATGTACATAGGGCCCAGATTGCCACTTTGAGATAGAACATGGCGGAGCATGCACCGTGCACGCTCTGCCCGGTTTCACTTGGCGGTTTAGCCGAAGTCGAGTCAAAAAGGTACGTTTTTAATTATTTTTGGCCCTCTGAACTCCACAAAAATAATGTCACTCACTGCCATGTCGGGTTCTCCCACTTCTGCGAACGGTCCCCCTCCCCCCGACCTACCTAGATGCCAGCCTAGTGGGCCCCTGGGCTGCTCGATATTGCTCTGGCCTGGAGCCAGTATATAGCCATGTGGTAATGATGCCCAAGTCAGACCTTCCATCGCCACTATCAGGTGGCCAGCTCCGCATGTCGGGCACCCAACTTAAAAAATGGCCAGCGCAGGGAGTTTGGAATTTCATGGGACCCACCAGCAGTCAAAGACATTAGATTACAGGGAGATCAATATAAAATGTGATTAGTTGAATTAGTGTTGATAAACCACAGATACGCTCATCTGGGAAAATCCTGTTGGAATTACAAACTCGTTTGTTAATGTTAATCTTTTGTGCTACATCTAATCCAAATAGTCACTACAATATCATGTCTTGGGGAGTTACCATTAAATTGAGGAGAAACAACTTTTGGAAAGTTACTGTTTGCTTTCCATCTATATAATGGCCAGATTAAATAAGACACAGGAAGTTAAATTGGCTAACCCCCAAAAATGGGCGCTGGGATCAAGGTGCAGGCAGCACATAACATTCATGCAGCCTGGTGATTTCAATGATTGCTGCGTGCAGCCAGCGCTACCTACACTTTTGAATGGCAGCATGCAGCAGCAGGGGACCCCAATATCGGGAGTGACTAGCAGGACTTAAAGACAGCCTGCAACTCTTACAGGGGAGGTGCACTGTGGCTACAGAAAGTGATGGAAGTCAATTGTGAAGTGAATCTGTGCTGCAATGTAATGAAGCATGGTGATCATGGGAACTCTGGAACTTTTAATGAGCAACAACTTGGCTGCTCAAAGTTTGCGGGACTCATATTTTCAAAATATAAGATACAAGTCTGAACGGAGTCTGAATGGAGATCAGAAATCGCACACTTCAAACACAGATGCAGGTCTCATACTTATGTTTAGAAACTGTTGTTTCATTTTAAAATATTGAATAAAGGTTGCTCAAAACTACATCCCACACCCTCCAATTTGCACGCCAGACCCCACCAATCTGCCGATCTGAGTTTGTACTGGGCCTGCGAGAGAACGTGCACCAAGGTTCTCTGATGATGCACTAGAGGCCTTGATGCAAGAGGTGGACAGAAGGAGGAGCAGCCTATATCCGGGGGGGTCAAGAGGTCCTCCAGACATACAGTCCCGAGGCAGTGGGAGGTAGTAGGGGACGAGGTCAATGCCAAAAGCATAGCACCACGAACATGGATGCAGTGCAGGAAGAAGTTCAATGATTTGACACAAGTGGTCAATGTGATTGAGTTCAACTGTCAAGTGGCATCTCCTACCAACTGTACCACTAGCCGCATCCACTGTTCCACGCAAAACACCCCACATCACCCACCTACTAACAAAATCTTTCAATCAGTACTCAACTCTTTCAATCAAATGCTTCATCTCACCCTCACACATTAGCACTGTTGCAAGCCGCACATCCACAATTCACAGGTCACATAAACTGGCAGCTATTCAACCATGACAGCGACATCACCCAAACACTCACCGATACACTTCCCGCTTTCTTGCAGGAAAGGGTGGCACTTAACAGAAGGCAGCAAGTGGCAGTGGCTCCATGGAATATGAACCTGCTGTCCTCTCTCAGGATGACAGCATTCGTGACCCATCTCTGTCACTGCGCCCGTTCCCTCGCTGTTGCCTGTCAGTTAGCCAGCCCACTCCCTGTAGAGTATTGAAACTTTATTATTGGAACAGGAGCAGGCCATTTAGCCCCTCGAGCCTGTTCCTCCATTCAATGAGATCATGGCTGATCTGTGACCTAACTCCAGATACCCGCCTTAGCGCCATATTCCTTAATACCTTTGATTAACGAAAATCTATCAACCTCAGATTTAAAATTAACAATTGAACTAGCATCGACTGCCGTTTGAAGAAGAGAGTTCCAAACATCTACCACCTTTTGCGTGTAGAAGTGTTTCCTAACTTCACTCCTGAAAGTCCTGGCTGTAATTTTTAGGCTATGTCCCCTAGTCCTAATATTCAAGTATAGGAGACCTCCAAAAATAGGTACAAATGCATCAGCAGCCAGAAGCAATAATCCAGCAACTAACCTGTAACTTCTGCATGATCCCTTTAAAAAGCGCTGGTGAGGGTCCTCCATGCAGTTTAGGATCTGTTCAGCATTGGTTGGAGCGTGGAATTCCAAAATAGCAGTGACCCCTTTAAATCAACGTTGCACACTGATTTACATCATAATCTCCCCACTCTACATGCTGCCACCGTTCGTTAGGTGTGCGCTGCAACCACCTTTACCAAGATGGCGTCCTATGGCGTCACGCCGGAAGTGTCCACGCACATCTCAGACCTCATTTTCGGGGCTTAAGTGTCCACATAGCGCCTTCCGAACTGGCAATGCACAGCCCAATTTAGCCCTCCCCCCAGTATTTAACCAGAGTAAATTTGCGAATGTATGAATATTGGAAGTTTTATTGTCTAGTTTTAGTGCTTAGCTCTGCCTCATGGCAAATATATTCTTCTGAAATAAAAACAACTGAAATATTCTCATTTCCTATTGATTATTGGCAAAATTATAAATACTCTGAGCCTCATAATTTGCTTCACTCCTGCATCTGTTGGTATTCCACTGTGATATCCTTTGTTTCACCAGTAGAAGGAATCAATAGATTGCCACTTTGGATTACTTAATTATCATTTTCATACTTTTCGCATTAAAAAATGGTGTTCCAAAATCCAAACACATTTGGGGCAATGTTAACCTAACCCGCCCATCAGGAAAGTGACGGGAGCCAATGGAATGCTGCTTTCACACCCTGCCCGATTTTACTCTCCGTTGAAGTCAGTGGAGACTAATGTTGGGCGAGGTATAAAACCACGTTCCACCTGATCTCGTGGGTTTCCCGCCCAGCAAGTTAGGTTAAAATTACGGGCAGGGACTCAAAACAGGTGGTATCACATTGGTCGGCTGTTACATGCACCACCCGATATTCAGATCCTATCGGGCGTGTCATATAACGGGCGGCAAAAGTAATTCCGCCTATTTTGCGTCCTCGCCCAAGTCCAATTTCACCCCTAGTATCATTAACCTGGTTCATTCCATAGCTATTTACAAAGGTGACATGTGAAATTATTTTGCATTGCTTGTTTATTTTGCACTTTGTTCTGAGTGGTTGTGAATTAATTTATTGTATGCATCTCTGAGAGAAAATACATAAACAAGAACAGAGAAAGGGACACATACTGGAAGGACTGGAAGGAGCAAAGGTCCAGCTAAAAAGTCCTCAATTTAAACATGGTATATGGAACTCCTTGAAAGTAATAAGTATTGTTGCAGACATGTTTGGGTAAATGTTTGCTCTTGCATAGAGCTGGCACGGACTCGATAGGCCGAATGGCCTCCTTCGTGCTGTAACCTTTCTGTGATTCCAAGATTCTATGATTCTAAATTTTCTTTCCAGCCGTGTTTCAGACTGTCAGTGGGCAGAGCGGTCACACTGGCCAACCGACCACATGAGGAGAAGGCCTGGCCAATTTCGATGGCCAGACCTTATTTGCGTTTAATTGGCAGGCTGCCCAGGCATTAGGAGCGTTGACGGTCAACCTGCCCATTTAGATGGGTGGAATTTCTGCCCATGCTGTGAAATATTTAAAGGATGAATACACCTCTTAAAAAGAGGTGTCATTTCACCCTGAAGATATTATGACTGCTGCAAGTTTTTTTTATCAGAATCATTTCAAGCACATGTCCAGGTGAGAGCGCCCAGGTTTCAGTATGCAGCGATTGGAGTCCTGGTGGAGCAGATGAGGGCATGAAGGCAGGTAGTCTTCTCTGCAGATGGTACCAAAGTCCTAAAACAGGCTCAGCAGGAAGGATATGGCTGAAGTTGTGAATGCTCGCGGCATCATTCCGGGTTCAGTACTGGAAGAGGTTTAATGACCTGGCCAGGATAGCAAGGGTAAGATTCATATCTTCCTGTCTCCTTTTCTATGTATTATACCCTTCCACAGTGGTTCTTTATCCCCCACTCCCCAAGTACACTAAACTCTTCTTCCCTCTGCTCCACCTGTTTCCTCTCCACTCACAACAGTTCACTGCAGCTAGTTACAATCATACACTAAACTGTTGCTGATGCCCTCACAACAGGTTTAAGTAGCAGTCTGGGTTTACCTGGTCATAACTGGAAGGCCATTCCCTTTTCTGTTAATTATTTGGATCTTTTCTCACTGCAGCCACTCTCCTGCACAAGAGCACCTCCCCATCCTTCTCCAAACTTACTGCATCTCCCTAGATGAAAAAGCCTCACATCGCTGAACAGCACTTTACAAGAAACAAATAACTTTTTTACTTTTAGCAGGAGAAGCTCATACATAACAAGAGGAAGAGCATGGGAAGGGGGCTTCATACAGTTGGAGGAATAAATCATGCAGATTCTTGGTGAAGGAAGCTGAAGGGGCATTGGTGATGGTGAGGCTGTAGGCAGTCCTCAGCAGGATGTCTCTTTTTTATTTAATTCTCTCTTTCGTAGGCTGTATGGCACCCTGGTGCTATCTCGCACTGCTGTTACATAAACTTTTCCTGCCATGCTGAATCAAGCAGAATATAGAAAGTACAGAGCAGAACTGAAACAGGAAATAAAAGGGGCAAAGAGAGTGTATGAGATAAGATTAGCAGGTAACATAAAAGGAATACTTGAAGGAAAAAAATGTACAGGGTTACAGGGAAAGAGCAGGGGAATCGGACTAATTGGATAGCTCTTTCAAAGAACCTCCCACTGTGCTGTACCTACTACGATACTACAATACAATTGTGTAATGACAGTTGTTTTAGCCAATAAAAAGTAACATGAACTGTAGGTTCTTTTCAGGTGCTGAGCCAGCAGTAGCAGGTGGCTGCTGTGTAAATGATGGTCAGCGTCTGCAGGATATTTTTTGAGGTGTAGATGTGCTTCATAATTTGCTTTAGAAGACTGTTAATGCAGGGGTTAGGTTGGAGGGGTTGGTTCATGTCTGGTTTCAGTGGAATTGTTGTTCACTGAGCTCTTGCCATAGAGCCCTGGCTGCGATGGTCTTTCTGCAGCTTCTCCCCAATTTTCTATCTCCTCAGTCCTTTCTTTGTCTGTCAGTATTTCCTCTGTTAAGGCTGGCTCCATCTGCTGCTCCAATTGAAGTGCCAAATAATAGAGGTCACAGCACATCACTACAATGCAGACCAGTCTTTGTGGCCTGTACTGCAGGAATCCCCATGACCTGTCCTAAAACACAATTTAAGCACACCAGTTATTTGCTCCACAATTGCCCTGGTGCTGCCATGGCTCTGATTGTACCATCGTTCACCCGGGGTCCGAGGCTTCCGCATTAAATATCATTAGCTATATCAGCAATGGCTACCCCTTGTCACCCAATAACCATCCTGTGATCTGCTGATCTTCCTCAAACAGTGGAGGGATATTGGATTGCTGCAGAATGAAAGCTTCATGACTATTTCCTGGAAAGTGGGCTCACATCTGCATTATTTTTAGCCAGTGATCATAGCTCATAGACAAATGGTATTCCCCAGAGATCTGCTCTGGGGCCTCAACTGTTCACCGTATTTATTAATGACTTGGATGAAGTAATAGAGAATTGTATATCCAAGTTTGCAGATTACACTAAGATAGGGGGGATGGTAAGTAGTGCAGATGGGAGCAGGAAGATGCAAAGGGATATTGATAGATTAAGTGAGTGGGCAAAACTACAGCAAATGGAGTTCAATGTGGTCATCCACTTTGGACACATGAAAGATAAATCTTGAGTATTTTCTAAACAGTGATGAACCAGGAACTATAGAGGAGCGAAGAGATAGTACACCAATCATTAAAAGCCAATAGACGGGGAGAAAAAGCAATCAAGGTGGCTAATGGAATTTTAGCCTTTATCTCAAGGTGGCTGGAACACAACAGCAACAGCAACAACTACTTGCATTTATATAGCGCCTTTAACATAGTAAAACATCCCACGACACTTCACAGGAGCATTCTCAGACAAAATATGACACCAAGCTATATATTAGGGCAGATGACCAAAAGCTTGGTCAAAGGGGTAGGTTTTAAGTAGCGTCTTTAAAGGAGGAGAGAGATGTGGAGTGGCAGAGAGGTTTGGGGAGGGAATTCCATAGCTTTAGGCCCAGACAGTTGAAGGCACAGCCGCCAATGGCGGGGCGAAGGAAATTGGGGATGCACAAGAGGCCAGAATTGGAGGAACACAGAGATCTCGGAAGGTTGTAGGGCTGGAGGCGGTTACAGTGATAGGGAGGGCCAAGGCCATGATTTGAACACAAGGAAGGGAATGTTAATTTTTTTTTAAATTACATAGGGGAGGAAATTATGCTTCAGTTGTATAGAGCCTTGGTCAGACCCCATCTAGAGTATTGCATTCAGTTTTGGGCAGCAAGGATATATTGGCCTTGTAGGGGGTGCAGTGCAGGTTCACTAGAATGATACCGAGGCCTAGAGGGTTAAATTATGAGGGCAAGTTGCATAAACGTGGCTTGTATTCCCTTGAGTATAAGAGACTGAGGAGTGATCTGTTCGAGGTGTTTAAAATGTTAAAAGGATTTGATAGGGAGAAACTATTTTCTCTGGTGGGGAAATCAAGAACATGGGGATAAAATCTTAAAATTAAAGCTAGGCCATTCAGGAGTGAAGTCAGGAAGCAAAGGGTAGTAGAAATTTGGAAGTCTCTCCCCAAAAAACTGTTGAGACTAGGTCAATTGGAGATTTCAAAATTGAGAGAGATAGATTTTTGTAGGTAAGGGTATCAAGGGATATGGAGCAAAGGCAAGAAATGGAGCTGAGGTGCAGACAAGCCATGATCTAATTGAATTGCAGAGCAGGCCTACTCCTGTTCCTAATGTCCCTGTGTTTCTAAATAGCCCTCCCATTTGCCGATTCTAGCCTATACCCCGAGTGTTACTGGGCGTGTCCACTCTTCAGCGCTACTTCCTCATTTCCTTCCCAAAATGTCATTGGATCCGATTAACATCATAGGATGTTATTGGGTCCTATTAACATCAAAGGCGTCAGGCAGCAGGCCGGGCTATTTGTAATAAGGACCCCAGCAAAATGGTGACGGCTGTTGAATCAATTTCTCTCTATGAACAGTATTACCATTTGTAGTATTTTATTTAGAATGTTGGGCCAGAAATTGCTCAAGAAATAACGGTGAGGCTAACAGAGCTCATTGTTAATTCAGGGCAAATGGAAGAGCAAGTTCCAGAGAGCACACATGCGCTGTCAAATGTGAAACATCATAGACTTGTTCTTCCTGATTCCCTTCTGATCTGACAGCTTCTCGTTAAAGAGATATTGCAGGCTGGAATCAATGGACCAGCGCGAATTTGCTCTCCTGCCCCACCGGAAACTAATTAATCTCTACTTTTTCTTTCTTTCTCTTTTATCGCATTCTTTTAACCTTAACCTCTATTTCGCTTTCTCTCTCGATTTTATAGTGCATTTACTAATCTGATCTGACACTTCCTGGTTCTTACTCTGCCCGGTTAGTGAATGAGCTTCACTTCCTGGTTCTCACAACATGGCTTGCTTCAAGCTGATTGATGGTGGGGACAGAGAGATCTTTTCCTCCTCTCACCACTCAGAGAAGCCCGGGAACGACCACTACGCTTCTTGCAGGTCTCAATTAAAGCAAATTGGTGCCCAGAAGCCCGTGAAAAGTCTGTGGGTGAGTTAGTTACTTACGAGAGGCGGGTGACGTCCGTTTGCCGCTCAATGCAATTTCCAGCGCGTCATATTCTAACAATCTGTGCATAACAGCTTGCTTAATCTATAACTGTAGTGTAGCTTGATCTTGCTGAAAGTCCTTCTATGGCAAATAAAAATGTTTTGAACCACATCCAAAATTGAATGAGATAAGAGATATAAAAAATGTGGAATTTGTCAGCTTGGTCACTTTTAACTTTGGAGACGTTATTAATGGAAAGGAAACTCAGCCTATTCAGATAACTGCATACCGTAGACTTTTGTCTGCTGATAAAAACCCAGAAAACAGAAATAGAGCAATTCTGAACACTGCACTGCCATCTGATGAAGAAGACCCCTTTTATGGTAGTCAAAAGACAGAAGACTAAGACAAAGAAAATCTTCTTAAAAAGGTGTGGATCAAGTGGGCCTCGAAAAGAACTGTGCTATTGTCAGGAGAGGCAATCGACAAGGAGAGGCATCATTAAGGACAAAAAGAAGATCAAGATGAGGAAGAATCACTTTGGTAGAAACTATAGGCTCCCTCCTCCAGAACAAAATGGTTTAGTTAATCCACATTCTGAACGAGAATCATAGAATCATAGAATGGTTACAGCACAGAAGGGGGCCATTCGGCCCATCGAGCCCTTGCCGACTCTTTGTAAGTGCAATCCAGTTTGTCCCATTCCCTCGTTCTTTCCCCATAGCCATGCCAATTTTTTCCTTTCAAGTATTTATCCAATTCCTTCTTGAGAGCCACGATTGAATCTACTTTCACCATCCTTTCAGGCAGCGTATTCCAGATCATAACTACTCGCTTCGTAAAAAAGTTTTTCCTCATGCCTTTGGATCTTTTATCAATCACCTTAAATCTGTGTCGACTGGTTTTCGACCCTTCCGCCAATGGGAACAGTTTCTCTTTATTTACTTTATCTAAACCCTTCATGATTTTGAACACCTCTATCAAACCTCCTCTGCTCTAAGGAGAACAACTCCAGCTTCTCCAGTCTATCCAAGTAACTGAAGTTTCTCATCCCTGGAACCATTCCAGTAAATCTATTCTGCATCTTCTATAAGGCCTTCACATCCTTCCTAAAATGTGGTGCCCAGAATTGGACACAATACTCCAGCTGTGGCCAAACCAGTGTTTTATAAAGGTTTAACATAACTTCCTTGCTTTTGTACTCTATGCCTTTATTTATACAGAACAGGATCCTGTATGCTTTTTTAACAGCTTTCTCAACCTCTCCTGCCACCTTCAAAGACTTATGCACATATACCCCCAAGGTCTCTCTGTTCCTGCAACCCCTTTAGAATTGTACCATTTAGTTTATATTACCTCTCCTCATTCTTTCTGCCAAAATGTTCACCTCTCATTTCTCTGCGTTAAATTTCATCTGCCATGTGTCCGCCCATTCCACCAGCCTGTCTATGTCCTCTTGAAATCTATTACTATCCTCCTCAGTGTTTACTGCACTACACTCCTCACTGCAGTTCTACGTTTTGTGTCAGCTGCAAATTTTGAAATTATGCCCTGTACACCCAAGTCCAAGTCATTAATATATATCAAAAAAGCAGTGGTCCTTGTACCGACCCCGGGGAATACCTTCCTCCCGTCCGCAAAACAACTGTTCATCACTACTCTCTGTTTCCTATCACTTAGCCACTTTCGTATCCACGCTGCCACTGCCTGTTTTATTCCATAGGCTTCAATTTTGCTGACAAGCCTATTATGTGGCACTTTATCAAACACCTTTTGAAAGTCCATATACACAACAAGAACTGCATTGCCTTCATCAACCCTCTCTGTCACCTCATCAAAAAACTCAATCAAGTTAGTTACACATGATTTGCCTTTTACAATCAATGCTGGCTTTCCTTTATTAATCCACACTTGTCCAAGTGACTATTAATTTTGTCCCAGATTATTGTTTCTAAAAGCTTCCCCACCATTGCAGTTAAACTGACTGGCCTGTAATTGTTGGGTTTATCGTAACATCCTTTGTTGAACAAGGGTGTAACATTTGCAATTCTCCAGTCCTCTGACACCATCCCCATATCTAAGGAGGATTGGAAGATTATGGCCAGCACCTTTGCAATTTCCATCCTACTTTCCTCAGCACCCTAGGATACATCCCATCCAGACCAGGTGACTTATCTACTTTAAGTACAGCCAGCCTTTCTAGTACTTACTCTTTATCACTTTTTAGTCCATCCAGTATCTCAGCTACCTCCTCTTTTACTGTGACTTTGGCAGCATCTTCTTCCATGGTAAAGACAGATGCAAAGTATTCATTTAGTACCACAGCCATGTCCTCTATCTCCATGCGTAGATCTCCTTGTTGGTCCCCAATCGGCCCCACCCCTCCTCTTAATTTGTGAGTATTTCATTTGTGAGTATTGTCCAAATCTTGTTAGAGTAAGGGTGTTCTTACTTATAAGTTACTCCTCCAAATAATAGGGTTCACAGCATTACAGGTAGATATTCACAGAATTATTAAACATTTGATAATAACAATTATTCACAATAGTTAAACATTCACTTAACAGCAGCACTTACGGCAAAACCTTGCGAGTTCACCGGAGAATTCAGACACATTATCAGTTCCAAGCTGGAAAGGATTTTCAAGGCTGATTAGGCCTCATCGAATTCTGAGATCTCTCCCCCAGTACCCACGCTGTTATTTCCTTTTTTTTCAATCCTGTTTTGTTTCAGCATTGCCTCATTCACCTTTCATGCTCCTTATCAATTACTTTTTACAACTCCCTAACTTTAGTATAGTTTTCATCCTGTCAATCAAATCATTAGGCTGAAGATAGTTACAGAACTATCAAAAGCTTCCTGACAAAGTGTGAGGTTGTTACTTTTTGATCACCCTAGGCCGCATGTGTCTGATCAATACAATCCCTTCCTGCCACTTTTACCTTTACAGACACCTGGCCATCATAAAATTGTAATGCCTCTCCTGCACCCCTGTGAAGTTGAAAGACAAATAACCTGCAAGATGCCGTGTTGTCTACACACCCTCTCTCAATTATAAACTCCCAAGTTTTGTTACAGGATCTGTCCATTTCGAAGGAATAGATAAACTGCTAGTGAGATCAGCTACAATTGAAAAGTTACTTGACACAATTAGCATAAAAAATTAATATAAAGAGCAATCATAGAATCATACAACACAGAAGGAGACCATTCGGCCCATCATGCCTGTGCCAGCTCTTTGAAAGAGCTGTCCAATTAGTCCCATTACCCTGCCCTTTCCCCAAAACCTTGAAAATTTCTCCCCTTCAAGTATTTATCCAATTCCTTTTGAAAGTTATTATTGAATCTGCTTCCACCACCCTTTCAAGCAGTGCATTCCAGATCATAACAACTCGCTGCATAAAAAAATTCTCCTCATCTCGCCTCTGGTTCTTTTGCCAATTACCTTAAATCTGTGTCATCTGGTTACCGACCCTTCTGTCACTATTTACTCTATCAAAATTTTGAACGCCTCCATTGAATCTCCCCTTAACCTTCTCTGCGCTAAGGAGAATAACCCCAGCTTCTCTAGTCTTGTGACGTAACTAAAGTCCCTCATCCCTGGTATCGTCGTGGTAAACCTCTTCTGTGCTCTCTCCAAGGTCTTGACATGCCCAGAATTGTGCACAATACTTGAACTGAGGCCTAACCAGTGATTTGTAAAGGTTTAGCATGACTTCCTTGTTTTTGTATTCAATGCCCCTATTTACAAAGCCAAGTATCCCATATACTTTCTTAACTGCCTTATCAACTTGTCCTGCTACCTCCAAAGATTTGTGAATATGCACCCCCAGGTCCGTCTGCTCTTGCACCCCCCTCAAAATAGTATCATTTAGAATATAAGGTAGCAAATGTAACCCCACTATTCAAGAAAGGAGGGAGAGAGAAAACAAGGATCTACAGGCCAGTTAGCCTGACATCAGTTGTTGGGAAAATGTTGGAATCCATTATTAAGGAAGTGGTAACAGGGCATTTAAAAAATCATAATATGATTAGGCAGAGTCAATATGGTTTTACGAAAGGGTAAACGTGTTTGACAAATTTATTAGAGTTTTTTGAGGATGTAACTAGCAGGGTAGAAAAAGGGGAACCAGTGGATGTAGTATATTTGGATTTTCAAAAGGTATTCGATAAGGTGCCACATAAAAGTTTGTTACACAAGTTAAGGGCTCGTGGGGTTGGGGGTAATATATTAGCATGGATAGAGGATTGGTTAACGGATAGAAAACAGAGAGTAAGAATAAACAGGTCATTTTCGGATTGGCAGGCTATAACTAGTTGAGTGCCACAAGGATCAGTGCTTGAGCCTCAGCTATGTACAATCTGTATTAATGACTTAGATGAAGGGACCGAGTGTAATGTATCCAAGTTTGCTGACAATACAAAGCTATGTGGGAAAGTAAGCTGTGAGGAGAAAACAAAGGGTCTGCAAAGGGATATAGACAGGTTAAGTGAGTGGGCAAGAAGATTGCAGATGGAATATACTTTTATGGGGAAATGTGAAGTTATTCACTTTGGTAGGAAGAATAGAAAAACAGAATATTTTTTAATTGGAGAGAAACTATTAAATGTTGGCGTTCAGAGAGACTTGGCTTTCCTCATACAAGAAACACAGAAAGTTAATATGCAGGTACAACAGGCAATTAAGAAGGCAAATGGTATGTTGGCCTTTATTGCAAGGGGGTTGAAGTTCAAGAGTAAGGAAGCCTTACTACAATTGTACAGGGCTTTGGTGAGACCCCACCTGGAGTACTGTGTACAGTTTTGGTCTCCTTATCTAAGGAAGGATATACTTACCTGAGAGGCGGTGCCACAAAGCTTCACTAGATTGATCTCTGGGACAAGAGGTTTGTCCTTTGAGGAGAGATTGAGCAGAATGGGCCTATACTCTCTGGAGTTTAGAAGAATGAGAGGTGATCTCATTGAAACATACAAGATTCTGAGGGGACTTGACAGGTTGAGAGGTTGTTTCGCCTGGCTGGAGAGTCTAGAACTAGGGGGCATAGTCTCAGGATAAGAGGTCGGCCATTTAAGACTGAGATGAGGAAAAATTTCTACACTCAGAGGGTTGTGAATCTTTGAAATTCTCTACCCCAGAGGGCTGTGGATGCTGAGTCATGAGTATGTTCAAGGCTGAGATAGATAGATTGCTGGACTCTAGGGCAATCAAGGGATATTGGGGTTGGGCGGGAAAGTGGAGTTGAGGTCATGGATCAGCCATGATCTTATTGAATGGCAGAGCAGGCTCGAGCAGGCCTACTCCTGCTCCTATTTCTTATGTTCTTATGTTCTTATACTGCTTGTCCATGTTGTTCCTCCCAAAATGCCCTGTGGGTGGCGGAGAGGGCCCAGGGGCTGTGTGGCCGGGTCCTGCTCCGACTTCTTGTGTTCTTTAGATTTGTGGTTGGGATCAGATCAGCCATGATCTTATTGAATGGCGGAGCAGGCTCGAGGGGCCGATTGGCCTACTCCTGCTCCAATTTCTTATGTTCTTATGTTCTTATCTGCCAAGTGTCTGCCATTTCACCAGTCTGTCTATGTCCTTCTGAAGTCTGCTTCTATCATGCTCACTGTTCACTATGTTGCCAAGTTTTGTATCATCCGCAAACTTTGAAATTGTACTCCCTATACCCAAGTCCAGGTCATTTATATATAACAAGGAATGTAATGGTCCTAATACCGACCCCTAGGGGACCCCACTGCATACTTCTCTCCAGTCAGAAAAACATTCATTCACTACTACTCACTGCCCTCTATCCTCTAGCCAATTACGTATCCAAGTTACCACCGTCCCTTTAATATCAGGTGCTTCTATTTTCCAAATAAGTCTGTTATGTGATACTTTATCAAATGCTTTTTGAAAGTCCATTTATACAACATCTACTGCACTACCTTCATCAAACCTCTCTGTTACTTCATCAAAGAACTCAATCAGGTTAGTCAGACACGATTTGCCACAAATCTGTGCTGGCTGTCCATTATTAATCCATGCCTCTCCAAGTGAGAATTAAATTTGTCATTGTAAATGGTCTCTAGCAATTTTCCCACCACTAAGGTTGGGCTGACTGGCCTGCAGTTATCCCTCTCCCCCTTTTTGAACAGGGGTTTAGGAAGGGAATTCCAGAACATGAGGCCCAGACAGTTGAAGGCTGCCGATGGTGTGGCGAAGAAAATCAGGGATGCACAAGAGGCCAGAATTAGAGGAACTTAGAGTACTTGCATGATTATAGGGCTGGAGGAGGTTACAGAGATAGGGAGGGGTGAGGAAATGGAGGGATTTGAACACAAGGAATAGAATTTTAAATTTACAGCAGAGAGGAAAGCCATTTGTCCCACCTACACTTTGTCAGACCAATCCAAAAATAATCGCATGGTCCTACTCTCCCCCAGCACTGCTTCTTCCTCTGCTATAAATGTTTATCTACCCTCCCTTTAAAATATGCAATGGTCTCTTCCTTAACTGCCCCTTGTGGTAAAGCATTCAATGCTCTAACAACTCTCTGCGTAAATAAATTTCTCCTAAGCTCTTTTAGTGACAATTTTAAATTGATGACACCTCATCACTGATTTCTCAGCCAGAAGGGATAGAGTGAGTAGGTAAAGTCTATCAAAAATCTTCATGATTTAAAAAAAAATCCCTATTGAGTTTCTCTTAGCCTTCTTTGCTTCAATGAAAATACTCTCAGTATCTCAAATCTCTCCTCGTCTCTATACTTAATCATCCTGGTGAATCTATGCTTTATGCCATCCATAGTTTTAACGTCCTTACTATAATCGGGTTCCTTAAACTGCAAACAGCACTCTAACTGTAGCAGAATATCCATTGGAATCAGCCAGATTCATCATGGAAAAGTTCATGTGCTTTTTACTCCCTGTCACACAAGTATTGACTAAGAAGTTAGTATATTGCCCCAACTAGTTATCTGGGTAGTGAGTAAGAACTCCCCTCTCATATTGATCAAGCATGCCACTTGGTGGCTTAATCAAAGGAAGTTGAAGTCTATGAAGGATAAAGTACAATCAGTGGAGTCTGTCAATGTTTTCAGTAATTCAAGCAAGGTTGGATTTAGTGAGCAAAATTGTGATTTGACAAGGCCAAATAAGATTTATGTCCAATACCATGTCTTGGATATGGCAGGATAATCTTTATGCTGCATATATTCTGGATTTGTCCTGAAGCAGTCCCCCAATGGCCTTACTTTTCTACCCTTAAAGAAAAAAAAAATAAGAATTTTCTGCCTTCTGTCGTAATTCTGGGAGACACTGCACTTCTGTACAATTGTCATATACAAATTTTTGAAGGTGGCAGGACAAGTTGATAAGGCTGTGAAAAAAGCCCACAGGATCCTTGGCTTTATAAATAGAGGCATATACAAAAGCAAAGAAGTTATAGACCTTTATAAATCATTGGTTAGTCCTCAGCTGGAGTATTGTGTCCAATTCTGGGCACCACATTTAGGAAGGATGTCAAGGCCTTGGAGAGGGTGCAGAGGAGATTTACCAGAATGATACCTGGGATGAGGGAACATAGAAACATAGGAACATAGGAACAGGAGTAGGCCATTCAGCCCCTCGTGCCTGCTCCGCCATTTGATAAGATCATGGCTGATCTGTGATCTAACTCCATATACCTGCCTTTGGCCCATATCCCTTAATACCTTTGGTTGCCAAAAAGCTTTCTATCTCAGATTTAAATTTAGCAATTGAGCTAGTATCAATTGCCGTTTGCGGAAGAGAGTTCCAAACTTCTACCACCCTTTGTGTGTAGAAATGTTTTCTAATCTCACTCCTGAAACGTCTGGCTCTAATTTTTAGACTGTGCCCCCTACTCCTAAAATCTCCAACCAGCGGAAATAGTTTCTCTCTATCCACCCTATCTGTTTCCCTTAATATCTTATAAACTTCGATCAGATCACCCCTTAACCTTCGAAACTCCAGAGAATACAACCCCAATTTGTGTAATCTCTCCTCGTAACTTAACCCTTGAAGTCCGGGTATCATTCCAGTAAACATACGCTGCACTCCCTCCAAAGCCAATATGTCCTTCCGAAGGTGCGGTGCCCAGAACTGCTCACAGTACTCCAGGTGCGGTCTAACCAGGGTTTTGTATAGCTGCAGCATAATTTCTGCCCCCTTGTACTCTAGTCCTCTAGATACAAAGGCCAGCATTCCATTAGCCTTATTGATTATTTTCTGCACCAGTTCATGACACTTCAATGATCTATGTACCTGAACCTCAAAGTCCCTTTGGACATCCACTGTTTTTAACTTTTTACCATTTAGAAAGTATCCTGTTCTATCCTTTTTTGGTCCAAAGTGGATGACCTCACATTTGTCTACATTGAATTCCATTTGCCACAGTTTTGCCCATTCACCTAATCTATCAATATCGCTTTGTAATTTTATGTTTTCATCTACACTGCTTACAATGCCACCAATCTTTGTGTCATCGGCAAACTTAGATATGAGACTTTCTATGCCTTCATCTAAGTTGTTAATAAATATTGTAAATAATTGAGGCCCCAAGACAGATCCCTGTGGGACTCCACTAGTCACATCATGCCAATGTGAGTACCTACCCATTATCCCTACTCTCAGTCGCCTTTCGCTCAGCCAACTTCCTAACCAAGTCCGTACTTTTCCTTCGATTCCATGGGCTTCTATCTTAGCTAACAGTCTCTTATGTGGGACCTTATCAAATGCCTTCTGGAAGTCCATATAAATAACATCCATTGACATTCCCCTTTCCACGACTTTAGTTACCTCTTCAAAAAATTCAATCAGGTTTGTCAGGCAGGACCTACCTTTCACAAATCCATGCTGGCTCTCTCTGATTAACTGAAAATTCTCGAGGTGTTCAGTCACCCTATCCTTAATTATAGACTCCAGCATTTTCCCCACAACAGACGTTAGGCTAACTGGTCTATAATTCTTTGGTTTCCCTCTCTCTCCTTTCTTAAAAAGCAGAGTGACATGTGCAATTTTCCAATCCAGAGGCACAGTTCCTGAATCTAGAGAACTTTGAAAGATTATAGTTAGGGCATCTGCAATGTGCTCACCTACTTCCTTTAAAACCCTGGGATGGAAACCATCTGGTCCTGGGGATTTGTCACTCTTTAGTGCTATTATTTTCTTCATTACTGTTGCTTTATTTATATTAATTTTATCGAGTCCCTGTCCCCGATTCAATATTAGTTTTCTTGGGATTTCCGGCATGCTATCCTCTTTTTCTACTGTAAATACTGACGCAAAGTAATCGTTCAACATGTCCGCCATTTCCCCATTGTCAATGACAATATCCCCACTTCCAGTTTTTAAGGGGCCGACACTGCTCCTGACCACCCTCTTTTTCCTAATGTAACTATAAAAGTTCTTCGTATTGGTTTTGATATCCCTTGCAAGTTTCTTTTCATACTATCTTTTCATACTAGCTCAGTTACATAGAGAGATGAGAGAAGCTGGGATTGCTCTCCTTAGAGTAGAGAACTTTAAGGGGAGATTTGATAGCGGTAATCAAAATCATGAAGGGTTTTGATACAGTAAATAAGGAGAAACCGTTTCCACTGGCAGAAGGGTCAGTAACCAGAGGACACAGACCTGAGATAATTGGCAAAAGAGCCAGAGGTGAGATGAGGAGAATTTTTTTTAACTAGCAAATTATTATGATCTGGAATGCACTGCCTGAAGGGTGGTGGAAGCAGATTCAATAGTAACTTTCAAAAGGGAATTGGATAAATACTTGATGGGCAAAAAAATTGCAGGGCTATGGGGAAAGAGCAGGGGAGTGAGACAAATTGGATAGCTCTTTCAAAGAGCTGGTAAAGGTATGATGGGCTGAATGGCCTCCTTCTGTGCTGTAAGATACTACGCAGCAAGTTATAATCAGGAATGCACTGTCAATAGTGCCTTTCAAAAAGGATTTGATCTATACTTAAAAGGAAAATTTGGAGGGCTGTAGATAAAGTACCCATGTGGCTTCATCATCACTGTCTTCCTCCTCCTCCTCTCCAGATGGCGCCGGCTCCAGTTCTTGGGTATCTGTAATGAAAAAGGAATACAGGTTGAGTTGTGGAGTGGGGAGAGGAGAAAGTAAGCCGTGCGTGCTGACACACCTGCAGGACATGAGTCAGAAAAGATTGTGGGATGAGGGTGATGTGGGAAGCAAGAAAGAGGATTAGGTATGCAGAGACCCTCATCATTGCTACCTCAGAGCGCTGCCAGTGGCCATGGCCCCAGCGACGGCCCACCCAATTATTGCCATGGGGGCGGGGACGTGTAGGCACACCTGTCCTCCCCCAGGTCTTTCCTGCTGCCTGCTGTTATGTGCCACCTTCTCCTGCAAGACAAAGGGAAGTGTGTCAGTAAATGTCCTGCAAGGTGTATGGGTGATGTGGCTGTCATGGTTCTATAGTTGCCAGTGTTTGTGAAAGAGGTGGGGTGGCATTGTTAGTAAAGGATGAAATCAGAGCAATAATGAGAAAGGATATTGGCTCAGAAAATCAAGATGTAGAATCAGTCTGGGTGAAGTTAAGAAGCACCAAGGGGCAGAAAACATTGGTGGGGGTTGTCTATAGGCCTCCAAACAGTAGTGGTAATGTAGGGGACGGCATCAAACAGGAAATTAGAGATGCATGTAACAAGGGTACTACAGTAATCATGGGTGACTTTAATCTACATATATACTAGCCAAACCAAATTAGCAATAATACTATAGAGGATGAATTCCTGGAGTGTGTACGAGATGGTTTTTTAGACCAGTACATTGAGGAGCCAACTAGGGAACAGGCTATCCTAGATTGGGTATTGTGCAATGAGAAGGGGTTAATTAATAATCTTGTTGTGCAGGGTCCTTTAGGGAAGAGTGACCATAACATGATAGAATTCTTCATTAAGATGGAAAGTGAAGTAGTCCAATCCGAAACTAGGATCCTAATTCTAAACAAAGGAAATTATGAACAGGAGTGAGTTGGCAATGATAGATTAGGAAGCTTCATCAAAAGGCTTGAAGGTGGATAGGCAATGGCTAACATTTAAGGAACGCATGCATGAATTGCAAAAGTTATACATTCCTTTCTGGCACAAAAGCACAAAAGGAAAAGCGGCCCAACCGTGGCTGACAAAAGAAATTAAGGACAGTATTAGATCCAAAGAGGAGTCATATAAAGTTGCCAGAAAAAGTTGCAAGCCTGAGGATTGGGAGCAATTTAGAATTCAGCAAAAAAGGACCAAGAGATTGATTAAGAGGGGAAAAAGAGAGTATGAGAGTAAACTTGCAAGGAATATAAAAGTGGACTGTAAACGCTTCTACAAGTATGTAAAAAGAAAAAGATTAGTGAAGACAAATGTAGGTCCCTTACAATCAGAAACAGGAGAACTTATAATGGGGAACAAGGAAATGGCAGAGCAATTAAACAAATACTTTGGTTCTGTCTTCACGGAAGAGGATACAAATAACTTCCCAGAAATGATAGGGAACCAAGGGACTAGTGAGAAGGAGGAATAAAAAGAAATTACTATTAGTAAAAAAATAGTGCTGGAGAAATTAATGGGACTGAAAGCCGATAAATCCCCAGGGCCTGATAATCTGCATCCCAGAGTACTAAAAGAGGTAGCCATGGAAATAATGGATGCATTAGTTGTCATCTTCCAAAATTCGATAGATTATGGAACAGTTCCTGCAGATTGGAGGGTGGCAAATGTAACCCCACTATTTAAAAAAGGAGAGAGAAAACAGAGAACTACAGACCAGTTAGTCTAATATCAGTCGTAGGGAAAATGCTGGAGTCTATTATAAAGGATGTGATAACAGGATACTTAGAAAATATCAATGGGATTAGACAAAGTCAACATGGATTTATGAAAGGGAAATCATGTTTGACAAACCTACTGGAGTTTTTTGAGGATGTAACTGGTAGAATAGATAAGGGAGAACCAGTGGATGTGGTTTATTTGGATTTTCAGAAGGCCTTTGATAAAGTCCCACATAAGAGGTTAGTGTGCAAAATTAAAGCACATGGGATTGGGGGTAATATTGGGGGTAACAGGAAACAGAAAGTAGGAATAAATGGTTCTTTTTTGGGGTGGCAGGCATGACTAGTGGGTTACCGCAGGGATCGGTGCTTGGGCCCCAGATATTCACAATATATATCAATGATTTGGATGAAGGAACCAAATGTAATATTTCCAAGTTTGCTGATGACACAAAACTGGTGGGATCGTGAGTTGTGAGGAGGATGCAAAGAAGCTTCAAGGAGATTTAGACATGTTCAGTGAGTGGGCAAATACATGGCAAATGCAGTATAATGTGGATAAATGTGAAGTTATCCACTTCAGAAGGAAAAACAGAAAGGCAGAGTATTATTTAAATAGTGATAGATCGGGAAATGTTGATGTACCAAGGGACCTGGGTGTCCTTGTACACCAGACACTGAAAGCAAACATGCAGGTGCAGCAAGCAGTTAGGAAGGCAAATCGTATGTTGGCCTTCATTGCAAGAGGATTTGAGTAAAGGCGCAAGGATGTCATTCTGCAGTTTTACAGGGCCTTGGTGAGACCACACCTGGAGTATTGTGAGCAGTTTTGGTCTCCTTACCTAAGAAAGGACATACTTGCCATAGAGGGAGTGCAGCAAAGGTTCACCAGACTGATTCCTGGGATGGCAGGACTGTCGTATGAGGAAAGATTGGGTCGACTAGGCCTGTATTCACTAGAGTTTAGAAGAATGAGAGGGGATCTCATTGAAACATATAACATTCTGACAGGGCTAGACAGACTGGATGCAGGGAGGATGTTTTCCCCTGGTTGGTGGGGGGGGGGGGTGTCCACAACGAGGGGTCACAGTCTCAGGATATGGGGTAGGACATTTAGGAATGAGATGAGGAGAAATTTCTTCACTCAGAGGGTGGTGAACCTGTGGAATTCTCTACCACAGAAGGCTGTGGAGGCCAAGTCACTGAATATATTAAGAAGGAGCGAGATAGATTCCTAGACACAAAAGGCATCAAGGGGTATGGGGAGAGAGCGGGAATATGGTATTGAGATAAAGGATCAGCCATGATCATGTTGAATGGCGGAGCAGGCTCGAAGGGCCGAATGGCCTACTCCTGCTCCTATTTTCTATGTTTCTATGTTTCTATCTGTGAGTTGTGGGTGCGTGGCTTGAAAGAGTGATACTATGTGAGGGTGAGATGCAACATCCGATGTGCACCGTTGCGTATGGATGGAAAACGTTTGTTGGTGGGTGGGTGACGGGAGGTGTCGTGCATGGAGCAGTGGATGATGCTAGTGGTGCAGTTGGTAGGATATGCCACTTGACAGTTGAATTCACTCACTTTGACCACTCATGTCAAAGCATTGAACTTCTTCCTGCACTCCATCCATATGCATGGTGCAATGCTCCAGGCATTCACTTCTAGCGCCACTGCCTCCCACTGCCTCCACGGCATTTGTCAGGAGGGCCTCCTGCTCCCCCTGCGGATATAGGATGGCCCTCCATGCATTCACCTCG